>NC_138186.1:86022688-86669117 GCF_964194105.1 Spermophilus citellus | reverse complement strand
TCCCACAAGCCTCTCAACCTCCCCACTCCTCCTGCTCTTGAGGCCAATGGCTGGGTCGGGTGAGCAGAGCCAAAAAAAGTCCCCCAATGAGCAGCTCCGTGGTCTGAAAGGGTGGGGAAACAGCCCAATGAGCATCACTGCAGAGGAGCCAATCAGCTGGCAGCTAGAAGTTTGCTGGGGCCGCTGTGAGCCAATCATCAGCTGGCAGCTGGAAGTTTGGCCCAAAAATCTAAACACCAAAAAAAACCCAAATAACCCAATTAATAAATGGGCTAAGGAACTGAACATACATCTCTCAGAAGATGATATACAATCAATCAACAAATATGTGAAAAAATGTTCAACATCTCTAGCAATTAGAGAAATACAAATCAAAACTACTCCAAGGTTTCATCTCACTCTGGTCAGAATGACAGATATTAAGAACACAAACAATAAGTATTGGCAAGAATGTGGGAAAAGGCACACTCATACATTGCTGATGGGACTGCAAATTGGTGCAGCCAATATGGAAAGCAGTATGGAGAATCCTTGGAAATCTGGGAATAGGACCACCATTTGATCCAGTTGTCCCACTCCTCAGTCTATACCCAAAGGACCTAAAAAGAGCATACTATAAGGACACAGCCACATCAATGTTTATAACAGCACAATTCGCAATAGCTAAACTATGGAACCAACCTAGATGCCCCCGATTAGATGAATAAATAAAGAAAACGTGGTATATATACACAACAGAATATTACTCAACAATAAAAGAGAATAAAATCATGGCATTTGTAGGTAAATGGATGGAGTTAGAGAAGATAAAGCTAAGTGAAGTTAGCCAATCCCTAAAAACCAAATGCCAAATGTTTGCTTTGATATAAGGAGGCTGATTCATAGTGGGATAGGGAGAAGGAGCATGGGAGGAATACACAAACTCTAGATAGGACAGAGGGGTGGGAGGGGAAAGGAGGGTGCATGGGGGTAAAAAAGATGGTGGAATGAGATGGACATCATTACCTTAAGTACATGTATGAACACAAATGGTGTGAATATACTCTGTATACAACCAGAGATAGGAAAAATTGTGTTCTATATGTATAATGTGAATTGTAATGCATTCTGCTGTCATATACAACAAATTAAAATAAATAAATAAAATTTAAAAAAACAAATAAAATAAAATGTTCCCTGTCTGAAGGGCCCTAATACTGCAGAGTTAACAGACATGAAGGTGCTGAAGAAGCCAAAGAGATCACCATCGTGAACATGTTACTCTGTAAGCCAGAAATCATCCAAGACATTCTTCTAGCTCTCTCCTTAGTGACACATGTATGCAGATCCAGGCTGCCATCTCATGTGCTTAACTAGTCACCTATAAAACAACAACATTGCATAGTGGACTTGAAAGGCAGACTACAGGAGAAAGTCAATGTCAAAATAAGGTCATAAGAAAAACTAGTAATGGAGCTTCTTAAATCCCTTTAAGAGCACACACCAAGTCTCAGTTAGTTTTTAACTGTAATTTATATTACTGTAAACTTGACAATTAGCAATAACAACCATAATTTAATTACAATAATCAAAATATACTGAAGACAACTTTTCTTTTTTTCCCCATATATTTTTATTGGGCATTATAGTCGTACATAATAATGGGATATGTTGTTACATATTTATACATATACACAATATAACAATATAATTTGGCCAATATCACTCCCCTGCACTTCAAAGACAACTGTTCTGATAAAATGTTATGACCAACAATATTGTGACTAAGAAGGAAAAACCCCTAGCTAATTGGAATGGGAGAGAAGCTGACCACAGAAAGCTAGACCTGTACAAATTGCGCTCAGGCCCATTTCAAACCTGGCAGAGACATTTTTCTTCCAACATGGTCAATGAATCATTTATTATATTATTAAAATAATATGTGATATGGCACAGTTTACAGATGAAATGTGAATAAAATATTAAAATTGATGTCAATTTATGATTTCCAGATGTGTAAAAGACAAGAAACTAACCAGGTAAAAAAAGAAAAAATTTAATCCTGAGTACACAGGAAATCTTTTCTCATTTTATTTTCACATAGCAAATGAGCATGACAGTAACTTACCCCTTTCCTCTATGTTATCCTTAATGTTTTATGGCAAGACAGGGGAAAAGTCAATTAGTATTCTTATCACTTAAATGATGATTTATGATTTATTAAAATATTCATGAAGGAAAATCACACTTTGAAAAGCATTTTGAATGAGCTAACCAACTATGAATGACGCGGGTCCATTTATCACGTTTCAAGAGCATATGTATGTTACAAATGATATTTACTTAGAGGAAGACACTGAGGCTATATTGAATTTTAAAATAATTTCTCCAACAGAATATATGTCAGCTAGAAATTTAAACAAATGTTTGTGATGCAGCATGATGAGGGAGATATATGTCCTTTTATCATTCTTCCTAGGCCACACCAAGTTGTGGGAATGAAAATTGGTGCAGCCAATATGGAAAGCAGTATTTTTTCCCCAGAAAACCTATCCTCACCTCAAGTCTGTAGAAGGTATCCCCATAAATGCTTCCATCATAGAAAAAGCTACACTTCCTCTATGACAGCTCCTTTCTTAGTGCACCACAAGGTCCCATTTGCTTCTGGAATCCCCACTGGCCAACACACTCTGTGAAGTTCAAGTTCCTTATCCCTGCTATCTCCAGCATTTCCCAAAGCGCCTGGCATTCAGTAGGTATTGTGCAAGTACTTGTTAAGCAAAACATCTCTCAAGATTCATAGTCACATGTTCATTATTAACCTTTGACTCTCCACCTTGTAATCTTTGTTGGGATCAAGTGTTTTCAGTTTAGCAGGCAGTCACATTTATAAGCATGTTTGGGGGTCATTTCCTTATACTATTATTTAGTGCCATTAAGAAACTCATAGTTTCAACTTTAGAGAAATTACAGACATGAACAGATAAAGAAAAGGTAGCATTTACAGACAATGCAATAATATTTGGCTTAGAAAAAGAATAAGTCTGTCACTTGTGACAACATGTATGAGACTAGAGGATACTATATTCATGAAATAAGCCAGATATGGAAAGACAAATACCACATGTTCTCATACATGAAATAGAAAACAACTGATCTAAAAGTAGAGAGAACGGTGGGAACCAGGGCCTGGGCAGTAAGGGAGGACAGAGATTTTGGTCAAGGATTACAAGGTTTCATTCACGTATGTGAAATAGTTTCAAGAGATCTATTTGCAACCTGATACTTTCAGTTAATAACAATAAAGTATGTGCTTTAAAAAATGCTAAGATTAGATTTTAAGGGTTCTCGTAATGACAGTTATGTGGGGTAATGCAAGAGTAAGGTAACTTGCTATAGCCATTACACAATGTATATATTCCAAAATACCAACATGATAAATATATGCAATTTTATGTCAATGTTTTGGGGGTTTTGTTTTGGTTTTGGTTTTTGTTTTTAAAGAGAGAGAATTTTTTAATATTTATTTTTTAGGTTTTTGGTTTTAATATTTATTTTTTAGGTTTTAATATTTATTTTTTAGGTTTTAGGTTTATTTTATTTTTATGTGGTGCTGAGTATCGAACCCAATGCCAGGTGAGTGCGCTACTGCTTGAGCCACATCCCCAGCCCAATGTCGATGTTTTTTAAAGTTAAAAAAAAATTAACAGACAAGTCACTGTGACACAGCTAAATCCTTAATTTCCTCATAGTGCTTCTGTTGGATAACTACCCTCACCCACCTTCAGAAAGCCAAAGCAATTGCAGTCCTCATATTTCTCAGATACCACCCAAATACAGTATAACATTGACAATGACTTTTTAAAAGGGGTGGGGAGAATATAAACAAACAACAGAAGCAGAGAGCCAGGAGTGACTTTATTTGTCGGTGGATGTCAAGAAGGCTTCTGAAAAGTAACATTTGAGCAGAGTCTTTATTTAAGTAGAAATTTTACTGACATGTAATCTACTCATATAAGCCCAGCATTTTGAAAGACACTAAACAGAAAAGAAGGGGAAATGGCATAGGATCTAGACAGACAAGAGTGTCCAAAAACATTGCAACATATAACAGGTTGCTATGCTTGAACATGTAAGTAAGTAGTTTAGGATCACTGGATCATAAAGTGTGAGAGAAATGATAACAAGAGATGAGTACAGGGAAGCAGTCAGGGCTTCAGATGCTGCTAAGGTGCTTCTACCTATGCACAAAGCAGAAAAGCAAACTGATTCTGCAGTATTTATTCCTGTAGAAAGAGCCTTGTGGCTGACTCGTGAAGAATGGATTTGAATGTAGTGAGAAAAGAGGCGGGGGGCCAATTAAGTAGCTGTTGCAAAAGACCAAGAAGTGCTGATTAACCACGATATTACTTTGATCATGTGTCACTGCTCTCCTCTAATCAATATCAATAGTTAGAAGGTATTGCTATTCCACACTGCTCTAGAGAAATGCAGAAATGGACTCCTATTCCAAAGGGATGGAAATCCTTGATTTTTCTCTTATATAACCCATTTTCCCCTTAAAGATAGTATTCAACATTACCTTTAAGAAGTCAATCTATGGAATTGAGTTTCTGTTGTTCAAGGTAAGCCTATAGGACTCCTTCCATCTCCAACACCCTTACTTTGCAGCACCACTAAAGTATATGGAACAGAACAAGATACTGTTCTAGTTATATTCTTTCAATCAAAAAGATTTAAAATTTGCTAAGTCACTAGAGACAATTCAACTAGAACTGATTTAACAAGAGAAATTCAGTAAGGATTTGCATAATCTCCCTTGTAGTGCCTAAGAACAAGAAACCCTTGCTTTGGGGACAATTTGAAGTCCCATTATTGTACCTGTCAGATAACATTTTATGGCTAAGATGATGATTAACAAATGTAAAATTTTCATCTCATTCCTTAAAAAAATATAAACTGGGGGCTGGGGATGTGGCTCAAGTGGTAGCACACTCACCTGGCATGCATGAGGCACTGGGTTCGATTCTCAGCACCACATAAAAATAAGGATATTAAAAAAAGATATATATATATATATATATATATATATATATATATATATATATATTACTTGGAACTTATGTGTGCTATCGTAACAAGTTTTCAATCATTTGGAATTTAACTTGTTTAAAATTTTTGGTGATATATATTTAAGTTGCAGCTTGAAGGTTATCCACTCTAGTTTTCTGTTAATTGACAATTATTAAGAATTATGGGTCACATATTGTACAACATGGAAACTATTGTTAACAACAAAGTATTGCATTTTTGAAAAATGGTAAAAGATATTAAGCATTCTCACCTAAAAAAATGTCTATACATGAACGCATGTGATAATAATTTGATATATTTCATTCCATAATGTGTGTATGCATATATACATGTCACAACACCATTTTGTACATGATAAATATATACAATGTTTGTTAGTCAACTTAATTTTTTTTTTTAATTTTAAAAAGCAAAAACTATAGGCTATAATTCTAAGAGCTTTGAAGTTTCAAAGAACCCTAGCACCTTCTTTCTGCCCTGGATCATTTGAATCTGGTGAAACAAGAAAAGCAAATCAATGTTTCCTTAAACTACAAATCAGTGAACAAGCAATACATGATCGGCTACCAATTAATAATTTACAAAATTGTTAAATTTAGATAATGATTATGTTTGGAAAAGAATGAGAGACAGAGAGATGGAGAGATTCGTTCAAATTAGTTGGCATCTACAAGAACATACACTGTAAAAAAGGAGAGTCTCTTAAATAAATGGTGGTGGCAAAACTTGAGACTAAATCACTCTCTTGCCACTTATAAAAATCAACTCTGAAAGGATCAAAGACCTAAGTAAGACCTAAAACTATGAAACTATTAGAAGAAACTATAGGAGAAACCCTTTAAGACATTGATATAGGCAAAGATTTTGGGAGCAAAATCACAGAAGCACAGCAAAAAAAAAATAAAAATGGACAAGTGGGAATGAAAGAAGATGGCAGACTAGAGGAAGGATGCCCTTTCTAGCAATTCCTTTGCATCAGATTTACAAAACAGGATGACTTCTCCTCCAAGAAGTGGATAACTAAGGGAACTAACTGAAACAATACTGAACTGCAAAAGAAACCAAAGACAGGAAGTCAGAAACTTTGAACACAATACAGCCAAGAATATATTAGAGATGCACTGGCTTGGCTGCTGGCAGAGTGGTAGCTGCTGAGGGAAGCATGGAGCCAGACAGAGAGGACATTATGGTGGATAAATTTTTGTTTGTTTGTTTGTTTAATTGGCTTAGGGGAACTGGTGGAAGAGAGAGGGAGACTTATCTTAGGAACCCAGAGTTGGTGGATGAAGTGGTTCAATAAAAACCAACCAAAAACTGCTCAGCCCATGGGTGGATAGTTCACTGGGAATCAGGAATTGCCAGCATGGAAACCAGCTGCCACCTATAAGCACTGTGTGGCAGGAAGCAAAGACAAAAAGATCTGTAACTCAAAGGAAGTTGCCAGCAATCGTTATTATGATCCCCAGAACGTGCCTGAACTAATGACTGAAATAGGCACAAAGAAAATTGTAGCTGGAGCAGTATATAGCCTCTAATATGGAGGAGAGAGAACTTCTTTTGTTTCTGGTGCCCTCTAAGAGGTATTGGTAAGATGCCTATGATGGCCACACAGGAGTTTCTGCACTCCAGGGCATTCACCTGGTATTTTAAATGCATAGAAGAGAGTATGGAACCTGTGGATGTTTAGACCCTATGGCCTAAAATTGGATTTTACCAGAGACCCCAGAGATTCAGACATCCAGCAGAGACCAATATCTCCCAGCAAGAGGGAGCATGAATCAAATTCCAAATATCCACCAACAGAGTCCCAGAGGTCAGCAAAATCTAAACCCAAACTACTAGAACTTCCAGTTGAACTCTACACCTTCCTGATGTAGAAATAGACAATATGTCAGCACTCCCTAGTCTATCCCACCTTATACTAGGAGACTGGAAGCTAAGGGACACTACAGTGAGCTTTGGCTCCACGCCACAATAAATGGCAGCTGAGGGAGTATTACAAGATGTTGAACTGATCAACCCTCAGCCTTGATCCAAGGGTTATAGAGCCAAAAAAAAAAAAATTGAAAATGCATCCCTGCCAACAATTTTGACTACATCAGCAGAAATAAGGTCTTTATTTCTCAGTAAGATATTTTCCCCCTTTTCTTCTCTTTTTCCTTTGTATTCTCATTTTTTACTCTTCTTTTTTTAAAATTCTACCTTTTAAAATAATTTTTCAAGTGTTATTCATTGTATTTTAATTTCTTTTTACTCTTGTTCATTCAGCAAGATTTTGTGTATGTGGTGCAGGTATGGGTGTATAAGTGTTCTCAATACACAGATTTTTTAAAAAAGGTATAAATTCATATATTTTTACTCTCAATTTGATTTCTTTCTCTTGCATGTGTTTATTATCTAGCCTTGGTTTGAATTACGTGGGTATAATTATACATGGGTTTGAGCCATTTTGACCTTATATTTGTTTGGGCGGGGAGTTGTTTTGTTTTGGTTTTGTATCTTGGTCTTCTTATTTTGTAATCTTGGTCCACTTATTGCTCTTCTTACTCTCTTTCCCCAATAATTAGCCAAATTTTCCTGTTTTTTCTTCCTCTCTTCCTTTTTTTAAACTAATTTCAGTTAACTTTGTACTACTAATTCTTTAAATCTGACATCTGCTGTCTATTGCCTTTCTACTGTATTTCCTCTTCACTTAAAAAACTGTAGCACCACTATCTAATAGAATTGTACAGATTATGTAATTCACAACTTATTTGTGTTGTTTCAATTATTAATGCAGTGGATGGTGTAGCAGACACTGTTGTCTGATGCCTGATCTAGTTCAGTTTTTTTATTGATAGTACTGATGTTAAATTCAGATTCTACTATTCCTATAGAAGTGGCAAGTATTGTTACAGATGTCAAAGTAAACACTAAACATTCATTTTAAGGCTGAATACCTGTTGCTAACTTTATTGGTATTCCTGGCTCCAAGCCTCCTTCCTCCTAAAGGGGCTGGAAAGTGATTGGGACACTTCAGATTTACAGACTAGAGATTCTGCTGCCGAGCAATACTCACAACTCAAAGAAGAAACAGGGAATCTCACCTCACACATAATCTAGCATGACCTTAACCTCAAAATTACTTCAACACATGCAGCAGGGAGATGGAAAGCCCAAAGCAACCACTATACCCCATGGAAGAACAAACACAGGGGATCCTCAGGTCTCACCACAGGGCATTTTCTCATACATCAAAAATAGAGAGAAGTCTCAAACACACAAAAAGATAACTATACACAAAATGACACACATACATAAAAGGAAGGGGACTTCATCTCAATGGATGCATAAGCTCAAGAACTCTGAAAACATGAGTAAACAGGCAAAAAAAGGTCTCCCCCCAAAATTCATCATCCCCCAACAAAAAAAACCCACAGATATTGAAGTAGATGAAATTCCAAAGGAAAATTTAAAAACTGATTATAAAATATTTAATAGACTAAAAGAAGATTTAAGGAACAAATTAAGAAAGCAAATACAAGAAATGAAAAGCCATTTCAATAAAGAAATAGAGATAATGAAAAAAATCCATAACTCCTGGAAATGCATAAATTTAAAATTCACTTAGAAGGCTTACCAACATGCACTACAATAACATTGCATATAAAATAGAATTTCAGGCCTTGAAGATAGAAATTTTAGCTTTGAAGACAGAGTATATGAACTTGAATGCTCAGTATGCATTAAGGGAAAAAAATAAAAGATGATAATAAGAATATACAAGGACTCTGGGACAGCATCAAGAGAATAAACCTGAGAGTCACTGGGAGAGAAGAAAACATGGAGATACAGGCTACAGGTATTAAGAACATTTTCAATGATCCATATACAAGAGGTATACAGGAACAGAACCTCTCCAAAATACATAAGAATCAAAATGCCTAACATAGAAAATAAGGAAAGAATACTAAAAGCTACAAGAGAAAAACATCATGTCACATTTAGAGGCAAGCTAATAAGGCTCACTTCTAACTTCTCAACTCAGACCTTAAAATCAAGGAGAGTCTGGACTCAAACACCTCTCATGTTCTTGGATAGGCTGAGTTAATAGTGTCAAAATGGACAATCAACCAAAAGCAATATATAATAACCAATCAAAATTCCAATAACATTCTTCACAAAACTAGTAAAAAAACAATCCTCAAATTCATTTGGAAGAATAAGAGACCCAGAATAGCAAAAGAAATTCTGAGCAAGAAAAGCAATTCAGGAGGCATCACAATACCTGATCTGAAATTATACTACAGAGTTATAACAAAATAGCATGGCATTGGCAGCAAAATAGATATGAAGACCAATAAAATAGAATAAAAAATAAAAGAGAAAAATCCACATACTTACAGCCATCTGGTCCTTGACAAAACTGCCAAAAATATGCATTGGTGAAAATATAGCCTTTAAAACAAATGGTGCTGAGAAAATTGGGCACAAAATTCAAAGTCAAGTGGACCCAAGGTTTAGAAATTAGACCAGAACTTTGCAACTGCTACAAGAAAATAGGGTCAATATTCCATCATATTGGTGCAGGCACTGACTTCCTCAAAAAGACCCCTAAGCTCAAGAAATAAAATCAAGAATTAATAAGTGTAAAGCCATCAGCAAATGAAATGATTAAGAGCATGAAGAAAAAAAAGACTAAAGAATGGGAGAAAATCCTGATGGATGCTCCTGTGACTATGTGAAGAGCTCAAAAAATATAACACCCAAAAAACAAATAACCTAATCAATAAATGGGCAAAATAACTAAACAGTTCTCAAAAGAAGAAGTACAACAAAAAAACATATGAAAAAATGTTCAACATCTTTAGCAATTAGGAAAATACAAATCAAACATACACTAATATTTCATCTCACTTCAACACGAATGGCAGTTATCAAGAATACAAATAATAATAAATTCTGGTGAAGATGCAGAAATAAAGGTACACTCATACATTGCTTGTGAGACACACTCTGCAAAGAAGTATGGAGAATCCTAAAAAAAAAATAACTAGGAATGGAACCACATATATGACCCAGTTATCCCATTCCTTGGTATTTATCCAAAAGAACTAAGTCAACATAATATAGAGATATAGCACATCAATGTTTATAGCAGTGCAATTCAAAATACCCAAATTATAGATGCCTCAATAGATGAATGCATCAAGGAAATGTGGTATATATACACAATAGAATTTTATTCAGCCATAAAGAAGAATGAAATTATGCATTTTTTGGTAAACAGATGGAAAAGGAAAACATTATGCTAAGTGAAATAAGCCAGATTCATAAAATAAAGGGTGAAATGTTTTCTCTCATTTGTGGAAGCTAGAGTAAAATAAGGGAAAGAAGGCAGAGGGCAGAATGGATTGGATATCACAAAGATATAGGTAAAAATCAGTAGAATCAAAGAAGGAGATCCAGAGGAAGGTAGAAAGGATGGGAAAGGGGAGGAAATGAATTTAACAAAAGCATGTTATGTATATATATAAAAATATATCACAGGTAATTTCACCTTTACATATAAATAAAAAGCACCAGTAAAAAAATAAATGAGTAAAAGGAAGATCAGTAGAGTAGAGAAAGGAGAATAGGGGCAGGGAGAAGGGGAAGGGAAAGGTGAGGAATGGAAACTGAAATGGAGTATATCCAAGTCCATGCATGTATAATTTTATCAAAATGAACCCAAATTCTATATATAACTATAATGGGATTTCATCTAAGTGAGAAGCTTCTGCATAGCAAAGGAGACAATCAATGTAGTGAAGAGATGACCCTCAGTATAGGAGAAAATATTTGCAACTATTAATCTGACAAGCAATTAATATTCAGAATATATACAGAACTCAAACAACAACAAAAAAATTCAATTGAAGAAAAGAATAAATGTTCTGAGTAGACATTTCTCAAAAGAAAACATACAAGTGACCAACAGGTATTTGAAAAATGCTCATTATTGCTAATTATCAGAGAAATGCAAATATAAACAAAAATGAGATATCACTTTGCCAGAATTACAATGGTTATTATCAAAAAGACAAAAAACTTTAAAATTCTGGTGAGAATGTGGGGGAAAAGGAACTCCTATACACCATTAGAATATGAAAGAGTACAGCCTCTATGGAAAACATGATTAAGCAATACCACTATTAGATATGTATCAAAAATTATGTTGCTATATCAAGGAAATATCTGCATTCCCATGTTTATTACAACATTATTCTTAATAGTAAAGATCTGAAATCAACCAAGGTTTCCATTAATGGTTGAATGGATAAAGAAACTGCAGTATATATACATAATGGAATATTATTCAACTATGAAGAATAATGAAATTCTGTCTTTTGCAGCAGATGGATAGAACTGGGGGACCTCATGTTAAGTGAAATAATCCAGTTATGGAAAGACAAATACTGCAGGTTCTCACAAATATGTGAAAGCTTTAAAAAAATGTTCTTATAGAATAAGAGAATGGAATAGTGGTCACTAGACACTAAGAAGCTGGCAGAGATTGGAGAGAGTTTTGAAAATTGTACCAAAATACAATTGATAGGAGGAGTTAATTTTGGTGTTCAATAACCCTGTAGGGTAACTACTCTATAGCAACTTATGATATATTTCAAAATAACAAGAAGAATCCAAAGATTTCAACACAAAAAACTGATGAATGTTGGAAATAGCAATACTAATCATCCTGATTTGATCATTACACATTATATACATGCATCAAACTATCATACTGTACCCCATAAATATGTATAAATATTATGTGTAAATTTAAAAAAGTAAAGAATAAATAAATAAAATTTTTAAGTAGCCAAGTTAAGAAGTGAGGGGAAGGAGTTATATAATGAACTCTGATTTGCCATTTTAATATCCAAAAGTCATAACCAATGCTTTTTTAAATCCTCCAAATAAAATCCTAATTTTCAGCTTCTGTCTAAAGACCATTGGCTGCTTACAATATATTTGTGGCTCACAGGTGACAAGTGTACTATCCACACTGAGTGATTACTCTCTGGTGACAGCCTGGGTTGTCAGGCTTCAAATTCAGCCTGTCCTCCTGATCCCACCAGGCCTTGATCCACATGCACAAAATGTGCTTCATCTGCCCACTTCTCTCCATCTGGCTTCCTTTGGTTCCCCATAAAGCAATTACAGCATCATGCTTGAGAAAAAACATTGATTGATCTAAATATAACTATTCTAAGTCCCAGAGCTACAAACAATTTTAGTTAAAAGAATACAACCAATGTCTCTACCAAAAAACCAACCCATAGGAAATGAATGCCTCAAAAAAAAATTTTCTAGCCCTAGTTGATAGATCACACAATTAAGCAATACCTCTTACAATAGAATTAAAGTACTGCACATATAGAGGAACTGCACATTAACTGACAGAATATTAAAGCCATGTTCTTAAGTTTTTTCATGGTTTCTACTGCCACATTGTTATATTTAATATCTTAGAGCTTATCTCTATAGCTTGCTATTCTCTTTCTCTTTTTTCTAACAATTTTAAAATTATAATTACTGGGCCATCTCTTTAGTTCTTTATTCTATTTTATTACTCTGCAGAAAATAGCCTCTCATGAGATTTTTTTTCCTGTGCTTCAACATGATAAATATCTTTATCCTCATGCACATACAATAGTAAAAAGTTATTCAGGTCTCTATGAGCTATGTAACATTGGATTAGGGAGAAAAAGGTTGTATATATATTATTATCATCACTCCTTTTGAAAATTTTTAACATGATTATTAATGCTCTTAATTAGACCAAATGTTATAGCACTAATGTGTTCCCCAAATATGTGACCCATATTTCCAAATTCACTGCCAAAGAGTTAATAATAGTCTATTATTTCTTAATCTATATAACAATCCTGAAAGATAGCTATATTTGTGTGCTACCAATTAGAAAATAGGACCTCGAAAAGTTTGTGTTCTTCCCCACCCCAAGGTCTCATGCAAAAATTTTAGTTGGTCCCTGGTGCATAGCTGTCTGATTCGATATTTAGTCTTTAAAATATAAATACATTAACTAATCATCTTTATACCAAAATAAAGCTCAGCTCCTATATCATGAAGTTAATATCTATTTTACTTGTCCTATTCATATTTACTGGGTTATAGCTAGACATTGTTTTATATTTGGAGACTTTCCCCTCCCTAAGAATAAAAAAAAAATTCCAAGAAAATAGCAATTTCTCAAGCAACTCAGGGAAATTTATAACAATAACAACAATGTTGATTTTTTAAAAATGTATCAGTATGTTCATTTCTCTATCAGTACCTTCCAAATTCTGTCATCATTGGTTGTCTGGACTACTGAAATCACCTTCTATAAGGAAAACTACAACATACTGCAGCCCAACTTACCTTTTCAGCATGCCAATCTGGTGATTCCACACATACCTTTTTTAGCTTCATTCCCTTAAATCTATGAACAAAACCCAAAATCCTTAACAAAGGTTGATAAGTTTCATCTGTCACTTGCACCCCTTACCTTTCATGCTCCAGCAACACTGGCCTAATCTTTACTGTCTTTCCAGTTTCTCTTTGCTCTTTCTCAGCCATGATTCTAGATGTTCATGCAAATCCCACCTTGAGTCAGATACCCTCCCTGTGGCTGATGGAGATGGGGAAAGGAAGAGAGAAGCAGGAACTTTTTAAATTTTTTTTTATTTGTTCTAATTAGTTATATATGATGTTAATGTCTAATACTAGATATGAGGAGCCATCACTATGGATCCAATGGTCACTGGGAACTGGATAGGGAATCCTAAAAGTAAGCCTTAGACTATGCTAATTTCAAGAGGTAAATTCTCCCTGGTGTCATCTATCATGGCTTAAGGTTTAAAAGTCAGAATGGAATGTGGAGCACATTAGCAGCCCAACCTACCACATGCACATCCCTGAATCAACATGAACATAGCAGATTCTGTCAGAAAATGAAAAATGGTCATAGAGTCCACATGGAACCCATATGATAATAGATGTGGTGAAAGGGTTCAAAGTAAACTGAGCTGCTGAGAATACTATAGCACTGCCCAGGAAAGATACATGGCAGACTCACAAGTGTTATCATCTCTGTGGTTTAATCAACACAAAAATATTTCAACCCAGACCTGACTCTGGAAGCCATCTGTCTATCCCAAGGGATAAACCCATGAGACTCTTTTCATTATGACAGTCATGAGGTCAGAGAGCACAAAAGCAAAGGGCAGTCAGAGAGGAGGCAAAGAGAGTTTCTAAGCACCTCAAGTGAGGGATGAAATCAATTTGTCAAATCAAACCATGTTTTTTCAGAAAATAGATGAGACTAGAATTTCTAAAAATTGACTGTATTGTACATCATCATGATGAAAAGACTATGGATTACTTTTATTTTAATAATATACATACATACCTTTGTATAAGTAGATAATAGTGTAAACTCTGTTTTCTTAGTTTATTCATGATAAAAAAAAATGTTTGAAAAATACTCTTCTAGCAAACAAGGAAGAGTAAAGGCTATTAGTACTTAAATAGCAGATATTTTTTTAAATGATTTCTTACAAGTACCACATATAAAAACAAGGTATTTAAAATAAACTATAAGCAATTACATATGAAAAGATTGATCATTTTCTTCTACCTCTAAGAAAGGTCTCTGTTATAGATGAATTGTGTATACCCAAAGTCCATTTATTGAAATTCTAACCCCCAAAATCAGAATGTGACTGCACCTGGAGATAAGGTCTTAGAAGAGGTGATTGAAGTTAAATGAGTTCACTGGAGTGGGTACTAACCTAATATGATTCTTGTCCTAATAAAAGGAGAAATTAGTTACTAGACATGAAAATAAAAACCATAGAAGACAGTCATATGCAAGTCAAGAAAGGAGGCCTCAGAAGAAACCATCCCTGACAACACCTTGACCTTAAACTTCTACCTTCAGAACTAAGAAAATAAAATCCTTGTTCTTTAAGCACTCAGTCTATGGCACTTTGTTATGGTTGCCCTAGCCAACTAATACAGTCTCTGATGTAAAGAAAGGGAATAATAGCATATGTAGGAAAATTTCAGATTTTCTTGGCAATATAAGAAACCAACTTGAATAAAATAGCTAAAACTGTTTCTAGGGTTTAGTCTTATTTTTTGTTAGGATGGTTTCCTTAGGAAAGAGGATTTGGAATTATATTGCCATGGAAAAGTGATGCTTCAATCAACTATATAAACATTGTTCTCATCCTATAGTGAATATTTAGGCATTCCCCACTAAGCTTTTCTATCATCCCTACAAACCTCCCTGTTTAAAACTCCCTGCAAATATAGCCACAGATAGAAAACTAAAATTATTGATGACTCTGCACACAGAACTCAGAAAAGGAGCCCCAGTTATAGAATATTGCAAAGTCAGGGGTACTTCTGCCCAGCTATGCCCCATGGGCTACACTTGCACTAAGACATAAGCATATTTGGTTAATCACTCTTCACAGCCCAGATAATTCAAGCCAATAACCTCAGAAAATGCAGAAAATAAGTAATACGTTTGTCTGTTTTATCGCCATCTTTTCAGATGTCATGCTGAATCATCCATACATCCAAAAGTTACATTTTGAAGTTTTTATAGAACTTTATGCAGATGTCAAAACATTTCTTGTTATCAGACTGCCTTTATACTCCTTCTGACCATAATTTATCACTTTGCAGAAGTGATTTGAACTCTAACTGATAATACCAATCAGAAACTTTATATTTTCATGTAAATTAGAAAAACTGCTTCTGTCCTCTGTCTAGGCAAGAGTCTGTATTTTCAACTTGTTTAAAAATCAACCTCTTATCTTCCTATTTTGCAATGTTTTTATTTGTCTACATGAAGCCAAAGTAGCTGTTAAATTCTGAGCCCCAAGCAAAATGTTAGTCCTTGATCTGCCAACACACACTTCCCATATATAATGGGAAGAATTCACATTTTCTAGCCATTTATCTTTAACCAGGAGTGGGTCAGCTTCCTACACGATCAGAAAATTTAACAAGAATAATCAGAACAACTGGTGATTTAGCTTTCTACAAAAAAAAAAGTAACTATACTGTCTTTTTCGGTGCTTTATTTTTATAGTATCTTATGCATAGACGAAGAGATATGCACCGTCTGATATTGATCATGCTCTTTGCATCTCACTGATAAAAATGCTTATTTATATTTGATTTTATGTCATCTCTTCCCCCAGTAAATTTCACATTTCCAGAATTACTTAGCTGGAAAATAGTTTTTATGTTTTATCATATTTCTTTAACAGATCCTCTTCTTATCTAAACCTGCAAAACTAAAAATGAACTAGAAGTTTCTAAGATAAAATATCATCTTCATTTTTTGCCATTAACCTTATCTTTATTTTATGTTCTTTTAAAATTATTGTTTTTAATTGACACACAAAAATGTACACACTTACAGGGTACCATGTGATGTTTTGATACGTGTATACATTGTGTAAGTTCAAATCAAGGTAAAACATATGTATATTCGCAAATACTTATTTTTTACCTTGTAGACTTTTAAAATTCTTCTAGTTTTAACAAAACATTATTGTTGTTATAGTCATATAGTCACTCTGCTGTGCAATAATACACCAGAACTGGGCTGGGGTTGTTGCTCAGCAGTAGAGTGCTCACCTAGCACATGTGAGGCCCTGGGTTCGAACCTCAGCACCACATATAAATAACTAAAATAAACATATGTGTCTAACTACAACTAAAAAATAAATATTGGCTGCCAATCTTACTGGAGTGAGATGGTATCTTAGGGTGGTTTTGATTTGCATTTCTCTGACTGCTAGAGATGGAGAGCATTTTTTCATGTACTTGTTGATTGATTGTATATCCTCCTCTGAGAAGTGTCTGTTCAGGTCCTTGGCCCATTTGTTGATTGGGTTATTTGTTATCTTATTGTCTAGTTTTTTGAGTTCTTTGTATACTCTGGATATTAGGGCTCTATCTGAAGTGTGAGGAGTAAAAATTCGTTCCCAGGATGTAGGCTCCCTATTTACCTCTCTTATTGTTTCTTTTGCTGAAAAAAAACTTTTAAGTTTAATTAAGTCCCATTTGTTGATTCTAGTTGTTAACTCTTGTGCTATGGGTGTCCTATTAAGGAATTTGGAGCCCGACCCCACAATCTGTAGATCTGGGCCAACTTTATCTTCTATCAGACGCAGAGTTTCTGATTTGATATCAAGCTCCTTGATCCATTTTGAGTTAACTTTTGTGCATGGCGAGAGAAAGGGATTCAGTTTCATTTTGTTGCATATGGATTTCCAGTTTTCCCAACACCATTTGTTGAAGATGCTATCCTTCCTCCATTGCATGCTTATAGCCCCTTTATCAAATATAAGATAGTTGTAACTTTGTGGGTTAGTCTCTGTGCTGGCGAGGATGTGGAGAAAAGGGTACACTTGTACATTGCTGGTGGGACTGCAAATTGGTGCGGCCAATTTGGAAAGCAGTTTGGAGATTCATGGGAAAGCTGGGAATGGAACCACCATTTGACCCTGCTATTGCCCTTCTCGGACTATTCCCTGAAGACCTTAAAAGAGCATGCTACAGGGACACTGCCACATCGATGTTCATAGCAGCACAATTCACAATAGCTAGACTGTGGAACCAACCCAGAGGCCCTTCAATAGACGAATGGATAAAAAAAATGTGGCATCTATACACAATGGAGTACTATGCAGCAATAAAAAATGACAAAATCATAGAATTTTCAGGGAAATGGATGGCATTAGAGCAGATTATGCTTAGTGAAGCTAGCCAAACCCTAAAAAACAGATACCAAATGTCTTCTTTGATATAATGAGAGCAAGTATGAACAGAGCAGGGAGGAAGAGTAGGAAGAAAAGAGTAACATTAAACAGAGACTTGAGATGGGAGGGAAAGGGAGAGAAAAGGGAAATTGCATGGAAATGAAGGGAGACACTCATTGCTAAACAAAATTACATATAAGAGGTTGTGAGGGGAATGGGAAAATAAACAAAGAGAGAAATGAATTACAGTAGATGGGGTAGAGAGAGAAGATGGGAGGGGAGGGGAGGGGGGATAGTAGGGGATAGGAAAGGTAGCAGAATACAACAGTCACTAATATGGCATTATGTAAAATTGTGGATGTGTAACTGACGTGATTCTGCAATCTGCATTTGGGGTAAAATTGGGAGTTCATAACCCATGTCAATCTAATGTATGAAATATAATATGTCAAGAGCTTTGTAATGTTGTGAACAACCAATAAAAAAAATGTAAAAAAAAAATAAATAAAAAATAAATATTTTTTAAATACACCAGAACTTTTGTTAAGCAACCTCAACCCTCCCTCCCCCACTTTCCCTAGCCTCTAATAAACACTATTCTACTCCCATCTTATATTAGATCAACTTCTCTAGATTCCACATGAGTACTTGTCTTTCTGTGTCTAGCTTATCTCATTTAACACAATATACTTCAGTTCTATGCTTGTTGCCATGACAGGATCTCATCCTTTCCAATTCTAAATAGTATTCTATTGTGTTCATATGGACCACATGTTCTTTATCTGTCCATCAGCTGATGGACACTTAGGTTCCTGGATATTGTATATAGTACTGCATTGAACATGAATGTGCACGTCTCTTCCATATACTAATTTCACTTCCTTTTCTGGATCTTATGGTGGTCCTATTTTTAACTTTTTGAGGAAGCTTCATACTGTTTTCCATAGTGGCTGCAACTAATTTATATTCCTAAGAATGTGCAAGAGGAGTTTGTTTTTCTCCACATCGTATCTAGCATTTGTTATCTTTTGTCTTTTTTTAAATGTTTTATTTTTTAGCCAATGGACCTTTGTTTTGCAGTGCTGAGAACTGAACCCAGTACCTCACACATGTTAGGCAAACGCTTCACCACTGAGACACAACCCTAGCCCCATCTTTTGTCTTTTTAATAAAAGCTTTTCTTCCTGGAATTAGGTGATAAATCACTGTGGTTTTAATTACATTTTCCTATGATTAGCAATGTTTAGCATTCTTTTATATACCTGTTGGCCACTTTTATGTCTTTTTTGTGAAATTCTATTCAGGTCTGCTGTCTTTTTTTATTGGATTATTTCATCATTGCTCTTGAGTTGTTCAGCTGCACAGTTTTCAAGTGTTTTCTCCCATTCTGCAATGTTGTCTACACACTCTTTTGATTGTTTCCTTTCCTTTATAGAAGCTGTTTGATGAAATTCCATTTGCATTTTTTTACATTTGTTTCCTGTGCTTTTAGAATCTTCTCCAAAAAAATCCTTGCCCATTCCAATGTCTTGAAGAATTTTCCCTGATTTCTTCTAGTAGTTTCATGGTCTTTTACTCATTTTACATTAATGTCTTACATGTCAAAGAGATAAGGGTCTAATTTCATTCTTCTGCATATGAAAATCCAAATTTCCCAGCACCATCTATCCTTTTTCCAATGCATGTTCTCAGCACTTTGTCAAAATCACTTGGCTATAGATGTATGGGTTTACCTCTAAGCTCTCTATTGTGTTCCATTGATCTATGTGTCTGTCATTTTTATTTTTCATAGTCTAAATAGCATCCAATACACATAGCAGACACTCAAAAATCAGTGGTGCTTGAATAGATTAATGAATGTATTTAAATTAGCCCTTTTAACTTAACAAAATCTGACTTCACTTTCCTATAAATTGCTATACACTCTATGAGGAAATTTCCATTTTTTGCTCTAAAATCCATTGAATCATCTTGTATAGATTTAGGCTTTCTTGAATGCATGTGATTCTGTCCTCCATGTTTCAGAATTATATTTATTATTATATTTAACTTGTGATTACCTATTCCAAAGAAGCAATGCAAAGATATGAATACCCAGAATAAAAGTTCTGTTTTTTTTATAGATTCACTGGTTTGAATTGCTCATCTGGGGCTAATATTAAAATATGCTTACAGTATCTTTTAAAAAGAGAGTGAGTATTAAGGTTTCAGAAAAGTGTGCTGGATTTTTAGGAGTGTTGTTAAAACAGAATAAAACTTGATTGTCCATATAGAATACTCAAGGTGGGGAAGAAATTCACCTAACTACATGTCGAACACCTAAACAGCAAGCATCCTTTTGCTTGTGAACCTTCTAAAACTTGCCTCTTACTAAAGTAAGTAAATTTATATTTTTGTTGAAAATTGTCTTTCAGTAAGGTATTGAAATTTTGTTGGACATATATTTGCACCAAGGCTCTGTGTCACAAAGAGACTAGTGGTTTCCATCAGATGGTCCAAACTTCAAAAGGCTTTGTTGCTTTACTTTTTGTTTCCCTGGGGCATTGCTAAGATAAATGGTCTGCATGATTAGTCATGGCTCAGAGAATACTCCTATTCAATAGGGTCTGTAGATGAAGCAATGAGGCCAGTCCTTTACTAATCTTTCATGTGTATTCCATTTCTTTTCATCAAAAGTTTATTTTGTACTGTTATATGCAAATTTGTAACCTCCATTAAACTGCTTCTATTTCAAAGCCTAGGTGAAAAATTTCAATGCATAGTGGATATCTGCTTTTGACTGCAGAAAAGTGCCAAAGAAAGTAATTGTTAATTCTATTATTTTGAAATCACAGAAAAAACTTCAACAGATAATGAAAAATAAGGATAACATGGTGGCACACACCTCTAAGCCCAGCTCAGGAGGCTGAGATAGGAGGATCACAAGTTTGAGGCCAAGCTCAACAATTTAGCAAGACCCTCTCTCAAAATAAATAAATAAATAAATAAATAAATAAATAAATAAATAAATAAATAATATGGACAGGGATGTAACTCAGTAGTAAAGCACCATGGGTTCAATTCCCAATACCAAAACATCAAAATAATCTATTTTTATTATATTACTGAAGGATGGAAAACAAGAGAAGGAAAAGAATTATACATGACATTTCATTGTCTCTTAAAAAATTGAACCAATAAAATTCAGAAAATTTTACTTCATTCACAGAGTATTTAAACGAGTGAGTAACTAATGCGAACTGTTAGCAAATGTAAGTGGTTAATATTTTTTTCACATTATTAGAAACTTTTAAGTTTAGTATCCCTCAAATTTCCACAGTAACCTTCAGAGATAACCAATGCTTTCTACATCTTATGGTTTTAAAAAAAATTCTTACCAAGTTAAGTAAATTATAAATTCCATGTCACTTCCCACATTTTAAATTCTTTGACCTTTCATTTTCAGGATAAAGTTCAGTATGTTTGATGACACAAAAGGCACTTCGTGATGTGACCCATCAGTTTCCCAAGGAACTTCTTGCTGTGCCTCAATACATACTCTTGACCACATCACACCCATTTCATCCATATTCCGCATTCCATTCTTTTGCACAGGTCATTTCATCCTATGAAATACCTTTCCTTAGTCCAACTTCTGCCCATTTTGCAATGTCCTACTCGCTTTTCCAGAGTTCAAAAACTCTTTAAAACAAAACTCTGACTATTCCTTCTCACCTTGTTCAAAGATAGGTTCCCCTTTTGTGTTCTCTCTTCCACCAGATTTATCACTTGGCACTGAACTTGCCCCTCAATTGAGATGCTGAGTGAGCCCCAGTAACAACTACTTATTCATCCCACTATTCCCAGCATTTTGCACAATATCTGACACAGCATACCATACTCCATATACACTGCTAAAGTGAAAGACTGTATACAGGTGATAAGGACAACAAGACTTTAAACTCAGGATTTTGAATCTAAGTTCTTTATATAACAGACATTTGAAATACTGCTACTATTTTCTAAGTTTGGTACTAAGCACTCTAGACAGAATTGAAGAAGGCATGATTCACATCCTGTAAGACAAATACACACATGCTGTCATGCTAAAGAAGGTCAAATATTCTAAAGTCATTAGATGCGAAAGCCATTAGATGAAATACTGTCTTTCTGGCTCAGTATACTTGCTCATAATTCCACACACACAGGAACCAAAGTTTGTCTTTCTGGCTTAGGCATTTAACTGTACACCTGGTATGATGTCTTGAACTTTTCCTCACCTTAGCTAAACCATTAGACAAGTGAAGATACACAAAGGAAAATTGCAATTTTTACTGAAAACATAATTACCAATCATAATTTCCAAGCTCTTTTGATTCTCTAGAATGTTACTGGATAGGCAAAAGTTCTGAGATTCTCTAAGATCTTACTTTTTAATGGGCTGTGTAGATGATGATCACTTATGAAAACATTGTATGAAGTTACAGAAATGAATTGTGCTTTCTAGCAACCCTCCATGCCATCGGTCAAGTCCAGTAACTATTTAGAATTTTTGCAGAAAGAAAAAAAACACATATTATTTGAAGTCATTACTGAATTAAATATGAAATATTAGAGCTTTTTAAAAGCTGTTGAATATTATTGAAGGGAAACAAAACAAAATGCACAATTTCTCCTGTTGTTAAGGGTCAGTTTCAAAATTGGGATTAATTCTGACAAAAGCTCCACTCTGAAGTTTGAGGTATGATTAGGTTAGACAGGACCTTTCATGTCTAGAAGTGTAGTCTTTGCATATTCATAGAGAAGGTGCCTCCTTGGAGTGATGTGAGAGATGCCAGCAAGCCCATCAGGTGAAAAATGCCTCCACAGAGGCCAGGCATGACACTGACGTCCCCCAAGAAAAAAAATATTCACTGCTATAGTTTACCTATCAAACAAAGGAGCAAGCCCTCAGGAAGATGGCTGTCAAATGCACTTGGGTTAATTGGAGACAGCTTTTTGGTATTCTCCTATTTGAAAGAGCATAAAAAGTTTGGAGAAATGCAAAAAAGAAAGGGGTCAGTAAGACAGATAATGAAGAGAAATCAATCTCAATTTTAAGACTGCTCTGCCACCAACAAAAATGTCACCTTTCTCAATTTTCTATTTTCAAGTGCCTCTGGAAATAGAAAATAAATCTCACATTTGAACTTACTTTATTATTTTTTTAAGTTATAACAAAAGTTTTCTCTACTCAGTCTACACGTCATCGTAAAAATATTACAGCCTATTCCATAAGCTGCCTTAAAAAATCTAACCCCATTTTAAGGATTTATATTAAGACCAAAATTATGCCTAATTTTAACTAATATTAATTAAGTGCTGGCTATGTGCAAAAGTATGCATTAAGAACTGTGAAAGATAAAGATGAACTTTTCAAAGGGAGATGGAGGAGAAGGAAAAGGATAAAGAGTGAACCAGGCATTGTGGGCATGAATATGATGTGAATCATGCCTTCTTCAACTCTATATTGAGTGCTTAGTACCAAATTACTCTAAAGCTAGTTTCAGTGGATTAACCCAATAGAAATGATGATTCAGGTACAATCCCCTAGGAACCAGACAGAAAAGATAAAGAATGCAAACTCACTTCTCATTTACACTGAAACAAAAGCAACACACATCATTTCCACTTTCCTTTTATTAGTAAGACCCAGTTATACAGTGGGTTCTACCTTTAATCAAAGAGAGGCTTAGAAATGTTGTCCTGGCCTGTGCCACAACTTCTAACTAACCCTGCAGTAGGAATTTTCAGTAGACAGCCACCTATCTCTGATTGAGAAGCCATGCAGCATCAACAGTCCCAATGTCAACACAGATGTTAAACTTTTTTCAAGTCTAGTTAAATGAAGGGGTTAAAAGTATGGGCTCTAATCTGACACAAGAATAATAGGTGAGGCCCAGAGCTGTGTCCTCAGTGGGCACTTAATTCTTCTCATGTTAGAAAAAATTAATAAATAAACATCTTGCATGCTACTCAAAACAAGATTTGCTAAAAATATTTATATATTTAACTTGTGTGCATATGTGTGTGCTTGAGTCAGTTTTTTCACTGTGATGACCAAAAGACCTGACAAGAAAAATTTTAGAGAGGAAAAGTTTCTTTGGGGCTCACCATTTCAGATCTCTCAGTCCACAGACAGCCAGCTCCATTACTCTGGGCCCAAGGTGAGGCATAATTTCAAGGTAAAAGGGGTAGCAGAGGAAAGCAAGTCAGGATCTGGCAATCAGGAAGCAGAAAGAGACTAAGCTCAGCTCACCAGAGATAAAATATATACCCTTAAAAGCATGCCCCCAACAATCCACCTTCTTCAACCATACTCTATCCACCCAGTTATCACTCAGTTAATTCAGTCAAGTAAAATGATGCACTGATCAGGTTTAAGGCTCTCATAACCCAATCATTTTATCTCCAAACTTTCTTGCATTGTCTCACACATGAACTTTTGAGAGACACTTAGATAACTATAACAGCATGTATACTAAACAGAGTCTAGAATATGATGATTAATAAGAAGACATTAAATTAATCATATCCAGGCACTAGAGTTAGGTTATTGGTATGGCTTAGATTTTAGGTGTGCCCCAAATATTTATGTGTGAGATAAATTAGAGAAGAAAAGATCAGATTATGAGAGTTAACATAATCAGTGCATTAATCCTCTGACATGCATTAACTAGGTGGTAACTCTTGCAAGTAGAATGTAGCTGGAGGATGTGGAGAGGGTATGCCTTTGGGCATATGGTGAGGGGAGCATGATCTCTGGCACTCACTCATTTGCTTTTCTTCCTGATGCAATATCCTGAGCCACTTTCCTTTACCACGCTCTTCCACCATGATGTTCTGCCTCAACTTTGGCCCTGAGGAATGGAGTCAGCCATGTATGGACTGAGACCATGGTTGCCAAATAAACTTTTCCTCTTCTAAAATTATTCTTATCAGGTCTTTTGGTCACAGTGGCAGAAAAGCTGACTAAACAGGTATTTTTTTTTCATGCTTCAGTATTTTTTAGTCTATCTACAGTGAATACTTATTCTATTTTTAATGATGAATAAATTACATTTTTTAAGGTAAACACAAATCAATGTTTTGCTACTCCAGGCTTTGAAGAAATGTTTTGCCCTTTTCCTTTTCTCAAAACCACACAAGTTTACTCATTTCTGTTTTGTCTATTAGATGACAAAAGTGAATTATTTTTATGTTAACCCATTTTATCATTTGTTCATATTGCTGATAGCTCTGCCTTGTGTCTATCTTACAATTTTCCCCATAGTATACTACCAACTATCTCTGCCCATGTGTATAATAATAATAATGGCAATATGGGGCACTTAAAATATGATGGACACTAACTCACTTTACATGTCACAGCTCATTTAATACCACCATCTCATGAAATGAATGCTATTATTACCCTGTTTACATGTAAGGAAACTTGGAGTGTGCTATTTATCCAACCTCTCTTAGCTGATCAATAGTTGAAGTAACTGAGTCCATGTATTCAAACATTTTACTACTCTCCCTCTAGAAAAAACATGTTATCAAATAATAACTGGTACATGCACAAGTAGTTTATAGTATTCAGGGTAACTTTACAAATATTATTGCATTGAACCTTTGCAAGGGCAAAGGTTAATACAAAGAATCAGTTGCTATAGAATTAGAAGAGCTAGGGAGATAGAAGGAGAAGATGATCAGTAATGGCAGGGAGCCACTACCATCCCCCATAAGTGGAAGAATAGAAAATAGACTTACATAGAAACAACAAGCACTGTACCACTGATCAGAAATATGGGGACTTATGTGCCTCCTTCTGGAAATGAGAAGCCAGCAGGTCTTCTAAAGCTTCTCATACTTCTAGTTTCTTTCCCTGCTGGAGCCCAAAGCCACTTGCCACTTCTCCTATAGCTGCTGAAGACAAACGCAGAACAAATATAGCCTTTTTCTAGCACCTACTTCATGATCTTATGTGAATTCTCTCACTGTCAGTGGTCTCTGGGAAACATGGTTTTTCACATTTCCAGCCATATGTAATACAGAGGAGAATAAAGAAGGGCAAATATGAAGCTAAAAGCCAAGAAACAGATAATTGACAAGTGGTAGAAATACAACTGAACTCGGGGCTTCAGAATGAGAGTCATCAATTATTTTCATTTAATGTGTATTTATGAAACTACTCTGAGCCAGGCATGGATACAGCTATTCATTAGGGGTCACTAGTATAAAATAAGTGTATGTGGTCATGCCTTTGTGGATCTTATAATATAGTCAAAATGAATATCAAAACTCTTTCCACTGTGCTCCATCCTCTGGACAGAGCTGAGGTTATCTTTAAAAATTGAAATAATTTGCTGGATCCTGATAGATCTACTTGGTTAAGGTGGTATCACATTTCCCAGTGTTTTCGTCTGTCTATACTTCTGAGTTAGAGTTGGTCAAAAAGGAATTTGCACATTAAAAGGCAGATGTGAAAAGGAGCTATTATTATTTTCAGAAATCTCTGTGGTAAGATACTGTCAAGAACAGACATAGAAGTGTCTCCTGTGCCTCAACTCCTTACCACTCTACATCCAGCTTGTTTTCTCAATTTTGGGTTCTGGCTACCTAATGTTTGACTGCATGAGGTGTCATTGTACAGACAGCCACTTCCTATGGCCCACTATCTGAGATGCCCCTTCACTGTCCCACTTCAGCAGCTGGATGTGCTTATCTTTGCAGATTTATCTGCAGATTCCAACTTGTCCACTTACTCTGGGACATCAGGCAGATTGGTTGGTCTCCTCTGATTCTCCCTTGCAGATGGAGCTTCACTTCTCATCCCCCCAACTATTATGAACATTTAGTCTCTATTTTAAAAATCCCATCTGATACTGAAAGTGACCATACTAATCCTGACTGATAAAGGTCCCTTTGGTATTTCCAAAAATAAGCTGTTCTTAAGAATCTTGTAAAGAATAGCTACATGCTATACTAAATTATTTCTTAAGCATATTTCATGGTGATTTCTCACATGTCTAAGTCAAATCCACTTCTGAACATATTCCTCTCCTCATCATCAGCATAGAATCCTGATCTGGCTACAGAATTCAAAGTCTAGGTGCACTTCTGACATTAAACTAATAAATAATTCAGCACAATGATTACAGCAGGTCAAAAAGTACCAAGTGAATAAACAAAGAGATAACTAAAAGATGGTTTAAAACACTTCTATCTCTTTCTATAAAACAAGTTTCTTTCCTTCATTGCTTATATTAGTCGATTTTTTTCTCTCTTCCCTGAGGTAATGCTAAATTCCCTGAACCAAAATGCTAACATGACAAGTCTTCTCAATTCACTTGAAAGTAATTTAATTGTTTTATTGACCATGTATTAGAAACAGAGCATATTAACTACCTTTTCTTGTGCTCTCATGATAATTACCAGAGAGTACAGCATATATTCAGCAAAAATTCATCAATAATAATCAAGAGTTGCCTTCCTGATCCACCAAAAGAAAATGAAAAAGGGCTTTGGAAAGATAATCATGAACTCTTTTCTGTGAGTTACTAAGCCATTAACTATAATTTTCCTCTATAGCTTCAGTAACTGTGATGGAAAATGTCACCATACTAACCATTTGAAGTGCTGACCAATGAGAATAAGGCTAATAGAAAGACTTTTGGCAACAGCAAAGGAAAAGTTCTAAAAACCCATATCAGCTTATACTCATTCAACAAATTTAGTGAACAGTGTACAGTGAGTGCATCTACATAAAATACCAACCTAGGATGTAGGGGATGTGCATGGCCAGAAGCAAGGACTTGAGTCCCAAAGAGTAAGCTACAAATGAAAATGGAAGAGGTAGCTCACGTAGAGAAGTCTCTATACAACGTTGGGTACACCGTCCTTTCGAGATTTATGATAGAATGAAGTAGGGGCTGGGAAGAAAGGGAACGCAATCCCACCCATGTTGGCCAAAGGTGGTCATGGTGCAGAATAGTTTGGAAAGAAGTGCAGACAGGAACAGAGAGGAGCAGAGGAAGGAAGAGCATGTGAAGGACAGCTTTTCGCAGACCAATAACACATGCATTAGACTTGTATGAGTGAGAAATACACAGTAGATCTTCAAAAAGTGCTTGCTGAATTAATGAGTAATAAATAACCTAAAAACAAACAAACAAAATACCAAATTTGGTATTTGAATTCATCAACAAATAACATAGTAGCAAAAAAAAAAAGAAAATCAAAATTGGGAAATGCAAAATGAGGGAAATAATATAATTATGAAGGCTTTACCTAAGGAAATCCTCAAGAAATATCCAATACTCAATATTCCTAGAAAATTTCATAAAACTAAATTTGATAGCAGCCACGTCTTACAGAGTAATGCACATGTTTTCAAAAGCTACTTAATGAAACTATTGAAAAGAACTTGCACATATGGTATTCCTTATATTAGGCAGTTGTGAAGGCTGAGGATGAACAGTTATGGTTTTTTAAAGAAATTCAAATGAAAGGCAAAGCATGATGATATGATGTAGGTATGTAACATTCTAATGATTTGGTTATTAAATAAAGTTCTAAGAAGCTTATAGGAAGACTGCCTAACTTACCCCATCCTAACCCTCTCAAAGATCAATTATCCCAACCAGCTTTTGAAAAGAGTTGATATTAGATGAATTGACCCATTAAAACTGATGCTTCTAGAAATGTCAGTATTCTATGATGTTGATTCAAAGAAAATCCCTTAGTCTGGAAAGCTGTAATGTATATAACAAGGATGCTACTTTACAAGGGCCATTGCTGGGTCTGATATATTGTCTTGACCAATTGTAGATCTGAACAGGAGTATACACAAGTGGGTAGCAAGATTTTTTTCAAGCTCTAAAGCAGTTCAAATGTCTCAAACTATCCTTAACTGAATATTACTCCATAAGATATGGATGGAATGGCAGTGGCCTAAAAGATTTTTGAAAACTGAAGTTACTACCTTTACAATTATGGAACTTTAACAGACACAAAATGGTTTTGAACAGTGTTGAATCTCAGAGTTTGATAATATATTAATCACAAACAGACCCCAGTTAATCAAATAAAATACCTGTTGCATAAAGCTGTAAAAATATAATGTAAAGTGTAATGTGCATCAAAGAAAAATGTGAATTTCATTTGAAATACTTAATATTTAGTATTCTTTCAGAAAACTTAAGTTACTTCTTGAGATTGCTGCTAAGTGTGGAAGACAGCCCATGTCATCAGCACAGGAAATCCTATTTGAAGAAATTCTTATGCACATTTTATCTAAAATTATTCAGAAACAAGTTTAAAATAATAAGGCAAGGAAAAGCCCTGCTATGCTACATTTAAAGTAAGAATTTTTCCTCATAGAGGTTATTTCTGCCTGATTTGACTCTGTAACTATTTTTGCAATAAAAACTTTCTGAAAGAATCTGAAAAATCTTTTGATACATGTAAAGAGCATATAATCCAATCCATGAACAATTTTTTGTGAAATCAAATGTCAGTGATAAGTCAGAAAAAGCTATAAAAAGTATAACCATTCCTACAAAGGTGAAGCAGAATACTAAAACTGTGATCAATTATGGAACATTTAAATCTAAATCATCCCTGCTTCTCTGGCAAGAAGATAAATTATAAAACCAGCACCATCCTTAGAAAAAGCTGCTGTGAAGATCTGAGAAGCTGTTTGGAATCCTGATGTATATGTAATGTTGGTGGTGGGTGACTAGCATATATGAAGACAAGAAAGTACTTTGTATTCTGCTTATGGATTCCACATTGAAGAAGTAAATTAGAATAACTATTATTGCAAGAATTCAAACTCAGAACAAGATCTCTCCCATATAATGCTCTTCCCTGGACATGTAATTTTTTTTTT
Source organism: Spermophilus citellus (assembly GCF_964194105.1). Lineage (NCBI taxonomy): Eukaryota > Metazoa > Chordata > Mammalia > Rodentia > Sciuridae > Spermophilus > Spermophilus citellus. The sequence goes on along the minus strand of NC_138186.1, from coordinate 86,639,336 downwards.
TCGGATAGGCCACTAAGGTTGAACATCAGGATCATCTGGAGAGCTTTTCAATCTACATTTACATGGGTCTCCTCTCTAAAATGTGCCTGGGTCCTCAAGCTACAGCTTAGCCCAATATGTCCCATCGCACTGCATATATAAGATATATGGATATATAAAATTCTATAGGATACCTATAAAAACTTAAATTGAGCAATTATACAGGTGTCCTATAAAATTGTATAATTTTTTGTAGGGGCCCTATATATAGGACAATCAGAAATAATGGGTTAACAGCACAACCTGAAGGTTACGACAAGCCACTTGGGATTGTGAAATAAACTTTTGTTGAGCTTTACACATTTGAAAGTAATGTGCTCAGCAGCTAACTTTACTAACTGGTACACATGGCTGGAAGAATACATGACTAGAAGGGAAAACACAGTTCTAGGAATGTTTGGACTCATCCCTTCCCATCCCTTCTCAGGAGACTAACAACTCACCTCTTTTTCCAGATCCTTACCCCCCACACACACACACACACCTCTTTTGTTTATTTTTTTTTCTTTGTGATACTGAGGATTGAATCCAGGGACACTCTGCCACTGAGCTATATCTCAGGCCTTTTTTTAATTTTTTGCTTTTTAATTTTGAGTCTGGCTGGCCTTGACCTTGCAATTCTCCTGCATTAATCTCCCAAGCAGCTGGAATGACAGGCATGTGCCACCATACCTAGCTCTGAATCTGTTTAATTTTTAACAGGTAAAAAACTAAGAAGTATCATATGAAAAGAAGTTATAGGAAAGGGGTAGCCTATTCCTGGGACCTTAGGGGATGACTAACACAACAAAAAGCTTTCATTCCCTCTTTGAGCTTTCTGAACCTCCCACCACAGCATTCGAATTCTGAATGCTGTCAAACAAGCTAAAATGGTTAGTACTGAGGGATGGGATGTTGGGATTATGGGAGAAACCATCACTTTTACCCAGTGATCTAGAATTTCATTATAACAAACAATTAATAATTAATAACACTGATCCCCTTGAGTCATTGGCCTCATTGTCTGATGGAAAAATCATAGAGGAAAACCTTGAATAGAAACTAATTTATTCTTTGAAATTTAGGTCTTTGTAGGCAGAGATGTTAACCCCCTTGAGCCACAAAGGAGGGAATTTCAGAAGAGCACCAACGTGTTTACTTCCTTGCTCTGCCAAATTTCAAAATAAAATTCTTTTTTTTGTTTATTTCCAGAAAGATTTAGAGCTGACAGGATCAGGGAATGTGCAGCTATATGCCTTTTGTAACTTGAAGTTGGACGCGTCTGCAGTTTCTGATTTGCTGCTCTGACAGGGCTTGACAAGCCTGGTGAATACAGAGCACTTGACCAATTTCTTGGGGTGGGGGGTGTAGATTTTGACTCTCTCAACTAATACCTGAGGAAAAGGGTAGCTAGGAGGAGCCCACTAGCTTTGCAAGCTGAAAATACACAGAGGTTGATGGCAAGGAGATTGGATGTGCATGGAGCTAAACACTGGGACTATAAAATGAAAACTTGTAAGGGAATTACATTCAGGGAAAAAGTGGGTAGTGTACAGATGTGGGGGACATCAACTGAATGAGATTCTCAATTGTGGGGGAGTGCAGAGCCTCTATGTATTAGAACCCAAATGAACAATACAAATGAATTCAAGCAGAAAAGAGATTGGGAAATTAAGACTGTGGAAAGGTTATTTAGAATAAATGGTTTTCTGCTAGATTCTGGAGTCCCAATGTTATACATTTGCCCTATGTGTATACATTTTGTATGTTTTGCATATGACCAAAAAACTGTTCAGTTTTTTTCCTAGGTAAACAAGGGAGGTTTGCAGACAGACTTCTTTACCTAATTGTAATAGATTTCCTTTTCAATGAAAGGTTATATTTTTCTTGATCGAGGGACCAAATTAGGTTTCCTGATCTCAAGGCATTGTGGACCCCTGAGATGTAAACCCTCAGAGTTAAAACTCCAGCCCTCATCCACTTCTTTTTATCAACTTAAGTTTTCCAGGACATCCTAATAGGCAAGAAGGGGAATAATTACACTAAAAGCTAATCACAATTTCCCTCTCTCCCTTCAAGGCTGATCTTCAGGCACTTATTCCCCCTCAGATACTCTACAAACATTGCTGAGTATCTCCAGTGTTGTCATGTGCGTATTTCATGGCAAAGGGTGGGGCATCAACTCCATTGTCCATGGCATTCCCCACCTCCTCTTGTCCCAGTCATGTTATTGAAGGCAGCTATGTTGCTTTGCTTACCTGAGGCAGTGTCACTACTGTAACACCCTGAGGTGCCACCTATCTTTCTAGCAGACGATATTAACCTGCTAACAGTGCTGTGTCACAGGGGTGCCACCTGCATCCCTGCAGAGACATCAGTGCTATTCCCTGTCACTGTAAAAGCTACTGGTGTTGATGCAGCTGATATTTTATTTATGGATCCTTTAGCTTTCTCTCAAGTTTAATTGGACCCCAGAGCTCAGCCTGAAGAGGCTGCACAGAGCATACTCTGAGGACCACATTTTACCATTCTCGAAAATCCCTTCTCTTTTAAGACCCTGGTCCACATCAGTAGCAAAGTGTGCTCTAGTTTAGATACCTTGAGTGCATCCCCCAAGGCTTTGTGTGTTGAAATTTAATCCCCATTGTGAGATATTAAGAGGGTGGAAACTTAATCCAACCCTGGTCTGTGGAGGTCAGGCTCTAGGAGGTGCTAAGATTATACAAGGTAATTAGGGTAAAGTCCATGATTGAATCCTGGTGACTATATAAGAAGAGAAAAGGGGATCAGAAGGGACATATACCCACACAGGTGCTCCCTGTCTCTTGCCTTCTGATGGCCTGCCCCTCCTTGGGACTTTACCAGCAAGAAAGTCATTATCTGATGAGCCCCTTGGTCATGAACCCCCAGCACATCAGCCAAAATAGAACTCTTTTCATTAAAATTTTTCCACTCTGTGGTATTTGTTATTAACAACAGAAAATGGACTAATGAAAAATATATCTTAATGTTTCTTTTCATTAAACTGAGCTATTTACAAAGAGCTTTCTTCTTCCCTACAGTATGTAGGCCTGTCCTTCCTGCCATTCTCATGTATGAATCAAAAAATCTGCTGAGTTGTCATGATTCACTAATTTATTCATTCATTGAATGTTTACTGAATATCTTTTTATCAGGGACTCTGATAGATAGAGATTCAATGGTGAGATTATATAAAAATATAATTCATTCCTTCATGAAACTTTCATTGTACTAGGGAAGATTTTAAATGAGGATGAATTTATATAATTGAAAGAAAGCTGACCATATCAAAACATGAAGAAACTTGTAATCTATTCCTTAAACAGAGGAAAATCAATTTTCTCAAGTATATTCTGGAAATAGGTCAACTATAGTAAAAAATATTCCAATGATTATGACCTTCCCTCAAAAAGTTTTGGTGGATGCTGTAAGTTCTCCAGCATCAGACCTAAGAAACTGAATCATAGATCCCTCCCTAGGGGATACAATTATTTCCTTCTCTGTCTATGATAAGGGGCATTCAGTATAATTGGCAACAGTCAACAACCATGAATTTCAGAGGAGCAATCACCCATAGAGGATATGAATACTCCTGTGAATACTCCTGGAAATAAGATAAGCATTGTTCCAATGCCTTCAGAACTATCTTTGAGGTTAGTCTGACAACTCCCCTGCAGAGTTAATTGGCCAATGACTCTCCTAAATTTCCTATGTAGAAAAAGTCCAAAGACAAAGATGTCTAAACCTGCTCCTTAAGCCCCTGCAAGTTCCTCTTTTGTTAATACTTTCCACAGGGTTATCACTAGTTCTGTGATTGTTGACACTTTCCACAGGGTTATCACTAGTTCTGTGCTGGATTTCTGAGACATGTGGCCTCTGGGAGAGAAAGGGTAGTGAACATAAACTTAAGGATAACTTCCTACCACTAGGCCAGTAGATGGGAAGGCGGAAAAGATGCCCCAATTCCTGGGCCAATGAGTTGTCAGGAAACTTAAAAATAATAGTAAGTAGTTTAAGAAGGAATGGACAATAGTCTGGACCATGTTCAGACAAGAGCACATCGTCATCTCAGGGACTCAGACTCGGGTAGGCATATTTGCAACAGCAAGCTAAGCTGACAACAGTACAGGGCCCAGAACTAGCAAAGACCCAGAACCTTGAACCAGCATGGTTCACTTTGTGCAGGTGTGACAGAATACCTGAGACCAGGCAGGAAGTCCAAAATCAAGGGGTCTACATCTGAGGAGGGCCTTCTTACTACATCCTCTTATGCCAGAAGGCAATAGGGCAAAACAATGCATGTAAAAGGAATAGAGAGGGCTGGGGTTGTGGCTCAGCAGTAGTACGCTCACCTGGCATGTGTGAGGCGCTGGGTTCAATCTTATTAAAAGGAAGAGAGAGAAGGGGCTGAACACTTTCTTTATAAGAAACCCACTCTGCTGATTACTAACCCAGTCCCACAATGACATCATTAATCTACACACAAGGGCAGAGCCTCTCAGAAGTCCTATCTTTCAGTACTGCTGTACCGGGTTTAAGTTTCCCATATATGAACTCTGGGGAACACATTCAAAACATAATATTCTTCCTCTGCCCCACAAAATCTTGTCCTTCTCACCTTCAAACTACATTCATTCCATTCCAATAGCATCAGAGTCTTAACTCATTCTAATACCAATGCAAAATTCCAAAGTCTAGGGTCACATCTAAATTATTAAATATAGGTAACACTCAAGACATGATTTCTCCTGAGGCAAATTCTTCTCCAGTTGTGAGACCAAGAAATTTAGGTTACCTACTTTCAAAATACAATGGTTGGACAGGCACAAAATAGATATCACCATTCCAAAAGGGAGAGATGGGCAAAAAGAAAGGAGTTACTGGTCCCAAGTAAAGAGAAAGCATCAGTAATCCCTAAACCTGGAGAACAATCTCCTTTGACTCCATGTGCTACTGTCTGGACTCTCTGATATGGAATTTGGATCCAAAAAGCCTACAAGGCTTTTCAGGCTCAGCCCATTCTTCATCTCTCTCTCAGATGAGAGTCTTATGCTCACAGATCTCCAAGGTTGGCACTGCCCCTAGAATAAGCCAAGGAAGGCAATCAAGTTGTTACCCCCCAGAAATATTTATTTTGCCTTATTGTATGAAAGGCTGAACATGCTATTGGAATTTCAAATCTTTTATCCATTGATCTGTGCCCCTAAGACTTTAGGATTTCTCACAATCACCTATGGAGTTTTAAGTGTTCATATCAGAAGATGTTGGTAATAAGGTACAAAGTTTCAGTTAAACAGAATGACTAAGCTCTGGGGATCTAATATGATTGGTGACTACAGTTAACAATATTATGTTGTATTCCTGAAATAGAGAATAGATTTTAAATGTTCTCACCTCAAAAAAACAAAAACAATAATTGGGCAGTGATGGATATGTAATTAGCTTGTTGCAGTAATCATTTCACAACACATGTCTATCAAAATATAATGTTATGATCCATAAATAAATACAATTTTTATTTGCCAATCATATCTCAATAAAGCTGGGGGTGAGAGAGAAAAAGAATGAAGTTTTTATAAGTGGAAAAAAAAGAATGATAATTAAGCAACTAAGCATTCATATCATGAGGTTGTTCAACAGCTCAAAGTTATTATTTTAGAAACACAATAAAATAGTTATACTTCAAGTATGCATTTATTTGGACCCTTTAACCATGAGGAAAAATTAATACTACCGATAAAGGAAATACTATTCAAATATCCTCATGCCTATGGAAGAGCCAATCTGAAGTGTGTATAACCTTTGTAGCCTCACCAGGGCCTATATCTGGGAGAGCATTGAATTTGGTTTAGTGCTCTGCTGTTGATATCTCAAATTTTTTTGAAATTTATTTTTGTTGTAGATGGACATAATACCTTTATTTTATTTATTTATTTTTATGTGGTGCTGAGGATCAAACCCACTGCCTCACACATGTTAGGCATGTGCCCTACCACTGAACCACAACACCAGCCTGATATCTCAAATTTTTAAATAATTTTCAAACAAGCAGCCTCGCATTTTCATTCTACACTGGGTCATGGAAATTAAAAGCTAGTCCTGCCCAAGTGGTTCAAGATCATATAAACCACATATCTACTAGAGTTCTAATTCAGCAGAATTGACTGGAAGCTTCCAAATAGAATACAAATAATAACACAGAGAAGATGAGTCAACTAACATCAACTATTGAATTACTCTAAAAGACTCAAAATAAGGAGGAAAATAAACCATGTAGCCTATTTCAAAACCAGGGTGCAATTTTTGTACCAGTATAAGACCTTTAATCCATTACTTTATGTTTTTATTCTTTGAAATAGAGAAGCCTCCAGAGTTTCCACTGAAAAGTGTTGGGGGGGAGGCTAGAGTAATCTGGGGAACATCATGGAAGAGTTAGGGCATAATGTCTTCTTCGTTAACCTACATGAATATGGTGAATAAGGAAGATTTTTCATACAAGAGATTCAGAGCTGCATGGCACATGCCAAGTCGTGCAGGGTGTGTATGGTATAGCAAAGGGAATGTAGTAGGATAGAGATTAGAGGAAAGAGGCAGATTCAAGGAGAAATTGAACCAGAAGTTCAAGCTGTGAGAGAGAACTAAGATTCTTGAACAGGAGAATAAAGTATCAAGTACGTTTTTCTCTGAAGGCTTTCTTGACAAATGCTTGCGTTTTTGTCTGGGGTGGGAAAATCTGCAAGACAGCCAACTATAAGGGTAATCGCCTATAACAACTCCAACAATTAAAGAAAAGAGAATAGTGTTTTGCTGTTGTTTGTAAATTATCTCCAGAATATTTAGTGATTGATGGGGAGTCCAGATTAAATTTTTAAAAGAAAGGCTGAGGAGCTAGTACAAAAACCTTGAAACAGGGTTTACATTCAGTGACTGGGAAAATAATCGGGATCAGGAAACAAATGCAGGAAGAAGAGTAAGGCAAAAGAACCACAAGAAGTATTCAAGAAGAAGAAAGATAGCTAAGTAAAAATCCCTAAGTAAAAATCCCTGGATTTGGCAAGAAGCCATTTAATAGCCTCTAAAATTTAATTTATTATTCTCAAAGATTCAACAGTGATGGATTTTGTTTTATCATTTTACATTTTATAAGTGAGGTAAAGCTCATGAGGGCAAAGCATTCTGCTTACCATCATATCCTAGCACATAGCATAATATGATGAGAAACCATCCCCTCCTTAACCAACAGAACCTCAGACTGTGTCTTCCAAAAGGTGAAGATCTCAACCAATTGAGATTTCATGTCCTACTCCCCTTTACAAATATCATAACCTCTTTATAGTTCCTAAGTATCTTACTGTTCAAATACTATGACTATTTTTGCAATATTGCCATTAAATGTTTTTAAAGAAATCTTTTGGAGGATGGTAGCATGACAGCAAAGTCCCTTTTGCCTTCCCTTCTGGGCATCTTGATCTATCAACTTCCCCCAAGTCACAAAGACTCTTTTCTGACCACAGAGAAATTTTGCAGGTGGTCTTAGCTATGCTCAGATACCCAAACATGCCGGTATTTTTTTCATGTTAACAAACTGGGTGTGATGGTCCCCAGCTAGTTAGCTCTCTTCGCCTTCCTGCAATGCAGTTGTATCACCAGGGAAGCCTTTTTGTAAATGCTGTGGCTTTTATTATCTACAACAAATGCTAGGGACATAAAAGACATTCCAAAAAAAATTGATGAGTGAATGAATAATGATGCAACTTCTACATTATAGCCTCTGGATTGTCATCCATCCAGAAATATCAATGGCACTCACTTTGCTTTGTTGAAATCATGAAAAGAAGTAGGCTGTTATTTATCCATTGTATCTCAATAAAGCTAGGAAAAAAAACAGAGAAGGAATCAGTCTGTCTGTAAGTTATTGGGCTACAATATCTAATTAGTAATATCAAATAGTGAAAAGAATGCGGAAACACAAAACAAAAGCTAATGTGTGTGCTTTTTATTGTTTAAAATCTCCTTACAATTTATATGCATTGGAAATTTGTGGGAAAATTAGAATAATAAAGAATTTGGGAATGGTTGTGATTATTAGAAGGAAGCAGAGTTATTTAAAAAAAAAAAAAGACTGCAGGCAAGAGAAATTTTCAGAGGACATAATCAAAGAAAACCAGAATAAAATAGTCACCTAGAAAACTGCCAAGTTTTTCTTACATTTCATTGCCAAGATATTGCTACCAAAAATGTTAATAGCTGAAAAAGCAATTAAACAATACATCTGGAGCCATTGTGAGCATTGGCTAAGACCAACAAAATAGCACACAGGTCACTGGGATGCATGTATTACACAAATAAAGAATACCACAGGCAGAAAAACACACAGGTGCAAACACAAAGGACCCAAGGACATCTCTCTAAGGTGCTATGAGATGGCTGTGCTGCAGATACAGGGGTTAGAGCAATGAGAAGTACGTGGATGAGGATGTGCTTTAAATTATGCTGGTGTCATGCTGGATAAACCAATAAAGGAGTTTAATCACTGTTAACAAAAGCCCAAGGTTAATAGTGACAAATTCTACCAATAGTTGCAAAGCAATAATGTGGGGTGGGGGGCAGATTTTGAACTGAACCTGTGCAGTGGCTACTTTCAGCACCTGGGGTTCAATAGAATGGCATGAAAGAAATCAGATACAAATCAGTTCAAAAGAGAAGAGAAACTCTTAGACACACAGATGGAATTTTTTAAATTATAATGAAATCAGGTTCAGGGAAAATCTTTGACAAGAAAGTGTGGTGAGAAAATAAGCACCATTACCATAATGGATGCCAGAGTCCAGGTATAACATGATGAGTGCAGGATATATAAGAAATTTTAAGGGAGTCACTAATACATACCCAATCTGCCAAACAGTTGAGTTTTTCAAAGTTGCCAAGAAAATAGGAGAGATTGTCATTAATTTCCTGCTTTAAAATGGCCTTTTTGAGTGCACTATTTCCCTGGAAAGCTCACGACCAGCAAATTAATCTCAATTGGCAAAGAGAATTTGCCCTCTGCCTAGTCCTCAAATTTGAAGGCAGGCTGGGGAAAGTGGGAAGAAATAGCATAGAAACTGCCTTTGAAGGGCTGGGGATGTGGCTCAGCTGTAGAGCACTTGCCTTGCACATGTGAGGCACTGGGTTTGATCCTCAGCACCACCTAAAAATAAACAAAATAAAGGTATTGTGTCCATAATATATATATATAAACTGGCCTTTGACTCTCTAATTATGGTTACTTTAAAAGGAAAATAACATTTGTATTTAAGTTACAACCATCAAGAAATGCACAAATATGGCAAAGACTAGTGAATATGCTGTGTCCTTGTTCCAGCCTAAGAGAGATTTTTTTTTATAACATATACAAGTTGTAGAACTACGGGATCGTTCTTCCCTACTCCTACCAAGCACATCCCTCTCTTCCAATGCAACCCTCTGTATCCCACGTGTGAATGTATATGAGACATTCACACAGAGACAGAAAGACAGAGACAGAGATGCAGACACACAGAGAGAAAAGAAACAAGGGAAATAAAGGAATGACATTAGGAGGAAGAATTTACTCCTAAACCTCTACGCTTTGCCCAAGGTCATATCATTTTCTTGACATCCCAAATCAACCAATACTCATCACCTTGCTCCCAGGGAACCTGGCTAAGCAGAAAGTGCTTGGTCTTTGGTCTAAGTAGAGATAACCAACCCAATTAGCTGGGAAAGACAGAGCAAAGAGCAGTATTATGCAGATCACCTATCTGTCAATACCATTCTGATGCTTCCTAAGTTCTTACAGTAGAAAAGGAGAGGGAGCCGATTCTAAAAGATTTTTCTTCCTTCCGAGTTCACTGTCAATTCTATTTTGACTTCACCTCCAACTGATTAATAAATAATACAAGTCAATCATTTTTCAACAAATTTCACATGTCCTGCATGCTACTGTCCTTCTTCTAGGTCTGCCCTGTCTTCCTCTTCCTTCTCAGCATCACCCCACTTCCTTCTTCCTTGCTTTTCTTTATGCCACTTTCGTTCTGTAGGAGACCCCCTCACACACACACCTCTCTGTATTGACCACTTAGAGCTCCCTTTGCCAAGTTCCTTTCTCATCCCATCCTCCCTACCCTTGCCCACTCCTTTTCCTCCCGTTTCCCTATTGGTTACCCTATTGATTCCCTGAAACTTGCTGACATTTGGATTCAAGGTGTTTGAGTAAAAGCTCTTGAATTCATCATAACTGTGGAGGGGAAAAAAAAGGTCATTGTCACTAAAGGCACATTTCTGAAAGAAAACTGAGTTTCAAAACATCCCAGGAAAAATGAGTGAAACTGCTGTCACCGGAAGAGGAGCTGAAGCACTTGAACTGATAGCACACTTGAAATTAGTACATCCTTTGTTCCAATGCAAATGCCTCAGCCCAAGGCCTTCACTCTAAGTCAGCACAACATTTCCCTTGTTTACCTTATTAATTTACTTAGCAACACCATTTTTATAGATGCAGGTTAAACAAGGATTCTGAGAGCAAACTATATACACCCCAGCAGATGGCCCATAGAACCAGCCTTGTTGGTCTAGTCAAAACAAATTTTGCACAACAAACACTTGTTCTGCTCCATGGCCTTGTCATAATCACATTCCATGGAGGAAGAATAATTTTAATTGGGTATTGTTTGTTGTTTGCATTGTAAGCAGGCAGAGCTAGCTTGTGATATAAATATGAAAATAGTCTCAGTTTGTCAGCTAAGTCGTACACTCTCTTCTAATCCTTGTCCTCCTCATCCCATGAACAAGTGGTCCATTTTCCTGCCTTCTTCCAAAGATCAGCCCCCCCCTCCAAATTAAAAGTCCCTCCACTAATAAAACCATTAAAATCAAAAGTAATGGCATGTCAAGGACCCTTATTTACCAATTAACCTTATTGTCTATAAGATTTAACCTACATAAAAAATTGCTGAGTTTTTAAGAATTTTATACTCTTTTTTACATAAAGACACATATAACTTTGGGTCAGATCAAAATGAGGTCTCAAGGTCCTTACTTTGTCGATATACCTGAAAAAAGGAACAAGACTCATCATCGGAGAAAATGCTCATTTATTGAGGAACAGCTCTGCATATTTTATAGAGCTGGGGGTGGTTTGACAGTTATGACAGTTTAATGGTTGAACAGTTTAACAGTTGGCATGGAGTGCTTTCTGATTGGTGGGTAAGGATCATGTGAGCCAGCAGAGCTAGTCTGATTGGTGGGTAAGGATGATGTGAGCCAGCAGGGCTCACCATGGCTCTTCTTGGAGGATGGGGAAGTTAGTCTTTGGAGCCAGAGCAACTCCCAACAACACCTATGAAATTTACTCTTTACTCAGCACCCATTTGAATCCATTTTCAGAGGGTGCTCACCAACATCTCCTGCCTGCAGGCATTGCTTGGCACTGCTGACTACTACACAACCTAGAAACTGGTTGGGCCACTGCCAGGGCACCTTATCCAAGCTGAGCCAATCAATGCTCTTTCCAGAGGAACAGGAAATACAGGACCAAGAGGTTCTGATCATCTGGAATCTAGGGGCCTGTATTCTTTTTTTTTTTTTTTTTTTTTTTTTTTTGAGCATTCAAAAGGCTTTATTTTTATTTTAATATCATCACATTCACCAATTTTTATGTCTGGATTTTGAGTCTTGATTAGAAAGTCTTTACAAGTGAAATTTCTCATGGTTCATTTCTTTTCTGTTTTTGTATTGTTTTATTTTGTTTGTTTGTCCAACAGGGGGTTGAACCCAGGGGACATTGTTTACCACTGAGCCACATCCCAGGCCCTTATTTATTTATTTATGTTTTCCTTTTGAGGGTGGGGGGCTTGCTAAATTCCTTAAGGCCTCACTAGGTTGCTGAGTCTGGCTTTGAACTCAGGGTCCTCCTGCCTCAGAGTCCCAAGCTGCTGGGATCACAGAGGTGCACCTCTGCACCCAGGTTTCTTCCCATTTTTACTTCTGGTTGGCCTGGACCACCTGCCGCCCAGGGACACAGCTGTGTGGGCCTGGTGCCCAAGGTGAAAAGGGTCTGGGGCACTCTTCTCCCTCAGAGCAGAGCAGCCAGGCAGCCTCTGGCCCGGCCCTGACCTGCTGGGAACCTCAGGCCCTGGATGGGTGTGAGGTTTAAAGTGGTCTTTGCCTGGATTTCTTTAGAGGGGACCCCGTTGGCCCACTGTTTGTCTAAGTGGCTCTCCTTTTCCCCACTGGTGGTGCCAGGGTTTGTGGGCCACCAAGGTGGTGACGTCTGCCTCCACAAGCTCTGCTTGGTCCTGGTGGCCGGCTGCCTGCCCTGGCCGGGGCTCAGCAGTCACCGCTGGAGGGTGGACATGTTGACCTGTCAGCCCCACAGAGGGGTATGTGGGGCAGGCCGGCCTCAGGTCCTCGTGTCACAGCCTCACCTGGGCTGGTGGCCAGTGGGCAGGACCCATCCCAGGGCCTCAGGTGGTCTAGCTGAGGCCTGGGCCTTTTGCCACCTTTCCTCACCTGCGTCTTGTTGTGGGCGTGGCGTGGCACACCTGGAGGGCACTGTCACCGTGCTCCCCCTTTCCTGGGCCTCTGTAGAAGACACTGCCCCCCGCCAGCCCTGTAGGTCTGATCGACCCGTGATGATGGTACAACGGAAGGTTTCAACACAGACATCATCCCACAGCGGCAGCAGGAGGTCCACCTCCTCAGGGAGCCGTCATTTTTTTGCAGGGAGAAAAAGCCTCTTCCCTGGCTGGTGGGCAGCTCCCAGTGGCTCGCTGGGGACAGCCGCCGCCTGTGCTGCTGAACACACCAGGAAGGGCCCTTCCTTTGCACTTGGGTTCCCAGGAGCTTCCCGCTCCAGCTGACTCCAATGGGAGGCCGGTGTGCCTGACAGGGACCCCTGCCGTGTCCTCCTTGGTCCCGGCTCTGCCTATTGAATCCCCTGTCCTCTCCTAGTCGGGCTGTGGTCTACTTTACCTCCTTAAGAAGCAGCTCCTGGGTCCACTGGTCTCTGACGGTCTCTGGCCGGTTTCTGCCCTGGTCTTCATCTTTCCCTTCCTTCTGCTGCCTCTGAGGGTGGCTCCTCCTGGTCTTTCCAGTTCCTTCAGGTACGAGGTTCGGTAGCTTGAGATCTTCTTTTTGATCCAGGTGTTTGTTTCTAGAAACTTCCTTCTTAGAACTGCATTCCATGGGTTTTGTTTCCCTTTTCCTTGGTTTCCCAAGAGCTTCACATTTCCCTTTGGATCACTTCATCGACAGTCGGCTGCTCATGGGCCAGTTTGAGAATACAAAGTCGGGTGGTCGTTTTCAGAACACAGTACAGGCCTTAACTGGATCCAGTGTAGCCTTTTTATTTAGGACCTTTGCCTCTGGATTTTAAAACCAGACAGTGGGGTAGATCTCACCACCAAGTCCTCCAACCAGGGCCAAAGGCGTCGGTGCGGAAGCAGCAGCGGCCCCTGAGGCACGGGGGCTGGCCAGTTCCCCAGCAGCCCTCTGCCGGCCAGGGGTGAAGGCCGCCTCGCCCGCCCACTTTTGAGCACGTCTGATGTCCCTGGAAGCTCGGGCTCTGTCCCTGAACCAATGCCACAACCAGGACGCAGTTCTGAAAAAAGGAAAAAAAGTGTTCCTGTTGGTTAGCAAAGAAGAACCCAGGGGACCCCTGTCCCCGAGGCTGTGACTCTGCCTGTCACGGGAGCAGAGGGCTTTTACAGAGGTGTTTCAAAGCTCTGTCCAGGTGTGCCCTGAGGGGTCTTGGTTCTCTGGCTGGTTTGGGAGATGGCCATTTCCTAGTCCTCTGGTCTGAGTTGCTCCCTTGCTGTGGTGGGTGTGGCTCAGGCAGCTGGGCCACTGCAGTCAGGGCTCCTGAGGCTTCTGTCCTGACAGATGCTGTGCGGAGGAGTTCCCTGGGCACCTGGGAAGGGCGTGTCTGCACTGCTGGATGGTGAAGGGACAGCGAGGAACCAGGCGGTAAGCGAGACATGGAAGACGGAGACCAGGCAGACACACAAGTTTATTTGTCAGAGCTGAGAAATAAAGGCCATCTGTGTAAAGGAGAGAGGCCTGTATTCTTACATAGATCTAAAGACTGAGATGTGACCAGTTTTGTAGTAACCCTGGTACATCCTTATTGCAAACAGACCCAAAATAAGTTGAGTATTTACAACTAACATTTTATTTCACTGAAGGCAGAGGCAACAATATTTTAGCATCAGGATGCAACTAAACTTCTTATTGCAACTGATGACAGAATCCATAAATAGAACCAAACTAAGTCCTATGACAAAAAAAAATATACTGCTGCAAAAATGTAATCTTACACCTGCTCTGTGACAGAAGAGTTGTACCATATTTCTAACCAGGCTCATATCTTGAACATAACATATTTCACCAACAAAAAGCCATTGCTAATTTTAAAAGTGTCTAGAACCCATCTGAGATAAATATGGTTGAAAGTTACAGTAACTGTCCTCGGAGTATGAATTTCTAGCTAAGTTATTTCAGATGCTAACAAACCAATATATATTGCCAACTACCATTCTGGAGAAGTTCTGAGTGGGAACTTTAAATCTTAACTAATGTATATATGTGTGTATACACACACACACACACACACACACACACACACCTCTATATGCATACATACACATATATGTCTTCACTGAGGTGTTTTTAAATAATCTATAGATATGATGACAGCCATGCGCTAGCAGAGCCCAGTATCCAGAAAGGTGGATGAAACCGAGAAAGACAGAAGTAGAAGAAGGACACAGAGGCCCCAGGGAGAGATCCCTCATGGGAGCTGCATTTGGTCTGGATGAGTTCCTTTTCACTGATTTCAGTCCTTTGTAAGACCAAACCATCTTACCTACTTTAGGCTTGTACAAGATACTGCTATGGCATCATATTAGATTTCTTCTGTTCCTTAAACTCAATGAGTAATATATTCTGTTTCTTGATACCAAACAATCCTATGCTAAGAGATTAAAGCTATTGTTGCAGAGATAATATAATTATAAACAAAAATAAAGTTGTAGTTAGTCTTCAAACCTCATTACAGGCAAAGGTACAGTTTCCATTGGGCTTATTATAATACTGCAAATGATTCAAAGACTGTATTTGCCATCTTCACAGACTCATAGGAACCCCAAACTGAAAACCACAGAACAGAGGTATGAATACTCAAATGTTTTTTCCTAAACATTTCTAAATGTATATTCATTTCAAATTAATATGCTACATGCTCAATCTACTTCTGTTGGTACCTAATGTATGCAGAGAACTGACTTAGGTGCTATAGAATGTTTGAAGGTAGAGGACATTATTTGCCACTTTGAAGAGTAGGAGTCTATTAATGTTCTAATGAAGTAATAGGAAAGCACCTTAATGAAAGGTATGAAAAATGTCATGAAAAGTATAAATATTAAGAAGTTGTGAGGGCAGAGGATTGGTTACCTGGTTCAGTTAGAGAGCACAAATTCTAAAGTACTGGGTAGATTGGCAAAAATGATAAGAAAGTAGAGAGAAGATCTAGCAGGCAAGAGAACTGCAGGAGACTACAGAGGCTGGAAATTATAAGATTTGTTCTAGAAGCAGTAGGAAGTGTGGTTTAGCTGTGGTGTAAGATGCCCAAAGACATGATGTGAAAAAAAAAAAAAAGACTAGAATGGCAGGTTACCTGACTGGTGAAGGTGCAGAAGCACATGCTAAGTTTCCAAATTGTATTCTACCGTCAAAAGGGGCTGGAGTGGAAAGTAAGGCTTAAGGCAGGAAAATGACATGATGAGTTTTGTATTTGAGAAAAGTATCTCTGGACATAGGGCAGAATTAATAGGAAAACAGAGAGACAGGAGCTGAGATGGCAGTCAGGCAGATGCTAAGGTCTCCAAGTGAGAGTTAATGAGGTGTCACTCCAGGGCAGTTGCAGAGAGGAACAATAAAACTGAGAAACACTGCAGAGGTGAAGTTGGCAGGATATGCTGACGAATCATGTAAGGAAATTAAGGTGTAAAAAAATAACTTCTAGCTGCCTAACCAGGGAAATCTGGTTTCCTCTTTTTAAAAAGGGAGAGTTAACATTTTTCTCCCTTGCAATATTTTGTGAGAATAAAGAGGTATTGTGCATGTAAAAGTGAAGACCTATCAAAAAAAAGGATTTATTGTATGTAATAAATTAATGTCTTTCTTTTGCATCTAGAATGTTTGCCCATACACCATCCCCAGAACAATTGAGAATGCTCACTCATATCATTTGCATTTTTCTGAGGCTGAGAAGTAGAATCCCAAAGACATGGCCAAATGTCAAAATCTTGCATTTGCTCTGAATCACACCCCAACTAAAGCTTATCAAGACATCAAGGACTGCATGGAAGACCAAAGGAAAATGAAGGATGAATGCCTCTTTGAGTTCATCCTCTATGTAATAGCTAATGCTGTAGAGATACAATTGGGACAGAAGCCAGAAGAGAAACAGTCACTCAGACGAGGTTGGCATGGGACCCAGACTTGTGAAGGGAAGTGCAGAAGATCAAAGGAAAAGCCAAAGAGGACTCCAAAGAAGACTAGGACAAAGACAATTTCTGGAGGTGTTCCTGAATAACTGTTCCATCAACTCCTTGTTCAGGAGAGCTTGAAGTAAATCTTTGTAGTTACCTCTTTACACAAATATTTACAGTTCATTATATCATATGGATTTTGTTGACTTATATAAAATTTTCTGTTCTGTTCCTTTACCTATGACTGGTCAGAAAGTATCTGGTTAGAAATTGAACCAGGTGTAGTCTAATTAACAATCAATTCTGACTGGGAAAATTAGGCACCTCCCATCATAGATTTATTGTTAAGTTCTCCTGTCTGGGTGTGCTATTTTACAAAGCAGATGATACAGTCTCCTTTGTTGTATAGGTGCCTAAATAACTGTTTTACTTTCTTTGAGACACATCCCTAATTTTGTTCTCTATTCCCCATAAGGTCCTGTAGATGTGGGAAATCATCAGCCCAGACTCTCTCTTGCAAGACCCCTTCATATATAGTATCATCTCCTGCCAACATGTTAGGCTCCCCAGTCCATCATGCTAGTGTTATCCAGATAGTGTCACAGAGAATAAGGGCTGTGATTCTTCTTTCTCCTACTAAAGGCTTTGGCCTTCTATATATAGTGATCAATATCTAGTCATTACCAAGTTCTGTTTAGAAGAGGTCTTAGGTGAATGCATGATACCTGCCCCTATGGAAAAGGAGGCCTAATGGCTATAGCATCACTAAGAAGCCATTCAAGTGATTCTCCACCACAAATGTCTACTCTAAGGTCATTTTGGCCCCAAACTCTAGAACACTAAATTAACAAAAATTTATTATGCCCCATTGGGAAGCTAGAATGCACTTTCAATGTTCACTTTCCCACTCAGCTCACCTAGCCTCTACAAGGTACCAATTTACCAATATCCTTTAAAACTGACACCACTGGGGCTGGGATTGTGGCTCAGTAGTAGAGTGCTCGCTTAGCACCGGCGAGACTCTGGTTCAATTCTCAGCACCACATAAAAAAGAAAAATAAAGGCATTGTGTTGTGTCCATCCACAAAAAAAGATTCTCTCTCTCTCTCTCTCTCTCTCTCTCTCTCTCTCTCTCTCTATCTCTATCTCTATCTCTATCTCTATCTCTCTCAAAAAAAAACTGACACCACTGTGTGTTTTCTACCAACACACTTGATTTTTCTTCCTTTGTGCTTCATTTTTTAAAAAGCAATTAAAATCAATGAATTAGAGAACAGACTTTATCTCTCCACTTCCTTAGTTTGAATCTCAGCTATGACACTTGCTGTGTGACATTGGGTAAATTGCTTTGCCTCCAGGTCCCTATTTCCTCATTTATGAGATGGGAAAAGTGATAACTCCTACTGTCCTCCTGAAGCTCTTGTAAGAATTAAAGAAGTCAATTTACGTAAAGCATTTAGAATCAGGGAGAGTTCCTAGCATGTTAATTAAGGACTAGATAAGTATAAGCTATTATGCAAACTCTACTGGTAAAATGCTCCACTTATGCAATGGGGCCTGACCAATCTGAGCAGCCTTGATCTTCCCTACTTACCTAAACGTGGGGAGCTCATCATCAGAAACAACCCCACATTTAATAACAAAAAAATCTTATCCCACAAATAAATCTTAAAATAAAATCTATGAATACTATAACATAGCCATGCACAAAATTTCAAGATCATTAATATAATATCCTATATTAGCCAGTTTTGCATTACCATAATGAAATATCTGAGGTGAACAATTTATAAAAAGTAAGATTTATTTTGGTACACAGTTCTGGAGCTTCCAGTCCAAGACTGGGCCGCTCCTTTGCTCTGGCAAGGACAGCACATTGTACAGGACAGCATGGTAGAGCAAATTACCTACAGCACAAGCCAGGTAGCACAGAGTAAGAGCTTAAGGTTTCACAGTTTCCTTCAAGAGCACATCTCCAGTGACCTAAGGACCTCTTATTAGGCTCCACCTCTCCAAAGTTCCATTACTTCCCATTAGTGCCACCCTGGGGACCAAGCCTTCAATTCATAATCTTAGGAGATATCCATCCATATTCCAAGCACAGGATTCCCTACCTATAAGTAGGAGGCATTAAGAATTGTAATAAAGCAATTTGTATTTCACCAGATAAATGTGTGGGCTGGCTATAGTAGCACCCTCACATTTAGATCTGGGAGCACAGATAGAAAGGCATGATGAAGTGATCCTGTGCTTGTGCTCACAGCAGCCCTGTGGAAGCAACAACCAAAAAATCACCCTCATGCAGCTGGGTTGTGTTGGCAACCCAAATAATGCTAGTGGCCATGCTGCTAGTGTTTTTCTGAAATGGAAACAAACAAAAGAGTGCCATCTTCCCTCCCTTTACAGCAGAGCAAACGACCTACATCACAAGCCAGGCAGCACAAGCCAGTCGTTGTATTGTTAGAAAATGCAGTGTGTAGTAGAAACATGTAAAAAGTACTTTGTGATCATTCATAAAACAGAACTGAGTGCAGTCTCAGATAATTATAACTTTTTTTTTACTTACATGAATTTAAGGAGAACAATTGAAATCAGCACAATATGAAGGCCATTCTTCATGGAGTTCATCATCTCCCTCCAACTCAGTCATTTAACAGCAACACACCAAATTTCCAGAATAGCCTTTGGGAACACATCATTGCTAAGAACCACTGTTTTCATTCATGAAGGGGTGAGAGGAGGAAAGCTATTTGTTGATACATGGAAAGGCCACAGCTTTGTTCTTTTTTGTTGTTGTTTGTTTTTCTTTTGTTCTCATTTCTTTTGCCAATCACAGCTTTGTTCTTGAAACTCCAGGATCATTAGTTAACAATTTAAAGAAGTCTAGTAGGGGGATTATCCTAAGACTGAAAGAAAAACTAAAAAAAAAAAAAAAAAAACTTCTTTCTACTTCTCTACATTTTCAAAATATCTTTGAGATACTATGTATTATATTTATTTAAAATATAGTAAGAAATAAAGCAGAATCTCAAAATCAAGTATGAATCAGTAAAACCGGTATTTGGAGAAATTTATGAAAACAAAAACTATCTTCACTTAGTAAATTGTAAGAAAGAGAGAAAGAAGAAAAGAGGTTATAGATTAAAATAATTAAATAACATATAAACCAGTTGCAATTTGTGGATCCTATAACACAATTAGAAATGTAAACACTAGGGTGGATCTCATGAAATCATATCAAAGAGAGGTGAATATAGAAAAAGGACTAAGGGGTGGGAGGAGGTAAAGAGGGGAGAACGGTTGGGGAGTTATATCAACCAAATTATTTTTTTATATTGTGTATTGTATGCATGTACAAATATGTAACAACAAATCAGTATGTATAACTAGAAGGCACTAATAAAAATGTGGGGGGAAAAGAAATATAAACAGTAGCTGAATATTTGATGATATTAATTATTATTAATTTTATTAGTGTAATATTGGAATTATGGTTATTTTTAAGTGAGTTCATATTTCTACAGGTACAAACTAAAATATTTATAGATTAAAAAAACATATAAGATTTGCTTGAAAATAACATGGAATTGGAGAAAGTAAGTAAGAACATAGCTGAGACAAGATTGTCTATGAATTCCAATTTATATCTGGATATGTTTTACACATTTCATGATTTTAAAACCAAAGTTGCAAATATGCAGTAGTACAGCAAATAGAATTAACAAGGGTCATAGTCTGGTAATATTCTAATTAGTGCTGTACTACAGAAAAACAAATTTTAAAATGTAGAAAAGGAAAAATAATTACCTTGTGGGTAATTCTTTATTAGGGTCAGTTTAATTGTGATTTGAATTTAGCAACAATCCTTTTGATGGTTATGTGCATCTACTGTCTATTTATTACTTTACAAAACTTTTTAAAAATATTTTGCAGACCTCAGTAATGTTTCAGGAGAAAGCTTGAAAGAAAAAGAAAGAATGTAGTATAACTGTCCTATCCCATGGAGAGAAGCATACAAAGCCAGGCTTTGGATGAAGATGATAGTCTGAGGCAACAGTAAGAAGAGTGGGCATTTAGAGGTCTAAGAACGAAAAGGAATGGTTAGGAAATTGGCCTAAGCCCAACATATGGATTTGTGCAAGAAGGCCCCTGTCAAAGATTTCATAACTAGTTCCATAAAAATGCTCTCCTTTTTCATCCCCAATTCTTTCCTTGCCCATTCCAATGGACAACTAAACCAAATTTGTGCAGAAAGAGTACCTCTTCTCATTTCTCAGTGGATATAATGGAATGGGAAAAGTAGTTCCCAATCTTGCCAATTGGTCTCCTGGCAGAATGTAAAATTACTATAATTTATTTTAAAACATGGGTGTACACAAACTTGTGATGTGTATGTATATAAGCTTTAATCTACACCAAAATATTAACTTATATCTGATAGTTCCTAAGGCTCAATCCATGGATGGTTGATTCGTATTTGAATGATACTAATCAGAAGATTATATTCCCAAGGGAGCTGCTATAACATTTTAAATTATTTTAATTTTTTATCAGCACTAGAAAGTTGGTTAATTAGTATAAGAGATATTAGAAATGACTTTTTATTTGTGAAATGAGAGGTGTTCAAGACATGGAAATTGGCTAGAATTATCATATGAGAACTTCAGCAATTATATTTGTATAAATCTGGTCACCCTGCAGCTTACTCCCTTGGAATAACATTCTTGGCCTAAGGCTCTCTTATGTTTTTGGTTTTGCCATTAATAGAGAATCCTTTCACCAGATCCCTGGATCATCTGAATCCTAACTGTATAATGTTATCTTCTTCTAGTACATGTTTCACAAGGCATTAGGGTGCCGAAGAGTGAGACTTCATTGTGATTGTAAGAACAAGTTACATAGTTGTGTGTTCATGCCACTTGCTGTACGATGTGGACATATGTGAAGAACCCGAGACTTGCTTTTCCTATAACCCACTTACTAAATAGGATGGTGGGAACAAAAGAGACACTTTTCCTACCTACCCATGAAAACTATTCATTGTGCACTGCCAACTTGCCTTAGAACATTTTTCAATGGATGTGTCCCTGACACTTCCAATTGGATATTAAATAATTTTTCTTCCAGAATCCTAAAGTTTCTCAAGTATTTTAACATGCATACAATTATATCCTGCATACAGGACTCCACCAGCTACTGCTTAGAAGTCAAATACAATCTGTCTCCTGTTTTTGTAGTCAGTGAGCTAGAAATGCTACAATTTAAAACAGTTGGAAAAAAATAAAGAGTAATATTTTGTGACATATGACTATTATATGAAATTTCAATTGCAATATCCCTAAATAAATTAGAACTGAATAAATATATTGACTACAGCTTCACTCATTTGTATGTATTATCTATGGCAACAGGAATAGCTGTGATAACATGATATGCAAAACCTAAAAAACATACAATGTGGCCTTTTACAGAAAAAAAATTTTTGACTCCTGATATGTATTATAAGTGTTTTTAGACCTATGAAAAACAAATTGTACACTACTCCAAATAATTGATTTCCCTGTTCCAAATAGCCAATATAAGAATTATCAGAGAAGCTAGAAGCCATTTGTAAGTTGGAGACAGGCTTTAACAGGGTTTTAGGAATTCCATTTTTAAGTAAAATAAATGTTTGATTGTCATTCATGCATAAAAGTTAATAACCTTCACCAGCTCTTGGACTGGTACCAGGATACATCACCTGGTCAAATACATTATAAACAAGAAATAGAAAGGCCTGGCTCTCCATACAAGCAAACAATAAAAACATCCCAAATAAAGTTGTCACTACCATGCTGACTCAATTTTAAATCCACTCATTTTTTCTTATTTAATCCTACACATATATAGAATTGTTTTCATTTAACATATGTGTGGATATACCTGTGTTTTTTTCATATGGTTATAAAGTCAAAGAATTATAGGGAAGAAAAGAATTATACCAATATTGGGTTCACAGTAATGATCCATCAAAAAGTTTTTGATAAAGTTTTGGAGGCAAGAGCAGCCAATTAAAATATACATGCTGCTACCTCCTGCCTAAGTCATTTTAGAGCAATTTGTCAACAAACACACCAAGAACTGCCATGAGCAGTTGTCTTAAAACAGAACAAGCAGATACATTTTAATATACTCATTTAAGAACTTCTCTAGAAGCTGAGTCTTGTCTATTTAATCTCACTAAGAGTCTCTTCAAGCTAGATGCAAACAACCTGTCAAAACAGTAGCTGAAGAAGAAGGTACCAGCTCATTAGAACTGTACTCATCACTATCTTATCCCCTGGGAGGATGAAAAGTTAAGCATAGCACATGGGGCCTACATGAAATAAATCTAGATTGGCAGATTTTTCTAATCTTCATTGGTAAAGTCCATGCTGAGTATTTTGACCCACTGTAAAAATAAATAAATAAGTAAAAATAAGTTGTTGAAAGTGCATGCATTTATACATGAAAACATGTCTTGATTTTCAACATTCAGGAATTTGTTTAAGAGGAATTTTCAAATAAGAAGAAATTCAGCATATTAATATTAACATATGAAAAATGTATTGATAGACTGAATAAAAATAAGGCTACTTGATGATCTGATTCTCAATACATACTTGAGAAAGTGTGAAGGAATTTGGTCCAAGTATTTCTTTGACCTCAAGAGTATAGAATAAGGTCATGCTACATGCCTAATAAAAGTTAAATGTTAGTATCCAAATACCCTCCTGCTTTCAAGGGTAATAAATACAGATCAGTTTTAAAAAAAGGTTTTTGAATGTTGTATGTGCTACTGAATAATAGTATAGATTACACCAGGGGTGTTGTAGAATCACTGCTTAAGTTTAATACTCTGTAGGTTATCCATCTTTCTTTTTCTAGGGTAATGAAAAGATTATAAAATCCTTGAGGAAATCATCCATGGCAGCCCATTCAGCTCGACTCTGGTTACTTATTGAGAATGAGCATCAGGAGACACTCTTACTTTCATTTACAATACATGCAGAAGCCAGCAGGACTCTCAGTCACATTTGCCATTCCTGGTACAAGCCATTCTACTTGGCATCTCTATATATGGATCTACAATTTCATACTCGTCTACTCCCTAAATCCCAATATTCTTCTCTTTTCATGATGTTTCTATTGGCCTCCTATAATTGTAAATAGAAAAACAGTAGTTAAGACTATAGTTCTTATATCCAAAATGTCAGGTCCAAACCCTAACTCCCTGGCTTAGCAGGCATGTGGTTGGGGCAAGTTGTCGCTTGAGTCTTGACCTGAAAATGGAAAAAACTGTAGTCATCCAGATCATGGGGATATCATGAAGATACATAAGTAGTTCTTAATCCAACACTCTATTACAAATATTCATTTGCTTCCTCTTATATATTCTGAAATGAAACTGATAGATAATGCTGTCTACCAAGATACTTTTTAAAAATTAATGTAATATCTTAACTGTATTATAAGGAAGAAATAAAAGGAGGGCACAATGCCTGTAATTCCAGCAACTCAGGAGGCTGATACAGGAGGATTGCAAGTCTGAAGCCATCCTGGGCAACTTAACAAGAACATGCATCAAAATAGAAAATAAAAAGGGCTAGGGATACAGCTCAGTGGTAAAGCACTTCAGTGTTCAATCCTCAACACCATAAACAAACAAAACACACCTTTACTTTGAGCTGGAGGTGTAGCTCAGTGTAGAGTACTTGCCTAGTATGTGTAAGGCCCTGAGTTCAATCCCTGGTTCTGGAAAGAAAAAAAAAAGGAATAAAAGAAAGTCAGTTGATAATAAAATAATATGTGTATTCATGGGTAAAAAAAAAGACATGATTATTCTAGAAGACACAATAAATTGCTGGATCCAGACACACACATATAAGTTACCATTAATGCAGAAGCTATAGCCATCACAAGTCATGAGGTACGGGCAGGAACACAGAAAAGTTGTTGATAAGGTTCCAAACAAAATGAATATACTCTTCCCTCAATCTATACGATAGACGCACTCTTGGAAATACTACTATCTCAAAACCTTTCAACAATTAATTTCTGTTTACATGCAAAATAAAAGAAGGTTCTAGGCTTAACAACTTATAAAAACAGAATTTTACCCATAGGAACTGCCACAGGACTTCAGAGATGCATATATGAGCCAATTCTTCACTAGGACTGTTCCTTACCTTGCAGGAAGTCTTGAAACTCCCAAATCACCATGACAACAAAAACACCTTTGCAAATGTCCACAGTGCTCCCAGAGAGTGAAAACATCCCCATGGAATACCACTAGACTGAATGACAGAGAAAATACACCAAACAGTGTCCACCACATGGTCAAAGCTCAAGTTACAGCAGCCTCCCACAATCCTCTTGGGTGCCAGCAAAGTAGAAACCATTCTCTTAAAGCTAGCTGTGCCCTAGGTTAGAGCAGAAGGAGGGTTAGTGTAGACTCGGGACTACAGGCCTTAATGAAATGCTTTAAGTTTACTATTAATGACTTTCTCTCGCCATTCATCAAACAATAGGAGGAAAGGTTAAAAATAAATAAACCTCAGGACAATCATGAGCCAGAGAGGCTCCCTAATGAGTCGTCTTTCTTAGTAGGACTTGAAAATTCCTAATGGAGAACAGATCATGGAGAATCAATCTACAAGGAACTCAGGGAACGCACATATAACAAAACAGACTTGAACTAGAGCTTTGGAGTCCTGATTTTGTCCTCTCTGCTCATGCCTTCTCATATATGTTCAACAAATATCCAAGAAAGCAACTAAATATTTTTAACCAAGAAAGACAGCTAGGGTGACTAATTCCTAGGGACCTTGGAGGCCTATTTTAGGTAGGAAAATAACTATTGGGCCCAAGAAGCACTTGGCTCTCTGCGGGAAAGGGGAAGCAGAAATCAATCAGGGTCTCATTACAGAGGCCAAGTACCTGATGTTGCTTAAAGAAAACTGGGACTTTAGTAATATTCTACCCACCTAAATTTTTCTTGCTTTCTCAGCAACCTCATTGAATCCTGAGGTTTTAACAATATATACCAAAATCTCTAGCTCTGACCTACCACCAGAGACTTGTCAATCTACCTGCCTTAGCAACAGTACAACTTAGTTTTCTAATATCAAAATTAACCAATCTGTGTTGTACTCCAAGATGTGATACCCTGAGAAGCATAATATATAGTACTTGTTTGTTGGATGAATAAACAAACCAATGTAAGGCAGCAATAGCCAGAGAGAACAATGTGAACAAATGATGTCCAGGGAATCTTTGAAGATGATAAAGACGCCTGAACCTGCAGAAACAAGGAGCAGCTGATATTGCTAAGGAAGGTCTAACTCCAAGAGGGGACACCATGCAGGACCAGGGTACAGGTTCTTGAGGGCCTAATAAGAGCTGGAACTAGTTATATCTGAATTTGTGAAGAGACATCCAACTTGTTCCTCAGCTTCATTTTCCCAGTTAAAAACACATCCTATCAGATACAGGATTACAAACGTGCAGGCCTGCCCAATGGTGCAAAACTCTGGGGCATGTTACCCATTCATTCTTGTTACAGAACAAAATTGTGACTGCTTTGAAAGAGAAACCCTGGCCTTTCACCTTCTGAAAGCAGATCTGTAGTGAAGCATATATCTTCATTAGCTGCTTTGGGTTTCATGAAAAGATGTTAACCTTATTTCCAGATCAACCAATGGTTATTGCACACAGAAGGTAGTCAAGAAATATAACTTCATATTTTCTTCTTCCCAATTCCTATCATATGATCCTTTGTTAAAATGGCACAGAGGGTTGCCTGAAGGATTATCCATCCATCCTTCCTGCTAGACTCTGTTAAACAAGATCATTGGGGAAAAAAAAAAAAAAAACAGGCCATGTGATTGCTTGATTTCATAGCAGTTACTTATTTGTTGGGCATTAAGTTCTTAACATATATTAAAGAATGTTATAGGAAAGAGCTCCATGACACTGCACATCTGATTAGCTCTGCAAATATTGTTGATAAAGACAATTTTATGACAACCTGTAAGAGAAGTCTTTCTGGGCTCCATTCCAAAAATATTCAGGACTCCCCTAGTTTAGTGTCTGGTTTTATCTCATGGACAACATGAATTGTGCAACTAACTAATCAGGGTTTCGTTTTGGAGTAGCTTTTGAAATGTCTAAAAACAAATTTTTCAACCACTTTAAATGAATTTTGAATCTACTTTTACCTTAATTTTGTTCCTCTCTAATTTCCTTGCTTCTTTTTATAAATATGAATATAAAACTTACATATATATATATATATATATATATATATATTATATTTTATTCAAGATTGTTCAATGTCTATTATAGTCTGTATTTCAATCACACAAATACTATTTATAAACAATTATTTGTTAGCTCATCAAGGCCACATATTAACTATAATGATTTATTTTGTAAGATCTGATACCTACATCCTTTTTTTCTGCCCATTTGCAAGTAATGGTGTTTAGTTTCATAAGTTACAGGCTGTAGAGTGACTTATTTATTTGCCAAATATTTATTAAACACTTTGTGCCAGGCGATATTTTGTGTATTAATATATACAAAACAAAATTATTACTCTTATGTAGCATATGTGGGGGAGGTTGAAGGAGAGATTAACAATGAACAAGCAAACACATAAATAAACAGGAGAATGTCCAATCAGAACCAAACTTGTAATACTACAAAGTGATCTGGCATGATAACTGGAAAGTAACTACAGACTAAGTCCTCTTTGGAGGTAATAGTTGAGTGAATACTTAAATGATGAGGAGAGAGCCATGTAACTAAGATTATAGAGATCTAAACAGAAAGAAAAAATAAGTACCAAGTCCATGATACAATAAATAGTTTGGCATATTCAAGGGAACAAAGAAACCATGATTAGCAACAGGAAAAGGGGTAGAAGTCAAGGAGGGTGGCAAAAAATATATAGAATTAAGGGCTATGAAGAGAATTACAACAAAGTGATATTTTTAAAATGTTACCATGTGGTTACTTTAAATTAGGTAATGGTTTTTAAAACATTTTAAGGAACAGGCATCTAAACTGAAACTCTACCAAGACTTAGGTGGTAAAAACGTCTTCAGGTTATTGAATACAGCAAGAAAAGAACAGAGAAGTGACCATCACATTTCACAAGTTGAGGTTAAGTCCTAATAGAGACAATCAAACCAAAGTCAATGAAATATTGAGGAAAGAACCCTATTTAAACCAAGTTAGAAATTATGTATGTGTCATATTTATGGATAAAAAGACTTAAAATTTAAAGTTCCAATCCTACCCAATTTTGTTTGTAAATCTAAACAAAATTCAGTGAAAATTTCCCCACAGTTGCCATGATCTTGATATAATATTCCTAAAATTTATATAGAACTACAAAAAACTAGAAATTTCTTTCAAATACTTTGAAAAACATACTAGGAAAGATGCTCTGCTATACACCAAAATTTATTATAAAAACTACAGTTAAGATTATGTGGTCTTGATGCAGGATTATCCAAAAACACCATCACACCAACAAGACAACAGAAAGATCCAGGAAATAACATCACATGGATGTGGCACCACCAAACAGTGATAGAGCCCTAATATCCAGAATATACAAAGAACTCAAAAAATTAGACAATAAGATAACAAATAACCCAATCAACAAATGGGCCAAGGACCTGAACAGACACTTCTCAGAGGAGGACATACAATCAATCAACAAGTACATGAAAAAATGCTCACCATCTCTAGCAGTCAGAGAAATGCAAATCAAAACCACCCTAAGATACCATCTCACTCCAGTAAGATTGGCAGCCATTATGAAGTCAAACAACAACAAGTGCTGGCGAGGATGTGGAGAAAAGGGTACACTTGTACATTGCTGGTGGGACTGCAAATTGGTGCGGCCAATTTGGAAAGCAGTTTGGAGATTCCTGGGAAAGCTGGGAATGGAACCACCATTTGACCCTGCTATTGCCCTTCTCGGACTATTCCCTGAAGACCTTAAAAGAGCATGCTACAGGGATACTGCCACATCGATGTTCATAGCAGCACAATTCACAATAGCTAGACTGTGGAACCAACCCAGATGCCCTTCAATAGATGAATGGATAAAAAAAATGTGGCATCTATACACAATGGAGTACTATGCAGCAATAAAAAATGACAAAATCATAGAATTTGCAGGGAAATGGATGGCACTAGAGCAGATTATGCTTAGTGAAGCTAGCCAATCCCTAAAAAACAAATACCAAATGTCTTCTTTGATATAATGAGAGCAACTATGAACAGAGCAGGGAGGAAGAGCAGGAAGAAAAGATTAACATTAAACAGAGACATGAGATGGGAGGGAAAGGGAGAGAAAAGGGAAATTGCATGGAAATGAAGGGAGACCCTCATTGCTATACAAAATTACATATAAGACGTTGTGAGGGGAATTTGAAAATAAACAAGGAGAGAAATGAATTACAGTAGATGGGGTAGAGAGAGAAGATGGGAGGGGAGGGGAGGGGGGATAGTAGGGGATAGGAAAGGTAGCAGAATACAACAATTACTAATAGTGCATTATGTAAAATTGTGGATGTGTAACCGACGTGATTCTGCAATCTGCATTTGGGGTAAAATTGGGGATTCATAACCCACTTCAATCTAATGTATGAAATATGATATGTCAAGAGCTTTGTAATGTTGTGAACAACCAATAAAAAAAAAAATAAAAATAAAAAATAAAAACAGTAAAAAAAAAGAAATTGGTGTGATATTCCCAAGAGAGAATAATATGGACAGTAGTTACTCAATGAAAGACTATAGAGAATTTGATATTAATATAAATAAGTATTATTATTATTACTTTTAAAGAAAACTCAAGAACATAATGTTGGCCAAAGATGACTATTATAAAATGACATATAAAATAAATTATTTATATAGCATTGGAATACTTGGACTGTGTATGTATATTCATGCAGTGTAGTATAAAAATACCCATGGGGGGAGGAAACACCCATGAACATGATAAAACACTAAACTCAGATTAAAGTTGATGATGGAAGATGAGGAGAGCTGAAAAGCTGACCATAAGTATCTTCTCAGTAAAACTAGAGAGAAGACAATTGGAAACTGGTGAGAAAGCCACCAAAATGGAAGTAGTAAGAAGGACAGGAGGAATAGATCTTTGTAAGAATGGGAAAGTGGATTTACAGAGTAAAATTACAAAGTTATGTGTTGAACTGACCAACATCGCTCAGGCTAAACATAAATAAGCTGATTCTAGTAGACTATGGTGGACACTGAGAGTTGAAAGTGAATGAGAGGCAGTAAGCAGAATCCAATTAGATCATAAAGCCTGCTCAATAAGCCAAATTAAGTCCCTTTTTAATTTCAGAAAAGGATTGAAATCTCTCCACCATACCTTGAGTGAAAGACTGCTTCTGAGACAAACATGAGAACATCCTGAAGACAGGATACAGTTAGCCTTATGTCCATCATTTAGTCTGCCAAACCCTCCAAAGAGATACCTGGACAAGAGAATTGTTCAACACCATGCTTCTAACTTCATCCTACAGGTAAACACTGACATCCTAGACTCATGCCAGAACAGGGAGTACTTCTAAAATATTGTAACCAATTCACAAATTTTAATTGTCACTAATCTCACTAATGAATGCCCATATCCATCATCCATTATCTGAGTAACAAGCTGATAATTTCACCAATGAATAGCCTTTATCTTTATCTTTCATTATGCTGATGTTTTAAAATTTAGCATAAATTGGAATTAAAAATTGTGGAAGACCAAAGTGCCATTTCTGAAATGTGGCCTTTTTGATTAAATACCAACCACGGCCTTTCTTCTTTTAGACTTTGTATTGATGACAAAAGTGTTAAGAAAACCTACAGTGTGGCTCAAATTCATACAAACATTCATACAAACATCTGTTCATGCACCAAAGCATTTTAAAGTAAGTTACAGATATTACCTTGTGTAAAACAAAACAGTCACTGTTGAACTTCCTTGTGTAAAACAAAACAGTCACTGTTGAACTTCCTTTTGAGGCTCAACGTCATCTTTCTTGACAGTTACTGGTCATGGAATTCTAGCTTGTGATCAAAGACCAGGCTTAAATCACTCATTAGCCATGAGGTAGTCAGAACTTTCCAAGCCTGTCTAAGCTCAAGTTTCCTCATATGAAACATGATAATATGTGGTTAATATACATATGAAAGACAACATCTAAAGTGCTTAGATCAGTTCCCACCACTTTAGTGGGTACTCAAAATGTTTGTTATTGTGATTAAAGTGTTTTACCTATCATCTTTGGGATGACATTGCTTTGAAAGACCCTAAATTGATAACTCCATTTCCTTATCTCCCTGGGCATAGTACTTCATATCATTTTTGTACAGTAAGCCCTCCCAGGGTAATACCTCTAGGCTTCATGCTATAGCACTTCTTTGAGTCCTACAAAAATGAAGCAATTTGAAAACTTCCTTTTAAGGTAAAAGCTTATTAAGCATATGATGGTGATTTTCTCTCTCTCTCTCTCTCTTCCCACCTTCCATAGGATCCAACTGTGATATAAACTCACTCACACCTCTCCCATGCCTGCTGACCTGCCTCTAAACAATTATTAAAGTGCTTTGGCCCAATTGACTTATTAAACTAATCTTGATCTTTCACTTGTAGACTTTAGTTTTTAAAAAAGTCTCACTTGCTGTCCATTTTTCACAATCCAATTACTGTGTAATGCACCATAAACTGACTTCCTTCCACACTATGTGACTGAACTTGTCTCTGAAAGGTTGTGAATTCCTTCCTATAACAGATCTGACAGTATTTCCTCAGCCCTTGCCTTTTTTTGGTTTTTGTTTGCTTAGTTGGTTGAGTTTTGATACTGGGAGTTGAACTCAAGGGCCTCTTGCATGCTAGGTAAGCACTCTAACGCTAAACTATACATCCCCAGCCCCTAAACTGAATTTTAATGTCAATAAAATTCAAGTCACTGAAGAAAGTCTCTGTGCTTTTAGAATGTACAATATTTATTATGGCCTCTGAACACACACATAAAAGGCAGTGTATGTAACTTACCAATACCAAATATATCTGGTTGATTCTCTTAGCAGATGTGGCTAATTATTTTTTAAAAAGCTGTATTCCAAAATATATGCCATTTGACACTTTTAAGATAAAAAAGTTAACTGTTTATCTACTTTTCTAGTGTTTACCTTTTAATTATTTTTACTGAGAAACTAAGTCAATTTATTTTGCATTCACTGTATTCTTATCTTTAAGAGGAAAAAGGAGGCAAGACAGGCAAGAGCCCTACATTAAGAGTCTGGGAGGAAGGCTGACCGTCCCTCTGCAGTCTCCACAAGAAAACTGGGGTTATTCAAGACCTCCCATGCAAGGATTCAGCAAAAAGTTCTTAGAAAATAATGAGGGTAGTTGAGGACATAGGGTCTTCCTCCCTGGGTGGTTATCATTCACATCCTCATTAAAACTGTCATCCTGTGACCCTATAATTACCTCCCTGCATTCATGTCCTAGTGCAGTTTTGCCAGACTGTATCTTTTGCTCCTCTCCTCTTTATGCCAAAAGCATCCCTTTCTTGTTGGATGCTGTAGTCTTTAGCTGACAGCCAAAGTAAGATGGAACTGGAGCATAAATTCAGATGACGAAAGGCTACCTTAGATGGCATTCCAATTGGTATTGCCCTTGTGTTTCTTTCTGTATATTGTATCTCTGCTTCCCAAAATATGAGTAACAATACAGGGAAAATTCTCTAAGCTACACCAAATAAATCTTGTATTAACAAGAAAAGCACTTATTCAAAACACCAGGACCTACAGTTGAGGACACTGTTTTGCTTTGTTTTCAGAAGTGGCAGATCCTATTCTTTCCAGATCACAGAATACTCAAGGCCTGCCTACCTGCCTCTCCTAAGACTGGCTCCTTTTAGAAGTGGTTCAGCTATTCCTGATTAGTCACACATATCGATGGTGATGAAAATACTTAAAGAATCCCTTTACCTGCCTGAAATGGAGAGACAAATCAACAATGTGAGCAAATAAAAAGCTAAAAATCTAAGAATAGTTGTCCTTCTGCCAAAGAAAAAGCAATGCAGTTCCAGAGGTGGAAATTTCCTAGCTTCTTACCTAGTTACCTCACCTATTGCCCAATTAATAGATGCAGTATGAAGGGGAAAAGCAAAACAGTGAACTTGGAACGTGACCCATGTTTTCAACAGCTCCTCTCCTTTAGTGTTGCGAATTTGTCCTGTGAGTATTTGTTACTCTCTTGGCACCTGTTTTCCTTGTAAAGGGAATGCAGAGACAACACAGGCTTTGGAATTAAAAATTCCTTAGTTGGAAACCTTGTTTCAGTTCTACAAGTTACAAAGCTGGATAATACATTTACCATCTCTGAACCTCAGTTTCCTTTTCTGTGAAGTGGAAATAAAATTAGGACCTAACTCATCAGTGTGCTGGTAAGATGCTATGCATATAAAGTACATAATTGAGATTTGGGTATTCAAGGGGAACCAAAAAACTGTACCTATTTTAACTAAAAAATGAAATTGTTTCTTTATGATATTATCTGATACATTTTGGTAATCATATCTCATTTATATGTCTTCTAATCTCAAATGAAGAAATGTGTCTACGAAGACATACTAACCTTTCACCTTACCTTGTATATTTTAAATGCATCACTGAAATTCTGCCAAAATTAAAGGAAAAGTCTTCCTTTATTAAGAACATGTAACTACTGTTGACAGTCAACCAGCTTGAAGAAGCATTTCTGGATTAACCACCGTGACCCATAATTAAACAACAGTACTTAGAGAAACACCTGATGTTCCCAGAAAGCATTATCTAAAGAATAATGAGGATCGAACCCGGGCTGCACTCTCTAAAAAAAAAAAAAAAAAAAGAATAATGAGTGTTTATCAATCTTGTTTGCTTCCTAAGTAGCAGTTATCAACATTTTATTTACCCAAGTTTTTAATCAACAATGGGGAAAATGCATATGATGCTGCTGTCAAGAACTTTTAAATACTTGTCACTTTAAAATAAATTAAATACCCTTATATCCATATCTACCATATAGGATATTTTTTAAGGACAAGTTAGTCTACACCATAGTTTTCTTGAAGTAACATGTTTCACTAAGATGACTATGAAGTGGAAATTGTTTTCATAAGTTGAAATTGTTGCTTTCTTTTCTAGAGATAAAATCTTGACATTTCACAATGGAGTAAGAAACGTAAGCATAACACAAGGTTATACAGCAAACCAAAAGAGAAGCATTTCGTAGCTCCTGCCGCCTTTCCAGCCTGTTCAAATACATATTAGAAATGTTTACATATAAGCATGCATCTGTTTTATTGCACTCTCATTATCATTTTCCTAGATATGGTTATCTAAATACAGATTTATCTTCCATGTAATGCATTGCTCATTTTCAGACCCACTGTTGTAAGTATGATTCTAGTCCAATTTGATAATAATTTTCTTTAAACATTACCAAAATAATCTGAATTTAAAGATGAGAGCCAAACATCCATTACCCTCTGCTACTTATGGATACCCCAAGAAAACAATGTTAAAGGAAAGTTTTTTTTTTAAGTGTGAAGCCACAACAAACAATGAAAAAGGAAACAATAGTAAGAAAATTCTGGAATTTCTATAATAAATATATCTTCAGTGTTCAAAGTGAATGCTCTTTCCAATGTAGAATTCTCTATCTAGCCAAACTATCAATCAAGTATAAGGGTAGATGGAAACCATTTTCAAACAAGAATGTTCAAATTTATCTACCATGAATTTTCAGTAATCCACCAGAGCATGTGCTCTGCTAAAAGAAGAGATTAAGAAAGAAGACAACACAGAGTACAGAACATGCAGGATTCAATAACACGAGAGAGGTGGGAAAAGCCCCAAGATAATTGTAAGTGCAATTCCTCAGATGACTGCTGAGAACCATGACAAGAAATTAAACAATACATAGAGGAGGGGGTTAAAAAGCCCCAGGAAAGACAATCTGAAGTGTTTAACTACATGAAGAGAAAATTCACACATGTAAGGTAATATGTGGGGATAATTTAATGTTTTTCATTCAGAAAATGAAGAAAAAAATTTTAATGAGAAAATTGCAAAAGGCATCAGGGGCAGATTAGTTGTTGAGAGTATAAGTTCAGGGGAGGAGGCATGGGAGCAGGAAAGATGGTGGAATGAGATGGACATTATTACCCTGGGTTCATGTATGACTGCACATATGGTGGGATGCTATATCGTGTACAGAGAAATGAAAAATGTTGTGCTGTAATTGTATACACTGAATCAAAATGCATTCTGCTGACATGTATACCTAATTAAAATAAAGAATACATTTTTAAAAAATAGTATAAATTCTTCATAAAAGGATGAAATCTTGTCATTTACAGCAATATGGATGGCCTGGAAGACATTATGTTAAGTGAAACAAACCAGGCACAGAAAGACAATTTCTACATGTTATCACTTGTATGTAGAAGCTTACAAAAATAGATCTTTTAGAAATACAGAGTAGAATAGTGGCTACCAGAAGCTGAGAAGAGGCAGGGGTAGAAAAAAGTGCTGGGAAAGGATGGTTAATAGTCAGAAGTGCAAATGGACAGGAGGAATAACTCTAATATCCTATAACACGGTAGGTTGACCATGGTTGATAATAATTATGTATTTCAAAATAACTAGTAGAGAGGATTTTGAATGTTCCCACATAAAGAATTTATAATGTTTGAGGTAATTAATATGCCAGCTATTCTGATCTGATCATTATATATCATACACTTGTGTTGAAATACCAACACTGTACCCCAGAAAACATTCAATTACTATATGTCAACTAAAAAATTTTTAAGTGTAGGCTCTTGAACCAAACTCTTTGAATTCAACCCCTGACTCTGCCACATACACCTAATTTTCCTCAAATGTAAAACAGAGATAATAGTACATTTACCTTGTATGTTGTATTGATACAAATATGGATAATCTATAGAAATCTCTAAAAACAGTGTCTG
This sequence comes from Spermophilus citellus, assembly GCF_964194105.1. NCBI lineage: Eukaryota > Metazoa > Chordata > Mammalia > Rodentia > Sciuridae > Spermophilus > Spermophilus citellus. The sequence goes on along the minus strand of NC_138186.1, from coordinate 86,603,695 downwards.
TCCACAACACAAGAGCTCAATACATACTAGTAATTGCAGTATGCTTTATGTTTCAGGTATATCTAACATGCATGCAGTCACGATAATGCAAAACTGAATATTCAATAAAGTGAAAATACACTGATAGCGAGGGAGAAAGATGAAAGGATGATGTGACAATTGAGACCTTATACTGAGTTAAAAGGGTGTGTAGAAGGAAAATATTCTCAATTCCCTTATCTAATAATACCTAAAAGTGATCATCCCCAAAATAGTAATAGTAGTGTACTGTTTAGAATTACAAATCAGAAGATTAGAAGAATTAACTTAAAGAATTAAAAAGAATTCCTTTGAATGGAGAAATGAAGAGAAGGCAGGCACATTTTTCATGATTTAAAAAAAACATTAGACTCCTTGAACTCTGTGCATGAACAGATTTTAAAAATGAAACCAGAATTTAACCAAAAATAAACCCCTCTGTATGTAATACCAGATAGAAAGTGATTTACAAAGCAGAACATAGAATGGTAGCAGCTTTGCTATCTGTAGATAATAACACATTGAATAAACATATACTTCCAGGGATAGCAATTAAGCTCCTTCTATGAATGATTCTTGGACATGTCATTTTGGAAAACATCTGACCCCAACTGCTAGCCTTCTTCTATATTTGGAGGGACTTTCCTAGCTCTCTGTGTCACTGTGACAGGTGAATAACTAGGAAAAAAAAAAGTCTGCCTGTGGACACTTGTTTAAAATGCTAGAGCTGGGCTGACAGATGCTCCTCCAGAAGGTTAATGAGATAAAGGTTCCTCCAGCTGGCTCGTAAGCAGAGATTACACCTGAGTGGAAGATCAGCGGATTATTCCAGAAACAGACACTGCTGCATGCTCTTCATAAATTAGCACCCTCATAAAGATAAATCAAAAAGGTTATTTTCACTCAGCTGGCACCAACATTTAATTAATTTTTTCATCCTTCTGTCATTTTATTTCTTTTAATGAAATTTGGGGGTGTTCTGTAATTTTCAGAATTACCAATACACAAAAGCCAGAATGTATTTGGAAACTAAAAGGGCTATTTTTGTTATTTGGATTTTTCTTCAAGTTCAAGGAAACAAAGGTAAGTTATTTAAAAATTTCTTTATTTTTAAAATTGTCTATCTATAAAATCTATTCATAGAAGTGAATATTCAGAAACAACAAAGTTACTACTAAATTTTAGAGGGTGAATAGAAGGCAGGTTCTGAATAATAACTGATTAACTAGTTGGTTAGTTGATTCATTGATTATTAGAAAGGATAGTTAATGATGATTTAATGTTTACTACACAATCTTAAATGTGATTTGTGTTAACAAAATAGCAGAGATTAATGCATCCTTTTTGCCATTATAAAAAAATGCAAATTCATATCATTAATATCAATAACATTAGTAGGTCCGTGAAATCAATCCCATTTATCCACCTAAACTCAACATACAAAACCTAAAATTGAAATTAATTATAAGACATTTATGATCAGACCAAAATGCATTTCCTAACTTCTCTCAATTAAATCATGAATTGTTTCCCCTTAGAAAATAGCCAAGCGTGTTTCATCTCCAGTGTTCATAATGGCAATCTTAGAAACTTCGTTGTTTTTGAGGTTATATGAAGAGAACTAGATAATATAGGTTCTTGTGGTGAAGCTTTACCTGAATTTGAAATGAAACCAAGGCACAAAACAGGCTTATAAGAAAAATAATGTGTTTTATTTTTAAAAAAACATGTCAAAGTCTTGATTTTTAAAAAAATAACCCTTATCATTACAACATAATATTTTTAAGCTGCTTGAAATCAATAATGTTAGGTTCTTCTTTAGGGATAACATTAAAACACTCAATGAACATTTTGATTACAGTATTGGTTTTGAAATGTCTATGGAAAAAAATTTTTTAAATATGTATTGCAAATTAAGTAAAAAATAACTGTGATTCTATCAGTTATTTTTTACTTAATTTTATACTTATTTTATACTTAATTTCTCTTAATCTGCATTTGGAGGGAGAAAATTTTTTCTGGAAAAGATCATATTAAGTTTCCTTCAAAGTTTCCTTCATGTTCTGTTACGTATAAATGATAGGGGATGAAGCAAAACTTTATTTACCTTTCTTTTCAATTATCAATTATATATAATGGGTTTTTGTTGTTGTTGTTTTAATACTTTTTTAATTTTAGATGCACACAATAACTTCATTTATTTATTTATTTATATGTGGTGCTGAAGATTGAACCTAGTGCCTCACATGTGCTCGGCAGGCTCTCTACAACTGAACTATAACCCTAGCCCCTCTATAATATTTATGAAAACATTTTGATTAAAAACAAATGACTATATTTCAGTATCCTAAGATTAAACTAATGAAGCAGATCAATTTGTCTGTTTGATGAACTTGACCAGGCAAATAAGATTTGCAATTTTTTATATGTTTGCTTAATTATATTAACTAATTTATTTTTTTCTATTTTCATATATATTGGCCATTATACATAATTACAAATAGCATAATTTCACATATAACAATTTAAATTTTAAAAACTCATCAAAAAATTACAATTTGTTTTATGCCAACTTCTATCAAAAAATGTGCTCTAATTGCATAATAAAAAGTGCTAACATGATATTAGTTTTGGACTTTTTATTACACAATCATCTAAGATCGTGAATATCTGTTAATTTCAATTAGTGAGGTCTACTTTAATCACAGTTTATGTACTTCAGGCAGACTGGTTTCTTATTTGTGACTAATTAAACGTCATGATTATATTTACATAGAAAATAGTTTGGGGGAGAAAAATGAGGGTTCAATTCAATACAACTAGGTGCTAAGCATAATAATTGAGTATTTAGATAAACTCAAATGTTTCTTTTTTAAAAATTACAGATTTGAAAAATCAAAGAGATATTTTCTAAATCACCCATAGTATTTCCATCCAAATATAATCTACATGGGGACCTCAGTGTTTCCTCATTTTCTTTTCTAGGTATGCTTCTTTTCTACATGATTGTTGCTCTATCACACACACAATTTTATATAAGGCTTTTTACAGTTTTATTAGAGTATATGAATTTCTACATTGCTTTCTAGCTTTGACAAACATCATTTGATTGGCTGCCTACTGTTCCCTTCTATAGTTATATCAAGATTTGTTCTATCCAAATATTTAACAAAAGAGAACTAATTATTTCTAATTATTCTGTTATTATGAATAATATTAAAATAAATAGCTTTGGGTATATATATATATCAGTAATCAAAACTTAACATAAGTTTACTAAAATAAAATTATTAGATCAAAACAATATAAACAGGGGCTGGGGATGTGGCTCAAGTGGTAGCGCGCTCACCTGGCATGCATGCGGCCCCGGGTTCGATCCTCAGCCCCACATACAAACAAAGATGTTGTGTCTGCCGAAAACTAAAAAATAAATATTAAAATTCTCTCTCTCTCTCTCTCTCTCTCTCTCTCTCTTTAAAAAAAACAATACAAACAGTTTTGTGGCATTTATTCATATTGATAAATTGCTTCTAAAAGTTTTCTAACATCCTTCAGTGATTTTTCCCAGTTTGATTCAAGAATGCTTACCATGTACACAATACTGTGCTAGACACAAAAAACAAAAGAGATTTAAAAACTTGCCAGTTTTCTTTGGAGATTCTGAATGTAGTTTTTCCATAGACCACAAAGGTGGAATGGATTTGATTTCAAAACATTCATTAAATAAAATTGTTTCAGCATCAAAAAAGATACTTCAAATTTTCAAAACACTATTTCACTTCATCAACATCAAGTCTCCTGTATTTTGGACAAATAACAAGGATGCCAGTTCCATGTGATATATGTGGCACTGCTTTGTGCTCTTACCTTTCTTTTTCATATAAATCATTTCATTTCATTTCTTGTGACATTCAATGTGTGGGAGAAAGAGAAAAGAGAAAACCCACTGTTGGCAAGTCCTAAAAATGGAAATGGTGTTTATCTTAGTGTGTGCCTTTTGCATTACATTTGGCTATACTAAATGAAACCTTTAACAAAGTTATTATTAGTTCATCCAAGTTGGATAATTATTTTAGTGGCTGAAAATGTCAGGAAATTTGCATTTGAAGATACTCCACTTCTTACTAATCCTGTTCTATTGGGAAATGCTCTCATTTCATAAAATTGTCCAGGAAGGTATTTTCTCTCATTGTTGCTCCATTAACAAAGAACATGGCTTCATTTGTATACCTGAGATAGCTGCCCAATGGCAGTAGCATTAACTGTGCAGCTCCTGTATCTAATTTGTCTGAGCTACAGTCTCAGGACAGTGAAATTCAAAAGTTCGAAGGCAGACTGTTTTGCTCAATTATATCTGAAAAGATGTTCTTAAAATTGAAGCTGTGTAAATTAGGGATGCTGAACAAACTGTGGCAATACACCTGAAACTATTCAATTATATACTTACTTTAAAATTAAAAAGAAATGGCTGCCTTTTGGCCCATGTGCGTGTATCACTGATCACATTAGAGGACTTTTGTATGTGTAAGCTAATTAGACAGGGCTGACGTGACCTACTGCTTTCTTGGCCGTTTCTGTCAATCATGAGGGTGCAACCAACTGGATTTCCATGCTAATTATCTTTAGAAACTCAAATCCTATGTACATTGGTGCCACAATCGTTTTCACAGTTGTGCTATTTTCAAATAATCCACCTGAGACAACAAAGTTTGTTTTTTACAATAGTTTCTAGGTTTATATTATAATTCAATATATATGTTTTAATGACCATAGTAAAATGCTGACCTCATTACTGCACTGTGAAATATCAGACTACCTTATCCCTGAGGTCTCTATCCACACTACCACTTTTTGCTTAAGGGTCGGAAAGATAGTTCTGCAGTCATGCAGGCTTTAGAATCACAGAAAGCAGAATTTTGAAAGGAAGAAATGTGAGTTCTGATCAAACTGTGAGTTTCAACATCCCAAAGGAGAGTTTTCAACAACCATGGAGTCTAAGCTCACTGTCTGAGATCTTTTCATCCAAGACTAGGTAGGATTCCAGCCCCACAAGACAAGAGCACCAAGTCAGAGGGAACCATTTTAATAAAGTAGGAGGGTGTGCTCTTTGCTCTGGGTCCAAGGCAAACTGCATGCCAAAGCTCATCTTACAATGAGTTGATGAGGTTGAGTGGCATAGCCATGCCAATGAGAATTCAAATATGGAAATGCTGCTGTCAAGCTCGGAACTGCAGCATGCACCACTATAATTATTTATTGAGAATGTTCTCCCACTGCTGCACCTCTCTTCCAGCCACAGTGAATGTAGGAAGAATACGAAAAGCTGTAGAACAGCAATGCTGCTTCTAAGCATGTGATTGTATTCAGGAGATAAATAGGTTCCCATTTACATTCAGTTATTCCCAAGGAAATGGTGTCTTTCTGTGTGCTTTTGTAAAGCCATCTTAATTCATGCCAATGTAGTTTTCTTTATTCAGTCATCTTAAGTATTTTCATCACAGCTGGCATCTATTTTCATAATAGCCCCCAGGAGAAAGGTTAAAGAAAGCTAAACCAAAAGGAATTTTGCAAAGATATGTCAGAACCTCAAAATTAACGAAAAGTTTTCACTTCAGAAAGACTAACTCTATTCAGAAAATAACATGTATAGGGCTAATTTTTCCATCTAAGGTTTTTACTGCATTAATAAATAAACAAAAGTCATATTTAATTAAGCTGAACTGTGAAACACAATGGCACTATTATTAACCCATTGTACTCGGATCAGTTCAGACCTCATCAAAACGTTTTGTACACAGCGATCGTGTTAATAAATGTTAGTAACCATTTGCTTTAATACGTTTCTCTTTGATTACTGACATATACACACAAGCTAATTTTATTAATCTTGTGTCTTAATATTTCTCTGGGTGATGAGCACTGTGCTCATTTATAAGGCAGAAAGTGGTAAGTATTTTTTAAGGTAGGAGAGAGAAAACCAAAGCTGAGAACCGAGCAGTGTCCGGTTCTATCTTGTGTCTACTTAGTCTAACATCAGTCCAATATAATATTACGAATGAAAGTAATATGATTTTTAGTACTTTTTTTTGGTACTTGGAATTGAACCCGGGGGTGTTTAACCACTGAGCCACATCCCAAGCCCTTTTTTTATATTTTATTTAGAGACAGGTCTCACTGAGTTACTTAGGGCCTCACTAAGTTGCTGAGACTGGCTTTGAACTTGCAATCCACCTGCCTCAGCCTCCCTATTAATTAAAAAAACAACTTTCCTCTGCTACCACCAGATGATGGTTGGTTTGGGGCCATTTCTAACATCTATTTTTCATGAATATCTCAGAATACCTGGTCATATTCTTCAGCTCTACCTTGGAAATGGAAGTACCTGTCTTAGGACTTCTACTCTTCATTAGAAAAAAAGATGTGATATTTTGAACTCCACAAATCATGGTGGTTTTTTTTTTAAATGCCCATCATTAAGATCTCAGTTTAGTGGTAATTTACTTAAGATTGTGTCACATATTTCCAGGCCGTAACTTTCCTAATGAATGTTTTACGAAACAGTGGGAAAAACTTCTAAAACAAAAAAATAAGAACATCCTCATCTAAACACTAAAATTTCACCTCAAGTTCACAACATGTTTGGCCTCTGGAGATATCAAATTCTGAAACACTCCTTTTTAATGATTTCTCTTTCTTCCTTCTATTATATCTAATCCTATTCTCATCAGAATAATCCAATCCCTCAGGCAGTTGCTCCAGTTCTTCAGCCCATCCTGGTCTCAGTGTGCTGCACATTAACCCTAGAACCTATTATGGGCTCCTGAGCAATTCTCAGTGGTCTTTTTGTTTGTATGATAGGAACCTTAGTCCTTGACCTCTCCCTTCTATTTCGTTAATTCTACTTGGGAAAACTTTACCTTTCACTTTTTCTATGATCTGAGCTGCCAACTATTTTTAGAGTGCCAAATAGAATGCTTGCATGAAGAAAATCAATGCACTATTACCTTATCTGAGTCCTATATGCAATTCTATCATCATCGGATTCCTTGACTTAGTCCCCTAAAGAGATTCCCAAACTTTCCCTCTCACCTGAGTCTACCACCAGATTTCTCTCTTTCAGAGAAGCAGTGATAGCAACAGAGTTCAGAGCAAAAGCTCTCAGGCTTGCACAGAACTACATTCTGCCCGGAACACTCTGTCACTCACTCTGTGATCTGGGCAAATTGCTCAACCTCATACATTACTCATTCTTATGGTTTCCTCATCTATAAAATAGGAATAATAATAGCAGTGAATGCCTCAAAAGAGCTAACGCTTTTAGTGAGACATCTGGTACAACAAAGTTCAAAACGTGCTGACTTCTAAAATGGATATGATGACTACCACTACTGCCATTGTCCTATCACCTCCTCCTACGTACTGAGAAGACTGAGTCACTTGACTTCCTTCCCCTTGTCCTTTCTACTTCAAAGTTTCTCTGAATCTATCCAAACTCTTCCCATTCTCTTGTATTTCAGAGAAAATTAATTTCATGTCTTTGCTAATGTTATTTCTACTTATGATATTAACTACACTCACCACCAATTCCCATTAGACCTTCCCCTACCAGTCTCCTTTTCTGTTGACTTTATTTCCCAGACTAAAAGGTTTCATGTAACCATTTCGACATTCATTTAAAACTCCAGTGCTGAGGTTCTACCTTTGATGATTCTAATCTCATTGATCTAGGATGGAATCCAAGATGGAATAATTACTAAAATTATCCAGATGATTCAGGATAATATAATTCTTAATAAGAAGAAGCATTAGTACCCTTCTGGAAAGATACTACATGTGGGTCATCATTTGATGAACCACCAGGGGATTTGTTTTAATCTGATTTTTTAAAATAAATATATCACATAGCTTTTCTATCTATATATCACCTTCTGCTTAAAAAAAGAAAAGGAAAGAAAAGAACATCAAAAGCCTCCCCAACACCTTCAGAATAAATTCTACTATTGAGTATACATTTAAGGGAACTAAAACCAATATGTCAAAGTGATATCTACACTCCCATGTTTTTTGTAACACTATTCAATAGCCAAGATAGAAACAAGCTAAGTGTCCCTCAATGTTGAATCAATGAAGAAAATTTGTTATATAAACTCAATGAGATACTATTCATTCATAAAAAGTATAGAAACTTGATATTTTCAACCATATGAAAGAACTTGGAGAATAATTTGTTTCAAATCCTCACCTACACTTAGTGTTGCTTAACTTTATTTTTTAATAAATAAATTATATTATTTTATTATAAATAATATTAGAGGATGAAATATTATAAATGTTATCTCATTGAGGTTTTTAATTTATATTGCTCATTTACTAATTAAATATATTATTACATTATAAATGGATGTAAAATAAATTAAACTAATGAGGTTAAATGCATTTTCATATATTTTGGGTCCATTATGTTTCCCCTCCTAGAAAAATACAGAAGCAAGTGTTTAGTCCACTTTTTACTAGAATATTTAGGATGTCTTTCTTTTCTTATTGATTTAGAGGCATTTAAAAAAATATTTTGCAGCTACATGTCTTTCAAATATCATCTTCCAGTCTGTAGCTTATCTTCTTTATAAATTTATTTATTTATTTTAATTAGGTATATATGACAGCAGAATGCACTTTGATTCATTGTATACAATTGCAGCACAACTTTATGTTTCTTTGGTTGTGCACAATGTAGTGTCACACAATATGTGCAGTCATAAATGTACCTAGGGTAATGAAGTCCATCTCATTCCACCATCTTTCCTGCCCCCATGCACCATCCCCACCCTCCCTTCCCTTTTCCCAATAAAAGATCCTCCATTTTTCTCATGCCTTCCCTCCCCACTATGTATCAGCATCCACTTATCAGAGAGAACATTTGGCATTTGTTTTTTGGGGATTGGCTTACTTAACAGCATGATATTCTCCAACTCCATCCACTTACCTGCAAATGCCATAATTTTATTCTCATTTAATGCTAAGTAATATTCCATTGTGTATATATACCACAATTTCTTTATCCATTCATCTATTGAAGGGCATCTAGGTTGCTTTCACAGTTTAGCTTATTGTGAATTGAGATATTATAAACATCGATGTGGCTGGTTTACTATAGTATGCTAATTTTAAGTCCTTTGTATATAGTCCAAGGAGTGAGATAGGTGGGTCAAATGGTGGTTTCATTCCAAGTTTTCTAAGGAAACTCCATTCCATACTGCTTGCCAGATGTAGCTTATCTTCTTATTTTGTTACTAGTATTCTTTCATGGACAGGGATTATTAATAATAAATCAGCCTTTTTACTTCAGGGTTTGGTTTGGTTTGGTTGTTTTGTCTTAAAAAATCCTTGCCTATTTCAAAAATCACAAAAAAATACTCCTCAATATTATCTTATAAAAGTTGTATAGGTTTGCCCTTTACATTTAAGTCCTTGGAATTAATCTTGTGTTTGTGTCTATGTGTCTGCTGTGAAGAAATAACTTTTAGTATATACAGTCAATTGAGTATCATTCACTGGATAGTTCTTCTCTACCATGCCCTTCTGTCATAAACATGTCAGCCCATCCGTTCCATTTTGTTACCTGCCGCAGTCTGGCTGGGCACAATTCAGGAGCCACTTGTCAAAAGAAACAAACTTTATTTTTAGAACCACACACGCCAAACAAAAGAGCTCCTCGGGAAAAACCCTCAGAGCCCAACTGCCACCACCGGCTTCCCACAAGCCTCTCTCCTCCACAAGCCTCTCCACCTCCCACAATCCTCCTGCACTTGAGGCCGATTGGCTGGGTCGCGTGGGTGGAGCCAAAAAAGTCCCCCAATGAGAAGCTCCGTGGTATGAAAGGGCAGGGAAACAGCCCAATGAGCATCACCACAGAGGAGCCAATCAGCTAGATGTTGCTAGGGCCGCTGTGAGCCAATCATCAGTGGCAGTCTGAAAGGGCGGGGAAATAGCCCAATGAGCATCACTGCAGAGGAGCCAATCAGCTAGATGTTGCTGGGGCCACTGTGAGCCAATCATCAGCTGGCAGTCTGAAAGTTTGCTGGGGCCCCTTCGGCTGTGGCTCTCAACATCTCCCCCTCTCTGTTTAAACAACAAGCATGTGGCTTAGGGACCATGCCTGCCTTAGGTTGTCCAATAGTACATATGGTTCTTACCCATTATTGGATGAGCTGACCTCAAGGCGTCAGCCTCCTGTCTTAGGTTGGTACCATTGCAATTGGATCTTACCCGTCACTGACTACTGGTCCAGTATACAGCCACAACTGTGGAGAGGTCTGAACGATCATGACAAGCAGAAGGGAGGAAGATACACCAAGCCAATTGACAGCTCCTTTTGGGAAAATTGTACCACCGATGACATCATCAGCAAAACTACCCCAACACTACCACAAGTCGCTGCACCAACAGATAGTTCACAATGCATACAGGTGAGTTCACAATGCATACAAGTGATACATAGTCCAGGCAAGTTCTGCAAGCAGTTCAGTGATGGCTATTGCAGAAGCTGTAGATTGGTTTTATCTTTGTCTTCACCAGCACTGGGATGAAGATAGGAATTCTGGCAATAATGGCTAAAGAAAAAATCATGTAACATTCCAGAAGGCACTAAAAGAAAACAATTTTCTTAACAATTTACATTGTCTTCACTGGCACTGGGATGAAGATAGGAATTCTGGCAAGAGGTTATGAGGGGCAAGGGGGAGGGAAAAAAAGGGAGAGAATTGAACAACAGCAGGGGAGGTAGAGAGGGAAGATGGGAGGGGAGGGGAGGGGAGGGGGGGTAGTCGGGGATAGGAATGGTAGCAGAATACAACAATTACTAATAGGGCATTATGTAAAATTGTGGATGTGTAACCAACGTGATTCTGCAATCTGCATTTGGGGTAAAATTGGGGGTTCCTTTTCATTATATTTAATAATTCTCTTCAAGATAATGTAAATTGTAAATTGTTAAGAAAATTGTTTTCTTAATAATTTCATTATATTTAATAATTCTCTTCAAGATAATGTAAATTGTTAAGAAAATTGTTTTCTTTTAGTGCCTTCTGGAATGTTACATAATTTTTTCTTTTTTTTGTATTGTTTTTTTTTTACATTTTTTTATTGATTATTTAAAGCATTACAGATCTCATGATATATCATCTTTCATACATTTGACTCAAATTGTGTTTTGAACTCCCATTTTCACCCCAAATACAGATTGCAGAATCACATCTGTTACATATTCACATTTTTACATAATGCCATATTAGTGACTGTTGTATTCTGCTACCTTTGTAGCAAATTTCCACAAAACACTTCGTCAAAATTCATTTCATTTTTTAAATTAAAAGATAAAACTGTGTGCTTTACTGTGTGCAACATAATGTTTTGAAGTGTGTGTGCATTGTAGAATGTCCAAAGCTGCTACTTGGGATTTGATTGGACTTGTGTTGAATAGGTCACTTTGGGGAGAATCAATACCTGTTTTTTTCAATTCCCTATTCCAGAAAATGGAAGATCTCTCCTTGTAATAATATCTTTCAATAAAGTTGCACAATTATTTAATAAATAGAATCCATATCTTAGACTTACCCCTCTCTGGATACTTTATACAACCTGTGATAATAGAAATGGTATTATTACATTTTCTATGTAAAAATGTGGTTGGTTTTTTTCATATTGGTTTTGTATTCAATAACTTTGCTGAAAAAAAATCTTATTAATTCTGAAAATTCCGTAGCAATTTTGAGGTTTTCTAACTTTAAAAAGTCATACCATTTGCAAAGAGTATGTAGATTTTCTTTCCAGCTCTTGAAACTTTTATTTCCTTATATTTTCTTACACCTTTCATAGGCCATCTAGTAGAAACTGTAGTTATCACTCTAACAGGCATTCTTATCTAATTACTAATTTCAAAGGAATTATTTTTAATATTTCACCATTAAATGTGTTTATTTCAGTTTTTTATGATTGTTTTGTTCTTGTGAATGTTCTTTACCAAGTAAAAAAGTTCCATTCCAATTTTAATTTGCTAAGAATTTTTAATCATGAATAGATATAGAAGTTTATTGTGTTTTTTCTATATCTATTAAGATTATATAAAAATCATTTTTATATAATCTTAATTATATAAATGATTTTCTCTTTTAATTCATTAATGTTGATAGATTACTGTAATTGGTTTTCAGTTATTAAAACAATCCCACAATCCTGAAATAAATCCAAGTTGCTCTTACATTGCTTATATATCACTAGATTTCATGTGCTGATAATTTATTTAGAATTGTTACTTTCACAACAAAGCTTGGATCATGAATATTTTTCTCATTCTTCTTTTGTCAAGTATGGTGAGAGTTTTCATAAAAATGGAATAATCTTTTCCTTAAACATTTGGTAGAAGTCTCTGTTAAACCATGAGACTTTACTGTATGTGGAGACTTTACTCAGTTCCTTAAAGGTGATTACAACATGTAGTTATATTGTCTCTTCTTCAGTTAGTTCTCTTTATTTTTTAAATTTATTAACAAAACATTATTCATATTCTCTTTGTATCTTTTTCATATTTATACAAGTTTGTAAAAACTTTAATGTTTTCTTTTCTTAATCCGGTTACTGGTTCATTTTGTGTTCTTTACTTCTTCAATCTTACCTGTTAAGATTTTTTTCATTTTCATTGTTAGTATTTTCAAAGGAAAAATTGTTTGGCTTTGTAAAAGAAGTGTAAGTTCTTTTCTTTTTATTATATATGTGATATTCTCTTTTACATTTTGTTTTTTACTCTCTACTCCATTTTTTCTTTGTATTTTGTTTATTCTGTATTTTCTTTGGCTTTATTTTGCTTTCTTTGACCTCCTGAGAAGGATGCATATTAATATTTAGCTTTTTTACTTTTATGTCATTTTAATCATATCATTTAACCTTTAGATACCACTTTAACTTTAAACTACACTTTTTATTACATATTATTTTTATCATTTGATGAAAGTATTTTATTTTTATCACTTTATAAAATACCTTATATATTACAATAGTGTTGTAAAATAATAATCATGATTTTTCTTGGCTTATAGGTTATTTAGAAGGCTTTTTTTTTTTTTGGCTTTTTCCTCTTTATGTGGGGATTTTCCTTGTTCATAAAGCTAATTTCTCACTGACTTCCCATTAGTCTGAAAACATAATGTACATGATATCACACTTTTTAAAATCAAGATTTGCATTTCAGTCAGGCATATACTCTATTTTTGTTTGTTTTCTCTGTGTTTGAAAAAAAGGGTATATTTAATAATTTGGAGATATATTCCTCCATATATGTTAAAAGGTCAGGTTTGAGCATGTTTTTCACATCTCTACCCTTACTGATTTTTATTTGTTTATTATTTTGATAACTAAGCAATCTTTAAATGCGCCTAATGTGAATTTTATTTTCCTCATTATCTAAAAAAAATATTTCATATATTTATAAAATTCTTGAGGGCATAAAATTTTAACTTTTTACATCATTCTAAAATACTTTCATCATTATGCCATGTCTGTCTTTATCTTTGTAATGTTTTCTGTTTAATAATGAACTTTTCCCACTGATATGCTGGAACTGACCTGTAATGAGTCAAAAGAGCCAATTGAAAACATGTCTTCCCAACTCACTTACGTCATACTGGTTGCTTAAAATTAGTCATGGCGAGTATTAACACAGGAACAATGGCAAATACTGCAAATATCACCTCATGCCCCAGCATTGGTTATTTAACATTTGCCACCAATGCTCTGACTTCATTTGATACTAATGTTACCATACCAGATTTCTTTTGATTAGTGTTTGCATATTGTGACTTTTTTGCATACTTTTACTTTGAATCTTTTGATTTATATGTGTCTCTTAAAACAAGATACAGTTGGACTTTTTAAAATGTAGTCTGATAATCCCTGTCTTTTAACAAAAACATTTGGTCTATGCACATCTAATATTGCACAAGACACATTTTCCTAAAAGGTTATTCACTGTTAATCTGAAATTTAAATTTGACTGTGCCCCATATTTTTATTTTCCAAATCAGGAAACCCTGTTCCTTTCAGGCTTAATCCTAAACCTCAGGGAAAAAAATGGCATAGAATCATAGCAACTAACATTGTACTAGGCCTTTCACAAAGCTCTTCCTAACCATTTTCTCATTTAATTTTCAAAACAATGCAAAGCTATACAATATAAAGATGCAAATCAAAACTATAGTGCTGGAATTATTATTATCTCCCTCTTAGGTTAGAGACCAGAAGTATATAGAGATATTTGTCCATGAGCAGAACATGGCAGAGCCACCTTCACTGTAACCCCAGAGACACAGGAACCCAAAATGAAGTTAACTTTGCTTTTCTGCAGGAACTATAGTATGTCCTACAGATCAGAAATTTACCAAGATGTACATCTGTTTCTCTTTATTCTATTCCAGTTCTGCCTGCCCTGAGTATTTAGAATTCCATGCTTTTGTGGCAATATTTGCAATAAATACTCTATCTATGCTATTCTCTACTCATAACTGCAACATACTCCAAGATTAGGTTCATATGAGAGCACTAAAACCAAGGGACAGTGTGTTTCAGGGTTAGTAATATCATGGACAGCACCAAGCTCCAGAAAACAAAGATGCTGAGCTAAATTAAAGCTGATCCTGATATGAATAATTCAGATATGGTAAGATTTTGGTGTCCCCAAATACACAGCACCCCTAACAATCATGGACTGGAAAATACCCTGTGTTTTAGCCCCCTAACATTGATGGAAACAGAAGGAAAGTGGGTACTTGACACAAGTTATTAATGCATCTCATAAGTAAATCCACATTACTGCCCACCTACTATTATCTCACTGCACCCCAGTTTTTAAAGTCAGCTTCCTCCTGAATTTTTTGCAGATTTATTTTAGAGGTTCTTGGTGTAGGTCTCTGTGAATTCCTGCTATTTGTCTTCCCCACCCACTTCTAAATCAGCTTCACAAAGCATGGTTGGATCTACCTCCTGCTCATGAATTGCCTAATACTTTCTGGCATAAACTGTTGGTTTCCAATCTTTAAGTCAAGTTAGGCTTTAAAAGTGCTCTGAAAAGTATTTTGTTCCATACATCTGTAAGGTACAATTGTAACTCATCATCCATACATCTCTGACTTACTTATAGAATTCCATTCAGTTCTCTTACCAGTGGCCAGTATACTTATTTCAACTCCATATTCTGAAATTTACAGTGATGTTACCCAAAAAATGCATGTGATGGGTTAAGAATTAGGAAGCAGAAGTGATAAAAAAAAAAGATTTAAGTTAATGTAAGAATGAGATGATTAGAAGTGGCCTAATAGGGCTGATGTTCCAGCTATAAGATGTTCAGATTATTTAAGGGATAGCATACTCAGTTGCTGGAGAAAGCACTTGTTTCTTCCAGTCAGCAAATACAAAACAGGCAACCAGGTGTGAGATCTCAGCTTTGCCAGTTAACAACTTGCCACAACTTGCTCCCACTCCAGTTTCTTATCCTGATCACTTAAGCTCTACTGCAGCATTCATCAAACTCCATTCAGCCCTTTTCAAAGCAATATATTTTTTATTAATCACAGTTTATGAAAATATCCTACTCTCCTTATTTTCAAGACTGGCTCAAATGTGGGGGAAGATTTTATTGAGTTCGCTTATGTATTCATGTGGAAAAATTTTTATGGTCCTTTACATATTACACTTTTTGCTAAAATTTTAAAGTAAATTTAGGGCTCCGTGAGGAAGCAACATGTTGAACTTGCAGTTTCTCGCCACTTCTGGCACAAAGTGCATATCTTGAAGCTGTGTGTCCCCTTAGTTAAGAGGCAAAGGCATTCCCTATGACCAGAGGTATGGTTCTGAAGCAGGTGCAGAACCCCCAAAGCTGGCAGCTGGTTATGAGTAGACCGACTTCAGCCCATGAGCTGCCTCATCAAGTGATTTAATGCCTTAAATGAAGATACCCACATGCTACTTCACCTTCTCATCACCCTATAACAAGTACCTCCAATATGTTTCTCTCCTTCTTTAGCTCACAGAAAGATCAGTCCACATTGAGAACACACCTCCTCTTCTCAATATGCCCTGCCCTTTGTCCCTACTAAGAGGATGGGGAATTAGCACACACTTATGCTTTGAGGACAGTTAAGGACACAGCTCTGCTACACTGCTGCCACTCCACCTCCTGACATTGACCAGACCTGAATTGCTGGCAATTACACCTGTTCAAAGGGCCATCTACTCTAGACACAAAAAGGCAATCTCCTTTCTTTTTCTAACTTTCCCTTTGTCTTCAGTTTTGTTAATGACCACTCATGCATGTTTCCTCAATAAACATAGATTTGTACCTCTGCAAATTTCTCAGCATCTCACCTTCAAATTTGGTTCCTCCTCCTCCTCCTCCTCCTCCTCCTCCTCCTCCTCCTCCTCCCCCTCCCCCTTCCCCTCCTCCTCCTCCTCTCTTTTTTTTTCTTGGTAAGTGGGGTAAAAGTGAAGCTTAATACAAATGTATATGTATAACCTAGAAATTAAGAGCTAGCAACCTTTTATTTCTTGTAATGGGTTGTCATCCTAACCCCTTTCCTCCTGACACAGGTAAGTTAATGGCTAAGCCTGATTTTTACAATGAAGACAAAGTTAATGCAACTCTTCTAATTCTTTGAGAGAAGGGAATACTGATTTGCATCCTCTGTAGAGAGTGCTGTTATTGAACAAATGCCAGTTTTGAAGGTAAGAAAGGCTGCAATGGCATAGATTTTCAGAAGCTTCAGCAAGGGAAATGATGTAGCCATTTCTCTATGCATCATTGATAATGAAAACATTGTTGTGAATGTTTATTTACTTCATAATTTATTAAAGGAAGTAACTGGAAGTTTTCTTAATTTCTTTTATCCTTTTTGCATCATTTATTCCAACATATTTTGATTCTCAGGCCACAGACTAGGGTTGTCATTGTGTGAGTTTATTGGGAATCGGATGTAGGAGGACAGATGGAAAAGCAAGTTGGAGAAACTTCTATGTTCTCTACTTGATCATCCAGAAAACAGAGTGCTTAAAGTCCATATAATTTTCTGAAACAGCCTTGAATAAGGTGTTCAGCAATTTTGCATAATGTGTTCATACATTTTCAAGTATGTTAAGCATGATGTATATTTAATTGCCTTTGCTATCTGGAAAAAAATTTCAGGTGCATAATTGAGAATCTGCTAATGTAGGGGGAACACCAGGATATCCTGGATCACTCATGAATGGAATATTTGCATAAAGGCCACAACTCTTCATTCTTTTTAGTAAGATTAGAAAAGTTTATGCAAGATTAAATTATTTTTTTCTGAAAACTTCCAGTCACTGATTTGATCCTGAAATGTTATCCCTGTTGTCTCTATGGAGTTCTGTTCTTCAAATTGAGATTTCTGTTCTGTAGAAATTCCAGTAAGTTTTGTCTTCACTCCCATTACTTCATTCATTAAGACACTGAGGCTTTTTCCCCCAGGAAGTTATAATGGGTTTGCTAAGTGCCTTGTATCAGTGACTGTTGCTTTCTTAGCAATGCTGTTGTGAAATCTCCATTCTCCTATTCCTCTTATATACTGTTGTCACTAAAAGTGTACAGTAACCTTATATCATAAGCCTCTAATAGAAAACTAAAAAATATTTCTCTAGTGCTGAGGAGAGGTCCAAACAGGTTGGTAAATGCTGTATCAATTATCAGCTTGAATATATAACCAAGAAAGAGACCAGTTCATGGGCAAAGTTAAATCTGAAATAGAAACTTTGTCATCCATCTGTGACTGGAGGCCAAACAGTGTATAGGAAGGAAAAAATAAGCTCTTCAGTGACTCTGGGGGAAAATAATGTGAACTTCAATGGTTTCTAGGCTGCTAAGATCTAGTGTAAAAACAAATCTTCTGTTCATGAAATTATAAAGAGAGAAAAAGAAATCCATGCAAATTTGCTGTTAAACTAGAAAAGTTAGCGAGTGTTAAATTTGTGCATTGATGTATAGAAATAACATAGTGTAAATAGGGTTTGGTACTATTAAAGGTTTCAGGCAGCCACTGGTGGTCTTTTAATCTATTCCCAACCCTCACAGTTATAGCAACCCAATCTGGTGAAGTGTCACACTAGCATGTAGAATACACCAGGCTCTATGAACACATCACAAATGTTGAAATAATTTTTAAAAAGGAAACATTGAGAAATAGAAGGAAAGGTATTGTTACCTACTCATGTGATATCAGGTGAATTCTCACTTATGTAGGCCTTTGCTTTGTTCTGGATAAGGAGGTAAAAACGGATGTTTCAAGGAGTTTTGATGTAAGTATGAATTGAAAAGTAAGTCAGTGGATAGAGAGAATGTAGTTTCAAGAGAGTGCTTTTTGTTTCTTTTATAACAGAAGGAAGAGGGGCTGGGGTTGTGGCTCAGGGGTAGAACACTCGCCTTGCACATGCAAGGCCCTGGGCTTGATCCTCAGCACCACATAAAAATATAATAAAAGGAAGAGTAATAACATGTTTGTGCACATATAAGAATAATCTGGTACAAAGAGGAAAAGTAATGATGTAAGAAAGTGCTAGAATTTCTGGAAGAATTTCCTTGAGAGTTGACCAAGGATGGATGCATAAGTAAAGGAGCTTAGATTATAGCACACACCCCTCATCAGCCACAGAGGGGAAGCAGAGTACATGAGCACTGGTACAGCCAGAGGGAAGATATGCAAATTCTCTTCTGGCTCATCTTGTTCTCAGTAAAATGTGAAGGACTCATCAGCTGGAAGTATATATAAGCAAGAAGGTACAGGAAATCTGAGAAAAATTGTGTACAGTTCTCCAGGAGAATGGGACTTTGAACAGACTACAGGAAAGGAGTATGAGTTTACTTAAGATCCTGAATTTAAAGCAAATTCTAATGCTTATTTTTCTCCATCCATGCTCAGCCACAAGGATGCAGGTGAGGACTAGGCAAAGGATTGGATATAGCCATTGAGGGGCAAATAAACTCAGGGTTGTCATTATTAAGGTTTAGGTAACACTGATGTTCTTTCTCACTGAAACCCACACTTCTAATTGGTTTCCTTGATTATTTGTCTATTTATAGATGTATTGAAAGTGTCTGGGAATACAGATGTTAGTAATATGCACTTAATACATAAACCATTTTCTTTCTGTTCTTTCAATGTTCCTTCACAAAAGAATTCTTTGACTAAGCTTTATTTAATATATCTGTGTCCTAATCCTCTGATATTATATACCAGAGAGTGGGCAGAAATTTAAAAGGGAAATTTCAATAATGTAAGTGGGCCAGACATATAAAGCTATTTTTCATGGTCTAATGGTTTTTAAAATAAATCTAACTCATACATATATCATTAAAAACCCATTAATATTTTACAGTCATTTTTCATTTATTCACTTAATATATATATTCATATCTGTCATGTACAAAACATTTTACATACTAACTAGGCACTGAGGTGAATAGAGGAGAGAAGGCTGGGATGACAACACAGAACCTCAAGGCATTTGCAATCTAAAGGGGGAAACTCGTATTTACAACAAATTACTCAAAGCAGGAGAAAAAAGCACTACAACATCAGTTGCATGATGTGTGTTCATCTAACTTACCACTGTATACCACAGTGGGCCTGAAACATAGTAAGGATTTGAGAACACTGGTGAGTCAGAAAATGCCATAGCAATATGAGCCACACTAGAGGAATATGAGGAAACATACGGATGAATTCTGCAGGGGATCTGAGCAAGCTTAAAAGAGAAAATACTTCAGCTGGTCCTTAGAGAAAAAGTAGGAGCCCCCCCAAAAAATGGAAGAGAAGGACCCTCTGGTATGAAAGACTGGACAAACATGAGCACTGCCAGTAGAAGCATAGAAGACCTCAGGACACCAGTATAGGGAAGTCTGAGGACTGAGGAGCATTCATGAAAGGTCATGCCAGATGAACAACCACTGCAAGTGGAATGCATGGGTTGTCAGATAAAGGAGTTATTGAATATGTGCCCAACACTGGTTCAAGGGCTACCCGTGTTGTCATTCCTTTAATGTCACAGAGACTCACTCAGGGAGGTTATAATTATTCCCCATTTTATATGTATGGGAACTCAGGATGTACTTGGTGGTCAAGAACACCCAAGTTATAGAGAGAGAGTAAACACCCTGTGTATCACTGGTACTATTAAAATAATTTAAATAATTTAGTGACATTATATGATTTGTGTTGCTACTACTGCTTTCACAAATGATGAACATAATAAAGTTAAATTTAGAAACTAAGCACCATGAATATTATACCTTTTCCTCATCTTTGCTTAGAAGTTCTAAACATTCTGATTAATTTTCATTTTGTCTTCAACATCTTCATTCAATAATATGACTATTTTCCAAAACCATAGGTTTAAGTGTTATTTTGCTGGTTTAAAATCTACTATTTCAAATAGTACAATTGCTTATTATTCCAAATACATAAAATATGTAATTTTTTCTCATTTACTCTTTTACTCTAGGAAACGGTTTGTGTATTTGTTTTTTCCTGAAATTACTTTGCCCTTATCTTCTCTGTGTAACTTCATACTTCAACCAGAGAGTTGATAGCAGCAAATTCATCATTCATGTTAGACTCAAGTTTTTCATCATCTAGAGAAATACTTTCTGCCTCAAAATATTTTTCAGGCTTCTATTAAAGATATTCCCTTTTTATAACAGGTCTTTCAACTATCAATTAACTCTTACTAAATTTTACCTATTTTTTTCCAAATACTTTCTCAAACTAAAAATACCAAACTCATGGAAATGCACCCAACAAATCTTTAAAAGTTCAGTTCAATATTATTATCACTTATGTAGCTCTGAAGAATAGCATCTAATCTGATTTAATTGCCTTACCCAAGTGTTTTTATTAGCTCCTATAAATATGAACTGTTTTACCATGTTTCAATTCCTTCTTTTCCTCTTTATTTTTTCTTCAAATAAAATAAACTTTTTTGTTTATTTTATTTGAAATCCTTGAAAAATTTTTAAGTAGACTTTGTCAGTGTGGCCCTGTCTTACAAATAGACTTGGACTTAGGTAATTGCCTGTCTCTTCTTTAGTGAGGATATTGGGTAGAAGCACTGATGAAACATTCTGATCCTAGCCCAAGCTATAGTGTCAATGCAAGGAATGCCCTATGGTTGGCTTTATGTAATAGAGAACAAGATCAGCTGAAGATCTAACATTAATGTATGTTATGGTTTGGATATGAGGTGTCCCCCAAAAGCTCATGTGTGAGACGACTCAAGGAGGTTTGGAGGAGAAATGATTAAGGTTAGAGCATTAACCTAATCAGTGAATCACTCCCTGATGAGATTAACTGAGTGGTGACTGGAAGCAGGTGAGGTGGGGCAGGAGGAAGTAGTTCATTGGGGGCATGCCTTTGAGGCATATATTTTGTATCTGGTGAACAGAGTCTCTCTGCTTTTTGATTTTCATGTGAGCCACTTCCCTCCATCTTACACTTCCATCATGTTGTTCTGCATCACCTTGAGCCCCTAAGGAACAGAGTCTACTATCTATAAATTGAAACTTCTGAAACCATGAGCCCCCAAATAAACTTTTCCTCCTCTACAGTTGTTGGAGTCTGATCTTTAATCACAATAGCAAAAAAAAAAAAAAACCTGACTAAAACAATGTGAAGAAGAAACCAAATAAAGATGGAAAATGTTTAACGTATGGTGGTGAACAGTGGTTGGAATATATGATCAACTGTTTATGGAAGTACCTATAGTTTGGTCTTTGCTGTACTAAAGGGCAGAATCAGGAAGAATAATGTGTAGAAGTTACTGGACGGTAATTTTCAGCTAAAAGACAGAATTAGTTAAGTATAGATATTAAAAAATGGAACAGGGCACTTCCTGGAGGAGAAAGAGCCATTTGTAGAATGCTCAATTTGGATTTCCTCCAGCAAGGAGATACTTAAAACTGGGTGACCATATAATTTATTTTCTAAATATGGATACACTTAAGAGTGAAAGGATAACAGTTGTGAACAAGGAATCCAATGCAAATTAATTTACATGTTACCTTAATTCACCTTGTTCTAGACTAATTGTGAGGACTCGTTGACATATGTAGCATAGGAAAAGACTGACCATAGGTGGGAAAGGGGGACACATGGAAGCTTGTAGGGATGCTGGGGCAAATCTGTGATCTTCTCATCCCCCACCTTGATAGGAGGATGAAATCTAAAGCCTGATATTAAATAGAACTACAGAGTCAGCCTGTACATGAGCCAAGTGTTAAGGTCTACAGGTATCCACTGGGGAAAATTCCAGAACAGGACCATTGTCTCCACAGCCGCAGAGGGTGGAGTATATGCTCTGCCCAAGCCAAATTATCCAGGAAGTTCTACAGAGCATAACATTAAAAAAAAAAAAAAAGTAAGAAGAGGACCAACATCAATGGACTAAATTAGATTGTGAGGTGCAAAGTGGAGAACAGGACCAGCATAACAACAGAACTTCCTCCTCATATTGTTAGCACCCTGAGAAAAATGGAGAAGGACAGGAGAAATGGGGAGCAATTTTCCTAAGTGTGGCCTGTGTTAAATCAGATAGGATGAAATTTTATCGGATACCCATTCCTTCTATTCCAAATGGCAAAAGGTTAATTTTTTTAATATTTATTTATTTGGCAAAACTTTATAAAGAGAAAGTATCAAAACCAAGACAATGAATAATTAGTTTCAAAGAAGGAATAGAAAATTGAGAGAGAAGAAAGTTCATAAAATTTGTCTTAATGAACAGAACAAATACATGCAATTATTTATAATGAAAATTACACTGTGATCAGGTTAGTATTACAAAACACCTCAGAAGTCTGGCTGCTCACATTGTGCCAGTCACCAAACAAAAAGTTAATTTTTACTATTACAACACTATTGCAATCTGTAACGTATTTTAGAAGATTATTAATATGCATAAACATAAATTTACACTTACTGACTGCAGCAGGCACTAACATCTGGGACCCAGTTCCTAGTCCTCTTTTTCCACTTTATCCTCAAGCTGAATGGGCACCTTTCACTTTGCCATGCCACCAATTTGACTCAGGAAACACAGTAACAAGGAACCAGTTCAAGTAATCTCAGTCCCCTGCCCTGCGATTGCTCAGCTCAAACCAACAGCATCACATACCCTCATCAACGTTCTTGGTGCAGACACAGGGCCTAAGTCAGACATGTGTAATAGAAAAGCTATCTTTCGGCAGGAACAAGGGCAAGAGTATTGCCCCAGTTGCTGTTAGCCACCATCAGAGGAACTTGATGGAATCCCGCCTGTGAATAAGGTCACCACCTGAGGGGCAGAATCCAGGGAAGTGCAGAACGTCAGAGCCAGAGCTCCGTTTTCACCAGGTGTTCCCTATCTGCAGCTTCCCTTTGGGTGTGATAATAACTTCCCGGGTTAAACCATTTTGAGATGGATTATCCTGACTCCAGCTGGAAGCATCTGGAAACATCCTTATGGATCCATAAAACAGTGGTTGCCAAACATGTCTGCATTTTGAAATTACTTGAGGATCTTCAAAAATTGCTGATGCCTGTATTCTACCCAGGAATTATGATTTATTTGTCTAGTGTGGGGTGGATAGAGCCAATTAATCTCTAAACTTCCTTTCTTCCTGGGGATTCTTGCCTAAAAAAAAAAAAATAGCACTGCCCAAGACCCTGAGATCCTTCAAAGTGACAGAGAATACATGTTCCCACCAAGACTCTCTACCCCTCCATAATGAAGGAGGGACTTTTACTCTTTGTAACAACATTTGAATTGCTTTCCAGCTGACCTGCTTGAATTTCTGCTTGATTGTCTCATCTGTATCACATTTCAGAAGATGTGTTAAAGAGCCTCCCCCTAGTTAAAATGGTAATATGTATCTCCATAATATGTATCTCCAGGTACTTTGGAGTATCAAGGGGCCAGACTGAATGGCCACTGTCCATAGAAGCTTCCTTTCTTAATTGGTAGAGTTAGTAAAAGGGAAGAAATTAAATGCCAGAGAAGGAATGGAGACTTCATTATACTGTAAACATGCTCTGCCTCCTGTGAGCCTCTGTATCCTGCTACATAATACACTGAGAAAAATAATATTTATGTAAATAGTAAAGCTTTTGTGAGAATGATACAAAATAAAACATGTGAAAGAATTTAAAATTAAAAAATGCTCAGGAATGTAAGCTATATTCAGTATAAGGGGTCCAGAAAGTTAAAAATGAAATCTAGTTCTAACCTTAATAGACACAGCAGTGCCTGCACCATGAAATAGCTTAGGCAGTTACATTTGCCACCAGATCCTCTCTCTGACCTCCCCTTCATCCTTCTTCTCACCACCCTCATAAACAAGCAAGCTTGCTCTGTAAAGTACCTTTAAGACTCATCCTTGCCCCAACTCATTTTCAAACTGATTGCCACACTCTGCACCATGTCATTTAGAAATCCTAGGCTGCCACTAATCGGCAGGAAATATTTTTGTTGTATTTTTTTTCTCCTAGGTTTTTAGAAGCACTCCACTTCCTCCCTGAGAGTATACCTCTGGGTACCACAATGATCCATCATTCCCCACTTGAATTATAATGTCTATCGAAAGAAGAATCTCTTGGGAGTCTTGAGTGCTAAGTGAGGAATGATTTTCAGAGAGATGTGTGGGAAATGGTTTCAATATTTGGCAGTTCCTAAAGGCAAGATGATTTGAGATGTTGGCTTTTATTAAAAAAAAAATACTTGATCAGCTCATTATGCTATTCTCTTATTTCTGAAAATATCTTGTCGTAGGAATATTATAGCTGGCAGGTGCACCAAAGTAGGTATTTTATAAGCCAAAGCATTCTAATTTTTAGCATATTTCATTCATTTGTCCATGTATGTCACATAAAACACATAAATGCATATATATTCACCAGGAAATAATCTTTCTCTTACAGATATCTCCATTAGATTATACAATTCTGAAACTAAAGACATAGACAATGCCCCAAGAATCGAAACAGCTGAAAATACTGCAAAAATGTACAAAGTGTCAACCATGAGACGAATATTCGATTTGGCAAAACTTCGAACAAAAAGATCAGCATTTTTTCCAACTGGGGTTAATGTCTGTCCACAGGAATCCATGAAACAGATTTTAGCCAGTCTTCAAGCTTATTATAGATTGAGAGGTAAGGAAAAAGCTGAAACCTGTTTAGGCTTTTTTTCTCTCTTCATCTCTTTTATTTCATTCATCTGTAGGTTGTCTTTACCTCCAAACTTCCTGAGACTCTCATTTAGCCACAAGAGGGAAAAAAAAAAGCAGCCCACTAATCTGATAGTAATGAATAATAAACATCCAAAACTATGGTCGGTATCATCTCTTGTGATTTAAAACAATGTCCTGTGCAACTTGAGATCATAAAGGCACTTGAAAAGTCATAGAGAGCCTTGATATACAGATTTTACCTCTTTGTTTTACTTTTGCTGAAGCCGATATTGAATTTTAATGTTGTTCTTATGAAGTGAAAAGTACAGAATGATTGCAACACCAGATATCTGAGCAAGTTGATTTATGACTTAAGATTTCATTTTTCAAAAGCAACATTTCAATCCAGATCTCTCCTCTCATATCTCTCTCTCTCTCTCTCTCTCTCTCTCTCTCTCTCTCTCTCTCTCCCCCTCCCTCCCTCCCCTTAACAACCTGCTATTTATTGCAAATCCAGGAAGAAAAAAAAAACCTTCTAATTTTTGGAAACCTGGAGGCAGGTTGGAGTGTGGAGGGGAAACAGTTAAGTAAGAGTGACTGCCAAGACATAATGCAGGATATGACCAGCTCCCAGCAGAGGCACAGTGCACCTTCTACCCCATGACAGCTTAACAGGATTCTTCCTGCATTCCCACAAGTCATTAAGGGGTTAAATCCCATCACAGCCATCCGTGACTGGTTTATTTATTTATTTATTTATTTATTTATTTATTTATTTGTATACCATAGATGGAAAAAAAAAAGTCCCAGAGCTGCTTCTTTTAAATAAAAAATAATTTTTCTCTAGCTGCTATTCACTTCTCTGGGTAGCCGAAAAGGACCTATCTCTCTGAAGCCTAAGTTCAACTCATCTTATACATGGAAATTGAGGAGATTATATTACAGATTTCCCACCCTAATCACTCTAGATGCTTGAACCTATTCCAAAATACAGAGCCTTCGTGCTCTACCTAAAGCCCATTCAGTAGAGCAAGCTGGCTCAATTCTAGCCTATGATATGTTGTGTATTTTGACAACTGAAAACTTATATCATTATACTAACATCCAAAAAGGTCTTAGAAGTCTACATCTACAGGATGGCGATTTCTGTGTGTGGTACTGGGGACTGAATTCAGGAGTTCTCTACCAGTGAAATTCATTACATTCACAGACCTTCTTATTTTTTTTTTAATTTTGAGACAGAGTCTCACTAAGTTGCTGAGACTGACCTCAAATATGCAATTCTCCTGCCTTAGTCTCCTGATATACTGGGATTACAGGTGAATACTACCACATCTGGCTGTCTGTATCTATAAAACATGCACAGAGTTAAATTAATCTGAGGAGTTCTTATTGTATTTTGGAGGCATAATCAACTAAGAATTTCAAAAAAAATCAAGCCTTAGAATTCCTCATATGTCTCATTTTATGTGGAATTAAAAAGATTTGTTTTCTGATAGAAAACACACCCATAGAAAATTGAAAAGTACTCGGTCATAGACAGAAGGAGAACTCCAGTTGTAGGAAAGAAGTACTCTATATAAATATTCTGAGGTCCTGGCATAGCATCTTACCAAAGCGGTTTTTCAATAAATACTTCTTGATGATACAGAAGGCAAATATCCCATTCATTGAAAATGCAAAAAGAAAGAGAGAGACAGAGAGAGAGAAACACATAAATTATTCATTTTGAATGTGCCTATATATTGACAGATAATGACACTGGTAATTTATATAGTATTCACAAATTGAAGCATAAACATACAAATATATAGTTTTTTATCACAGTGAACATGAACACTATTGCTAACTATTTTCTTGTAACTTGTAACTCTTTACAACACTCACAAACAGTATTCACTGCAAGTATTTGAAGAATAGACTATTTATTGCTGCAACCTAATTTTTAGTCCTGAATTTTTATTTTTATCTCTATTCTTGATTAGGTTTGCCTCTTTCATTCTTGTTTCCCTGGATGAAACAAACCACTGTTTTTCTCCCCACAGCAATGACAGTCCATTATCTTTATAGCTGTCCCTGGGTGATATTAAATTTTACTATTCATCAGCGTGGATTTCTTAAGTCTAACAAATTGGTTCACAAAGAAACAAGAAATAAGACCTAGCTACAGTGTTCCTTTGATGGAGTAACCCACTTACCGATCTCATCACCGCTTTTATAAAATTATCTGTTGACATCTTTCAAACTCAGGGGAGAAAGCTCGCTATTCCTAAATCAAATGGAATATTGAGCTATTTCTTTTCCCAATGCTTAAAGCAACACAAGGGAAAATGCTCTGAGCTCACGCTCATCCCAAAGCACAAATAAAAAAGGAAAGTTTGTTTCTGGCCCTCTCCAGGCTGAGCTCTGTGCTCCTCCCTATCCAAGCATCCAAGCTCCCCGCTTTATAGTTGTGTCCCCTCTGACCCCACCACACTCATTCCAGGCTTTCCCTGTCTTTCCTATCTCCACTCTCCCTGCATTCCAATATCAAAAGCTAGATTTTTCTTCCTTAGTGACATGTAACCTAGAGTGGATGAAAGATGGGAAAGATCTTTCTACACCAAGCATTGTCCACAGATCAGCAGCAGCTGAGAACTTGTTAAAAATGTAGACTCTCCTATCCCACTCCAGACCTACTGTCATAGTCTGCATTTTAATAAGATCCCTGGGTCATCTGTTTACACCTCAAAGTTCTGTAGAGGCACTGATCTGGAAAACATCTAGAGATATTTCAGATGAGATCTGAAGAAGTAAATTGGCATGATCAGGGGCACAGTTGGCAGAAGAGCATGGGTAGGACACAACATCCTGATTCCCATTCCAGTGTGTGTTCCCAATGAATGTGTACCCAGCCCCATTAGATGTTTAACAAATAGAAGCATAAGCATACAAGTCACAGTAAACATGAACACTATTACTAACTATTCACAATTGGGAAGAATTAGATGAGACTAATGGTGTGAAAACACTTTTTTAGTCCTAAATTTTTCACACCATTGGTCTCATATTATTCTTCCCAGTTGTGAATAACCATCTGCAGGGCTGAACTTCCCATTACAGACAGCCACACTGGCCTCCAGAGCCTCTGTTTCCTGGGGGTGCTGCCTACACATTAAAGAGCAGAGAGATAGGGCCTCTGTGGTCAGATTTCAGGCCTAGGCCAAGACTGGGGATCACGGATCAACTCTAGTCAAGGGTCAACATACCATGCAGGCAGTGATAGTTTTTTTCATATATCATTGTATCTCTGTCACTTAGATGGGTTTTGACCTAAACTAGCAGGTACACTGGGAAAAAATGGAAGGGCAAAATAGAGTCCCCAGAAAGAGTATGGAGTATGTAGGAGAGAAGGGTAGTGAAGGCAGTTGACTTGCTCAAGCTGAACAAATAACTCTCAGAGTTTGGATAAATCTGAAAAAAATGCAAGTCTTGCTTCTCTCATGACTGGCATGTAGACCCTTGAGTAGAAATGAAGGCTCAAGAACTATGTGATGGCTGGTACTGAAAAAGACATTGAAACTGATCCCTGATCCTTGCCTGACAAGAGAGAGGTCATAATCACAGAAAGTGGGTTCTCCAGGGGGAAGCTAATTTTTTGCTCCCATGAATGTTGATCCTCCCATTTGGGAAACTAGATGGCACATTTGAGTTGGTAGGACTGCACCCTCTAGGGGAATTACTAATTAAAAAATTAGTTACCTTAAAGGTTCTTATCTGGTTTCTATTGGTAAATGACTTGAGCTTCTACTGATCTGGAGTTCCCTTTGCCTTTTAAAACAGAAAGCTTGGGAAAATCCAGACATAGAATAAGTTGGGAGGAAGGAGATAAAGCAAAAATGCAAGAGTCTCCAAACTGTCCTCTTACCTTGCTCCTCCCCACCACCCCTTTCCTCAGCACAGCAGTCAACTAGTCTTGGTTAGAAAGTCAGATGATGTCAGCCTCTGCCCCAAAGGTTTCAACTGCTTCCCATCCACCAGAGGTAAAAATCCACTTATACAATTGCTTTATAATAGGAGTCATCTGCATTGCTTACTAACTTAACTCCCCAAAACAATTTAACATTATATTCCCCTTTGTACATTTTTCAGTTGATCCCCTTGCAAAGTTTTTCATCATAAGCTTAAATAACTAGAAAGGTTGTAACTTTCTGTGAGTTGTAAATATTGACATTTAAAATAAAACAAGAACTGGCTGGGCTTGGTGGTAGATGCCTATAATCCAGGTGGCTCAGGAGGCTGAAGCAGGATGATAGTGAGTTCAAAGTCAGCCTCAGCAATGGCAAGATACTAAGCAACTCAGTGAGACAAAAATACAAAATAGGGCTGGGTGGGGGGCTCAGTGGTTGAGTGCCCCTAAGTTCAATCCTTGGTCCAAAATAAATAAATAAATACAACAAGAACTGGATCATTCTTACATATCCACTGGAATCTACTACATCCACTGAATACTCTGATTGAACCATCAAATTCTTTCAACAAATACATAAACAAACTCTTCTTAAGAGAAGGAAACGTTACATGGTCCCCTTTTCACCACATTTCTATTTCACCACCCCCCTCACAGTCTTATTTCAATGTAACTTATGTTATACTTTAAAATGTTATTGGTTGCTCCAAATACTTCTCTGTAAAATAAAGGAAAAAGTATAAACATTGAAATTACATATTTTTATTTCCCCTGAATCTAGGGTTTATGTCTAAAATAAAATTTTCTGGATTCAGTTGCATTTCTAGTAATCTTTAACATGTAACTGTTTAAAACAAAATATAAAAATTAGACAAATTTCTTTATAATTTTATTGATGGATGTAGGGTGAGATAAAGGTTTTGTAGTTGTTTATGTTTATAAATACAAAAGTATAAATGCCAAATTACAAACAGAGCTTTGGAAGAATCCAGTATAAATGACAGTTCTGTAGCTTAAGCTGCCTTAGTGTCTATCTCTAGATTGATGATGTTGCTTTGGTTTTTCTCCTCTATTAGTTCGTGTTCTATTAGTCATTATTTATATTGTGCCTTTTAAGATTAGATAGAGTTTAGCATAAATTTTATTCCTATTATTTTACTTAATCTCACTTAAGTGCTAAGAAAACTTGCTCACATAAATAAATAGAGGGGAACAAAGTTTTACTATAATATCATTATTTCTTTAATTCCTTTGGCATTATATATCAATAATACATTATGATCTGTCATCATTATTCTTAATGATCTATCAGCTGTCAACTCCCTTAGGATTCCTAATTTGTTGAAAGCAAAGAATCAGAAATCACCTGAGTGGTCAAAATGTGTCATTCTGCATCTAAGTTCACTCCTTTTCTCAACTTCAGTGCCATTATTTAAAACCATACATTCCTATGGTAACCTAGTGGTACTGAATCCCGATAAGAGTAGGAAAGGATGAATGAGAGGGAGGATTGTGACCAAAAGGGAACTGAAAAAAAAGAGAGAGATGTCCTTTTAGGAAAGCATGCACAGGGAACATGAGGCCTGGAAACTGACTCCTTTTAAACTTCCATTTGTCTGTTCATCCCTTGGAAAGACTTCTAGTATATCCAGGGTAACTACCTCAGTTTGGAGACAACTGGTTTCCAAGGCCCTATACAATCTGTAACTCCCTTGCCATATCTTCTTCCAGTCCTCATCCTCCATTATTCTGTGATGCTCTAGCCACACTGACAGACCAGCTCTGCAGAATGGTGACAGCACTGAGGCTGGGTTGGGGGAGTGCTTTCTCTTCCAAATGCTCAAAATGTCAACTTTATAGTGAAGTCTTCCTCATCCACCCTATTTGACATTGCAGCCTTACTTGCATTTGCATATGCATGCTTGAGCATGTGCACGCACACACAGGCACAGGCTACATTCCTTATATTCTTTTTTTTTCTCCCATAGCACATAGAAAGGGTCTAACAAATATTTTGTTAAATGAATTAATTTCTATGGGCTATAAATTAGTGTGTCAATATAAACCATAAAAGAATTTTCCATATCATGAGATTATGCTTTGGGGGAAGGGTTTTCTTCTTTAAATGTGGCCATTTTCCACCCCCTAATGGCTCTGTGTTGCAGTGTGTCAGGAAGTGGTGTGGGAAGCATACAGGATCTTCCTGGATCGCATCCCTGACACTGAGGAGTACCAGGACTGGGTTAGCATCTGCCAGCAGGAGACCTTCTGCCTCTTTGACATTGGGAAAAACTTCAGCAACTCACAGGAGCACCTGGATCTTCTTCAGCAGGTAAACCTAACCACTTTGTGGGTGTCTAGAACTCTGCCCCTTGCCCTGCAACCCTGGATCCTTTTGAATTGGTTTCCACAGCACAAGCAGCAGTGGAAAAAATTCTTGGAGGTATCTGATAAGACCAATAGGAATTTTATTCCTGCAAAATAATGTTGTACAGGCAGGTTGAAGTGTAGATGAAGGGAGAAAAGAATGAAAATAGACTTTAGCTCTTTAGTTGGCATTATCTCCTGGTAAAATTACTTTTTATCTTTTTTGCAGAGAATAAAACAGAGAAGCTTCCCTGAGAGGTAAGTACCCAAAATAGAGTTCAGCGTGCTCCTGACATTCAAAAGATCATATAATGGAGTGACACTAAGCTATTGTACCTTTATGATTTTTATATCAGCCACCAAGATCTGTGTAGGTTATTCTGACAATTTATGCCTAGATTGTATTGAAGATAAATTAGTATATAAAAGGGAATTTGTTGAACCTTATAGATTGAGATAGATATTTGTGTAGGAATTCATCACTATCTGATAAATATCATGAATATTTTCATTTATAAGATATAGAGCAATTAAAAGTATTTATAAAATATAGAGCAATTAAAATAGTTTGATTTTTAGAATTTATAGTAAACTATTGGTTACATCAGGAAAATATTTAATACAATCAGAGAGCAACCTGAATTTTGAACACTCACTTGGTATTCTGTAAAGTGTTAGTATTTCTCAAACTAAATTACTGAAGCACTGAGCTCTATCCTCAACAAGAACTGAATATCAAATAAGAAAATTGAAATGAAAAAAAAAAGAAAAAGAAAGCACATTATATAAAATGATTAAAGAAGAGAGGTGTTATTGCCACAATCTAAACTCAAAAATTACATACCGTTTATAACATTTAGAAATCTAACTCTGAAGGTAAAACTATAAGAGAAACACAAATTGGGCCATATGAATTACTAGAAATTCTTTATATTATGCTTCACATTTGTTGCTTTGTTTCTATTCTCTTTGCCACATACCTGATTCAGAATCTTACTAATTTACTCTGTGAACATCAAATCTTATCTCCCTAAGTTATGCCCCTTTCTCCAACACTTTCTCCTCTTTAACTGCTGCTAGATTGATAAATCTGGAATGTTCCTTTTTTCATATTGAGCCCTGTTCAATGGCATTCAAAAGATTCTCATACCTGCCCCTTGCCTTTCTGAATATCCCACTCTCCATCTTCTCCACACACGTCTGTGCACAGGAGGCTTTTGGTTAGACCAGCCAGTGGGAAGGGAGAAACCAGAGGGAGAGAAGAGAATGAAGTCATCAAATTTGGCAGGGGGGCACATGCATGCCTGTACAACACACACACACACACACACACACACACACACACACACACACACAATAACACACATGCACCTGCCACGTCTCTGAGGGCTCTTGAACTCCTTCAACTTCAGTTCAGTTCTGGTCAGGCAGGTCTTTCCACAGAGCCTTCTCTTTGTCTGGTTCCTGGTATCCTCTCACCCCTCCTGGCCTTGGGGAGGTTTAAGCATCCCATAGTTACTAGCCCCAGGGTATCACACTCTCTCTTATGGATGCTGTATATTTTTTCCACAATAATCCTTGGTGAGTTGTTTCCTCCCAGGCCTTTCACTGCAGCAAAGGTCATACTAATTAAGAATTTTCACCTCTGACCTTTGCAACTTAACTCACATTACCTGTTATTACACTGCAGTCCCCAAGCCACTTCCTCACTGCAGACATCATATCCTGTTCATCTGGGCTGTGACCCCAGACCTTTCCCTGTTGCTTGGAAGAACCCCCCTTCTTCACTCCACCTATGCAAAACCTACTCTCTTTTAATTCCAGGTAGACCCCCACCTCCCTATGATACCTGAACAGCCTACCTGAACCTGCAGCTGTATCTCCCTGAGCTGGACTTTGTACTCTGTGCTTAAATTTTCAGTTAACATTTCCTTGCTTCATCCCATTTCCCTGAGAGAGTAAAACTCCTTAAGGGGAGGAAACATTTTACACTTCTATGTGCAAAGTTCTCACATAGGTTGCTAATCGGTTATATCTGGTGAGCCACTCTTTTACAGATTTTGGTAAGTTATTGGGAGGGAAAATTATGACTTAAGAATGTCTTAGTACTAGAGTCTGAACTTTACTTGCAAGACAGAGAGATTGACTCCTCTGATTTAAATATAAAATGATAACTTACTGACTCCTATATTTTCAAAAAAAAATGAAAGCAAAGCAGAGACTACCCATGAGAAAAAAAATCAACAGAATACACCAAGTCTGGATAGAGAAACATTAAAAATTATAAGAAACATTAGCCCAAGCCAGAAAGAGAAAGAAACAGAATCCCTCCATCCATTCCTATGCCTGCCAACAGTGCTGGAGAGGAGCAAAAGACAAACACTTTATATTAGTGGCAGTCACCAGGTAGGAAAAAAGAGAGAAAAAAGAAAAGGGATAAGTTTCTCTTTTATTTCAAACCTTTCCAAGAAGAAAAAAGAGAAATTTTTCTCATCTGACTAGCCCATAAATCTTCCACTTCAGATGACTTTGAAATAAAAGTTAGTGGAAGAAATGAGTGGCCCAGTTTCCCAAGCTATAGCTCCTAGGTGACATACAGGTTGACAGCTTAGTGGCAAAATCACACCTAGTTATAAATGATAAAGAAACTAGCATCCTGCATAGAGTCCTGCACAGAGTGGGCTGTTGATTTGTAACTAGTACAACAGCCAACACTGTTATAAATCTCTCTTTTGTCATTTTCTTTTCACAGAAAAGTAAAACAAAGACACTAAAGTAATAATAGGAGGAGGAGATCTGACTATAAAGATCTATAAAGTTAAAATGAAAGACAAATAAAAAATTTGTCTAAATATATACACTATAATGTTTAATATAGTGAGGATTTATTTAAACATGAGCTCCATAAAAACTATTTACTAAGTATAAAAACAAAAACAAAAACAAAAAACCAGCAAGAATAGCTGGTTGGAATTTCCAGTATGGTCTAAACTTATATTTGGACTGTGTACATGAATATCACCATCCATTGTTATTAGTGAGAGCACATGCAGGGATGATTGGTGATACTTTGTATATTACACTTATTAGCACTTTGGAAAATTTGGGTATGGCAGAAATATGTAGGTGGTACTGGGGGCTCTGACCATCCCAGATGATTTTGTAACAACAGAATATCTAACCATTTCTTTTATTCTTCCCATCATGATGAACCACAGAAAATTAGATCAAATACATTTTACTAACACAGACACAATCCCTTGGGATCTAACAGCTTATAGAAATAAATCTTTCAGCAAGTTTCAAAAGATACAAATACAATTACTCCTTTCCAGATAAATCTTGCTAAACTGTACCCACATTAGATATGCAAACAGCTCTACCACCATGACCTTTAACCTGCACTGGAATATCTTCCATGTGGCCATCCATGGTACAGCAACCCAACTTCCAAATCCCCAGTTGGTACCACTGTAGCAATTGGTGGGTCCAGGATACAGATTTAATACATCTTTATTATCCAAAAACCTAAATCTTTCCCATTACTGTAACCTCAAGAGTTACTTTATTAGGTAAGTAAGTATAATACTACCTTGACTGGCTGGTTTGAGGATCTGAGATTTTAGGAAGAATATGCCAGTCACAGATCATGTCATCTCTTACCTTTGAGGTCAAGGACACAAAGAGACTATAAACCAAACCAGTTTTTCCTACTATGGAAATACCCCCACCCCCAAGATCACACAAAGCCAAGATGCTTATAGAGAAACTTGCCATCAGACATAACCATTTTGGGGGCAGGGTAGTTAAGTTTTTCTTCAATGGGAAGTTATTTGAATAACACTTTTGTGATTTTTTAAAAAGGTTAAATACAGTTTTAAAGTATGATTTTTTTTCTCTATTTTTTGGATCTATTCAGCATAGGCAAATTTGTAGGTTCCCTATTGTCATCAAATTCTTTTCATCACTTTTTCTTTCTATTGTGCTAATAGAAAAGATGAACTGTCTATAGAGAAGACATTGGCAGACCCCAATGAAACTGCTGGGTTTTCAACAGGTAAGTTCAGAGCTCATTTCATCTGCTACTGAACCTTGATTTAAATAATCACGAAAGCATGTTATTTATAAAGGAATCCTTACTCAAAGTTGACAAGAGTTTACAATGTATTTTTCCAATTCTAACTGGTTGTTCTAACCTTATAAATAACTTAAATTCATTGCATAAAATTTGAAAATTAAAAAGAGAATAAAGGTGAAAGTCAACCTTTACCCATTTTCCTACAAGATGGAGGTAACCATCATCAGCATTTTAGCCCATTGCTGCCATCAGTCCTCTACTATGTTTATATGTCATTGAAACCATATTAGAGTTGCATCATTTTTTCCACTTAACAGGACATAAAGAACATTTCCACTAAAACTTTTACAAAATAATCATTTTAATAACTTCTAATATCCTATTGCATCTTTAGAAATGTAATCAACTATTCCAACATTGTTAAATATTTATATGCCATTACAAATAAAGTTTAACTAACATATTTAAGTATAAATCATTGTGAAATAACTCATTTCTTAAAGTAGATTACTAAGCTCCTAGAACATTGAATGGATGTTATCAAATTTGTCTTCTAAAAATATTGTCACAATTTAAATATCCCATTGTTCAAAAAGATAAGAATTTCCACTGCACACTTGCCAGTTTTGTATATGATTATTTGTTTCAATGTTTACCAAAAGGAAAGAGGAAACAATTTTTTCTGTGTTCATTAAATATGGGAACATTCTCTTTCAATTTTTACTGTTGTAGTCTACCATTTTCCAATATAATTTAATAATATTTTCAAATACAAAAAAAAAAAACTTTTGTGCAATGTTTTCCTCAGTTTCTTTGGTTTTAACTTATGTTAGTAATGTCTTAAAAGTCAAATGCTGACAACTTAAAATCTATAAACTGAGAAAATTGGGATTTTTAAACAAGTGATAATATCCCAATTCTTCACTTACTGATATTCAGAGAAAGCTACTACCTATATATTTTAATATCTCTCCTACATTCAATTAGTTTACCATTTCTAGACTGACTTGTAGCTAATAATGGAACAAATCTAGTTCTATATCAATTATAAAAAGTTAATAGTAAGATCTGCCTCACTGACCTGCACAGGAGCTCAGGCCCAGGGTAGGCCTGAGTCCATCCTTTCACCAGCAGACACCTGCCAGAGTCAGGCCCAGCCCAGATATGCCTTGCTGACATGTGCAGCAGCCAGTACTCAGAGTAGGCCCCAGTCCATCCAGCCACCAGCAGACACCCACCAGAGCATAGGCCTGGCCTAGGCTCACCTCACTGACCTGCGCAGAAGCCAGAGCCAAGGGTAAGCTTGGGTCTGCCCCACCCACCACAACCTGGGAGCCCAGGTCTAACCCACTTTCATCTTGAAACACTGCAGTCATCCCCATAGCCTTCCCCATGCAGTAGCCTCTACTTTGGAAAAACAGACAGGGCCTAACCTAGAAGCAGCTGCATTGTGGAACAGGCATACTAAAGTCAGTGTAAGGCCCTCCCTTTAAGCCCCATCAATGAAAGATGTTGCATCCATCTTGGGGAACCTGCTCTCTCTAGTTATCTCCTGTCGCCACCTCCTATAGTTGCAGTAGCATCCATCCTGGGACACCAGCAGGATCTGAAAGCCCAACAACAAGGTGAGGTACAGATAACCTGCACAGATACTACAAGATTATAGGGTAGACACTTCAAAGAAAGAAAACTTCAGACCAATATCTCTAATGAACATAGATTCAAAAGTTCTCAATAAAATTCTGGCAAATTGAATACAAAAACATATCAAAAAGATAATACACCAGGATCAAGTGGGCTCATCCCAGGGATGCAAGTTTGGTTCAGCATATGGAAATCAATAAATGTAATTCATCACATCAATACACTCAAAGATAAAAATCATATGATCATCTCAATAGATGCAGAAAAAGCATTTGACAAAATACAGCACCCCTTCATGTTCAAAACACTAGAAAAACTAGGGATAACAGGAACATATTTCAACATCATAAAGGCTATCTATGCTAAGTCCAAAGCCAACATCATTCTAAATGGAGAAAAATTAAAAGCATTCCCTCTAAAAACTGGAATAAGACAGGGATGCCTTTTTCACCATGTCTATTTAACATATTTCTTGAAACACTGGCCAGAGCAATCAGATGAAAGAAACTAAAGAAATACAGATAGGTAAAGAAGATCTCAAATTAGCACCATTTGCCTACGACATGATTCTATACTTAGAAGACCCAAACAATTCCACCAGAAAACTTCTACAACTAGTAAATGAATTTAGTAAAATAACAGTATATAAAATCAACACACATAAACAAAGGCATTTCTGTATATCAGTGACAAATCCTCTGAAAAGGAAATGAGAAAAACTACCCCATTTACAATAGTCTCAAAAAAAAACTAAAATACTTGGAAATCAATTTAACAAAAGAGGTGAAAGACTTCTACAACAAAAACTACAGAATGCTAAAGAAAAAAAATTAAAGAGAAGACCTTAGAAGATGAAAAGATCTCCCTTGTTCTTGGATAGGCAGAATTAATATTGTCAAAATGACCATACTACCAAAAGCACGATACAGATTTAATGCAATTCTGATCAAAATCCCAATGATATTCCTCATAGGAATTGAAAAAGAAGTCATGAAAGTCATCTGGAAAAATAAGAGACTCAGAATAGTTAAAACAATCCTTAACAAGAAGAGTGAAGCTAGTAGCAACCCTATACCAGACCTTAACCTATTCTACAGAGCAATAATAACAAAAACAGCATGGTATTGGTGCCAAAATAGACTGGTAGACCAATGGTACAGAATAAAGAACACAGAGACTAACCCACATAATTATAGTTATATTAGACAAAGGCATCAAAAATGTACACTGGAGAAAAGATAGCCTCTTCAACAAATGGTGCTGAGAAAACTGGAAATCCATATGCAACAAAATGAAATAATCCCCTATCTCTCACAATGCACAAAACTCAACTCAATGGATAGGGTTGTGGCTCAGAGGTAGAGTGCTCGCTTAGCATGTTCACTAGAATGCATGAAGCACTGGGTTCAATCCTCAGCACCACATAAAAATAAATTAAAGATATTGTCTCCATCTATAACTAAAAAATAAATATTAAAAAAAACTCAACTCAAAGTATATCAAGTACTCAGGAATTAAACCAGAGACACTACATCTATTAGAAGAAAAACGTAGGACCAAATCTCTATCATGTCAGATTAAGCCCCAATTTCCTTAATAAGACTTCTATAGTGCAAGAATTAATATCAAGAATCAATAAATGGGATAGGTTCAAACTAAAAAGCTTCTTCTCAGCAAAAGACACAATTGGTAAGGTGAATAGAGAGCCTACAATTTGGGAACAAATTTTTACCACACACGTCAGATAGAGCACTAATCTCTAGGGTATATAGAGAACTCCAAAATCTTAACAACAAAAAACAAATAACCCAATCAATAAATGGGCCAAGGATATGAATAAACACTTCTCAATGAGAAGAGGATATACAATCAATCAACAAATATATGAAAAAAATGTTCATCATCTCTAGCAATTAGAGAAATGCAAATCAGAACTACTCTAAGATATCATCTCACTCCAGTCAGAATGGCAGCTATTATGAAGACAAAAAATAAGTGTTGGCGAGGACGTGGGGGGAAAAGCATACTCATACTTTGCTGGTGAGACTGTGAATTGTTGCAGCCAATATGGAAAGCAGTATGGAGATTCCTTGGAAAACTGGGAATGGAACCACCATTTGACTGTATCCCACTCTTTGGTCTAAGCCAAAGGACTTAAAAACAGCATACTACACAGGAACACAGCCACATCAATGTTTATAGTAGCACAATTCACAATAGCTAATCTGTGGAATCAACCTAGATGCCCTTCAGTAGATGAGTAGATAAAGAAAAGGTAGTATATATACACAATGGAATATTATTCAGCATTAATAGAGAATAAAATCATGGCATTTGCAGGTAAATGGATAGCATTGGAGAAAATAATGCTAAGTGAAGTTAGCCAATCCCAAAAAACCAAATGCCAAAAGTTTTCTCTGATTTAAGGCTGCTGAATCATAATGTAGTTGAGTGGGGGTTATGGGAGGATTATATGAGTTCTAGTTAGGGTAAAGGGGAAAAGGAGAGGGAGGGTAAGGGAGGGAGCATGAGGATAGGAAAGACAGTGGAATGAGATGGACATATTACCCTAAACACATGTATGAAGACACAAATAGTGAAATTCTACTTTTTTTGTACAACAAAAGATATGAAAAATTGTGCTCTATATATGTAATATGAATTGTAACGAATCCTGCTGTCATATATAACAAATCAAAATTTTAAAAAATGAAAAAATAAAAAATAAATTAAAAAATAAAAACATGTTCACTTAAAAATTTTCCTCCAGTCCACAGTGTCTTTAGCCATCTCTTTTAGATAAATAGTATCTTCTTGAATTGATTGAATTCAATTGATTTATTTCATGATCTTTTATTTATGTCCTTCCATATTTAAAATAAATAAGGTTAATACTGATAGAAAAAAAGTTAATAGTAAAACATACTCCTTAACAATAAAAAAATCACATAGTTGCTGATTCTGCTTATAAGCAAATAAAATTTGACCTGTGATACCTAATAATGAATCTTCTTCAGAAAAGCATTATTTATAGGAGGAAATTTTATAAAACATCCTTCACATTTACTTCATTTCCCATATTGGAAAACAATCAAAATTAATGAGAGAATTAAAGTTTGTACTTTTATTTATAGAAGTTGAAGTTGGTATATCTTAGCTGACAGGAGCTTATGTAATAAAATTAAATTTAGTAGAATAAATTAAGGAGTAAATTAAAATTAGCTTTTTTCTCACAAATTAATTTGCATTTTTTTCTTACAAGAAACTTTAGGATACCAGTAGACAAATGATATAATATTTCACTGGTATATATTTGAGTTCCAGCAACAAAGGTTTTTAAATTAATTTTCCAGTGCTCCTGGACACCCAAGGTTGAGGTTCATGCACAAATACTTCTGCATTGAGATAATTTCCAAAATGAAGCTCAGAAAGAACTGCCAAATCCTAACTGCAATGAAAGCAGTTCTCACCAGGCTTGGCATCAGTGATGATCTTATGCAGAAAGAGAATAGAACATCTTACTGCAAATAGAGGAATACTTTGAATACTTTCTCTACCCAAAAGAAAACTATCTCTTCCTAAGCCTCACTTTTTACCCCAGCCCTCTACATCATCGATACTGATAAATTTTGCAATTATAGTGAAATTTAGATATATACGTTTATGATTTGGAAATTAAACTCCCATATCCTTGATCTGAACCTTGAATTCTTAAAGTGTAAATGCAACATTCTCAGGGATAGGAGAACATTAAATAGGGTCAGACTTTTATTACAATTGAGTTTTTCAATTACACAAAGTTAACTAAACATTTTGGTTACAATAGTTTCCTGAGATTGCATTTTGATAGGAAATATTATTAGGTACCTTAGGTGTGAAGGAAGAATGAAACATCTTCAAAGGGGATTAAAGGCACTAGAAGATAAACCCAGTCTACCTATAACTGCTCTTAATTTTAATTGTCTGGATAATTTCTCTTTTCATGGCAATAAAGTAGAATAATACAAAAATAACGAAAATGTTCTAGGATATTAGCTAAGCATTTTTTTAATAACAAAAAAATTAGTATTCACCAATTATTTAGATAATTATTAAACTTGAAAACACCTTAAATTGGTGACATTATAGGGAATCCAGGGATGCAGAACACCTTCAACAGAGTTTTTCATCTAGAGTTGCAGAGGAAGATGCCAAAAACCACATGCTAGGAGAAGCTGTTATGCCGAAGGATATGTATGTTTTTATTACCTCAAAAAATCATCTTCTCTAATATTCTATCATATCATGCCTATAAAAATAATGATAATTTACTATGAATTTTTTTTAAAAAACTAGGAGAAAGGATTTTGAACATTTCTGCCACAAAGGAATTATGAATGTTTGAGGAGACATTTTTATCCTGATTTGAACAGTACACAGTGCATATATGTAATTAAACCATTATATGAAATACCATAAGTATGTGTGATTTTATGGATAAATTTAAAATATATATATTTTTTTAAATTACCTTCCTGGGCTACAGATGTGGCTCAGTGGCAGAGCACTTGCCTAGCACACATGAGGCACTGGGTTCGATCCTCAGCACCATATAACAAATAAAATAAAGGCAGTCTATCCATCGACAACTACAAAAAAAATTAAAAATAAATAAATATATATTTTTAAAAAGTCACCTTCCCCAGATGACTCTAATACCCATTGCCTGTACTCACTAGGAACAACAAACCCATAACAGTACAATGACTTCACAGAACCTCACAGTGACAAGTGACCACTTAACTGCTGATTTCCAGGCACTACACACTCCTCAGCGAGCCAGGAAAGATAATATCACTTTTTGGTATGTCCTATTTTCTAATGTTTGAAAATAATATATTCCATGTGTTTGCCTAAGATTCAAATGATAAACACTTTCCAGTTATCTGTATACCAATTAATCATAACACTATTTTCCCAGAATGTTTTTAATAACAATTTATTATAAAATTGCAGGAAATGTACATTACAGTAATATTTTTTCTTTTCTTGGTTAGAACCTAGACTTCCATTCCATGAGATCTTCATACATATCAAAACATTTGCCAGATATCTGACACGGTTTATGGTGGTCTGTTCTAAACAGGTGAATTGATAACATCTCAATATTCTTTCATCTCTTGAATTTTATGATTAAAATTTTAATGCCCTAATGATTGCTAAAGCAATCTGAGTTTTAAAGACTTGGGTTATATTGTAAGAAAATATGGGAAAGAACAAATTCAAAGTAAATATCTACCTTCACATATTTTAGGTAATCACAAAAAGAAAAACTAATGAGATCTCACTAGGCAGAAGCATTTAACTGCATCATATGTAGGGGGTGCACCAAACTTGGGTCCTGGAAGGAAGAATGAAGAATTTACTGTAATTGAGAGTATGGGTTATATTTTCTTCAAGAACATATTTATGTGACCTTAGAAAAATGAATTCAGAATGCATTTAACATCTATAAACTCCAGAATGACAGAAAAGGCATATGGAATTTTGACCTTGTTCTAATTTAAATTCCTCTAGTCTCATTTTTGTGTCTTTTTTTTTCCTCCTAATTTCCACAGATGTTGCCAATGGCTCAGTCGGGCACTTTCCTCTTGCTCTTGATGACACACACCTCAATGAAATTCTCGGTAGCCTCAATGACACCAACAAGCCTACAACAGTAAGAAGTTCTGAGTCAATCTAGCTCTTCACCTGCCTGTTTCCCCCTCAATACCTAACAGAACCTTACAAACAGTAGGTGCTCACCACGCATTAGAGTGAGTGAATCCATCAATGAATCACCTTCTCCACTATATAACCCCCTGCAAACAAAAAGTCATGTCCACCATGGGTAGGTTAGATAAATATCAGAATGACCAAAACTTTTCAAATCAGACTGAATAAAAATAGAAACTATGTTCTCAGGAAGGGGAGCATGGTCATTCTGTGAGTGAAGAAGTATGCAGATGAGAGGATTGTTACAGAATTTAATGTTGATTTTGAAAACAGGGAAATGTTTAAGCTCCCCAAAATGCTTGGAGCCCAGACACCAGTGCCAAGGCAGGGAATCACTGTCCTCATTACCGATGAGTGGTAGGTTGGGGCAGCACAAGGTGGACAGCAGACAATTAAAGGGACAGAAACGGGATTGAAAACTAGAACCTGGATCCACATCCTTGATACATTGCCAGAGCAACCCTGCCTACCTGCCCCTGTGGCCTGGGAGACCTCTACCCTTCATGCCATCCTTATGAAGCACAGGTCAGCTGCAGGGCAAGGGCAGAAAATTCAGTTCTCCAGCTCTGCATGAGAAATCAAAAACCAGAATCATGCTGGCCATTCTCTCTGTCCTTTAGGCCAGATGTCTGAAGGTTTGGTTAAACTACACTATGCTGTTTTTCTCTGAAAAATCCTGCTTCATCAACAGGGAAAGTACTATGGGAAAAAAATAATTGACTATAATTCTAAATATATTTACTATAAAATGTCTAAGATGACTAGTTGATCATTTTTCTCATATGACTTATATCCCATCTTCTTCAAAACCTAATATTGGTCCCTCTCTGTGTAAATATCCCCCAGATATTCCATTCAGTATTCATCACTTGAGCTTCTTAACCTTTTTATTGTATATCTATCACCGATTTCTTCACTCAGCAAACATTTTACTAGAATATGCTTTGGACTGTGCACCAAAGATCCCAAGAAGAGCAAGACATAGCCCCTACCTTTATGAAGTTATAATGCAATTAAATATAACAAAATAGTCTAAAAGTTTTGATTGAAGATGGCAGGTATACAGACTGAGATCAAATGATTAAACCAGGCAGGTTGCAGGGGATGCAATCCTTAGTATATTCGCTGAGTTTTGTGTATAAACTGTCCCTGTGTTTTTTGGTTT
This sequence comes from Spermophilus citellus, assembly GCF_964194105.1. Taxonomy (NCBI): domain Eukaryota; kingdom Metazoa; phylum Chordata; class Mammalia; order Rodentia; family Sciuridae; genus Spermophilus; species Spermophilus citellus. The sequence continues at coordinate 86,559,465 of NC_138186.1, read as the reverse complement.
GAAAGATTCAGTGGCATATGAGAATCATGCAGGGCAAAAATGTTTGTACATAAAAAAGGCTCCAGGTGAGTATTTGAAGGGTTCTAACTGTCAGTGCTACAGGAGTACAGAGCCGGCAAAGATTTCTAGACCCTAGGAGGTCAGAGGAAGTATTATTTTAGACATATCATGAGTTATTGGTAAGAAGCAAAAAAGCATGTGTGAATGTGGGGGAGGGATGGTGTGTGTGTGTGTGTGGAGGGGTGATTGCTGAAGATGGGGAGAAGTGAGGAGGGTCTTCAATGAGGTACTAGCAGGAACATGCTCTTTCTGGGCAATCTGTCAGACTATAGGAGAAGGGAGAGAATTTTTTCAAGCAGGCTGGAAAAAGACTATGGAGAGCCTTAAATGCTAGAAAGAGAGTCTGGGTTTTAAAACCCATAGATAATAGGGAGTCTCTGATGGTGGTGAAGGAGAGGGATGAAAATCTAATCCATTTCATATGTTTTTTATAAACAACACAGAGTCTGGGGAAGGATGGGTGGATGGTGAAAGAGGAATATTCATCAAAGGGCACAAAGTTTCAGTTAGACATGAGGAAAATTTAGTGATCTATTGCAAAGAATGCTGACTCTAATCAATAATATTGCATTGCATATTTCAAAATTGCTGAAAGAGTAGATTTAAATGTTTTCTCCACAAAAAAAGTGATGAGTATTTGAAATGATGGACTTGTTAATAAGCCTGATGTAATCATTCCACATTGTAACTATATATCAAAACATCTCATTGGACCTCATAAATATATACAATTATCCTTTGTTAATGAAAATAATCTTTAAATGATAAAGACAATGAAAACTTTGAGTGGCTGAGAGTAACTTCTCAGTAATACATTTTTAAAATGTATTTGTTTCATGTGAATTTCTTTTTTAATTAATTTTTTAATTTTTTCTAATTAGTTATTCATATAAATTTCAAATGTGCCTAATGAATGTTAAGCTTCTAGAGAATAATACCAGATGCCATCCTTTTCTCTTAGTGCCCCATAGATCCTGGCACTGTGATACACACAGATATTCAATGGATATTTTTAAATGAATGGATGAAATTCTTCTAAATAAATTGTCAGGAGCTGATTAAATGTGAATCCACATCCTCTGTGTGTCCCACTACAGCTGGAGGTCATCCAGTTGTTCATGTCCATGGAAGGGGAAACCTTGTCGCCAGAAATGAGGACATGTCTGCCACCAGCCAGCTGATCTCTGTCCTTCATGGTTGTTCTCTTTTTTCAGCTCCCTTCACTCTAATTTCAGTAGACCAGAGACCCACTCAATTTTCTACAGTCATATTTCTTACTTTTTAGAGAAAGCTGTATAGTTGTCAGTGTCGTCTGAGTACTCAGAAAATCTGACAACCCCAAGTTGGAAACTCAGCAGCAGGCTTACTCTGTATCCTGGGGACTCAAGTGCATTCAGGGCACTGAGCCACCCCTGCTGGTTTCCAAGCCAACAGGCAAGAAGGATTACCCCTGGCTCTTTGTGATCAAGATCAAATTCCCATCTTCAGAACAGTATTTCCATTCTCAGCCACATGCCTCCAAAGGTGGCCCAAATATATGATTCCTTCTGAAAAAAATTTCAAACTCTCTTCTGGCCTGATAGGACTTTTTATTTTCAATGTGAAGTTTGAGTGCAGATGTTCTAATTAATTCTAGATTCTTCTCTACAAAGGACTATTAAATAGTATCTCATTATCTGCAGGTTACCACGTCTAATCCAATCCTCAACAAAAAGTATTGCTAAGTCAGACAACAATGTGCTACAATCCTAATGAAGCACCATCAATATATATGATAATATAAAATGACTACTTAAGCACCACGAGAGAATATGATGGATTGAAATACAAATTTTTCACTCATAATACTTTGTCTTTACATAAGATTTCCAGTTTTACATGTTGATCAATTTTAAGACATGACATTTTTTATTTTTTATTTGATCTTTTTAGTTATATATGAAGTAGAATGTATTTTGACATACTATGCATAGATGGAGTATAATTTTATTTAAGATTGGCTTATTTCACTTATCATGATAGTCTTCTGTTTCATCTATTTAGCTGAAAATGCCATTATTTCATTCTTCTTTTATGGCTGAGTAATATTCCATTGTGTACATGTACCACATTTTCTTTATCCATTCATCTGCTGAAGGGCACCTAGTTTGGTTCCATAGCTTGGCTAGTGTGAATGGAGCTGCTATAAACATTTATGTGGCCATATTACTATATTATACTGGTTTTAAGTCCTTTAGGTATATACCAAGGAATGGGATAACTGGGTCAAATGGTGGTTCCATTCCAAGTTTTCTGAGGAATTTTCATACTGATTTCTAGAGGAGATGCACCAACTTGCAGTTTCACCAGCAATGTATGAGTGTGCCTTTTCTCCCACATCCTCGCCAACATTTATTATTACTTTTATTCTTGATTATTGCCATTCTTAACTGAAGTAATATGAAATCCCAGTGTAGTTTTTTGGTTTTTGTGTGTATGGGTTTTTTTTGGTGGGGGGCGGTTACTGGGGATTGTACTTAGTGGCACTTGACCACTGAGCCACATCTCCAGCCCTATTTTGTATTTTAGTTAGAGACAGGTTCTTACTGAGTTGCTTAGTGCCTCGCCCTTTGCTAGGCTGGCTTTGAACTCGCCATCCTCCTGCCTCAGCCTCAGTGTAGTTTTAATTTGCATTTCCCTAATTGCTAGAGATGTTGAATATATATATATATATATATATATATATATATATATATATATATATTTGTTAATTTATTATATTATATATATTTGTTAATTGATTATATTCTTCTGTGAAGAAGACATGACATTTTTCATGCATGATGAGTGAAAGGATATATATGGTGAGGAGTGTTATGTGTATGTGTACATATATATATATTTTTTTTCATGAAGATCACAGAGTCATAGAATAACAGTGTTCTCAAGGATTCTATAATAGCTAACTCATTGGAGCTTTGGTACTTAATTTAATTCCTCATGAAATTCAGAGACCTCCTCTGGTCACTAAGACTTTTAATCTAAAAGCACCTGAGCCTGCATAATACACCTCTAGATACAGTGTCAATATGTTATATGATATAGCATGTGTTTCTGGCTTACATTAATAGGAATCCTGATTTTTTGACTCAGGAACAAGAGACTGAACTCACTAATGTTTCAGAGGACCCACTGGAGGAGGACCCACTGGAGCAGAGGGTGGAGTTCAGCATCTCTCTGCCAAACCAGAAGTTCAAGGCAGAGCTTGCTGACTCCCACTCCACTTACTACCAGGAGCTGGCAGGAAAGTCACAGCTGCAGGTGAGTGGACAGTGCCACACAACTATATCCCAACAGTGGCTCAGAGTGTGGGAGTTAACAGAACACATACCCTTTGGGATAGTAGTTGCAACTTCTTGTGACCAGGCATCCATTTTTAATTATTAAAAAGAAAAGAAACACTACAATAAGTCCCAGAATGTGCACAAATTGTCCATTCTATCTTTTCCATTCTTAAATGTTATTTACCTTCAGATTTTCTTTAAACAGTATTAGGCTTTTAAACCTCATTTAACAGATACCCGCAGAAATTCTATGTCTAAATGATCATTATGATGATGCTTTCATGAGTATATAGTTATCTCAAAACTCATTGAGTTGTATACATTAAATATGTTCAGTTCTTTCCATGTCAATCATATATCAGTGATGTGGATTACAATTCTAAAGAAATAAAATAAAATGACTACATAGGCACCAACTAGACAATATAGTGGATTGAAATATGGATTCCAACACCCAATCTTTGTCTTGACATAATATTTACATTTTACAGTTTGATGAATTGAAAGACATGACATTTTTTATGAGTGATAAGGAGAAAGCAATTATATTGTCCATGTCATCAATTATCACATGTGTCTGTCCCTGACTAAATTCAAATGCTGTTTTATTTTCTGCAGGGTAAATACAATGACTCTGCTGTGTAGTATCTACAAGCTGTGATAAGGCCCTTGCCTTCCTTTTAAGCCCCATCTTACACCAGTTTCTTTCATCCCTCCCCTTTGCACTCTATTTTCTAGAAATACAAAACTATTTGCAAATTTTCCTCATTTTTAGCTTTTACATATGCTGCCTTGTTGGTCCAAAATGCTCTTCCCCAAGGCTCATTTTAGGTATACTGTCACAGAGGGTTCCCTCCACCCATTCTGACTTTAGTACCTGTCTGCCATGTTCACAAAAACCTAGTACACTGCTGTCACATCACTGATGACCCCGTCTTGAGGTCACTGTTTACATGTTTATGCCTTTGCTATCTCTATTCTTCCCTCCTCACAAACCACCCTCACCACCACCAGGGTATAAGCTTCCTTCCCCTCAAGAGCAGGAATTGTTTAACCTCTGAAGCCTAACCTCCTAAGGCAGAGCTTGGGACAGTAATTGTTATAAATGCCTCTGAAAAATAGAAGCACCATGAGATTATATAACTGTGAACCACATTTATGGATAGCCCAAGTGTGCATGAATCTTACTCTGCATGGCCAGAGAACAAAAGGGCACCTGCTTCTCATGTTTGAAGAATTTAATACTCATCTCTTCTCACCCAGAGAAAAGATGCAGACGTGAAATATTCTTAACCTCCAACCCCACTCTGCATCAGCATTCAGTCAATAAAATACAAAGCATCATTTCTATAAAACTTCAAAGAGAAATATTCAGCTTAGGAACCACACAAGTACTTAGACATGGGTTATTAGACAGAATGAGCTTTTAAAAGTTTGTTAACTTTTCCATTTGTTCTTTGAAACATTCTTTTTGGCAAATTTTTAATATACTCAGAGTATCTTCAAAGTCAGATAATTGGCCATAGACTCTTCACTGATATGTTGTTAATTTTCTAAGCACCTAAATGGAAAATAACAGAAATACATTGAGGTATTTTTAAAATCTAAGTTTTAATTCCCATTTGTGCCAAGAATTAACAGTGAACATTTATGGCTCATGCTTTCCCCAGTCTTAGAAATCAAAGATAACCTCAAAGTCCCTTTCTGGGTCTAGCTTTTTAACTGCTGTGAAAAGAAATAACAGTGAACACTGTTCTTAATGCTTTACATGATACTAACTCTTTTGATTTTTCACACAATCACATAAATAAGTAATATTATTTCCCTTTTTTATAGGTGAGAAAACTGAGGCACAATAAAACTAATTATTATCTTCCAAAGATATTATCTGGCATCTGTTATCTGGCAAACCCAAGATTCAATCCAGGACATATAGCATCAGAACCCTTGCTCTTAATCACTATGCCACACTTCCTAATTTTTCCCAAATAAATATTGTTGAGGAAAAGACTATTGTTGCATCGTCCTCAAATGAGCACCCTCCTTGTAGTCTCTGAAAAACTTGCCAGGTACAGAAGAGGATATCTTGGCCAGTCTGAACTCAAAGACCCATCACCTTACTCCTGCTGGTTCCCTTTGAACAGCTGAGTTTCTCTAAGATGGAGCCTCTGCTTACAGCATCTGTTCTCCTCCCAGGCTCCTGGGCAGGACCACCTCAAGGCCTGCCACCAGACAACCAGTCAGCCCAACACAACCCAAAGCTACATTAGCACAACCATTCAGGCCCATCAGGAATTAATGGACAGTGCTCTGCTGTAATTTAATTTCCACAATAAACCTAATGAGAAATTTAATACAAATGTCAAAAGGAATTGCTTAGCTGTTGTCTGAATGCTTTCTCTTGTGCGAACAATTCACTGGGAACTCAACAGAGCTGCTTTTTTTACAGCCCCGTTACAGCAGACTCAGGGAGACCCCTGTGCATTTAGTGTTATTAATAGGTTAACTGGGCGCTTAATTAGCAATTAAGTGGTTAGAGCTCCATGATTGGAAGGTCCCCCAGAAGATTACTTAGCAGAATTAACTGAAGGCTTTTGTCGTCTCCTCTCTAGACACTGTCTACACCCTCCTAAGCAAAGCTGATTCTTAATCAATTGCAGACAGGACACAAACAATAAATTCTCTCCACAAGAGCCAGTGCTGTGGAGCATTCCTGGAGGGCAGAACAGCTCTCCCCAGTGCTGTTCCCTGCTGTCAGTGCAGCCACTGCTTCTACAGAGGCAGTTCTTTCCTTGATTGACTGTTTTCATATGTATAGCTGTCTCTGACTCTCCTGCTATAAACACTGCAGCTCACATTTAAACCTTCAGTCCCTGGTGCTATTACTGGAGCAACACAACAAATTCCCTGTAGCCCCAAAGCTGTTTATCACAGGAGACCAAAGCAGATCTGAAGTATGTACATATAGCCCTTTCCTGCTCCATAATAAAGATCAGCTGTACAGAGCTCAGACTCCTAGTTCTTTGTTAAACCCATAGCAGGACAGAGGTGGAGGCACAGAAACTTACTACCAGGCCATTTTTCCCTGATATCTCTGAGGACCCTCACCCTGCCCTCCCCTATTGAGTTAAAAAAAAAAAGTCTGAAGTTTGACTCTGCCCTTGCTAGGTTCCATGCTGTGTGGTCACTGGGGAAGTAAAAGAAAATTAGGCCCTCAAAGTCCGTAGTAGGCAAGGTAGAGTATAGGCAAATAAACAATTCAGTGTCACCAACTCTGCCAGAGTGAGTCAGGCACCTATTACCTGTTAGATATTCCTTACAGCAACCTTGTAGCATCAGTATTGTTATCCCATTTGGGCTAAGAAGATGAAAATTCAGAGATTAAGCAATAAATTCAAGGTCTTGCAGCTAAAAAAGAAATAGTAGAACCACTATTTTAATGCAGGTCTACACAAGGCTCTTCTTATCACCCATCATTGCAGTTCCTATACATGCAGGAAAGGAAAACTCTTTTTAATACTGATACAAGGAAATGTAATCAGAAGGTAAATGAGTCTTCTGGGGGCGAAAAATATCATGATGCAGCCCAAAGCCCAATTTGAGTGATTTAGGGATTATCTGTCCATCACTGCTCTCATCCTTGGCATAGGTAGAGTCAGCAGTAATTTTAGATCTGGTGACTACACAGTGACATGTTGACAAGTTTAGAGAATAAAGAGATATACTCAATTCAAATAATATTTTCTGAGTTCCTACTATGTGAATGACAATCTGCTAGAAACTAAGAACAAAGCAGGTAAAAATGAATGCGCAAGTCATAATCTGTGCAGCTAAGGAACATGATCTCAGAAGGAAACTGATATGTGCCTTACAAACCTATGTGTGATATACTGTAATAATATCTAGAGTGCAGAGGAAAGAAGTAACTTCACCTAATCCTGGAACTCTACAAAACCTTTCCAGTTGGCAAGATGTTCAAGCTGGCTTTGCAAATGGGTATGGGCAGGGGAAGCAGTCAATGAGCAGAAGATGGGGGGTCATCTTGGGATAAAAAAAAAATCCAGGCTGGGTGCAGTGGTATACACCTATAATCCCAGCAGCTCTGGAGGCTGAGGCAGGAGGATCACAAGTTCAAAGCCAGCCTCAGCAATGCCAAGGCACTAAGCAACAGTGATACCCTGTCTATAAATAAAATAGGGCTGGGGATGTTGCTCAGTGGTTGAGTGCCCCTGAGTTCAATCCCAGGTACCTACCTCCAAAAACAAAAAGGAAAAAGAATCCATAACATAGGTACCTAGAGAAATAGAAGTGCATGTTGGATGGGAGAAGGGCAAGGGTCAGTTTAATGTCAAGAGGAGACAATATTGGCCAAGGGATAATGAAGGCAAGAAGTGTGACTGGTATGGCAGCTAGGCTGGGGGGGTAAGATTCAGGAAGTTCTGAAATGCCTTTCTAAAGAATTGGACTTTACTCAACAGACAGTGCATCCCATTACAGGATTTTTTAAATGTATGGTTTTTATTTGTTCTAAACAGCTATACATGACAGCAGAATGTTCTTCAACTCATTGTACACAAATGGAGCACAATTTTTCACTTTTTTGTATGCAAAGTAGAGTCACACCATTCATGCAAAATCATATATGTACCTAGGGTAATGATGTCCATTTCATTCTACCATCTTTCCTACCCTATTCCCTTTCCTCCCTCCCCTTTGCTCAATCCAAAGTTCCTCCATTATTCCCATGTCCCCACCCCCATTATGGATCAGCATACACTTATAGAAAAAGCATTTGGCCTTTGGCTTTTTGGGGATTGGCTTACTTCGCTTAGTATCATAATCTTCAACTCCATTCATTTATCTGAAAATGCCATAATTTTATTCTCTTTTAATGCTGAGAAGTATTCCATTGTGTATATATACCACAGTTTCTTTATCCATTTATCCATCTAGGTTGGTTCCACAATTTAGCTATTGTGAATTGTGCTTCTAAAAATATTGATGTGGCTGTGTCATTGTAGTATGCTATTTTTAAGCAACAAAAGTGTTGGCAAGGATGTGGCGGGAAAGGCACACTCATACATTACTGGTAGGACTACAAGTTGGTGCAACCAATCTGGAAAGTAGTATAGAGATTCCTTAAAAAACTTGGAATGGAACCCCATTTGAACCAGCTATCCCACTCCTCAGTCTGTACTTCATTTTTAATGAAGAGCAACAGATATGGAATGCTTAACTCACTTTGAAAAAAACATGGCACTCAAAGAACCATTTCTCCTCCTTTTTCACAAATACTCAGAAACCCCTTTCAGGAATGCAAGAGAGGTAATAGGGCAGGAGAACTACCCAGGAATAAGAAGAATATGGTGAAAGCAAAAGTCATCGTGAGCTTCAAACTAACAGGAGTGTGTGGCTACATGTGGTAGGGTATCTGTGGATTCTGTCCTTTCTGACCCTGACTGAGATGAGGAGTCAAGGGGAAAAGGCAGATCTGTGAAAGAGAATGACCCCAATTTGGGCAGATTTAGTTAGTGACAAATATTGGAATATTCATGAGAACTCAAGGCCATGTATCAGGTGATCATTGAAGCCATGGGAGAAAATGGGATTCCCCAAGAGGGAGAAAAAGTGGGCACAGGGAAGGTAAGCCAGGGCAGAGTTCTTCACCCTTCACCCTGCTCACCCATCCAAGCTTTATCACCAAGTGGTGACACCTTACTCTTAGAGTCTCTTGTCTCTTGGCCTTCCTGCAGGAAACCTGGATGGGGCCATACTGGTCTATGCCAGGGTCCCCACAGCCTAACACAGTGCCTACAGTGGAATAAACAGGAGAGTATGAAAGATGAGGAAGCTGAGGAGGCCGAGGATGGAGACACTCGGACTCCTTGTATTTAAAGTACAGAGTAAAGAAAGGAATAGGGTAGAACAAAGAAGACAGTGGTGAGAGAGATGGTAAAGGAACCAGGAAAGAGCAGGACTCTGTTAAGAAGTAATGGGAAATGCCACTGGATTAGGAGAGAGCCAAAGAGAGAATCCTCCTCAGGTATCATTAACAAGAGCAAATTAATTAAGAAAACCTGTGCAGTCTACCTGGCTCTAAGAACAAACCTATCTATTACAGTCTGTTTCTACCACTTGGTTTAAGTATAGCAGCCATTTTGAATTTAATACCATCTTTATTATTATAGATATTTTCCAAGTCATCTAATTCAATTCATATAATACTGTAGTGAAAACATTATAGTCACTACAGTTATACAGTCAGAAAATATATTATTACTATGTAAGTGAAAATCCTGTAGCCAAAATGTTTCCTCCAAATACCACATTAAAGTTATTATGTAAAGTAGCCATTAAAACAGGTCAGAACTACTCAATTATGGCTTTTCAATAAATAGCAAAACACTTTCCTCTGGATTTCAGAAATAACTGAGAACGAATTTTGACCTCTTTCATTATTTCAATTTTCATTTTCCTTTTTTCCCTAATCATCAAAAGTATTTAGGCTTTTACAGATAGGTAAGATCTGACCCAGTAGAACCAAAGAATATTTCATAAATGTCTTTCTCTCTTGCAGATGCAAAAGGTATTTAAGAAACTGCCAGGATTCAAAGAGATCCATGTGTTAGAATTTAGGTAAGTAAGAAAATTGGACTTTTCTCAATTTTTAAATTACTTTCTCTTCTAAAAGTGATGTCGTAGGGATTATAAGGTCACTTTTCCCTCAATTGTTTAGCTCTGCCAAGCCCTAGTGGCTGAATACGTTCCAGATAAAGGAGCCATGTATCTCATTAGAACATGAACATCCTGTAACACTGGATCTAGGCAGTCTGGTTCTTTGTCTTGTGAATTTGAGGAATGAAATCCACAAGAACAAGGGTGAGAGTAAAGTGACAAAATTTATTATAATAACAGAAAGAAAGAAAACAGAAGTCCCAGAGGGGAGGGGCCACAAGAGAAGGATACCAATGGGTGTCTGTAATCTATGGGTTTTAAAAGGCATATCTGATGGCCCAGCACAGGTGATTGGTGGGGTGAGAGATGTTAGCATGAACCAATCAAGCTCTCTAAACTCTGAGTTTAATAAGCCAATCACAAAATCATGATTTTAATCTCTTATTTACATCATTAGGATGGGTCTTATCTGATAGTTTTTGTCATGTCTGTTAGAGGAAACATTTTGGATAGGGGTCTACTTATGGTAGACCCTTGTGGGGGGTAAGGGCAAGGGTAATAAGGAAGGGCTGCTGTGGTTGCTGTTGTGAGGAACACAAGCAGGTATTCTAGGTCAGAAGAAGGCATGTGGTTAATGCTGGCAGGGAACAGCGAGTCACAGGATGTCTTTCAGACCCAATATCTCCTTTCATGTTGGTATGAAGTCCCCTTTCCTTCCTGGGCTTCTCCAAGGCCCTTATCTTGGCTGCCTGTGGGAGATCTAACTTCCTGCCTCAATCCCATGATTTTTCAGGAGTGGCACAGGAATTGTGTCACTCTTTCCAGGAGTCAGAAACAATTTTTAAATTGTTTAGCTCTGCCAAGAGTGCCCTGTACAGAGCACTCAACTGCTTGTCCTTGGCAATGTTATTAATGAACCTCTTGAGAAAATACCTCAGGAGAGACAAATCCAAAAAAAGGAACAATTAATTTGCCTTCGTGTCAAATTGCATGGTTTCCTATCAAAGGTTACATATTATCTTGGGTTTTACAAATCGTGTTACTCAGGAGAGAGAGGCAAACCCAATGAAAAGTGGAGGCAGAGGGGTGGAAGGAATGGGGTGGACAGGGTCAAGGGTACAAAAAGACTTCTCAAAGTGTACCTTTTATATTATTTTAATATCTGAACCATAGTACTGTATTACCACTCAAAGATTATTAAATTAAAATTTTAAATATGAGAAACAAAATCATAATGTAATGCCACAGTAAAGCAGGATCATGCTCCCAACACCTTGGCAGGAACAGAACAGTAGCCCCATCCTGACACTCCAATGCAGGTATGTGGATTTAGGCAAGAAGTTCTCTTTATTCTACAGGTAGGGTCATAAGATGGTTTGATTTTGTTTCTGTTTGTTTGTTTAACAATGTGCAGGAGGGGCAAATACTTGCCCTGGTATGAGCAGAATGCAGTTCCATGAGCAGAAGGGAGAGAACAGAAGGGAGAGAGCAGCCACACTGGAAGTTCCTCCAGGAGCTTCCCTATCTATGAGGAAGAGCTTCTAGGAGCACTTCCAGGTGATTTCTTGCACAGTTGTTGGGCCACCTGATTCATATAACTCCAAAGAAAAAACAATGTTGAAAAACAAAAGCTATAAAAGATGAAACTCTTGACATTTACCAAAACAAACTCATTTCTCTATATTTCAAGATGCTGCTCTGCAGTATTCCATGTGAAATCAGATGGATTAGAGAAAAATAAAAAGTGATAGGAGAATATTTTGCATAGTTGGTAAGGCCTTCTGAATAAACTACTACAGTTAAAGAAAAAATTTTTAAATCTAAAGCCAAAGGAAATGATGGAAATGGTTCTCCTGATGAATGATTAAATGCTGATTGTTCCTTCCCTTTAGCAAATGAAAAAACTAATCTAAAATAAGCCTATTGCATCAAGAAACAAAAATGTTAGGTGATGAAAATTTTCAAAGTAAAACTTTTAAACATATATCTCTGGAAGCAGAGTCTTTCCCAAGTGTTTATCTCTGTCAGGATTTATTCTTGCCAAAGATGCTTATAAGTAAGTTTGATCACATTTTCCCAATGATGTTAACTATGTCATAGACTTCAATCCACCAGAAAAGTATTTTGGCTCCTGAATAGAATAAATGATATGTTTGTGAGCAAGACAAACTTTTGGTCATCAATAAGAATGCTCAGTATATTGCAAATAAAATTTAATATGAAGGAAATTGTTTCCTCATAGGGATAGATCTCCATAGAAGACTCAAAACTCAGAGTCTTATACTGTCTTTACTTTAGCTTATTTGTATAAAAGCTGATTTATACTCTCATAAGTACTATTGTATCAGAGACCTCATTTTATTCTCTTAACACAACTGGAAAATTAAGACATCTATTATTATTTTCACTGTTTAAATACTTTAACCATAGTATTTATGTGTAAAACTATATTTATCTTTACTGTAAATTATTTTTACTGTTAAAATTTAATAGTAAAGGTAAAATATTGCCTTATCCCGTATAGCAAATGTAGTAAACTATTCACAATCACTCAATACAGTTGGAGTGTACACTCTTTCAAAAACAGGTACGCAAATGTTCATAGCAGCTTTACTTGTAATAACCAAGAACTGGAAACAACCAAAATATCAATCAACAGAGCAGTTGACCAACAGTAGCAGCATATTCTTATGACAGACTCCTTTTCAACAAAGAAATGAACTATTGGAAGATACAATAACATGGGTCTATCTCAAAATAATGATGTTAAATGAAAGAAAACAAACAAAAATACATTATAATCCCATTTATATTAAATACTAAAAACTGCAGACTGATCTATAATGACATTAAACAAATCAGAAATTGCTTAGAGATAGTGGAGAGAGATGGAAAAGAAGGATTACCAAGGGGCATGATAAAGCATTGGGGTAAAGAATATGCTCCCTGTCTTACTTGGGGTAATGGTTTACAGGTGGATAGTTTCAAATATATCAAATCATATGCCTTAAGTATGTCTGGTTGGTTTATGCAATGATATGTGAATAAAGCAATTTTTTTTTAATTAGCAGGACTAGAGTCTTGGCCCAAGAAGCCTGGCCTCTCTCCTGAGCTTCATGGATCACAAATTATTGTTGGTCCTGTTGAATATCTACCTGGTAGAGAAGGAAATCTCTCCCTACAGAATAGGCTAGTTAAGCAGTCATAGATTCTTTCTGAAACCACAGAGGACAAGTGGTAGCATACCTGTAACACGTCCACTGGAGTCATAGTACATCAGAGGAAGAAAGCTAGATGAATTCATTGTTCAGGCAGGAACACCAATGACACTAATGCCATCTCATGGGTAGTGTCTTTGTGAGCAACTATTTAAAATTCTGAAAACTGAATATAGCTTCTAAAGTGAATTCATACATACCCAGAGGAGTCTGATATATCTTTCAGTTTTGGCAGCCAAAGTGCCTTTTCTCAGGCAATCAGCAGGTGGTGGTGGTATGGCAAAATGAGCCCATGCGAGGGCAGATGAGCCAGAGTTTGAATCCTACCTCTACACATTCCAAAAGATACTTTCAGTTCATGTTCCCATATCATGTGAAAATTGTGCTGTTGAAAAAATTAAATGAGAACACATATGAACTGCTTGGTACATAGCACCCACTCAGTAAACAGGTGCTGGATTTCTTTGCAAGCTGTCCCATGGTGAATTGAACCAATCCCTCAAAGTTTATGGATCAAAGCAACTCAAAATATAGCCAATAAAACATTAGATCTAGGGTTGAACATCAGGTAAATTATCTTTAGGCATAAAGTAATCACCTAATGCTATTTAGGAGGCGAGAAACCCATGAATAAAATTCGTTTTAAGAACTTCCTGGCTGGCAATAGCACCACTCAAAATGCATAGGATATACATGCAGCCTATTTAAGGAACAATATGAGGAAATAAAGGAGTTTAGGAGGAAGATCATAAGAACATACAACATTTTGAGCAAAAATTCAAATTCTTTTTTTTTTCTTTCTTTTTTTTTTTATAAGAAAAACGTCTTTTTATGTAAAACCATAAAGTGTGGCACTGGACCTCCTTCTCAGGGTCAGTCCTCTCCATGTCCTCTAACCCATGGAACCAAGGGAGAGTGTGGCTCCTAGAGGTGGTCTAAGGACACCATTTCAAAGTCACTTCCCGAAGGCATTTTTTCAAACAAATGGGCATTTTCAGGACGTTGTTTTCTGACTCTATCACACGTGGGCAGCCTCTTCACATCTGGAGTGTCCAGAGGCAGCACAAGTTTTGAAAGCTGGGGGACAGCGGAGAGCAGCCTTTCCTATGACACACACAAGCCTCTACAATGGCCAGGACATCTTCCCGGGGGGTGGCGGCACTTCCACCTGGTCAGCCAGGGCATGCCACCTACCGTTTCTCCTCGGTAGAGCGAGCACCAACGGGCGAGCCGCTGACCGTTCCACCGTCCTGCCTTCGGGGGCTTTGCTCACCTTTCGGGACGGCTCCGGTCTCTGCCGGGTCTCCAGGAGCCGGCACCGAGTGGTCACCGAGCGGTCACCGAGCGGTCACCGAGGGTCCTGGTCTGTGCGGCTCCGCTGCCCCACGCATGGCAGAGCTTTCGGGTGTCCACGCTCCTTCTTGGGACCTCGCAGCCCCTCCAGGGCTTTCCGGCGGCCACCGTTCTAACGGCCACGCCTGACGCCACCCAAAGGCGCCACGTCCTCGGCGGTGGCTTCAGCTGGGACGGACAGGATGGGGCCAGGAGATCTGGCAGCCCGGGAGGGCCGGCTGACAGGTGGCCGCTGTCATCAGGTCATCCAGTCTGGGTCATAGGCTCATCGGTTCTTCCCAACCAGGGCCAGCCAGCAGGCAGTCGTAGCAGGAGCTCGGGGGTCTGCAGGGAAGGCCTCCGTGTCCGCGTGCTCCCCAGCTCACCCGCCGGCCTGGGGCAGGGGGTCCAGAGGGCCCAGGAGAGCAGGCCATGCTCCATGTCTCACCACACTGTCTCAGCTTGTGTTTTTAATTTTGAGACAGGGTCTCTCTAAATTTCCCAGGCTGGCCTCAAACTTGTGATCCTCCTGCCTTGGCCTCCTGCTTAGCCTCTAGGATTACAAGTGGGTGCCACCATGCCCAGCTTCATTTTCCATTCCTAGAAACAATTTCAAGGGCCACATAATACAAAGTTCGGGTGAAAAGCTGCCCAAACCATCTGGAGAACTGAGGACTTTCTTCTGTGTGCATTCTCTGAATGGATATCTGTGGAGAGCAAAAGACTCCCTGTGGTCAGCTGATCTTGTAGTGTAGACAAAAGCCAAGCCTGGGAAATGGTCCTTGCCAAAAGGTGGGAATGTGAACAGCCTTGACAGACTCTGGCATCAATGGGTGTCAGACGCTCTGGTGGGATAGGTAATCTGGGTCCAGCAGGATAGTGGAAGGATGTCCCCAATCCTGCAACAGCAGGACAGCCAGAAGATGTTTCTGACTTGTAGTGGACAAAGAAGCCTCTGGATCACTCACAAGCCTTGAACAATTTGCAGAGCTCCTGTAGTTTAACTTCCTGACAATGAGACCCTATATAAACATGCTGATCTGGTTCTGGGTCACTGCTCCTCCATCAGAGGTCAGATGTCGGGGTCCCAGTTTTTCTTAATCTCGGGTCGCCCTTACTCGAGAACCTTTGTTGTTGCTGCCTGGGTCGCTGCAGGTATCTCCTTGGGACTGATGAATCAAGTGGCCTTTCCCCTAAGCATCGTGTCCTGCGGAACATGTGGAAAGCAGTTGTCCTACTCCGGGTCCATTTTCTAAGCAGTCCACTGAAGTGGGTGAAGAGCGCTTTCTCTCTCTCTTGGCCTCCAACTACCTGGAACTACGCTCTGCCTCCCCCTTCCAGGAGGAAGGAGGACAGTTTTCACCACCCAAACAGCTGCCCGCTCGCTCCTGAAATGTATGTGCTGCAGTCTTTCCCAGTGCCATGCCTCTGAAGGTCCCTGCCCTTGTCACAATGCCGGAGTCCAAGGAGGTCTCTCTAGAGGCAGAGGAGACCTCAGCTCAGAATGTCCAGACTCCTGGCACACCGCAGAAAAGAATTTAAGAACATGTCAGGCACAGAAAAAAAAAAATCAGCATCAAAATTAGAAGTACAGTTTCTACTGAATGCATATCACTTTTTTTTTTTTTTTTTTGAGAGGGGTACCAGGGATTGAACTCAGAGACAATCAACCACAGAACCACATCCCCAGCCCTATTTTGTATTTAGAGACAGGGTCTCCCTGAGTTGCTTAGCGCCTCGCCTTATGCTGAGGCTGGCTTTAAACTCATGATCCTCCTGCCTCAGCCTCCCGAGCCACTGAGATTACAGTCGAGCGCCACCACGCACGGCTTGTGTATCGCTTTTGTACCTTCATAAAACTGAAAAATTGTAAGCGGGGCCCTTGTGACTCAGGACCGTCTTTCCAGACCCAGGAGTAGTTGGGTCCTTCAGCGAGTCTCTGGGCTGTGATCTTCAGGTGTTTCTCTGATGACAGCCTCCCTCATACACACACACTCTGCAGTTGGGTATTTTCTTTCCTCTAGGTGTATTAAGCTCTGATAAACCACATCCAAGGTGGGCAGACTCTGGTGAATGAGTTTCCTTGAGCAGGCGCATTTGTTAAGGATACAGACTGGCTGTAAAGGAATGTGCTCATGAAACATCTGAGTAAATCCACAAGCAGGGCATGCAACCTACCCTCTGCACTCCCCTGTGGTAGGCACAGCGTGGCCCTCCATTGCATCCTGGCCTGCCGCGGCTGGAGTGAAGAAGTAATAAAATGTCCAAAGCTTCTCCATTGAATCCTCCAAGTTCTCTCCTTGGGATTGGTAAACCGCACGCTTGGGGTTTCTGCAACCCTGTTCAGATCTAGAGTGCCATGTTGAGCACAAGGTCCTCCCTCCAGCAGTAAACAAGAGTTCTCAGGGCTCCACATCCCCACCCAAAATTGGAGTCGTTCGTCTTTTTAATTTTAGCTATTTTGAAGGATGTGTGGTGGCATCTCATTGTGATTTCAATTTGAATTTATGTGATTATTAAGAAAGTTGGACATAGCGGCAAACACCTGTAATCCCAGAGACTCAGGAGGTCGCAAGTTCAAGGCCAGTCTGGGCAATTTAGTAAGGGTCGGTCTCAAAGTTTAGAAAAGAAAAAGGGCCAAGGATGTAGCTCAGTGGTAGAGCACCTCTGGGTTCAGTCCCCTATACCACATCACACACATACACACACACACACAAACCTGGACACCAATTGGTTATCTTCTTCTGTAGATCAAATGTTCCGGGGGTTGTTTGTTTTCTTTCTTTTTGGTTGCAGTACTATGGGTTGAACCCAGAGCCTTGTGCATGCAAGGCAAATGCTCTATTATCATCTACATCCCCATCCCCACTTTATTTAAATTTTATTTTGAAACAGGGTCTCACTCTGTTGCCCAGGCTGACCTTGAACCTATGATCTTCCTCCTCAGCCTCTTGGATAGCTGGGATTACTACAGGTGTATCCTATCACACCCAGCCAAACTTCAGGTCTTATACCCACTTTTCTGTTAGCCTTCCTGTCTCGGGCTGGGGTTGTAGCTTAGTGGTAGAGCGCTTGCCTAGCATGTGCAAAGCACTGGGTTCGATCCTCAGCACCACTATAAGTAAAATGAAGGTATTTTGTCCATCTACAACTAAAAATAGATTTTAAAAAAACACAAGATTTCCTGTCTCTTTCTTATTGACTTATAGGACTATACATATTCTGGAGGTGAGAGCCCTTGTCTGTTCCACGTTTTGTGTATGTCCACTCTCACCCGACTCTCCACTTCCCTTCCTTAATGGTATCTTGATAAACAGAAATTCTCAATTTGAATGTAATCCAATTTGTCAGTTTCTTTCTTTCTTTTCTTTTTTTTTATTTATTTTTTTTATTGGTTGTTCACAACATTACAAAGCTCTTGACATATCATATTTCATACATTAGATTGAAGTGGGTTATGAACCCCCAATTTTACCCCAAATGCAGATTGCAGAATCACGTCGGTTACACATCCACAATTTTACATAATGCCCTATTAGTAATTGTTGTATTCTGCTACCTTTCCTATCCCCTACTATCCCCCCTCCCCTCCCCTCCCTTCTTCTCTCTCTACCCCATCTACTGTAATTCATTTCTCTCCTTGTTTATTTTCCCATTCCCCTCACAACCTCTTATATGTAATTTTGTATAGCAATGAGGGTCTCCCTTCATTTCCATGCAATTTCCCTTTGCTCTCCCTTTCCCTCCCATCTCATGTCTCTATTTAATGTTACTCTTTTCTTCCTACTCTTCCTCCCTGCTCTGTTCATAGTTGCTCTCATAGTATCAAAGAAGACATTTGGTATTTGTTTTTTAGGGATTGGCTAGCTTCACTAAGCATAATCTGCTCTAGTGCCATCCATTTCCCTGCAAATTCTATGATTTTGTCATTTTTTATTGCTGCATAGTACTCCATTGTGTATAGATGCCACATTTTTTTTATCCATTCATCTATTGAGGGGCATCTGGGTTGGTTCCACAGTCTAGCTATTGTGAATTGTGCTGCTATGAACATCGATGTGGCAGTATTCCTGTAGGATGCTCTTTTAAGGTCTTCAGGGAATAGTCTGAGAAGGGCAATAGCAGGGTCAAATGGTGGTTCCATTCCCAGCTTTCCCAGGAATCTCCAAACTGCTTTACAGATTGGCCGCACCAATTTGCAATCCCACCAGCAATGTACAAGTGTACCCTTTTCTCCACATCCTCGCCAGCACTTGTTGTTGTTTGACTTCATAGTGGCTGTCAATCTTACTGGAGTGAGATGGTATCTTAGGGTGGTTTTGATTTGCATTTCTCTGACTGCTAGAGATGGTGAGCATTTTTTCATGTACTTGTTGATTGATTGTATATCCTCCTCTGAGAAGTGTCTGTTCAGGTCCTTGGCCCATTTGTTGATTGGGTTATTTGTTATCTTATTGTCTAATTTTTTGAGTTCTTTGTATACTCTGGATATTAGGGCTCTATCTGAAGTGTGAGGAGTAAAAATTTGTTCCCAGGATGTAGGCTCCCTATTTACCTCTCTGATTGTTTCTCTTGCTGAGAAAAAAACTTTTAAGTTTAATTAAGTACCATTTGTTGATTCTTGTTATTAACTCTTGTGCTATGGGTGTCCTATTAAGGAATTTGGAGCCAGACCCCACAATCTGTAGATCGGAGCCAACTTTTTCTTCTATCAGAAGCAGAGTCTCTGATTCGATATCAAGCTCCTTGATCCATTTTGAGTTAACTTTTGTGCATGGCAAGAGAAAGGGATTCAGTTTCATTTTGTTGCATATGGATTTCCAGTTTTCCCAACACCATTTGTTGAAGATGCTATCCATCCTCCATTGCATGCTTTTAGCCCCTTTATCAAATATAAGATAGTTGTAACTTTGTGGATTAGTCTCTGTGTCCTCTATTCTAAACCACTGGTCCACCCGCCTGTTTTGGTACCAGTACCATGCTGTTTTTGTCACTATTGCTCTGTAATATAGTTTGAAATCTGGTATCGCTATACCGCCTGATTCACACTTCCTGTTTAGAATTCCTTTTGCTATTCTGGGTCTTTTATTTTTCCATATGAATTTCATGATTGCTTTATCTATTTCTACAAGAAATGTTGTTGGTATTTTGATTGGCATTGCATTAAACCTATAGAGAACTTTTGGTAATATCACCATTTTGATGATGTTAGTTCTGCCTATCCATGAACAGGGTATATTTTTCCATCTTCTAAGATCTTCTTCTACTTCTCTCTTTAGGGTTCTGTAGTTTTCATTGTATAAATCTTTCACCTCTTTTGTTAGGTTGATTCCCAAGTATTTTATTTTTTTTGAGGATATTGTGAATGGAGTGTTTTTCCTCATTTCCGTTTCAGAAGTTTTGTCGCTGATATACAGAAATGCCTTTGATTTATGCGTGTTGATTTTATATCCTGCCACTTTGCTGAATTCATTTATTAGTTCTAGTAGTTTCTTTGTAGACCCTTTTGGGTCTTCTAGGTATAGAATCATGTCATCTGCAAATAGTGATAATTTAAGTTCTTCTTTTCCTATTTTTATGCCTTTAATTTCTTTCGTCTGTCTAATTGCTCTGGCCAGTGTTTCGAGAACTATATTGAATAGAAGTGGAGATAGAGGGCATCCCTGTCTTGTTCTGGATTTTAGAGGGAATGCCTTCAATTTTTGTCCATTCAGAATGATGCTAGCCTGAGGCTTAGCATAGATAGCTTTTACAATGTCAAGGTAAGTTCCTGTTATCCCTAGTTTTTCTAATGTTTTGAACATAAAGGGATGCTGTACTTTGTCGAATGCTTTCTCTGCATCTATCGAGATGATCATATGGTTCTTATCTTTAAGTCTATTGATGTGGTGAATAACATTTATTGATTTCCGTATGTTGAACCATCCTTGCATCCCAGGGATGAATCCTACTTGATCATGGTGCACAATTTTTTTGATGTGTTTTTGTATTCGATTCGCCAGAATTTTATTGAGGATTTTTGCATCTAGGTTCATTAGAGATATTGGTCTGTAGTTTTCTTTCTTTGAGGTGTCTTTGTCTGGTTTCGGAATCAGGGTGATGTTGGCCTCATAGAATGAATTTGGAAGAGCTCCCTCTTTTTCTATTTCCTGAAATAACTTGAAAAGTATTGGTATTAATTCTTCTTTAAAGGTTTTGTAAAACTCTGCTGTATACCCATCCGGTCCTGGGCTTTTCTTGGTTGGTAGTCTTTTGATGGCTTCTTCTATTTCATCCATTGATATTGGTCTGTTCAAATTGTGTGTATCCTCCTGACTCAGTCTGGGCAAATCATATGACTTAAGAAATTTATCGATGTCTTCACTATCTTCTATTTTATTGGAATATAGGTTTTCAAAATAATTTCTAATTGTCTTCTGTATTTCTGTAGCATCTGTTGTGATATTGCCTTTTTCATCCCGTATGTTAGTAATTTGAGTTCTCTCTCTTCTTCTCTTCGTTAGCATGGCTAAGGGTCTGTCGATCTTATTTATTTTTTCGAAGAACCAACTTTTAGTTTTGTTAATTTTTTCAATAGTTTCTTTTGTTTCAATTTCATTGATTTCTGCTCTGATTTTAATTATTTCTTGCCTTCTGCTACATTTGCTGTTGTTTTGCTCTTCCTTTTCTAGGGCTTTGAGATGAAGTGTGAGCTCATTTATTTGTTGTTTTTTTCTTTTTTTGAGGAATGACCACCAGGCGATAAATTTTCCTCTTAAAACTGCTTTCATTGTGTCCCATAGATACCGATAAGTTGTGTCTGTATTTTCATTTATCTCTAAGAATTTTTTGATTTCCTCCTTTATGTCTTCTGTAACCCATTGATCATTCAGTAACATATTGTTCATTTTCCATGTGATGTAGGATTTTTCCTTCCTTCTTTTATCATTGATTTCCAGTTTCATTCCATTATGATCAGATAAAATGCATGGTATTATCTCCACCCCTTTATATTTACTGAGGGTTGCCCTATGGCATAATATATGGTCTATTTTTGAGAAGGATCCATGTGCTGCTGAGAAAAAAGTATATCCATTTGATGATGGTTGATATATTCTATATATGTCAGTTATGTCTAGGTTATTGATTGTGATATTGAGTTCTATAGTTTCTTTATTCAACTTTTGTTTGGAGGATCTGTCCAATGGTGAGAGAGGTGTGTTGAAGTCAGCCATAATTATTGTGTTGTGGTCTATTTGATTCTTGAACTTGAGGAGAATTTGTTTCATGAATGTCGCAGCACCATTATTTGGTGCATAAATATTGATAATTGTTATGTCTTGTTGGTGAATTGTTCCTTTTGACAGTATATAATGACCTTCTTTATCCCTTTTGATTAACTTAGTCTTGAAGTCGATTTTATTCAATATGAGGATGGCCAACCTGCTTGCTTACGAGGACCGTGTGCGTGGTATATTTTTTCCCATCCTTTCACCTTCAGCCTGTGTATGTCTTTTCCAATCAGATGTGTCTCCTGGAGGCAGCATATTGTTGGATTTGTTTTTTTAATCCATGTTACCAGCCTATGTCGCTTTATTGGAGAGTTTAAGCCATTAACATTCAGAGTTACTATTGATATATGGTTTGTACTTCCATCCATGTTTGATTATTTATCCTTTTTTTAAAAAAAAATTTAGTTTGTTTCTCCATGATTATCTTTCCCCTCGCCCTCTGTCTTTACCGAGGCACTTCCCACTGATGGTTTTGGTTATTGTTTTTCATTTCTTCCTCATGTAGTGTTTTGCTCAAAATGCTTTGCAATGCTGGTTTTCTGGCTGCAAATTCTTTTAACTTTTGTTTATCATGAAAGATTTTTATTTCGTTGTCATACCTGAAGCTTAATTTTGCTGGATACAGAATTCTTGGTTGGCATCCATTGTCTTTCAGTGTTTGAAATACATTGTTCCATGACCTTCTTGCTTTCAGTGTCTCTGATGAAAAATCCATTGTTAACCTTATTGGTTTACCCCTGAATGTAATCTGTCTCCTTTCTCTTGTAGCTTTTAATATTTTCTCTTTGTTCTGTATATTGGATATCTTCATAACAATGTGTCTTGGCGTTGGTCTACTGTGATTTTGTGTGCTCATTGTCCTGTATGCATCTTCAATTTGTATATCTGTTTCCTTTTTTATTTCTGGAAAGTTTTCTGTAATTATTTCATTCAGCAGGTTACTCATTCCCTTGGTTTGAATCTCTGTACCTTCTTCTATCCCGATGACTCGTAAGTTTGGTTTTTTTTATGTTATCCCATAACTCTTGGATGTTTTTCTCGTGATTTTTTACCAGCCTTTCTGAGTTGGCTAGACTCTTTTCAAGATGATATATTTTGTCTTCATTATCTGACGTTCTGGCTTCTACTTGCTCCACTCTGTTAGTGATACTCTCAATTGAGTTTTTAATTTGGTTTATCGTTTCCTTCATTTCTAGAATTATTGTTTGATTATTTTTTATAATCTCTATCTCCTGATAAAGATGCTTAACTTCTTCTTTTATCTGTTTATGTAATTCATTCTCAATGTGTTCTTTCGCTGCTTGAATTTGCTGTCTGTATCCTCTTTAAGGTTCCATTCCATCTGTCTAAGGTGTTCCTTGAGTTCTTTATATGACCATTTTTCTGATGACTCTAGGTCCTCCTGAATATTTAGGCTGTCCTGCATTGTTTGTACTCCTTTTCTTCCTTGCCTTTTTATGCTGCTCATGTTACTTCTTGTTCTGTTTGACTGCTGAGTTACTGATTACTCCTATAAATTAATTTGATGCTTGGCAGGAAAGGTATTAGAAGGGAAGGGAAGAAGTCACTAAAGAGAATGAGAGTAGGCAGGTAGAATTCAAGGAAGGGGGGATAAGAAAAATGAAAAGACAAAAGAAGAAAGAAATAGGAACTAAAAAAAGAAAAAAAATTAAAAAAAATAATAATAATTTTTAAAAATTAAAATTAAAATTAGAAGGAAAAAAAATTAAAAAACATTTTGTAAAAAAAATTAAAAAAACAACAAGAAAGAAAAATGAAAATGAAAGAAAAACCCAAATCAAAAAAAAAAAAGAGAAAAGAAAAAAAAAAACCTAATAAATGCAGTCTTAGAGTTTGATTAACTTCTCTTCCAGTAGGTGGCGCTGTGCCCACCAGGTCAAGTTTCTCCTGTCAATACGCGGGAACCAATCACTGTGCAGCAGCTCCTCCCAGACTGGGCGAGTCTCCAATCCTGAGTGTCTAGGGCCTCCTCTTGTGTCTAATCACTTCCCACTTTTCCTCTAGCCAGGCCCCTCTCACGGGTGCCGCTCACCACAATACTGGCTACACGCCAGGTCTGCTGCTCCCGGGAGCCCTGTTTTCATGAACGACTGGGCTCACTCTTCCAGTTTGCCATTCCCTCAGACCCTAAGTTTGTAGAGCTTGGGGCTGAGAATCCTCAGCGAATTTTACTTGCCCTCCAGTAGCCACTCCCCCGTAGCTGGTGCAAGAGACCTCAGCAGTCAGCCCTGGTGGGAGTGGTAGTCCCGCGCCGCGGGTCCCGAACCACCTCTGATTCCCTCGGGCTGGCTGTAGTACTCAGGGGAGAGCTGGGAGGGGCCCTTAAGGTTTCCCCGATGTGTGGAGAGGGAAGGCTAGGGGATTACACACCTGTATCCGCAGGTTTCAATGAAGTTATCTCCAAAAATTCAAATTCTAATAGAAATATCATGTAATGATGTTTACATCTGAGATTCATATAGCTGTCAATATTTCCTTCCAAATTCTTTTATTATTATTTTTTTATTAGTTGCTCAAGACAATACAATGATCTTGATATATCATACATTTGATTCAAATAGGGTATGAATTCTCATTTTTCCACGTGTACTGTTTATATGTGTCCTTCTAAGCTTTGGACAAACATAAGAAACTATGCAAAAATAATTTTATATATGAAATAATTCATTGAATGACTCAATAAATATCTTAAAACTTTCTCTCTCTTGCATGTTTCCATTGTACGTGATGAAATGAAGACCAAAGAAAGAAACAAATGGGTAATTTGGGTTTTTTTAACTTTTAAAATATAGCATGGTTTCCTCCACAATTTGTATGTTGACTGTGTACTAATAATTCTTACATATAATATCTGAGATGTGCCAATGAGTTTTTAATGGTTTCTTATTTAAATGGAAGTAATTAAAAAAAAAACTCTCCAGTCAAAAATCACAATGAGAGATAAGCTGTGAAAAACTGACCTGATCAGCCAAAAAAGGATTCTATAAAACTCAAGGTCTAATTAGAAAAACATTTTTTGTTTTTCTAATTAGACCTTGAGTTTTATAGAATTATTTTTTTCTAATTTTATAATTCTAATATTAAATGCATATCTAAGGTGCAAGCATGATTTAACTATTTCTTAAAGTTAACTATTTCTTAAAGGTTCTTTGTAATGGGAAGTTGTCTGTGCATACATTACAGGCAACCAACCTAACTCTGGAATAAAGTAGAAAAACTAATTTTCTCCTTTATTCCAAGGTCAGTTTGAACTGGGAAAAGGACCCACTATACCTTAGAGAGTTCAATAATAAGAAGCTCTGTCTCCTCTAATTGACTAGTGAAATAATGAACTGTAGACTCTGACTGATTGTGTGGTCTGAAGAACTGCCAAGAATACACATTATCAGTTTCCGTGGCCTTTAAACCACTCCTGCATCCCTCTGTGTAGATTTATGACATGAACCATAAAGTAAAACCTGATTTTTGAGGACAGAGCTATAGAGAATCTTGTTTCATTTTTATGTGCAAAAGGCACTGAATAATAAAAATGATAATAAATACAGTAATTGTATAAAATGTATTACTTAACTCCCTATTTTCTTACATATTCTGTTATTTTATTTCTTCCTGTGGCTATTTCACTTAGAGTATTTTTTATTAAAAAATACTTCATGAAAAAGGTAGAAGAGAAATGGTCTTAAAAACTGAAGTTTTGACTTGATTAGAATATGCATAGCCTAATGTCCCACTATTTTGTGCTATATTGCTATTTCATAAAACTTTGTAAAGAGGATTAAAAGAATCGGTACTTCATCCTCTTCCTAATTAGCACAGCATGACCACCAAAAACACTGTCAATTAACATTGGATAATTAACTCTTTTTCAAAAATACCTAAAGTTTAAAAAAAAAAAAGAAATCCATGGATTCAGATTGACTTCTTCAAGCTTGACTTAATCCCAATTCTGACATTCTATTTCAGAACTAAAATATGTCAATACTTTTTCTACATGTCAAATGTCTGGTAAACACTGAAATGTTTTATGTGGAATGTTCCTTAAGATCCTATAGAAAAGAGTTTGAAGCTGTCCTGAAGATTTGTAGCAACATAGTGACTGTCTTTAGAAAGCATGTAACAATGACTTTGAGTGGAATGTGTCCTCTACTGTTCACAGTTCAAGTTCCATAGAGATGCAACTTACAGCCATCTTTAATAAAGATGCTGCAGAAGCAAAAAGACCCACCGGTGACCTCCTATCATTTGATTCCAACAAAATTGAAACTGAAGGACTCCACCAGGGAACCATGGAGGAGAACAAGCAACCAGAAATCTATCTCACAATCACAGACCTCAAAAAACTGATCAGCAGAGTACTAGAGGAAGACCAGTCCTTGGATGTGGGAACAATTCAGTTCACTGATGGTCAGTTGATGATTTCATGGTTCTAAACTTATCCTCATTCTGACAGAGAGGCTAGGAAGTGTGAGTGTCTCATGGAAACTCATTTTAATGTAGGCCTTATAAAGTCAATGATTACTGAGGCAGGCCTATCATGTGTGGTATCATTTCTATCTGTCTTCACTTCCTTCTGTGTCTTGTTTGTGAGCCTTTGGTGACCACTCTGTACCAAGAATAGCTCTAGAAAAATCCAAGTTTTTCAATTCAGCCCAGGTCCACTATTGTCATCCAGTGGAACCAAGACAGACAAAAGAACCCATGAATAATTGTATTCACCTTGCATAATCTAAATTGATTCCCTCATCCAGTAAATTGTTTGGTCATAGAAGGAAACAGATGGCACATTCAAATTAGAATCATTTGATGAGAATTTGATAAAGGAACTATTCACAAGAGTTTGCCTCTAGTCAAAGGAACAGGGCAGTTTCCTACATGTAGAAGCAGCAAGGCCTCATTCCTACCTCCCTAATGATCTAAGCCATCTCAAAGACAGAAGGCAAGGAACCATTGATGCAGTCTACATAAGTCAATCTTCAAAGACAGAAAGTTAAAGGGATAGGACTAGTAAATGAATCTAAAGAGGTCAACAAGATAAACAGACACACTCAAGATCTTCAGAGGGTGCCCGGAGAGACCCAGGAGATTGGAACTGCCCAGCTGGTTCAGAAGACAGTATAATAGATAGAAAGGGAGGTCATTTTAGTATCACATGGCACAGTACTGTCATTCTTTTCCAGTTCTTTTTTTTCTGATTCAGATAGGCAAACTATTAACACTGAAAAACTTCTCAAAGATCTCTGAGACCTGATGCAGTGTCCTGGCAGGAAACCAGGTCAGATCCTTACTGTGACAGGTATATCATGTACCTCCAAAGCAAAAGAAGGTCAACCTTGGTCTCTTCTCAAAAACCAACTGATAATCTGGGTTTGTCTCATAGTTGAGCCTTCTGGGATATTCTGAGAATTAGGTTTAAGAGAGGAAATAGGACTCCACAAATTGTCTGTGACTCCGGTATTTATGCCAGCCATTTATTTCTTTGTCAGTTCAGTCATATTTTTATCCCCACTGGCCTACTCAATCAGTCTCAATGCTTGTCCAGAATCTGTAGAATAGAACTGAACATCCTAAAAATCGACCCTAAGAACTTTTCCTTTAAAAATGTCATTATTTTTAATTGACACAATAATTATATATATATATATATATATATATATATATATATATATATATATATATATATATTCATGGGATACAATATAATCATTCAAATATTCATTATGTAATGATCAAATTGTGATAATTAGCCTGTCCATTACTTCATACATTTATCATTTCTTTGTGATGAGAGGATTCAAAAACCTCTCTTCTAGCAAATTTTGAAATGTAAAATACATTTAACTAAGTCATCCCACGGAGCAATAGAACCCTAGCACTTATTCCTCCTATCTGGCCCATCTGTATCCACTGACCGGCTTCTCTCCACCATCACACCCTTCTTATCAAACAAGCATGCAAGATGCAACTCTTGTATTTGTCCTTCAATGAGCCAATCATATTAATGACCAGTAGTCTATGCAATGCTGATTTCTTTTTTTAACATTTATTTTTTAATTGTAGTTGGACACAATATTTTTATTTATTTATTTTTATGTGGTGCTGAAGATCAAACCTAGGGCCTTACATGTGCCAGGCGAGCACTCTACCGCTGAGCCACAACCCCAGCCCTGCAATGCTGATTTCTTAATGACATGTTGTACTGCACATTAAGAATTGGCTATTGTCAATTAGCTATTTCCAACCTTGTTTTATTGTTCCAATTATAAAAGAAAAAAATAAATAGTCAAATCTTGTGATTTTTCACCCACAGAAGTTTTACCATCACCAGTCTCCAAACCTGACACCCAGTCAGGGTTGCCCACACCCCTTGCTGATGTCATAAAGGTGAGTGCATTTGTTGTCCTTTTGTTCAAATGGAAACAAAGCTTCAAAACCTTCCATCAAACAAAATCAGTTTTATGAACTGGATAGAGATGCAATGTTAATTATAATACTCTGTTTCTACAGTCTGTGCTTGGTTTAACCCACTTCCAGTAACTGTATTAATAAAATATAATTCAACTTGCATTTCAAATATTCTAAAATTCAAAGTTTCCTTGAATTTGGCTAGATATTCATTTCAATTAGAGTGAAGTTGTGCTCCCTCTTTGATAAAACAAACACATTTTTATGAACAAAAAGAATAATTAAAGAATATATTATTTAACTTTGTTTTTCAGAAATAACTGGAAAGGTAAACATACCTTATAAATTTACTTTTAATTCTTAAAGTCTTACCTATGTATTTATTTATGGGAGGTGGTGAATTCAAATTAATATCTTAGAAAGTAAAAATAATAAGTAGTAATTTTGTACTTAAAGCTACATTAATTTACTTTGTGCCAGAAGTTATCACTAAAGTGTTCATAAATGAAAGTGTTGACTATGCTCTAGTCCCTTTAAAAAAAATACTTTTTCTAGTAGATGGACACAATGCCTTTTATTTTATTTTTATGTGATGCCAAGGATGAAATCCAGTGCCTCACATGTGCCAGGCAAGCGCTCTGCCAATTGAGCCACAACCCCAGCCCAATATTCCCTTTTAAAATGAAAGAATTGCAAAGTTGGAACAAAATAGATGCAATTCAAATTGTTAATAGTGAGCCTTTTTCAGACTAACCAGTTAGCCAAAAAGCAATAGATCATGTAATAAATCACTATACCAGCTCATGTTACCCTTACAAGATATATTTTTAAATCAGAACCTTCCTCTGTAGTAAATGTATGCTAACTACAAAATGATTTGCTTACATTTAGATGAAAATATGAAAAATATGGATTATAACCCTTCTAATGTATGATACATGTTCTGATTCAACTTTTCTTTCTAAATCCATTCTTCAGGATGTTACTTTGAGTCCAGAGCTTCCTCTTATTGAACCCAGGGTTGATACAGTGGAGACAGAAGGACCTGGCCAACCTGGTGAGTTTCTTTGCACAAAGTCAATGATAGATGACAACATTCTTTGTTAGGAATCCATCTGCAACACTACCTCAAAAACAAGTGAGCAAGTCATCTTCCCTCCAAGAGAAGAGTTGTTCTCACCAGCACTTCAAACAGAAGAGCTGTCCAATGAACTGGCTTCTGAGGAGCAGGATACCCAGTGTCCTCTCTCAGCCCTAGTTCCCATCCCACAGTGAGTACTGATAATCCTTTCCTGACTGATCTGGTGAAGGAAGCTGAAACCAAAGCATCACCAACTGCTCCCCACTCAGAACATCAATCTCTTTTGGCTTTGAAATTGAGTCAGTCAGGACAAGGTAAGTTACAAGGCCCAGGTTCATGATGCAGGCTATGGCAACAGAGGATTGGGCCCTTATTTTCAGTATATTGTTCTATATGCCACAAACAAATGGGCCATTTATGCTGAACAACAAATAAGAAAGTTGATACTCACAAGTCCTTTAGATTCACTTTTGAATTTCCAAGAACTTCAAAAGGCAATAGGATCAAACTTTCCTACTTAAAAAGAAATCTTCAGCAATATGTAAAGACCTTGGAGAAAGGGACTGAAATATCTGCAGAAGAACCTTTTTCAGTTTAATAAGTAGATGATTTAGTGCTCAACAACCCTTATTCTTTCCATTTTATAGTGGTCTCTGGTAAAACTACAGGTGAAAATTTATTTTAAGAAATACAGGTCCCAGGATATAGGCCTGATAAGGATGCACTGTGATTCTAAGTGTGAATACCAGAAGAGATTTGTTATGTCTGGTCTTTTTTGTTGTTGTTGTTACTGGTGATTTAACCCAGGGGTGTTTTATCACTGAGCCACATCCTCAACTCTTTTTATTTTTATTTTGAGACAGGGTATCACTAAGTTGCTTAGAGCTCACTAAGTTGCTGAGGCCATCCTTGAACTTGTGTTCCTCCTGTCTCAGGCTTCCAAATCTCTGGGATTATAGGCATGCACCAACACACCCGGTCAGTGACTGGTATTTTAAACAGGAGCATTACTGCTTTAATTAGGACTTTCTTTGCTAAATTATACATCAATCTTATTGTCCTCATAGATGTTGTATGAAATTGATATGCAATTTTATAGAATACAGGTTTTTTCAGGAATGCTTATATGTACTGACAGAAGAATCATCTATACAATTGGATTTGTTTTATTAGATCAATAACAAATAATGCAATATAGTTATGTATTGCTGTGTTACATCATTTCTAAAATGAATGACTCAATATGGCCACTTATTTTTCCTTTAAATCTGAAATTTTGGCAGGGATCAGTGAGGGCAGCTCTTCTCTGCTCCATGTGTGCCAGCTAGAATATCTCAATTGGTGTTGAAGATCCATTTTCAAGATGGATCACACACTTGGCTAGCAAGTCAGTTCTCAACCAGAGCTATTGGCTAGAGCCTCATTTGTTCTCTATAAGGCTTCTCCATGGGGCAGCTTGGGCTTCCTCATAGCATAGCAGCCAGGTTGAAATAGTCAGCATCCCATTCTCTTAAGGGCCCAGAAATAGCATATTTTGCTCATATGTTGATGGCTAAGCAGTTGCAGAGAGCCCTTCTATATTCAAGGATTAAAAAAACAAAATGGAACTTATCTTTCAATGGGACAAGTACCAAGGAATTTTTAGCCACTTATAATCAACCACAATCCACATCAACCATCCTGTTGACTTCCAAATCATTTGAGGGGTAGTTGGACACAACACAACACACTTTTTGGCCAAAGGATTGAAATTAAATGCTCATTAGATTCTTCTCTTTCATTTTAATATCATAAAATCCAATTATAAAATCAGCAATTCAAGCAGACCAGTAAAAATTAGAGGGTATCTATGAAAAAAATACTGTATTTTCAAAATTGCTTTGCTATTCTTGCTTTATTTTCACGTTCCTTTTATCCATGAATGCACCACAGAACACTGAAGCTAGAAGGAATCCCAGAGGTACTTTTGTTAAGCCACTGTGTCACAGATAAGAAAACCAAGACTAGAGATGTAAAGTCACTTGCTCAAGCTTACCCCAGAGATGATCACAGAACCAAGTCCATCATTCAAGTTTTCTCCACCATATTTGGCTTAAGCAGCCCCAACCTTTAAAGAAATAAACTTAAACATGCTATAGCCTCTTCTTTATTTCAGTCCTTTGTCAATTTTTTGAAATGTTCCAGGTTTCTAAGTCTCTACTATCTCACCTCCTAGTCACAATCAGGTTTTGCCTCTAACCCAAATGTTACAGACACTCGACTACATAAAAGTTGCAGATGACTTCCTAACTGATCAATTAGCAGCATCATTTCAATCTTCACTTTATGTGACATTTCTGTCATGTGGCTCTTGTTGACTGTTTCTTTCTTGAAATTCCTTCTTCATTTGGTTTACACAAAATGATTACTTCATTCTTCTTCCACTCCCTACTCCTTGTTCTCCATCTCCTGCACTTGGACTTGTTTTACATATTTTTATGTGTATATTAAAACTCTGTTTCATTTTTAAAAAAGTTGTGGCATTTTGCAGACATGCATGGAGTATAAGATTCATTTTAAAGAATCAAAAGAATAATGGAAGAGAACTAAGATGAGTCTATTGGTGAAAGTGAAATATTTTGGAAGCTGATGTGGGGTTAGTTGCATAGCATTGTGAATATACTAAATATCACTGGATCATTTACTTTTGAATGGTTGCCTTTGGGGATGGGGGTGTAACTCAGTAGTAGAGCACTTGCTTTGCATAAGCAAGATTCTTGGTTCAATCCCCAGAGCCTACAGATACCTAAAACACCACTAATAATAATAATAATAATAATAGCAATAAGAAGAAATAAAAATAAAACAACTGATTTTATATTGTGAGAGTTTCACCTCAATAAATTTTTTTCAAGAAATCAGATGATGCTGTAGAGAAAACTATATAAAAATGAATATCATAAAGTTATATAACAGCTTCAGGTGGTTCATGAATTTGGCTCTGAGCTTCTGAGCAGGCTGTGCAAGAAGGAAAACACCATCAGTCATGTAATTTAGATCTGCATGTTTACAGCATGGAAATTACTTAGAAGAAAAATTACTCTTTTGGTTCCGTAGCAGGAAGATGGTCTGGATTATGATTGAACCAGATCCTGTCTGCATCAGCCTCCCCACTGTGTAAAATCGGTGTCAAGCATTTCCTTTGAGGCCCCCACTGGAGATATGCAATAAATACCAAAGCCCACGTCATTACAGCAGATCTAAGAGAGGTAGAGTTCTGACAGCCCACCTACATAGAACTGATTTGAGAGTAATTAAAGGAATGGATTGCTGCATAACCTTTAGGCAATGCTCTGTAAGTAAAAATTATATCTCATAACTGAGATCTTGGTTATTATTGAGCAAAAAGAGTTTTATTTGCTGACGTGGGCCTAGGGTGCAAATATTCTATGTTGCCAATTAAGGAGAGATCCATATGCTTTCATAATCAGCCCAGCTGGGAATAAAAATGCCATATCCTAATGAAAAATGGAGACCTAATCAGGAAATTTTCCTGATGTTTTTAAAATCCCACTTTTATTCTATGAAGAGCAAAACAAAGAGTACCCTAAAAAAGAACCAAGGCTTCCTTCCCTCATAAACAATCCTGGATCTCTCCCATGCATAGATAAAATGAGAATTAGGCCTCCAAAGTTCTGCACCATGATATTACTAAGATAATTTTACCCTGGAAAATTTCTAAAGGTTAGTGTCACAAATGCCCACCAAGTCATTAGAATTTCGGTAAAACACTCCTGTAAATCTTTCAATTTAAGCAGTTTAATTTAATAATTAATTCTCTGAGAAAAAATTACTCGCAAAATATGCCTCTAGAACACCAAATGTATTGGTATGTTGTATTAACTGTGAGGTCTTCTAGTATTAATATTTTTTTAAGAGAGTTGACC
Source organism: Spermophilus citellus (assembly GCF_964194105.1). Classification (NCBI taxonomy): domain Eukaryota; kingdom Metazoa; phylum Chordata; class Mammalia; order Rodentia; family Sciuridae; genus Spermophilus; species Spermophilus citellus. The sequence goes on along the minus strand of NC_138186.1, from coordinate 86,526,156 downwards.
CCCAAGCCATTCATTCTTGCAGAGCCAGTTATCTGTTAAGATTACTTATAATTCATGAAAGTCAGAGTTATGAACATATAGAAGAAATTCAACATCTTGTCCTCTGCACAACATGCATCCAGCTCATTCAAAAATAGCATCCAATCATGCAAGTAGAAATTGTTTTGTGGATTGGTTTGGCTTAACTGTGTGTAGGCAGCAATGCATTCCTGGTTTTGCTCATTAGAATGATCATCTGTTCTAATAACAGAAGGTATTTAGTGTAATTTTCCAAATTACAGACATTTTTCACTTACAAGACATTTCATTTAAAATACATTCAGGTTTCTTAATAATTTGCAATATTTTAAGTGAAGAAGCAAACTTTAGGCAGAGGTATTGTCCTTTTGGACATTTTGTTGTCTTTCATTTCCTATATGGGTAATATGTTAAAATTAGTACACATTTTCAACTCCTGTTATTCTCTCAGCCTTTGACTTCATCAAAACGAGTCAGTGAGATGGGAGCCAAGTTGAATGACCTCAGTATAGAACCTGAATGTTAATGTTCCATAAGGTCAAGGACTGTGGTCTGTTTATTCAGTACTATCTTTTCAGAGCCTATCCAGATGCCCAGCATGAACTAGACAGAAAATTAATATATGTTGAGTGAACTAAGGAAGTAAGTAAATGAATGTGTATTATAATACCTCCATGAAAGTCAGAATTGATGGAAACAATCTATTTTCCTTTTTAATCTGTCTACTAAGAAGCTCAGAGCCAAATCAATGGTCCAGAAACAGAATTCTGCTATTAGTTCTGATCAGACCACTGATCATTGCCAAAATATGTTATCCATTGTCATGTATTTTTACCTTTATGCAGTTTAGTTTTTCTGGTGCCTATAAAAAAAGGAATAAGAACATGTCCTTTCACTTCAGCAAAATTCAGCCTGGGAGGATCTTCCAGGATGACCTCCAATCATACTTTAAGTTCCAGTTAGCTTGCCACCTTTTGGGAAGCTTTCCCCAACTGCTCCCTTAAAAGAATTCATAATACCATCTGTTCCCTTGTTCCATAGCAAAAAGACTGCATACTTCCATCGAACATTTACCACATAATATTGAAATTATTGCTGTGTGTGTCTGGGATCTCTCCCAGGCTGAATATTGCTGAAGTGGAAGGACATGTTCTTATTCCTTTTTTAAAACTTCTGTGTCTGGCACATCATCATAGTTTCATAACTCTTTGTCCCTGCTGTCTTACGCAGCCCATCGGTGCTATCAGTCTCAGTACACTCCTGGAGGGTAAGTCCCCTCCCCAGTGAGTCCCCAAGGAACTCCACAGACATTCTTACATGTGGGGCCAGGTTCCTTATGGTAAATACTTTGGTCAAAATGAAGGTGCTGAAGAACTTTAGTCAGCTCCACCATGCTGATTAATGTAAATGTAGGCAAGAAGTGAAAGGAATTTGCAATAAGCCGCTCTCCTCGCCAAAAAGGGAGAAAAATGTACATATCCTAACTCTCAGTCAGGAAGCCTGGCAAAGAAGTTATTTAAATTATTCTACTTTATAAAGAAAAAATAATAGACTTTAAAATATTTATTTTAAAAAAATGAAATTTCAGCCATTGTGGTCAGTATTTTTGCTTTTTCGCTATCAGAAAGTAAGGTTTTCTGAGTATGAGTACACTATAAATTTTCTTCTGAGGCTACAGGTATAGCTTGGTGGTAGAGTGTATATTTATCATGCTAAAAAGACCTGGGCTCAATCCCCAGCACCAAAACACAAAAACACTGCTCTGTGAGGTCTGTGAGGGAAATGTCACCTAAAAGAAGGAAAGAATAGCCACCCAGCAAAGACTCAAAAACAGTCTTCACAATGCCCAGGGAAAGATGGGAGTAAGTTGAAGTTCTTCTGGCTCTCAAATTTGGTACTTCTAAATTTAACTTAGATATTGGGTAAATTAGTACTGTCCCTCAAGATTTCAGGCTGGGAAATTTAATGACCAGCATGCCCCATATTTTGGCATTTCCCAAGAAAATTCTTGTTCTGGCCTTCTACTCTCCACTGAATTGATAATCATTCTGCTTCTCTGCCTGAATCTATTCTTTTTTTCTCCTCCCTCTCCCTATTCTGGAGGCTAATGGCCTAGATTTCCATGATAACCCCTCATCCCCATTCATATATGATATCTCTGTGAGTAGACTATATTTTAGTGCAGTTGAGGTGATGAGCAAAGAAGGAAGTCACCATGCAGCATCACTCAATAGTAACCTCAAATTAGAGAGACATCTCTGTCTTAACATGTCAATTAAACCCTCCACTGGAGACATTCCGCTGGTCATTTCTGCTACACCATGCTGTCAAGTAATGATTCCCCCAAATTTCTCTTCATGATCACCCTTTTCCCAGGCTGCTCTCAATTCCCTCCCCAAATATGGTCCAATTTTATGCAAAGTAGTCATTTGTTGAACTTCTTTCAACATTTCCCGAAGCAGCTAGAGGCAGATGCACATAGAAATTGCATCTTTCTCTTCCTTCCATACTGATACTACTTTACGTGAACACACTCATATAAATAATCAAACAGTTTCCAGAAATTCTTGGCAGCTTCATCTCACCTTGATGCCAAAATTTCTACTTCTTTTCTTTCCTCAAGATAATTATTTCTCCTCCTTTATATCACGTAAGACAATTCTCTGGTTTTGCATCATATGGCACTTGTGCCCAATAATTTTCCAGGGGTCCCACGTAAATTAGGAATCTATCCATCACAGATGAATTCCAGAAATCTGTAGGTCATAGACACAAAAGAATTCTTCATGTTCCAGTAGACCACAGAGGATCAAAGATTTTAGTGAATTCCCTTAATTAGTACTATCTCTCTGGGATGCTATGCTCATTCATTTATTCATACAACAAATATTTACCTTGTACTTATTAGGCACAGAGGATAACACGGTGAACAAAGAAAATGCTCTCCATGATTGTCATAGTTTGGGTTTTTCCAAAACAAAGACTCTGTGACAAGGATTCGATTACAAAGAATTTATCACAGAGGAGAGCACAAGAAACCAGTAAAGGAATGGAGAAGTAAAGCAGAAAAAAAGAAGGAAATCAATATCACCAGTATTCCTGTAACCACTAGAGCTTAAATGGTAGGCTGGTGGTGTGCTGGTAAATGTTTAACAGCCAATGGGGGGGTGTTAAATGTATGCTTATAGATTTACTATAAAATCTTGCAAATAGCACACAATTTACAAATAATAAAATATATTATGTTCCTTAGTAACATTTAACCTGAGATCTGAATGATAGGAAGGTAAAAGAAAAATTTAAGGAATGGTGGATAGTGTTTAGGACAGCTGGAAGTGGTATGACATACTGAAGGAAAATGGAGAAAACCAGGCTACTAGAAGGAATTAGAAAATGAAACTGGAAATGTAGAGCTTTATGAGCCTTGTTAAGAATCATTAAATGATTTTAATCAAAAGAATGACACAACAAATTTGAGTTTAAGTCTTCTGACTGCACTGTGGAGAAGTGGCTAGAGGTAGGCAGGTACAAGGGATCAATGAAAGGATTTTTAACAGGAATCCAGGCTAGAAATGCTGAAGTAGATTAATTTGAGTGGTATTTATGAGATCAGACCAAGATGGAGAACTCTGAAGCCTTGATGGATTCATCAAAACCTGCTGGCCTGAGGGAAGTACACAACATGTTACAGTCTCATTAGTAACAAATGGCAAAGTGTGTCTCAGCCTCTAGAGCAGACAGTGAGCAGGATTGGGCTGAGTGGTGATTTCACACATTCTTTCCTGTTTCCTCTTGATAGTCAGGTGACTGGTGAGCACAAGGCAGGAGATGCTTTAATGTTTCTCAGTACTTTGAGATCCTTGACATGGTCACTAGTATCATTCCATGCAATTTTGTTGGTTCAGGTTTATAAAAAAGAGAAAGACTGATAACTATCCATGAGAGTAATATTTTTGACTGATCTAGCCACTATTTGAAAGAGAAAACAGATAACTAAGTGCAGGATACTAAAAAGGTAAACAGAAAGACTCCTGGAGATTCATAATTTCTCTTCACAAACTTCTTTTGGACTCTCTTACCAGGATTTCTTTAAATCTATACATCTGGTAGGGCTGCCTTCTCCTCCTGTATATCATGATTTAGTGACTCTGTTCAATGATCCAGTGGTTTTTTTTATTTTGTTTTTTCCTCCAGTTTTTTTTTCTTTTAGTTTTGGATGTCAGTCATATTTTTTACTTTTAGTTTAGCATCTGCAATCCATCTCTTCTCATTTCTTGAGTGACCGCTATCACATGGCAGGAATTGTATTTGTATCTTACTAACACTAGCTGAATGCTCACACCTCATCAGTGCCAGGAAACCAGTATGTGACAGCTCTGGGCTCAGCTAGGCAAGAGGCATATGCCACATCACCAAGCTGTGCAGCCCTCTCACAGATTATCTGGAAGCTAGCTCAGTTGTTTCCTTTCACACTTAGTGGCACTAAAACAATCAGAATAAACCTCTTGAACTCTATTCCCTAGATCATCCCTCTGTGATAAACAGCTCTAATGACAAGCACAACTAAAATGCAGAAACTCTTAAATGCATTTCAAAATTAAGCTATTATGACAATTTTTGCAGAAATCTTAAAAACATTTTACTCAGTTATTACATGTAGAAAATTAGGAAAGTTTTCCAGAAAAAAAAAAGGTTTCTGTAAGACTTAAGGAAAAACAATTAAGAAACATGGCATGGTAAAAATATTGAAGGAAATAAACTGCTGTTGCTATGGACTAAATTTTAGTTTGCATCCCCCCCAAAATTCATACTTTGAGTTTACTCCTCAGTGTGATGTTACTTGGGTGGGGTCTTTGGGAGGTAATTGGATCATGAGAACAGAGCCCTTATAAGAAGAAACAGAACAGAGATGATATCTATCTCTTCCTCTCTTTCTCTGATAATGTCCATCTGCAAAACAGCAAGGATGCCCCTCACTGAACACTGAATTCGCCAGTGCCATGATCTTTCTGGCCTCCAAAGTTGTGATAAATGCATTTCTGTTATTTGAGCCAACTAGTCTATGCTATCCCATTAGAACAGGTTTCAAAGATGCAGTGCCTTCTATACAACAACAATACACAGTCATCTGTCTGTAAGGTTTCCAAGGCCCACATTTGAGAATTGATTAAAACTTTATGTTAGAGTTCAACATGGTTGTTCAACAAGCCAAAGAAGGGCTCTGGACAGAAAATCAAGGTTCTCCCTGAACCATGGTGTGCTTTCCACCTACTGCCTTTATTCAATACCTCACACTAGGAAGTAATGAACAATGGAAGATTTTATGTATAAAAACAAAGAACTGTGTATGGGCTAAACATATGTCTATAACTGTGTAATATTAGAGGACAGGAAAGTCAGTGAGAAGCAGGGGCATCACAGACAGTCCTTGCAGAGCTATAAGTAGGCCAGGATCTATGTGAGGACCTTGCTGAAGAGAAGGGAGATGAACCTTCTTGCATGAGTTTCAAGAGCAAAGATGCAAAGAGTGTCGTTCATTTCAGAAAAGAATGCCGAGAAATAAGCAGGGAAGGAGTGTATCAGGCAGACTTTTAGAAGTTAGAGAAAGGATTTTGTTCTGGATTTTCAAAAACTAAATGGGGTTAATAAAAATGGGCTTTAAGAAAGTTAGTCTGGCCACAGCATGAAAGTGAAAATAGGACAGTAAGAGACTTTGTCCTGTACTTAGTGTGAACCTTTGAGGCAGAGATGAGAGTGGAGGCAAAGAAGAATAAAGAAAAGATACAAGATATTTTACTCAATAAGCATATTAAAATAAACCAGAGACTACTTTGAATAATGTTTAATGGAAGAAGAGAGGAGATCAAAGAGTCTGTATATCACCTGAGATTGAATACCCCGTGATCATCTATGTTGTATATGAGACATATATATGTTGTATATGAGTAGATTTTTTTCCACCCTAGAGTTGAAAATCTAATAGAATCAATCAACAACATATTCTTTCACAAAGAGAGATGTATTTTAAAGTTTTGACTCACACGACTATGGAGAGTGGTAAATCCAAAATCTGTAAGGTTAGGTGGCACAGACAGAGGGTAGTTCAAGTTTGAAGGCTATCTGCCAGCAGAATTCTCTGGGGAGATCCATCTTTTTCTATTAAGACCTTCAACTCAATTAGATAAGGCCCACCCACATTATAGAGAGTAATCTGCTTTCCCTCAAAGTCCACTAACTTAAATGTTAATCTCATTTTTCACGGAAACATCTAGAATGATATTTGTCCAAATAGCTGAATATCGTGGTCTAGACAAGTTGACACATAAAATTAATCACCACAGTATGTCTTGAATGACCTCAGTATAGTAGATAAAAAACAGAAGCTGTTTTATATTTTACATCAGCAAAAAGATGATAAACCAGGACTAGAAGAGGAAAAATCAAGTAATAATTCAACAGTTCATCTCATTCAAAGATGAAATATGTTTGCCTGATGAAATGCCCTTAGTCATAACAAATGACATGTTTGTCATTAGTGGCAACAGATAATCAGTATTTGTGGGCTTGGAAGAAGCTCATAGTAGAAGGAAAAAAAAACAGGAAAAAATGCACTCAACATGGAATAAGAGTAGAGAGAAGGTTGTCCAGGGGAAAACCATAAATAGAGGCACAGGGATGGCATACCATAGGTGGCCAAAGTGGCCCATCATCACTTCCATAGTTCATCTCCCCTTCTATCATTTCTCAAGTAAATGGGACATGCTGCAAGGATTTTTGCCTCATGTGTCCATGTCTTGACCCACATGAGGTAACATCATAACTAGAGTGGGAAAGCAAGTGTTTCTGCCCGCTTTTTGCCTAATTTTATAGAGTGATAAATACCAGTTAGGCAAATATTTTCAAGAGAGAGAGTAACCAGGAGATTACGTGGCATCCTTGAGAACATAGAGCAGGATTGTTGCTTTGGGTCCTGTTGTGGAGAATTGCATTGCTTAAGGTACACAATATGATCCAATAAATCAGCACTTTAATCAAAGAAGTAGCTCTTGACTTGAGGAAAAGTGGCATCTTAACACTCCTGAGGTAGAAATGGCAAAAGCATTTTTAAATGGATTAAGGGACATGGGTAAAATCCTCCATGTATAGTTTCATTTTTAAGTTTTAAGAAGGTGAAACTGCATTTCTAAAACTATGAGTAGATTACAATTTTGAGATGTGGTCACTTTATAGAAGGGGCATCTACATGGGCAACTGAGCAACCTTCTGAAATATTCATGCACTTCTATTCAAATTGACAGGTAATACTGTCCACCTAACCTGAAAAAATGTAAATGTCAGGAAAATGAAATCATTGTCTTTGAATAGCTTTTATTAATCTGAAGTAGAATTTAAGGTATTTTGACCCACTAAGTAAAATAAAAGATAAGAGGATTTGCAATTTCTTCTACCTCAATTTTTCTTCCTTGGCAATGAATGCAATAGAAAAATAACAATTCTCCATTGCTAGCTGGCAAGCTGTCTGTATTTTCAGCTTAAGCAAAATCCTTTCCAGAGCACATATATTAGCTTTATGCTATTTGAAGTGTTAAAACAAGTACTAATCCATAGAATTTTAATAAAATGCTTACTAAATGTCATCCAACATCAGCATTTCTAAAACTTGCCAAGTTTCATTTATAGAGATACAGTAAATGAGAGCATTTGTAGAGAGGAAAATTAATAAATCTATTTTTAGAAGTACTGTTATGTATAAGCATATATTTATGATTTTTTCAGGGTTTTAATAAAAACTATATGGGTATACAACATGATTTTTAATATATGTATATATATTAAACTGATTACTATAGCATTTAATCTCTTTACGGAGTTACCTTTTGTGTATGTATGGTAAGAACACAAAATCTTCATATATTTGGAGTTTAAGTAAAGTTATCTCTTTAGGTTGGAGTCTCAACCCTATCTTCACTCTGCATGATGGCAAATTTCTCACTGATTTGGGGGCTTTATGTGAAAGTTGGCAATACTTCAGACTCATCTATTTGTGACATTACTGAATGATCTTCCAGTTAATTTCTTCAATTTTGAAAGTCAGGGTATCTCCAGGGTGCTCCGCAAATTTTTTTTATTCATTCTAATGAGTTATACATGACAGCAGAATGCATTTTGATTCATTGTATACAAATAGAGCACAACTTTTCATTTCTCTGGTTGTACACAATGTAGAATCGCACCATATGTGCAGTCATACATGTACTTAGAGTAATGATATCCATGTAATTCCACCATCTTTCCTGCCCCCATGACCCCTCCCTTCCCTTCCCTCCCCTTTGCCCAATCCAAAGTTCCTCCAATTTTCCCACACTCACCCCCTCCACCACATTATAGATCAGCATCCACTTATCAGAGAGAACATTCGGCCTTTGGTTTTTTGGGATTGGCTTATTAACTAGCATGATATTCTTCAACTCCATCCATTTATCTGCAAATGCCATAATTTTATTCTCTTCTAATGTTGAGTAATATTCCATTGTGTATATATACCACAGTTTCTTTATTCATTCATGTATGGAAGGGTGTCTGTGTTGGTTCCACAGTTTAGCTATTGTGAACTGAGCTGCTATGAACATTGATGTGGCTGTTTCACTATAGTATGCTGATTTTAAGTCCTCTGGGTATAGAACAAGGAGTAGGATAGCTGGGTCAAATGGTGGTTCCATTCCAAGTTTTTTAAGAAATCTTCATACTGCTTTCCATAGTGGTTGCACCAATTTGCAATCCCACCAGCAATGTATGAGTGGTATTCAGCAAAGTATGTGCACCATTTTGTTTTAAATTTGTGTTAAATTCAAATACAGGTAGTTGTCCATGATGTTTTACTATATTTAAGGAGCTCTGCAAGGAATGTTACAGCTTGGGGAACTGGGATGTGGAAAGGAAGAAGGAGGTCAGAGGAAGGAAAGTGAGATAGAAAAAATAAAGCTGAAATAACCTAAATGATCTTTCATTATGGGAAATATTGGTTACAATCATATAATATGGAAGGTAGCAGAAGGGACATTGAACAAGGCTAAAGACCCTGGAAGTAGACCAGTAATGCCCAGTACCAACAGAGACACCGAAGATGGCTGGAAAAACCTAGTCTAGAAACACAGGGACTTCCTGAAGGGGAGCTGGGGCTGCAAATTGGGCCTTTTCCTGGGAAAGCCCATTTAAAAGAATCACACTTCTTCCAGGACCTATGGTAGAAAGGAGCATTCACTAGCTGAGAAAAAGGAAAAAGCAAAGTCAATTAAAGGAAGCAGCTGGACAAAGCCACACTGGTACCCTGTTGTGTACCTGTAATTTACTAACTTTCTTATAAGCTTTACTCATGATCCCTATATGATTCTAGGAGACAAAAACAAAAAAAAAACAAACAAACAAAAAAAAAAAAACAGGAAACTACTACTGTAGTACCTAAGCCTAGGCCTCCACTGCCTTGCCATACATTATCATCCATAGGTGTCCTTCGTTCCTGGCTAAAGACAAGCAAGGAAATGATTTTGAAAAAAAATTTCCTGAGATTTAATGATATGTTAATAGTCTCATTTATGGAGCCATTTATTATTTATGAAAGATGTGAAAGTCTCTTGTTTCATTTGAATCATCTAAAGTTTTGTTTGCTTGTTTCGTCTTTGTTTTTATTTTTCAGTTTTTAGCCTTCACATATAAACTAATGTGTTTCTCCATTCATTTCTCCCTTGGGGAATCTCATTTTCCATCCTCATTGTTAACTTTCCCTGCTTTCTTCTGTGAGGATGGGCAAGATATCCAATTTGACATTTTATGCATTTTATAGCAATATCCCTGTAATGATATCTTTCAACTTTCATTATTGATAGCTACTTTGCTTGGTAAGGACAAATTATATTACAAGCATCATTCTCCTCCACTCTAAGGCCATCTTCCTAATTTCAAACTTTCTTTGCAAACTCATGATCTGCAATAAGGTATCTTTATATGGATTCCCAACCAGATCTGAGCCTTCAACGACCTCACAACCAATAAAGGCCAATTTGCCCAGGATTTGATGGACCTGGGGTTTTTTTCCATCAGACTTTATTAAAATAATTATGAAGAACTTCAGTCCACAGTGAGATTTTTTTTCAACTCCTTAGAACCTTCCTGTTGTGAATTCCTGCACAGAATTATATGACCCTTGTTTTGCTTCTTCCTCTTCATCTAGTCTCAGCACAGCCTGGGTGCCTGTGTAACATGAAGCCTCACAGCAGGGCTAGGATGGGGGCCATAGGAATGACACACTAGCCTCAGGCACAAAAGTTAAAGGGCAGCTTAAAACTCAGTAATTAAGATAATATGTAAATATAATATTTCAAAAAACAAAAGCTATGCAATACAACTCATGATAAAGAAATCCATTTTTTAAATAAAGATAGACTGTTGTTAGTTTTATAGCCCTGTATTATTGTGCAGCAGGAATAGTCATTTCCAATCTGCCCATGTTTCCTGACCTGCGAGGCCCTTCAGGCAGGTTTATGAGGGTTCACATGAGTGCAAACAGATTGGGCACTGTGGGGCTTCAAATATAGTCATCCTTTACTGTAGAGGTTTTATTAACTTTTTCTTTTAGGTTCAAAATCTAGAAGAATATTTTGATAAGGGTATACAGGGGTGCACATTTCCAATTTTGCCTCAGGATTCAGTACAGTTCACCACAAAGAGAACCAGGTCATGATCCCTAAACCACTTTCCAGGCTTTGTCCAGCTAGGCACCCGGTGAAGGAGTAGGAGGGATGGACCAATCCGGATGACAACAGAAACAATGTAGACAGGGGCTTATGAGGATAACAAGGATTTGCTGAAAATCACTAAGCCATTATTTCAGATGAGAAATGCATTAATTTTTTCATGTATTCACTGAAATATAAATACTTTTCATCAGGGTTCTGGAATCAGCTTTCTATTTTCTCTTCCCTAATGACTCAACCAGACTATTTAAGATTGTAGTCTGATCTTATTCCACCTGAAAAATACTGGCTGCCCGTGCATATCCCCTGGATTAGCAGGTGATTCTTCCTCTCTCTGCCTTCTCACCATTGTACCTCTGTCTCCTGGGCTCCTGGGCTCCTGGGCTCCCTGCCTGAGCCAGTATTTTAAAGTTCCTTTTTGGTGAGTCAGTTCCTTTCCTTAGTTGACCCATGTCAATCATAATCTAACCAAAAAGAAAAAACCCACTTTAAGCATCACTTGCCATCTTTCTAAGCTAAAAACAGTCAAATATCTCCAACTTCAAATTTCAAGCTATTATTCACAAGACAGGGAACTTAATGTGGGGAATGTGATACTTGGGTAAAGGGAGAATGGGGGAAGCCAAATGGGAAAGAGGAGTTACCCAGGACACTTCTGCCCCCACAGGCTAGAGACAAAGGAAGAGGGGCCTTGCCAGAGCCCATGGGCCAGCTCACTTGAAGAAAGTGGAAAGCTTAGGTCACCTGTCCTATAGGAACTGGAGCCAGAGAGAACTGTTGCCAGAATAGCCACTTGGTACACAAAGGGAATGGAGAAAATAGTCTCCACTTCTTCCTAACAAATGCACATCAGCTAAACCCAGCCAGAAACAAAACTGGACAGAAGGAAGCCTTTGAAATATAACCTACAGGAGTCCACACCCTATCCCTGCCTCTCTGAAATAGCATTCAGCAAAGGAAGGGCAAGGAATAACTCTGAGGCCCAGGATCTGATCAGAGTCAAGGGTCTCATCATCAAATAGCAACATAGCACATCTACCAGCATCATGTAACATCAGCTGAGAGCTCTTGCAATCTCATCACCTCATTTCAATATTGTGGGAGACACAAACATACATGGTCTTGTACTTCAAAACCACCCTATTATTTATACTTAATTAAAAGCAGGAGGCTCTCTCCAACTGTGTTTTAGTCAGCTTTTTTGCTGCTGTGACTAAAAGATCTGAACAGAACAATTTTAGGTAAGGAAGAGTTTATTTGAGGGCTCACGGTTTCAGAGGTTATAGTCCACAGAAGGCCTGCTTCATTCCTCAGGGCTCGAAGTGAGGCAGAACATCATGGAGGGAGAGTGTGGCAAAGGGAAACAGCTCACATGATGATCAGAAAGCAGAGAGAGGGGCTCCATTTTCCAGATACAAAATATATACCCCATAGCCACGCCCCCAGTGAAAAACTTCACTTCCTCCCGCCTCGACCCACCTGCCTCCAGTTACCGCTCAGTTAATCCCATCAGAGATTAATTCACTGATTAGGTTACAGCTAATAACCCAAACATTTCTCCTCCAAATCTTCTTGCATTGGCTCACAGGTGAGCTTTTGGAAGACACCTTACATCCAAACCATAACACACTATAATCAGGTAACCTAAAGTAACTAAATAATTGCTTATGTTTCCAAGGAAGTATTCCCTTGGACACACAAATCTATCAGTTTCAAAATAATAAATAGCATAATAACTTGGGATAGTTCCCATTTATAATGACATCTTGATGCAGTTATCCATTTTAGCTGCCCTTGAATAAAGCAGTATCACTCTTTTTTATGCCAACTCTTATCTATTTTCTTGTTTTTCTCTGCCCCAGAGACATTGTCTAGATGAATGAATGAATGAATGAATGTTAAAATGGTTGGTAAGATAGGTGTAGAAAATATAGGGATGTTCCCCAGCTTTTCTTCAATGGTAGTTGGAACTATAAACTGCTATGGTTGATGCAGAGCCATAGAAGATAAATGTAAATCTTCTTAATGTAATGTTTTATCTTCACATCACTGTGGGGAGCCATTCTGACACGTGATTGGGTGACTCCCGTTAAGGGCCTGAGGCGCTCTGGCTGTGTCGGAGCTATCCCGACCCTTTCCTGATGAGAGAGCCCATTCGTGTGGGGGTGTGCATGACCACTGACCCTGGAGACCCAATCACTGACCCTGACCTTGGAGTGCAGCCCCCCCCTCAACCTTCATTGGATGGAATTCTCCCCTAAATCTCTTGTCCCCCAAATAAAAGGCTGCTCCCAGGCGTGTTCACTCTCTCTCTCTCCTGCTACCCCAGAGTAATCCTCGCTGCCCTGCTGGGCGGCTGGAGGCGGGAACCAGGGAGGTGAGCCGTCTCGGACCTAGCAATGTAAAATAAGGTACTGGTTTGTGTGTTTTATTTTGATCTCTTCTAACTAACTTAATGCCTAGAACCTCATTAATGAAACCACTGCGCAGGCCGCGTGGTAGACATCACAGTTAAAATGTCAAAAGTAGGAAGAGTTGATTTGCTTAGAAAGATAGTTGTCATTAGAGCATACTTCATTGCTGGTGAGGAGAGTTGTTTGGATAAATCTTCTTTATTCAGATACTAAATAATAAACTGTTGCCTCAATCATTCAGTTTTCTTCGTCATGGTCACATTTCCTATGTGTTCAGCCTTTGTGGAATGCTATAAGCCCCCCTAACACACACACACAGATGCAGTCATTATCCTAAAATATGTCCTTTAGAGCTGAACCTTTCTATGCCTTAATATTTATATATAGTTAGCCTTTGATTTCTTCAATACAGCTCATTTCCAATAATAAATCTTGCAAATTCTTCAAAATATGCTATAAAATAAAAGCAGATTAAATACTATACTTTAAGCACAGTTGTCAATATCAAGGACATGAAATTAGTCAGGCTTCTAAGGCGCCAAGGGTAGTTAAAGTGTCTTTTGTAAATCACTTAGAAATGAGTACATGCTTAGAAATTTGAGTTTGAAATAGCTCCAATTGGAGCTATTAAGGTTTCCCAAAAAATGTTTATGCTTCTAAGCTATCTTTTAAAAACAGAAATTTAGAACCAACCTCTTGCATTCCTCCCTTCTTGGCACATTATTCCTTCTACCTAGAATATGCTGTAGGAGAGTAATATCTTCAAAATATGTATTTATAAAATATGTAACAACATATGTAGATACGTATGTTATATGTATGGCTCAGCATATGTAAATTTATATATAAATATACATATAAGTTTATATATATTTATATATGTACATATGTATATTTATATAATTATACATATGCTGAGCCATACATCTATAGATACATATATATATAGACACACACATATTTGTGTGTGTGTGTGTGTGTGAGTATATTTACAGAACCAACTTATAGAATGCCTTGAGGGAAAAAGTGATTATTTTAAGTAACCGAAATATAAAATATCTTCTGCAACTGTAACTTGGAAAAAAAAAAAACATGAAAAGCTATCATACCGGTTCTCTTCCTAAGAAGGATTTATATTCTATTAAGATGTAAGCAAAGAAGGATGTTAACTAGCTTCAGCTGACAACAACCTAGAAATTCAAACATGCTTTTTAACATGCATTTGCTTTTTAACAAGTTATTTAGATATACAGCACAAAATGTCATTTATTTTTCCAAAATGACATTCATTGATATAAAAAGCATTTTAAATGTCAAATGGAAGAACATTTCTAAAGGAACTTCAATGTGATCACGTTATGATTTCCTGCTTGTCAAATACAAAGCTACTGCCTGAAGTTGAATTTTTTTGCCTTTAATTAATTTTAAAAGCAGAACTCTCCCTTTGTGGACTTCATTAGATTTTTTTTTATTGAACATAAATATTTGTATAACACTTACTAAACCTGGTCTTTACTAGCAAAATACAACTAAAAAGTAACCTTTGGATGAAATAGGAACTAAGAGGCTTAAAGCAGAAGAAAAAAATACTGTTTTATAATCTCCTTAGGGGCAGATCAGGGATGGAGTTGAACTCAGTGCTTCATTCACTAAATTTTCCTGTAACAAGTTGTAGAACCTTTCCTCTACTACTATTCTCAAACTTTTCCAGGAATCAGAATTTCCTCCAATCGGCTTCTTCTTCTTCTTCTTCTTCTTCTTCTTCTTCTTCTTCTTCTTCTTCTTCTTCTTCTTCTTCTTCTTCTCTCTCTCTCTCTCTCTCTCTCTCTCTCTCTCTCTCTCTCTCTTGTTCTTTTTAGATATACCTGACAGTAGAGTATATTTTGACATTATTATGCACTCATGGAGTATAACTTATTCTAATTAGGATCTCATTCTTGCGGTCATACATGACCATGATGTGCAGTTTCACTAGTCTTGTATTCATATATGAACATAGGAAAGTTATGTCCAATTCATTCTACTGTATTCCCTATTCCCATCCCTACACTTTTCCCTTTATTCCCCACTATTTGAGTCAGCTTTCTCACTGCTTCAACTAAAAGACCTGACCTGCATAACTATAAAGGAAAAGGAGTTCATTTGAGGGATCACAGTTTCAGAGGTCTCAATGCATAGACAGCAGGCTCCATTACTCAGGACTCAAGGTAAGGCAGGACAACATGACAGAGGGAAGCAGTTTACATCATGATCAGAAAGCAGAGAGAGACTCTACTTGCCAGATACAAATATATACTACAAAGCCACACCCCAATTCCCACCTCTTCCACTATCATGTCAGTTACCACTCAGTTATTCCCTATCAGGGGATTAATTTACTGATTGGATTAAGACTTTCTCCTCTGAACCTTCTTGCATGGACTCACATGTGAGCTTTTGGGGAATACCACATCTAAACCATAAAATTCTTTGTTTAATCCAATGAGCTTCTATTCTTCCTCCCTCCACTTATTGTGTGTTAGAATCCACATAACAGAGAGAACTTTCAGCCCTTGGTTCCTTGGGATTGCCTTATTTCATTTAGCATGATAGTCTGCAGTTCCATCCATTTTCCAGGAAATGACATAATTTCACTCCATTGTGTATACATACCACATTTTTTTTACCCATTCATCTACTGAACACCTAGGTTGTTTGAATAGCTTAGCTATTGTGAATTGAGCTGCTATAAACATTGATGTGGCTGCATCATTATAGTATGCTGATCTTTAGTCCTTTGAGTATATGCCACGGAGTGAGATAACCGGACAAACAGTGGTTCCCTTCCAAGTTTCCAAGGAATCTCCATATTGCTTTCCAGTATGGTTGCACCAATTTGCAGTCCCACCAGCAATGAACAAGTGTACCTTTTTCCCCACATCCTCGCCAACGTTTATTGTTACGTATATTCCTGATCATTGCCATACTGACTGGAGATGGAATCTCAATGTGGTTCCACTGGGCTTCTTAAAGCACAAACTGCTGAGCTCTACCCCAGATTTTCTGATTTAATAGTTCTGAGGTAGGGCAAATTTGCATTTCTAACAGAGTCACAAGAGAATCAGATTTGGGGGTGAGAGAGCTTGGAGAAGCACAGTTTCACCATAACAAAAGTATAACTTATATTTGGGCTTCAACATTTTCAAAATTTCAGGCCTTTTATTTAATTAATTTTATTTCTTAACCATCTCATATGATCCAATAGATCACTATCTCTCCATTTTACAGATTATCAATGAGAAATATTTCGAGTTCTCCTCCTATACACCCTGTTTCAATGAATACAAATGGCATCAATGAAAGTACCTGAGACTTGAACCTAGGAGTCATCCAAGATACCCCTCATTCCACTCATACCCAGAAGCTGTCCACATCACAGTGAAGTTACTCTCTATATTATGGAGATCCTACTTTCTTCCATGTCTATTTTTTGCATATATTGTTTTCTCTTCCGGATATTCCTTGATACTCATGATTAAATTTTTCTAAGAAAGTTTCATAAAGTTAATATATAATAAATCAGGATGGGTTATCCTCTATACAAAGCTAATGGATTTTTGTCCTCTTTTTAATACTCATGAATCTAATTTCCCCTTCAAACGTGCATATTCTGTAGCCCTCCTTTATAAATAGTTACCATTGCATAGGTGTGTTCATGTCTGAAACTATCTTCCTTGAAGCATGCTAAGGCATGATGGTGAGGCCTACTCTTCAGGTGGGAACCTGAGTTGCTAATCCCCCAATACAGTTTGGAATCAAATTCCCATTTTTCTTACTTGATTTAACATGTTCTTCCTTATCTCAAGTAATTTGACTCTTCCACCTTTCAGTTTCTCTATTTGACTCATTAATTTCAGTACTAGCCTCATCAAGGCCTGGGGTTTAACAGGGTGAGCTGCTCTCCTGAGGAAAAAAAAATTATTGCTAATAAATGCAATTACTCTTTTGTTGTGAAAATTTATGAGGAATATAAACTAGGCTTTTGCTAAATTGCCAGGCTCTCTGTTGTTAAAATGCCCTTGATATAATTTTCCCAACTGGAAATGTCTGTATTTTCATTATAAAAATGTTTCTCTGGACTCCTTGCTTGATATTAACCCAAAGTTCAACTTCCAAACTCTCACTAATGGAAGTAAGAAGAGAAAGGACCTTGTTAGTAAACTTTCTCCCAACACCTGCAGTTATACTACAGGATTTAAGAGGTTCACAGATCCACTATTAAAAGGTAAAAGGCTGACCTTTTGTTATATATGTCGCGTTAGTAATGTTAGTCCGCCCATATGTTCCTGACTGGCAGGGTCATTAAGGTTCAGCAATTCCACTTTATTAGAAGTACCCACTCCCAGCTCCTTTCCCATCTGACTCTTCACAACATATGTCAATTCTAGCACCTTGCTAAGCTACCAATTGTTCTTTGAGACCATGAATGTACTGTCCCACTGCCAGGACATCCTCATTGATGCTATATTAAGAGTTTATCAGTCTTTCTATTCCTCAATCTCTGTTTCTTCACTATGGTAGTGATAATGCCTCATGAATTGGTTGTGACTTTTGGGCGTAAAGACATACATACACAGAAAGTGCTCAATCAGTTGGACTTAGTGCAGTATTTTCAGCTACTGTAAGCAAGTGAAGAAAGGAATGTATTTATCTTGTTTGTTGCTATTGCGGCAGTGCCTTGCAAGCACCTGGCAGGTGGTAAATATTCAATAATTTTGTTGAATGAATGCATACATGAATTCATGGATGGATGAATGAAACCCTGGCAAAGAGGCAAAGGATAGCTTTTGGCTTTTTTTGAGAAAATAAAATGGATATGTTAAAAAGACTAAGCTTTATCACTGATCCTGTAAAAAGTTAATTGTGAACAAGACTTTAATTTATCTGAGCCTTAGATTTTTCATTTGTATGTGATGTAACAATACCTACTTTGCCCTTCTCAGAGAAGTGCTGACAGACCTAAACAAAATAAAGAACACACATATAGGAAAGAAAGCAAGAGCAAAATATGTTAGTAGTGAGAATACACTGGGGACAAGCATGCATGGTAATGTTACAGAGAAGCCTACTAATCCATATAGTTAACATGAGTTAGTAATTATAATTTTAAAGGAAAGTATACTGAGACTGACCAAAGGGAAAGAGGAAGAAAGCACCAAAAAAAGGTATAGCCTTCAGGACTGGGGATGTGGCTCAAGTGGTAGCGTCCTCACCTGGAATGTGTGAGGCCCTGGGTTCGATTCTCAGCACCACATAAAAATTTTAAAAAAAAAATTTAAAGATATTGTGTCCACCTAAAACTAAAAAAAAAAAAATGAATTTTTTTTTAAAAATGCATAGCCTTCTATGCAAAGACTCAGGCACAGCACAACTATAGTGCATGAGACTATGAGTCAGAGGAGACATAATGCGTCAGACTGGACATACAATACACAAAGCAAAGGAAGGAGAATTAAGATGAAAAGTCCAAGGAAGGCTTTGATATGTTGAGTATTTGAATAACTGATGTTGGACTAAATAAAGGGGGAAATTGGGGCTTGTTATGCAAAATATATTACAAATCTGTATAAAATGCAAATATATTTTTGTGATATGTATTAAAACCTCGGATGACCATAAACAGATAAAATATATGGAAAGACTTTACAAGACAGGAAATTTTATTCCTTTGCAAAGAATAAAAGTACTTGGTCTTTTGCAGCTCAGCCATTACATTTTAAGGGTGTGCCCTGAAGTCACTCCAAGCTTTGAGATTTGGAAATTTACAATTCCTGCTTTAAAAAATATTCTCCAAGTCTTCCCATCCAAAAAAGTAAGAAATATCTAAAGAAGTAGAAAGTCATAACCATTCACAATTTCATGCTGGCACTGTTAGGTCTTTGGTCCACCTCAAATTCTTTCTTGAAAGAAAGGAGGCTTAAATAAATTAAATGGATACTTAATTCTTTAGCAGAAATGTTGCCAAGTTCCAACCAATTAGAAAATCTACAAGAGATTAATTAAATTGATTTATAATTTTCTCTTTCATATTATTGGATCTGTCTGTATTGCTTTATACTAAAAGAATATTGTACCTGTTAATAATATCATAGGAGTTTATCTATTTTTATTGTATGCTTTATATCTTAAAACAACTTACCTTTGATATACCAAAAAAAATTTTAGCCTGCAAGCTAAACATGTTTTTAAAATTTCTATATGGCTGAAAAAGATCAAAAAACTTGTGATATTTTGTGATATGAAAATTATATTTAATTCAATTTAAGTGTCTAAAAATAAAGCTTTATGAAACATAGTCAGGTACATTCATTTACATTTGGGCTCTGACAACTTAGAGTTACAACCGCAGAACTGTGCAGTGATCATAGGAACTATAGAGCCCAAACAGCCTAAAAGTTTATTATTTGGCTCACCTAAAATAAAATAAAATAAAAGTTTCCTAAGTTCTGATACAGGCAATCAGGAATACTGACACAGATTTGCAAATTGATGTAAAACTGATCAAAATCCACTAGGCAATAAACCATAATGTTAGAATCATCTCTCATCTCTTTCACAGGGGGATAATCAATGCCAACTCCATCAGTTAAAATTCACTTGCATCTCTATGTAGACTCAAATTATTTGCATTACCATCAGCTTTCTACAGCATAGGGAGTAAGAGAGCCCTGTCAGAGACAATGAAAAGCATGACATCCTCTAGAACTGGACAACTCTCAAAGGCCTGCTAGATGATGCTGAGCATCCATTGAAAGACACTCAATTATTCTTAAACACATCCCAAATTTTTTCACACTTTTTCCTAAAATTAACTGAACTTTTTAACATTAAAAATTTAAAATTAACATTAACTTTTTGAGGACATCAGAGATATACGCTGATCAGAATTCATTTTATTACATGTAGCTTGGGACATGGCTAGATCCTTTTTTCTGTAACAGATCTTCTCTGCCTGCTCCAGGAACTTGGTAAACACCAGTCACTGACCACTATCAACTGACCCACAGTTTTGAGCATCTCATTCACAGACTGAACACGAATCCTTATTGGGCGTGTTGCACAGTACTCCGTGTGTTTTAGTCAGCTTTTTTTGCCACTGTGACCAAAAAGAACAATTAGAGGAGGAAAAGTTTATTTGGGGCTCAGAGTGTCAGAAGTCTTAGTCCATAGATATCATCCAACTCCATGGCTCTGGACCCAAGATAAAGCAGGACATTGTGGCAGAAAGTTGTGGTGGAAGAAAGCAGCTTTAGACTACAACCAGGAAGAAGAGAGAAAGAGACATCTCCTTACAGTGGACAAAATATAAACCCCAAAGGGGGCTGGGGATGTGGCTCAAGGGGTAGCGCGCTCGCCTGGCATGCGTGCGGCCCGGGTTCGATCCTCAGCACCACATACAAAGATGCTGTGTCCGCCAAATACTGAAAAATAAATATTAAAAAGTTCTCTCTCTCTCTCTCTCCTTCTTTCTCACTCTCTCTCACTCTTTCTTTAAAAAAATAAAAAAATAAAAAAAAATAAACCCCAAAGGCACGCCCTCAATGACCCACCTCCTCCAGTCACATCCTAGCTGCCTACAATTGCCACCTAGTTAATCCTATCAGAAGACTGATGCATTGATTAGGTTAACACTCTCATAACCCAAGGATTTCACCTCTAAACTTTCTTGGATTGTCTCACACATGATCTTTTGGAGGACATTTAATATCAAACTATAACACCATGCAAGGTGCTACCAAATGTAAAATCCAGGCTCTGCCTTCAGGAAGCCAATTCTAAGCCTATAGAGATACTCCATCGTAGATCTGATTAACTTGATTTTACAATTTCTTACCTTCCCCAAAGTAAACATATCAGCCTTTAAAATTCTTACCCCTTTCTTTCATTTACTGGTAGAAAAAAAAAAACACCTGCATAAAAGCTAAATCTCTGAACATCCTCTAAAATGAATCTTTGACTTTAAGTTGTCTCTATGTTCATTTAAATTACTGAATATTTGTTGCAATTAAAACTCACATTAAACCCACATTAAACATACCTCAGTATTTTCATGATATTTTTGTGAAAACCTTTTGTGGAGTAAACAATTTTCCAGACATGTAAAAAATGTTTGCATTATCTCTAAAATAGCTCTTGCTTTGATCTTTGCAGTTCACAGTCAAAATTGTGTAAGGGCATTATCTGAGACTCTCTAGAAGCCAGACTGTCCTCTTCATCATATATTAGTTTTATTTTTACAAATGATTACAGCTTGCGTTTCTTGAAAATACAAATAATTGTACTTGCTTATTTTTGCTTTCTTATCTGATATTTGCTTTGTTCTTCACCACATCCCTAAAACAGGAGGGACACTTCTTATGAGCCTCATTTCACAGATGCAGATCCATCAGTTAAGGAGAAGGGTCTTGGGCCAGCCATGGGCTGTGTGTGTGAGCTGTGAGCATTTTGAGCACATCCAGCGGACTGGACTGACATTGCTGCTCTGCTGTGCACATAGGTGTCCTTTGCACTCTCTCTGCCTTTTGATCCTACACAGCACCTGAGATGGGTGTGGCCTTCCAAGATGTTAGCCAATCTGCTGACCACAAGACCTCAGGAAGCTAGACTCAATCCCCTGAAACCTGACGCCCCTCATTGGGGTGGAACTTTCTCAATAAAAAGGGGCTTCAGAAGTCCTCCCCCGCTCTTTTTTCTGCCTCCCTTGTGGGAGCTGGAGCAGGGGAGCTGTTGCTGAAGAATTCCAAGAAAAAGGTATTTTTCTGTCTCAGTATGGTTATTTTGTGCCAATCCAAATTCACCTGGAATGACCCTGAATGACTTAGTCGCAAGTCAAGGCAGAGAGTTAGACCTCCCTTTCATGCTTTTCAAAGCCCTCCCTCTCACCCCCATGCATCTTCTTTTGCAACACCTGACTAACTTACAATTAGACAGGTATGCTTGGAGACTGAAAGTTCCCCAAACATGAAGGCTAGGTCTGCTCTCCATTTTAGCCCTAGCCATCCCAGCTTTCAGCAAGTACTCTCCTGATCAATCAGGAATCATCAACACTAAGGTGCACCTGATAAGACATTTAAGTCTTTCGCATGAGTATAATTTGCAAGGTGTATTTTACAAAGTTTTAATTAAATTTGGATTTTCTAAGAATACAACTCATCAGTAAATTAAAGGAAGATTGTATTTTGTTTTGGTTGAACTTAAACAACATTAACAGAAAATCATTTATTTCTCTAATGATAGCTGAGATCATGATACTTTTGTTGCCAATACAATATCTAAACTGTTCTGCATTTGTAGCTGTGGAATCCACAGTGATATTAATGATGTTTACATATAGTACAAACATGCAACTAATTTATTTCATCTTATGGTATTATGGTATGGTATGTATTTCAAAATACATATTTTATTATTATAAATTATTTTCCTTTTCTTTCTTGTGTTACAGTTGGAATAATGCATTGGCTATTTTGAAAATGTATATTTTGAAATGTATAAAAATGCAATATTCTTGATTAGACTGACTTCCCTTTATGGGCATTATAAAATATTTTTGTGAAAAGGAGATATTGAGTTGACTGGTTGGGAACCCCTGGCATGGATATTATCTTAGGTAAATGCAAGTTGGACTAGCAAAAGCAATTATTGGAAACCATGTTCCTGGATGTATATTTCTCTGTCCTTTTTCCATCACTCTTCCTCTTCCTACCATAAATATAAATATAAATCCCCGTTCTAAAAGCTTCCTTGTAAATAGGAGGTTGACATCTAATGTCCCCACTAAAGATCAGAATACTGATCTAACATTCATTTCAACATATTTTATGTAAATTATAATGCATTCTTATAAAATAATGATATGTTTTAACAACTATTCTTAACCAAATTCAAATTCTTCTTTATATTTTGATAAAAGGCAAAATCAGAGACTAGAGGACAGAAGACCCTGTAATGTCAATCTTTAAGGGTTTCTGTATGTATTGGTTATTTTTTGCTATATAGAAAATGACTCAAAAAATTAATGGACTAAAGAAACAATAAAGTTTTATTATCTCTTCCAATTCCTTTAAGTCAAAAATCTAAATGACACCTGGTAGTTCTGACTTAGTGCCCTTCATAGGGTGGCAGTCAACCAGTCTGCTGGCCTCTTTAGACTTCATGTGGTCTGGTGAGCACACCTCCAACGTGAGCTGCTTAGCTGGATATGGCTACTTGAGTGTCCTCACAATGGGACCACTGACTGCTTCCAAAACAATTTATTCAAGAAAGCAAGGTAGAAAAGTAATGACTTTTGTCACTGAGACTTAAACCCACAAATCCTTACTTCAAAGCATCCTATGCTATTCATCCATATGCAATGTGGAAGAGGGCTATCCAGGGAAATGAACCACAAAAGGGAAGGACCATCAATGCCATCTTCAAAGCAAACTACCATTCCATGTCATGTTTTGTGTATCTTAGTTGTCCCAAGTTCATATTCTATTTAATATTAATTTTTATTATTTTCTTGGGCACATATGACACTATTAATAGAAGAATATGTTGATTACTTTGCTTTGCAAATTAGAACTGAAAAAACACAAGCTATCCAAAATTGAATGATCTTAAAAAGCTACATTACTTGCCAGGTGCAGTGGTGCACGCCTATAATCCCTGTGACTAGGCAGGCTAAGGCAGGAGGATTACAAGTCTGAGGGCAGCCTCAGCAACTAAGTGAGAACCCTTGTCTCAAAAAAAAAAAAAAAGCTACATTTCTACATGTCACATCCATATCACAGTTACTTCGTTTGTCCCTAAATGTTCATTTCTTCAAATAAAACAACCATAAGTTTTATGAAGGCCACCAACAAGCCAGGAAAACATATAGATGGGCTCTTTTCTCCAAGTGCATACTCACAATTTCCTTATACAGAAGCTAATTTTAAATTGAAAGCAAGTAGATATCATGTTTTCTCTTTTTTTCAAAATGAAAACAGAAAGCAATAAACTATGATGTATCTCTGAGTTCTGTAGTTTTATAAGGTAGTGTTTAAGATTTTACAGATTCAGCATTTCTGTTCAGTGAGAGAAAAATATTTAAAAAACTCGACTAGGATAATACTATCTTGGATCAATGGTTTGAAAAGAGGATACTGTATGTTTAAAAAAAAAAGTAGATATGTGTATTTCATTCTAATGTGAACCACTGGTCAAGGAGACACCCTGCCTGTAGCCCTGGGCTGCCTTTCTTAATCACCTATTTCCATCACTTAGAAAAGACATAATTAGACTGATACTTCAAGTACTCTAATAATCCACCTCAGGTAGCAAGTGCAGAGTATATAATAAGTAGGGAGTTCATAAAATGGCTTGGGGTAAAAGAACAATTTTTTAAAATGTTTTTTTAGTTGCAGATGGACAATACCTTTATTTTATTTATTTATTTATTTTTATGTGGTTCTGAGGATTGAACCCAGTGACTCACATATGGTAGGCAAGTGCTCCACCACAGACCCATAACCCCAGCCCCAAAGAAAAATTTTTTAAATACCCCATGCATAGTGCCTAAAACAGAACAGGTACCAAATAAATATTCCGTTCCTTCCCATCCTGTCCTCAATATTACCTCACAAGATTGTGAGCGTATTTTCAAACCATAACCACATAGAACATCTAACTAAACAATCCAGTCCCCCAGGGGGTTAGGAATTAAACTTCTTCCTTGTTTCAGGTTTACTCTAGATATTACTTGAATGTTATTAATAATCACAAGAAGATGGTTATAAAATAATTGGTTCTACTCAAAACCTTTACTTACTATGCAGATACATTTAATATTTCATATTTATCCTAAATAACAAAAGAGATATTTCCTTATTGACAATTGTACATATCTGTCATGTACAACATGATGTTTTGACATATGTATGTATTGTGCAATAGCTCAATCAAGCTAATTAATATATATGTTATTTACTTACTATTTCCATGGTGAGAGCACTTAATAAAATCCACTGTCTTGGGGAATTTAAAAAATGTAATACATCACCTTTAACTATAGTCACCATGTTGTACAATTCATCTCCTGAATTTATTCCTCTCATTTAACTGAAACATTGTGACCTTTGACAAACAACTCCCCAAACCTACATACCCCAGGCCCTTGGTAACTACCATTCTTCTCTCTCTCTCTCTCTCTCTCTCTCTCTCTCTCTCTCTCAATTCAACAATTTACACTCCATATACATGTGAGATCATAAGGTATTTGTCTTCTGTGTCTGGCTTATTTCACTTCATGTAATACAATATACTCTCAGGTTCATCCATGTTGCTACAAATGACAGGATTTCCTCTTTAAGGCTGAATAGCATTTCATTGAATGTAAGCACCACATTTTCTTTATCCATCCACCCATTAATGGACACTTAGGTTGTTTCCATAGTTTAGCTGTTGTAAATAATGCTGCAAAAAACATAGGAGTTGAACTTAACAAAAATCTAAAAATAACATCTGTGAGAACTTTATAGGTTGAATTATGAAATAATAGACTCTTTCAAAATAGTAATTACCATTATATTCAAAACAAGTGATTCACACTAGTTATAAATAAATAACTATAAAATGTTAAATAGTGGAGAATAATTTTTTTAAAAAATAAGATAATGATGCTAAAATTTTTCCTATTTGGATATGACTGAAACTCATCATTCCACATATCCATCAATCTAAAAACACAGGCACATTAAACATTTTAGATGGGAAGAGGACAAATAGAAATACACTTACCAAAAAAAATGTACTTTTTCTATATTACAATTCTAATAAGATTTATTGCATCTAATTTTACTTGACAATAACAAAAAAAAACCTGAAATAACACTAAAGAAATTTCTGAATTTCAGATAAATATTTACTTACTTCATGAGTTATTTATTCTTAAAACCTCCCCAAAGGTTAAGAAGAAAGTATTGCCACCTCAGTGGGTCCTTTAGTTCATGCCAGATAGAAATAAAATGCTTTCTTTTTGTCTTAAACAATGGATGTACTTGGGGAACCTCTTCCTGTTATTCACCCAAAGCCTAGAGCCTGCAGTCACCAACTTCAACTTCAACCCTAGACTCCTGCCTCAAAAGAGAACCTGAAGCACTTGGAGGCATTATCCTTTATGCTACACGTTTCAACATTAGGCAGAATATTATTGTAATGCTATAAAAGGTAAAGTGACAGTCTCCCCATCCACACTCCCCATACCCTAGGCTTTAGTGAATAGAGCGTTATTTTACCACTGACAAGGTTTATAAATTGAAAATTGGTTCTACAATCACAACTCCCACAGCTTCTTGGACAGATTTTCATAAGTAAGTGGATTTAGGACTTCAAACCTTCTATCACAGCTCCATTCCTGAGTTCTCTGACTATCCTTTGGTTGGCTAGAATATATGATCAGGCAGTTGTTTCGAGAAGGGTTTTGGGGTGCCATAGCTCCTGAGAACTGAGCTACTTACTTCCATACCTTTCAAATGTGAAGGATAGCTAGCTGGATATAAAATTCCTTAGTCACTCTTTCCTTCACTTATAGATTTGCTCCATTGTGCTTAGCTATGTGATCATCTGACACCACCATGATTTCTTTACTTTTTTGAGGGGGTGGGGGGCTCATTTATATGTAGCTTCCTTTTTCTGGCTACATACCCAAATAAACATCCTTGAGCTTTGCTTTATTTCAATTCTTGAGATTCAGTACTTTTCTTTCTTGATGCATGTCTTAGTCCATTTGCTACAGAGCTGGGGCCTTTTGAGATACTGAGGCAGGGCAAAGATCCGCCCTTCAAACCCAATTCTTGCAATCAAGTTAGAAAGATTTCAGTCATGTTGCTCAGAGTAACAGAAATGAGTTTATTAAAGGGATAGGAAAAGGGAAAGGGGACTAACTCTCAAGGGACATAGATAGTAGGTCCTATCAGGAAAGGGACAAGGTGCCTCTCCTGCACTCCAATTCTGGGAGGATCCCAGAGAAGTTTCCAGAGAGTCCTTGTCAGGTCCACCTCTTGACTTTTGATTCATAGCAAGATGACATGAGAGTTTTAAATCCCAACTGCCATAGCAACTCTAGGTCACCTTGGCTCATGCTGACCAGTTCTTACACATGTTATGGTTAGGAGGAAAATTCCTTATATCCATAGTTTCTGGATATGGTTGCTAAAATCTCCCCTTTCTGGGTAACTTGGGTTCCTCTTATTAACATTATTTTGGGCCTGCAGTTAACAGGTAGTTTACTAAGGAATGTGACGTGTCCTGACCACTTAGGCCAGGCAGGACTATAGGTAAATTGCTTTTGGAAAAGAAAGCATGTGGGGGTCAGCACAATGGGCCCATTTTATAGAATTATTCTCTTAACCTCATGTTCCCACCATCCTCATCTGTCTGTCTCCTAACACATTCAGGCTGCTATAACAAAATACCTTACACTGGGAAACTTATATACAACATAAATTTATTTCCCACAGTTCTGGAGGTTCAAGATAAAGGGGCCAACAGTTTCAGTGTTGGATGAGGGTCCATTCCTCATAGTCAGCACCATCTCTCTGTGTCCTCATATGATGAAAGAGCTAGCTAGCTCTCTGAAGTTACTTTTATAAGAACATTAATCCCAAGCAGCAGGGCTAGTCACCTCCCAAAGGTCTCAAACTGATAACCACCATCTTGAGGGTTAGAATTTCAACAAATTAAGGCTGGAGATGTAGCTCAGTAGTAGAGCATTTGCCTGGCATATGCAAAGTCCTCAGTCATTCCCCAGTACCACTAAAAAATAAACAAACAAATAAAACCAGGATTTCAACGTATGAATTTGGGGTAGATACAAACATTCAGACCATAGCAAGGGATATGGACTAGTTTCATTTGAGTCATTTCCTGATATCATTTGGACCTCTAAATTCAAGTGGTCTTAATATATTCAGAAAATTTTTTCTTCTTCTTTCAAGGCATTGAGGAATTTTTCTGTTGTTTTTTATTCAGGAACACAAATTATACAGGTGCTGGTTCTCATTTGTCATTCTTCTGTATTTATGATCTCATCTATGTTAACTTTCTTACCTTTATCTTTTCAAATAATTTTTAATGAGTTCCTGCCAGCTTGTCAGTATTGGCCTGGCTTTCTTCAATCATATTTACTTCCTATTTTTGCTAATTTTTAATAAATAGGTCATTATTTTAAAAATCAAATAGACATTCATCTCCAGAAGACAGGATTAATGCACTTTTTTTTCCTATTCCTCCTGCTAAGTTCAACTAAATACCCTGAACATTGTGTACAAAACAAACTTGAGAAGACTCTGGAACATAGTGAAAGAAGGTACCCCAGCCAGGGTCCTTAGGACCTCAGGAATGACATGAGAGCAAGCTTCCTGAATTTTATTTTTGACTCATGTATCCTAGACTGAGAAGGTACTTGAAGAAATAAGGGCTCTGCAAAGTCACTGTTAAGAAGATAAAAAAAAAGACTGAGAAAAAAATACTTGTAAACCACAAGATGACAAAGAATGAGTAGCTGGAATAAATAACTCTAAACTTAGCAGTTAAAAAATGTCCAATTAGAAAATTAACAAAAAAAACAAGAAGGCACATTTTGCCAAATAGGATGTACAGATGGCATATAACCACATGAAAAGACATGCAGCATCATTATTTATCAATGAAATGCAAATTTAAACCACAATGCAAAGATCACTATGTGCCTATCAGGATGACTAAAATTTTTTAAAAAATGGTGATGTCACCAAATAATGGAGAATACACAGAAACCGTATCATTAACACATTGCTGTTGGAAATGTAAGTGGACCAGACTCTGTAGAATAGTTTGCCAGTGTCTCCAAGAATTAAATACTCAACTACCATGCCAGCTATTTGATTTTTGGACTTTTGTGGTAGAGAAAGAAAACTTGTGTTCACATAAAAACCTGTACATGAATGTTCACAGCAGCTATATTCATAACAGCCCCAAACTAAAAACAATTCAGATGTCCTTCAGTGGGTAAGTGGTTAAACCATCTGTGGTTCATTCTTATCATGTAAATACTACGCAGAAATAAAAAGGAACAAATTATTGATACACATAACAATTTGGATGGCTCTCCAGAGGGTTGTGCTCAGGAAGAAAAGCCAATTTCAAAAAGTGGCATACTGTATTATACCATATATACAACATTTTTGAAATAACAAAATTATATAAATGGAAACCCAATTAGCAGTTTCCAGATTTTAAGGAGGGATAGAATGGAAGAGAAGTGGGAGTGACTGCAAAACAGCAACATTTTGCAAGACGTTATCATTAGGGGAAATTAGATAAAGGGGTACACAGTATCTCATATATTACATTTTCCTTGGGATAAAATTCACATAGCATAAAATTCACCATTTCAGTCAGCCTTCAAGCAGACAAGTCAGTGGTTTTTAGTATATTCATAATGTTTTACAAATCTTACTTCTATCCAATTCCAGAATCTTCCATTGCCCCAGAAAGAAAGCTATAACCACAAAGCAGCCACCCCACCATTAGTCTTCACTATGTTACAGGGCCAGGGACTTCTGGGAAATTGAGGTAGCATGAAGGCCCCCCTTCAAACCCTGATTTTTATGACTAAGAAAGATTTCAGACAAGCTGCTCAGAGTAATAGGCACAGTTTATTGGAAAGGATAGGGAAGGGGAAAAGGACACACTCGTGGGAGAGAATGCATCTTCTCAGAAGGACTGTGCCCCTCTCCTGCCTTCCACTTTTATTGGGATCCCAGGGAAGTTTACAAAGAATCCTGTCGAGGTCCACCTCTTGACTTTTAACTAACAGCAAGATGACATCAGACTTTCGAATCTCCACTGCGATAACTCTAGGTCACCTTGGCCCACGCTGACCAGTTCTAATTGAATCGGTTCTTATAGATTTTATGGTTATGGAGATCATCTTTATCTCCTGGAGACTGTCTGATTTGTGTCAGGGTCTATGTCAGGGTCACAAAAGTTCCCCGCTGAAGGGCCTGCATTTCTTTTGCAGATAACAGGTAGTTTGCTGAGGAGTGTAACATAGCCTATGGACTTTATTCAGGCAAGGCTGCAGGTATATTGCTTCTTAATAATGAAAGCATGTGGGGGTCAGCACAGTGGACCAACCATTTTATAGAATTATACCCTTAACCTCATGTTCCCACAGCTCAGGTCAGTCCCCTATCAGAAGGACTGCTGTTGCAGAAGCCCAATTTTTAAAAAGAGGAAAGTTTAGGTCCTTCTCAGATCCTTCCTGAGCATAAATGCAGGCCTGGGCATGTGGGTGGCCTTCTTCCTGGGAATGTGTCAGAGCCTGGGAGAGCACTTTATCCCTAAAGCACCTCATTGTCCAGACTATCCTAGAGCCTTTTGGTTAATCTGTTGTTTGCCCCACCCAGCATCCATCATCCATTGCCTCACACTGAGGCTCTTAGCACCTTTACCTGTGTGTCTTTAAGCAGTCCCTCTTCCTCATATTTTTTAAAAAATATCAGTTTTGTATATCAATAAATGACACATTCTATTATCGTAGGTAAGCATTTAAGTTTCTTCCCATACCATCCCCCTTGGCTTCCCCACCAATTCTCCCAATATAATAATATTACAACTGTAATTGAATTGGTATTTAGTGTGCAGATTATATATTCACAGATGATCACTTGCTCTGTGGCTCATTTCTGTTTTTTTGAAGTTAATGTGTGGGGGTTTTTCATTTGCTTAGTTTTCTTTTGTATGTTCAAATTCTTACCAAACTTTCTACTGCAATTGCCATTATATCTTTCCACATCAGGTAACTTATCAATCCCAATTGATAAGTTGGAATTGATAAATTCCAGAGAGTCCTCTCTCTCCTCTCTGACCTGCTGTTCTCTCAGTCTTTGGGATAGCTATCACCTGGATTTTTCCTTTAATGTAATTCTCAGAATTTCCTTGTCTTTGTCCTAGTTGGATTCCCTCATCCTGTTTCAGGGTTTACTCATTTGTTCCTGTCCAAAAATCTGGTGCACAAGTTATTGATTGATTGATTGATTGATTGTACAGGGGATTAAACCCAGGGGGACATAACCTCTGAGCCACATTCCCATTGCTGAGGCTGGCCTTGAAGTTTTGACCTCCTGCCTCTCAGTCGTGAGCCTCTGGGATTACAAGCACCCTGTAGAGCACAAGTTTTATTTGTCAACTGTAACTTAATAAAGCTGAAATATTTTTTAATTGGTACAATGTGAGCGGATTAAGGATACAGGCATTTTACCTTCCAGTCTCCTCAGACAAATTCAATCATAACTGGTTGCCTTTTACACCTGGGATGCCAGTGTTCCTGACAGATTCTTACATCCTAAATATTCCTGGCAGAAATTTTTGAGACTATGTGTTTGAAAATGTCTTTGGCCACCATGACACTTGACTGACAGCATAGAATTCCATTATGGTCCCACTTTCCTCCAGCTAGCTGTCCCTTGAACATGACAGACAGTTTTCTTCCTTTGCCATTCTCGTTTGCATTTGCTGCCTGACTAACTTCTTCACCAACCTCAAGTCTGTGCTCAAATATTACAATCTCAGTGACTACCCTCTATAAAATCACAAGCCCTGGCACTTCCATCTCCTTTCCCACTTTTATTTCCATAGCACCTATCACCATCTGGCATGCTATGTATTTTCCTTTGCCTTTTTTTTTCCCTGTCTTTCTCCACTAGACAGTAAACACTGGGGCCAGAAACTTTTTTGTGTTCACTCATGTATCCCAGCACCTGTATATAGCAGGCTATCCATATCTATTCATTGAACAGACTAATAATAAACACTTCTTTTCTATTTTCTATAATGTGCTAAAAAGGACTATAACTTATAATTATCATATATAACATGTATTTGCTATGATAAATAAAAATGGATTTGTTTGATATAAAATTAACTTACTTGAAGATCTAAAAGAGATCAGATTTGTTTTTAACATGAAATAGGCAAGCACTTGATGCTTATGGTTCACAGTGTATATGTGACCCTTTCTAGCAGCATGTAAAGTAGCCTTTGTTCTGAGCTTCTACGTCATACGCTGCTCACCTTTTACCTGTCTTCTGGCCACTAGGGCTTCAGGAACTCTCAAGCACTCTGTGCTAGGCCCATCTTCTGTTGCTGGCTTCTCTCACTTTGGGCTTCATTTCACCTACTTTGGGTTGGATCATTTCACCTGTGGTCTAGGCTTTGGACAGACCTTCTGCCTAGAAAGTGACCAAAATAGCCATTTCCTCTATGTCTAGTAGCCAGGTTTATCACTGGTGTCCCCATCATGCACACATACAAAACCCACCCTCCACACCTTACAGGAACCCCACACACTTCAGCATAACAGTTATTTCATTTTTTATTTTTATTTTTAATATTTCATGAGATAAATGGCACTGGCTTTTAATAATTGACTTTCCCATTATAACGTATAAAACTTAATGTTGGAGGGCTGGGGTCGTGGCTCAGTGGTAGAGCACTCACCTAGAGTGTGTGAGGCACTGGGTTTGATTCTCAGCACCACATATAAATAAATTAATTAAATAAAGGTGCCTTGACAACTAAAAATTATTTTTTAAAAAACAATGTTGAAAAAACCTGTATCACTGTCATGTCTCATTTTTACATAAGAACCAAATAAAAACATTTTTAAAATACACTTGTAATACACCACTTAAGTGGTGGTACAGTCTGAATAACTTTTTTCCCCAAAAAAATTGCCTATTGTCATAAGAGGTTTAATCTTAAGCCAAAAGAGAATAGGAGTCTTTTAAAAACACATTTAAATGGAGCTGCTAGATCCAGCAGAATAAAATACAAGATATCCAGTTAAAAATGAATTTCATATAAACAAAAAAATAATTTTAACAGATCTGTGTTTCAACACATTATATTTTATATTTTATCAAGCAACCCTACATTTAAATAGCCAACTGTTGCATCCATGAAATCATTTGGTTAGGTTTGTAGTGAATGTAAAGGATTAATATTAAGATGCCACAAAGGGAGATGGTTAGAAATTCACTGACTGATGACATGATGCAGCAGCCTATTTTAAGCTGGTTAAAGTCTGTAGAGTGAGAAAGGTGTGAGTAATGAGATGCTGGCCCAAGAGCAGAATGAAGACATTCATCATTATGCTTCTTGCCTCAGATTTCTTGACCCTTATCATCTGCAGGGGCACAGAGATCGCATCCTAGGAACACAGATTCAAATGCATTTCCCATGTTGCAAAGAAATCAAATCAAACCATAGATAGCACTGGAAGCCTTTCAGTCATTCATCCCAGATTTTTCTGTTACTATCTTAGCTTAAATCATCATAAGAACATGCCATGTTCTGGGTAGATTAAATAAAATAAATTTATTTTTTACTGTCCTGGTGTTCAGGAAGTCCAAGATGGAGATGCTGGAAGATTTGGTTCTTAATGAGAATTCTGGTTTGCAGATGGATGCCTTCTTGCTATATCCTCAAATGGCAGAAAGAGAGATTATCTCTCTCACATCTTTTCTTATAAAGTCATTAAGCCCAATCCCATTCATGAGGATTTCACTATCATGACCTCATTTTCTCCCAAAGGCCCCATTTCCAAGTACCATCATATTGGGGATTACAGCTTCACCATATGAATCTGAAGGGACACAAACTTTCAGTCCACAGCAACGGAAATTTGAATAAACCCTAGGTGTATATACACAGAGATCTTGGCTGCTAGGAAATATTATTTCTGACATTTGAGTAAATTATTGGTAGATACAACTAGGCACCCTCCACAGTCAAGAGAAAAGAGGGTGCTTCTTTGAAATCGGGGCATAACTCACCAATAGCCAGGTTTCATTTTAAGAAAGTAATAAAACTAACATGATTTTACCTTTTAGAGCTGTTTATCACTCAGAGTTTCAGTTTTGGTGATTGCACTGTAGTAAATTAGCTGACTGTGAGTCCAAAGATTCTATCTTCATCCAGACAGTCCATTCATCATACTTAGCATTTGGATTTCAGCAGAGCTTTCCCACATATTTGCCAAAATGCCACTGAAGTAATCACAAAAAGCTTCATGTTTTGTGCATCTAATACTTAAATATCATCAGTGGCTTTGGATTTAGGTTTATTGGACTATTTTAATAATGCATCTTTTTATCAAAAGTTTAATATGGCCACTTTCTTAGTTAATGAGTACTATTTAAATTTTGATTTCATACCAAAAATGGAGTGAACTTTAGTAGTTTAATGTATACTTGACCCAAGAATGCTATACAAAGTGGTGGTAGAAATTATCAGGGCTTGATAATGTAAAAGTGGCAAAGGTTTTAAACATTATCAAATATTTATCAAGTTTTATGGTCACTATAAGATTCAAATTATATATGTCACTCACATCTTTATACTCTCAATACAAGTGTTGCAAATTGGCAAGCTATTCAATTAGGTTATCCAGTTTTAGGAAAGAATAATTCAATTTTAAGTGGTAAAAGTACCAAACTGTGATGATTAAATCCAAAAAATTCAGTTACATAAAATGCATTATTGGAAGATGAATAAAATTTCTAGGCCAAAACTGTGCAGCTAGTTATCTAGAAGTTCCAAATGAGGTGATGTTATTTGAATGCCATTTGTGGTTTGGGATCTAAATATATTCCAGTGGCAAATTAGTCAGTTTGTATTACCTGATCCTCGTGGGCACTATCAGACCAGGCACAAATTCCAGAAATTTCAGTTAACTGGTATGTTTTTAGTCTCATATATCTAGATGACTGGGCCCAAATAAAATGAATAGAAGGACCCACCCTTTGTCTTCCTAGGTTGGATACAGCACTGCCTGCTCTTCCTAACCAATCTCTCTCTTTTTAAAGTATGACTATTAAAATGATCAATGAAAATATCATATCTTATTTTATTAATTAAGCCTTACTTTTTTTTTTCATCTTCTCCTCTTTGGAAAATACTTGGACATAATGGAATTGGTCTCAGGAGATTCCTCCACAGACAGTTCTTGGTCTCCACCTGAAATGGCCTCTGCCTCCCTGTCAGAAACACCACCTTTCTTTACGGCATCAAGCATCTTCTCTCTGACTGATCCAAGCACCACAGACATAACGTCTATTGACCAGACAGTACTAGGTCCAGGGCTCACTCTCCCCACCAGTGATTATTCTACCATCAGCCAGTTAGCTTTGGAAATTTCACATTCGTCTGCATCTTCAGATGGCAGCAGGTTGAGTACAAGCAGCGAAGATGTGATCAGAGACCTAGAAGAAATTGATGTGTCCGACAATTTTGTATCATCAGAGGTACCAGGACTGAGTGGATATGTTTCTACCCCAGATCATCTCTTGGAGAGCACCACTCCCGCTCCTGCTTTACAATATATCACCACTAGCTCAATGACCTTTGCCACCAAAGGCCAAGAGCTGGTAGTATTCTTCAGTCTGCGTGTTGCTAACATGCCTTTCTCCAATAACCTGTTCAACAAGAGCTCTGTGGAGTACCAAGCTCTGGAGCAGCGGTTCACACAGCTGGTGAGTGGACACTGCTTATTTTTCTCAGCCCTCTGTCTCTCTTCTTTCCTTTTTATGGTTGTTTTTATAACTTTACAGGAAAATCATTGGCTATATTGAGAAATGCAGGTTAGGTGAGAAACCTGGGAAACAGCTGCTGCTGAAGGCATTCAGCTGGAGTTTTGAGATTGGTTTGTATTGATTGGGGGACTGAGTGCAAGAATGGACACTCAGGGAAGACACAGCCACCCAATTTCATGGAAACTAATTTACCTTTAAAATCTCCTCTTTATAGTTCTTCCTAAATTATTTTATTCAGAAATAATTCTCAAGTACTAAACTTGGAATCTAAAAATAGTATGGGTAAACTTTTCCTGAGTTGCAGTCTCTAATGGAAGGATAGAAAGCAATGCTGGTCCAGCACAGATGACCAGAGAGTTCAGGTAGATAGGCTCCTCTTTTAGGTCCCTTAAGTTCTTGTAAACTTAAAAAGTGACTAAAGACTTATCATCCCTGGCCCCTATCAAAGAAAGTGAGAAGATAATCATGATGACATAGATCTTTGATAGTAAACATCTCCAAACTCACATTTATTTTATTTCTACAAGTAAAATAAGAAATGCTAAAGTAGGTAGTACCTCTACACAGTCAAGGCCAATTGTAGTTATACAATTATACCACACAGATTGAAATTTTCTGACAATAATAGAGAAACTATGTGTATACTTCATATAAGTTAAATTATTGTACAAATGAAAATCCACATAAAATCCAATTTCTCAGGTGAACATTTGCTTTAGAAAAAGATTGCTTGTGCCATTGCCCCCCCCCCACACACACACACACACCATGAAATGAATAGACACTGGGACGGTTTCAGGAAAAAGAGTCCCTGTGAACCTAGTCCAGATGTCTTACTAAGCTGCCATATGAAAAAAATCAAGAATACAGTGACTTTTAAATTAGATCCAAGGTTATTTCTCTTTCACTTGATGGATGAGACAGCTGCTCTAAAACATCACCCACATTTCTTCATCTGTAGTTCTGCCAATGCCAGGGATGTTTCCTCATTTGCCTAGTCAAAGTTGGAGTGTGGGAATATCCCTGTTTCCAGAGGAGATTCCAGATGGCAGCTTAGAGGAAGACTGTGTTTCCAGTTGTTCAACAGCTCAGGATTTAAGAATCAGGAGTAATGACACATCCCTTTTTTCACTTGTGAGAAGGGGAAAGAGAAGGAGCTGAGGGAAAGCAATATCCTCATCAGCAGGTGATACCAAAGTGGCCCACATCACTTCCACTCAGATTCTGTCAGTAGGAACTAGGCACGTGGTCACACTGGATGCAAGAGAGGCTGAAAAATGTGATCTCTAATGAGCCAGCTTCTTTCCCATTAAGAGTAGAGAATTTGGACTTGGGAGAAGGGACAGCTAGCCATCTGGCACACTACACGAAAACAGATGACTCCTAGTAAAGACCAAAGGAATGCTAACACATAAAGAATGAGTTCAAAGTAAGTAGGAGAAATCAAGCAGAGTGCATTGAAAAAAGTTGCAACCATATATAAAAGATTATTTTCTTTTTACAGTGAGGGAGGTACCACAATGTGGGTCAGGTTCAGAGCCAAAATTTTGATGGGACCGGGTAATTATCAGGTATAGGCCAAGCCTAGGAGAATGCAGTTTGCATCTTTGCACTCTCTAGATTCAGATGGAGGTATGCAGTTCATGATGAGGCAGCTCACTTATGAGGCCAGAGACAAGTTTGACTTCACAAAGTTTCAAATATTTCTGAAAAATGATTTCAAAGATGGCCATGACTCACAAGAGGCAAATGAGAGAACCTGAAGCACAATGCCCTGAGGCGTACTTTTGAGATTATTAAATTATAGTTTTTAAAGGGGTCCCTAGGGCAACATTTTTTGTTCTCCCTTTTTATCTCCAATTCAGATAAGGGCACTGAGGTTCCGCACAGTGGTTATGTGGCTTGATGAAGGTCACACAGCTAGGTACGGAACATTCCAGGACTGGCACCCACATTTCCTGGCTGCCAGTTCTCTATTAACTCTTCTCGTTACATTTGTTTTGGCCCTGAAACATATACTGCATAGACAGACACATTGTTATTGAAGCTGTTGTTGATTTCAATAGGTCATTTCCAACTAGTTGCTTCCGGATTGCTGTCCCATTTATACAGGAGTAGGTCAGTTTACTCCTTGGCTCAGTTTGGAACATGTTTTTAATTACTTTAACTACTTTTAATTACTTCTTATTTTATTAAAAACCTGGCATGCAAGTTGATAACATTGGCTTGGATTTTTTAAAATCATCTGTTCTCACATTTCATTGTGAAGAAATCATTACCCATCCATCAAAATACAAAGAAAGATGGAAATATGAGACATCATTACTGCAGACATGTCATTAAGTAGTGGTGTTCTGGCCTCACATTAAACAAAAATAAAAGCAATTGAAATATATGTTTCCAGTAATGAAAGGGAGCACAAATGGAATTAGCAGCAGCTGAACACTTGGAACGTGGTTAAGAGTAAACCATCTTTTATTTTGCAGCTGGTTCCGTATCTGCAATCTAATCTTACAGGATTTAAGCAACTTGAAATACTTAGCTTCAGAAATGGGAGTGTGATCGTGAACAGCAAGGTGAGGTTTGCTAGGTCAGTGCCGTATAACCTCACCAAGGCCGTGCACGGGGTCCTGGAGGATTTTCGTTCCACTGCAGCCCATCAACTTGATTTGGAAATAGACAGCTATTCTCTCAACATTGAACCAGGTAAAAGAATCCAAAAGAGAAACTTATGGGGATTTTTTTGTTCATTTTGTTTTGTTTTGGTTTTGAGCATTCTGTTCAACTGTGAAACCACAAAAAATTAAATTTAAATCACACTTGATAAAACAGCCTTTCAGAAGCTACAGATCCCATTATCAGAAAGAGTCCTAAGACATGCAGGTTAAATTTTTCCACATCAGAAAGCAAAGAACAAATGTACCTCTTACTTCACAGAGAGCTTTAATTTCCTTTCCGAATAAAACTTTTGCTGTACTTCAGTTTTTTGTTTTTTTTTTTTTTTTAATGTCGCCCACAGTCAAGCTAAGTTACATTCTGCTAGAAGTCAAAAGCACTTTCTTGGTGAACTGCAACAATCTGGGGGTTCCTACCTCAGAAACCTTCTAGTCACAGTGAGCTGTCAGAACAGCCTCTTCATAACATAATTCAGGAAGAAACTGAGACAGCATCCTGAGGAAAGAAAAATAATCAGATCAGAATTCAAACTTAGAGAAAGTCACTTCGCCATCACCAAAGAAAGGAGAAAATAATTCCCTTTCCCAGTTGTGCACCCTAGATCAGCCTCCGTGTGTAGGAAAAAAACAAATAAGAGTTAGTGGAGGAGACAACTCTTAAAGATAATGGGAAGCAAACCTCTGTTCCAGTGATTAAAGCAGAATGTATGTGCCAATATAACTTGCTGTGCCCAAATAGGAACTGTTTTCACCATTAGTTTCAGAATTCTGGTTTTTAAACAACTAAAGGAAGTTTTTGTAAATTCCCTGGAGGGCAAGAGGGGAGGGCTACAGACCTACTGCCAAAGCAACCTTCCAGTCAGGTTTGCAACAGAGTCTCTTAATTGGCTATGAATTAGTAAAGTGAATCTTTTAACACCTTTCTCTGGCACTCTGTAGACTAACAATGAAAGCAAAGGGGAAAAAGGCCTAGGGCAAAAATGCAATCCAAAGGAAACCTTTATCTTTGACACATAAGGGTTTTGAGAAACTTTAAAAAATTTTCCTTCAGTACCTTTGTAAACAGGATCATTAAAAAGACAGGACGCCCTTAGGCACTGAGCCTGGGAGTAGTAACCCCACGCAGGAGCAGCTAAGTGAGCCCTCTGGACTTCTTCAGAAATCAAAAGACCTCCTAAATGCTGGTGAGAGGCTGCTTCTTTCCCTGAAAGTTAATGTAGAACTGAGAAGGAACCAGAGGGTCCCTGCAATTAAGATCAGGAAATTAATCTCTCCTGTCACTCAGTAAAGATCAGGAAGTATATGGGGAGAACCTGGAGAGCATAAGAGAGGTGAGAGACTAAACCCCTCCTTTCCTCCCTCCCTCAGAGAGCTGACTGTTTACTAAGAGACCATCCAGTAACACAAGAAGGTCAATGCAAGCCAAGGTCAATTCATAGCCTAGGCGAGAGCCCCCAGCCTCTACCAGTAGGGACAGGCTTCTCAATGTATGTGTCAGTTAAGAGGCTGTATAACCAATGTGATCCTGAAATCTGTACACGTGGAAAAATAAGAATTCATACCCCATTTGAATCAAATGTATGATATGTCAAGATCAATGTATTGTCTTGAGCAACCAATAAAAAAAAAAAGTGCCTCAGAAAGAGGGTGGGAAGCTGGTAGCACATTGTCAAGTTTGCAAAAGAGACACTGGTGATATTGAAAGAAAGTATAGAATAATAATGGCTTTCGAGGATCCACAGCCCTGAATGGGAGACTGTGTACTAGGAGCAATATCCAATTTCCACAAGTGAAAAATGGAGATCATACA
Organism: Spermophilus citellus; assembly: GCF_964194105.1. Classification (NCBI taxonomy): domain Eukaryota; kingdom Metazoa; phylum Chordata; class Mammalia; order Rodentia; family Sciuridae; genus Spermophilus; species Spermophilus citellus. The sequence continues at coordinate 86,485,848 of NC_138186.1, read as the reverse complement.
TTTTTGAGGATTAACCAAAAGAATATTTATAATCCTTAGCATGGTAGCTCATTTCTACCTTGTCCTTCCCACTCATTGTTGATCGAAAGGAAAACTTTTGGGTACAGTTTGGCACAACAGCTTCTCACCTATGCATAACCTAGCATAAATAGGAATCTTTTTTCATATTGGGTTTGTACATTTTGACTTATATAGAGGAATTCCTAAGTTCATTGTTTATTTTTCACTTTTATAAATCATATTTGACTTCCTAATTCTGCTATCCTCAAATGTTTTGGCAGAAGCATTGCTTATGTCCTAACTGGCTCACCACAGTCATTTCTTGACAGACTTCTTAAATGAATTTATTTTCTCATTCATTCATTCATTCATTATTTTGTGAGTTTTCCATGTACTAAAACTTTAGGTTCTCTTACTCTATTGGTTTCTAGTAAGGAAAAAGTATGAACTACCATTTCACTGAAAAACTGAGTGTAAAGTTTCAGTGGTTTTGCAGAGTCTCCCTTACAGATACTGTGAGTGATCATTCAACCATTCAGTACATTGCCTGTCAGATTCATTGCTGTACCTGGCTTTATTATGGCTCCATTTCTGGAAATTTCTGAGCTGATCAATCTCAAATTGAGCTGCCTCTGGAAAGCAGGCAGGTAATTTCCCATATTGTCCAGCATGCTCTATGTGTCCCCTATATTTCCACCATTAAAAATATAAATTGGGCCTGTGCCCAATGGTATAGTAGGCAAGCCTGGAGGTATTCTTATCTTGGTAGTGCAACATAAGTTTGGCTCCAGCAGGGACTGAAACTCATGTTAGCACCATCTCACTTCTACTGGCTGCTTAGAGGAAAAGCTACATAAAAGAACTATTCACAATAAATTAGTGAAAATAATTTCAGCTCCAACTCTTACATAAATACCTTACCTTATATATATTATTCTTGCTGGTACTGTAGGTTGCAAATGGTCAAGTTAATTATGACAGCGTTGCAATAATAATCATGATTAACATTTATTAAGCAACTACAATGTGGGACAGGCAAAGGACAAGTGAGAACAGGAATGGGCACTGACCACATGTGCCTTCTCGCTCACAGCTAAGGATCCTGGTTTAGTTATTTCACCAAAGAAGGCAAAAGGTAAATTCCCCCATGGAAACAGCAAGTGGGCACTTGGGCTAATTAATGTATGCAAGCCAGTCCCTGCACCAGGGAACTGCAGAAAAAGGAAAAGAGACATCTTAAAACTAACTGCTGGGAGCAAAACTTTTTTCATTCAAAAAATACTTTTTAATGACAATTTTCTTAGTTTTTTAGTTTTCCTTTATATTTTATTTTGATGAGGTCTGGCAGACTGCACAGGAAAGAATGTAGAAGTAGAGATGATGTAAAGTATTCTAGTGCCTTTGGTCCATGGACAAGCCTATGATGGATGGACGGTGATAGTAAGGACTGAGCAGCTAGCAACAGCTTTGAGGAGCCAGGACACTGGCCGGTCATGCAGCAGTACAAATTTCCATTAGGTAGTTGTAGCTGCTAAGGATATAAAGCCAAAGCATGCAGCAATCAAGTTCACACTGGGACAGACAAAAGCACCCCCTCATTCACCTGTTATTCATAGCTCCTCCTCCTGTTCACAGCCTTGTTTCAATTCAGGGTAGAGATAGCACCAAAACTCACCATATTGCTTCCGAACAGAGTTAATTAACTTCTTACTCCAAGCATTTGTACATCTCAGAAAACATCTTGAAAATAACATCTAAAACACTTTTCTTGAAAGAAAGAAAGCCTACACAGTTGCAGTAAAGTATTTCTAGCACCAAAACTTCTGTACAATTTTAGTTTGGGAAAATAAGCATGAAATTACTTTTGTTTGTTTGTTTGTTTGTTTGTTTGATGGTGCAGAAGATGGAACCCAGAGCCTCATGCTTGCTAAATAAGTGTGCTACAATTGAGTTACAACCCCAGTCCTGTTTTGATAATAGAAGAAATAGGTATCCAAATTTTAAAGCAAATGAAGAAAAAAATACAAAGATTTTCAATCATTTTCTTCTTTTTTCTTTTTAGTCTAGCAATATGATAGCTATTTTGCTCTTAGTTTTTTAGTGTGAATGGCTGATTCAGATTTTCTCCTTTTGGTGGTATATTTGAGCATTAGCTATCATGGTGACTGACAGATAGGCTGATTAAAATGTCCTTCTAGAACAACCAACCAGTGCAGCCAGCTGAACTTGCTGCCTCTCAGGTCACTGGACTCTGAATGAAGATAATTATATCAGGTTCTTGGAGAACAAGGACTCAAATTCCAATTTACATAGCTCTTGGCTCTTTAGCTGGCATGGTCTTTTCAGATATGAACACCTTGGGCTATACTCAGCAGAGCCCACCCTCCAGCATGCAGGCATATAGTAAAAAGAGACCTGAGGGGCACTGATAATCAAAATTCCTGGAAATACCAAAAGGTCACTTTAGCAAATATAGGAAACCTCCCTGTTTCAGATTTTGATCTTCTGAGTGTTTGCTTAAACTCATTGATGTTGGTCCAATCTACTGGGGAAATTCTCCTTGAAAGAGAATTAAATGGGAAATCTTCAGAGAGAAAAGGGGCAACTGCTAGCAAAACTGTGTGTCAAAAATAAATTTGGTTTGTCTATGGAGAGAATCCCAAGAACTTATCTTCAGAAAATGGAGATGGCATGGTACACTTTTAACCTTTTCCTGGACAGGAGAGCTAAACACCATAGAGAAACCAAGTTACTGGATTTCTCACTCTTTTGCCCTTCCCTTATCACCTTCTTGTGAGAAATAGGAAATCAGAGCCATGCTACACAGAGCAGAGGTCAAGCAAGGTCTCCCACCTCATCTCCAGTATTTCCCCAGCCCCCAGAATCACCTGCCTTTCCCACTCTGCCTCCCCCACCTGTACAAAGAATCACCCATTGCACAGTGTACTATGCCAAACATTTGTTTAGCTTATTAGTCAGAGAATCGTTAGGATAACAGAGCTGGTATAAAGAGGACATATAAACTGGGATTTTCTACAGCCAGATAACAAAGAGATTGATGAAGTAAGGTTGGTAAATATAAAACAGCACTATCATTGTATTTTATCAATCTTCTATGCATTAACTTCTAGCTTTACAGAGTTGTGAAATGTCTGGACCATAATCAATAGCAAATAGCAAGTCAGAGTTACTGCCTTCTAGGCATCCACAAACTTTGTATTCAAGGGCCAGAGAGTAAATATTTTAGGCTTTGCAAACCAAAAGGCAAATCGAAGACATTATGTAAGAACTTATATAACCATTTAAAATCTAACCATTTAAAAATGTAAAAACCACCCTTAGCTTGCATGTTGTACAAAGGCAGACAGCAGGTCAGATGGGCCCACAGATGGTCCTGATTCACTAGGTGGGATTGCTGGTGTTCTAACACAACATTTAAGGTCATGTAGTCAACTTTGCTCCTTATTTCCAAACGGTGGGTAATTTTTCTGAAGCCATCAACAGTTACCCAGCCTCTTCATCCTTCTGGCCCTTATCGCTACTGCTACAGGAAAGTAAGCAAGTAGAGGATAATGCCATCGTGATTCAGGTCGCTGTTCACTCATACTTCAGTGAACAATTATGGATCATCTGTCATGAGTCAGACATCTCATAGGCAGCAGGACCCAGAGATGAATCAACACTGTCTCTGCCCTCAAAGAACAAAATAGGAAGAGAAATTGAAGCAAATATCCAAAAACTATAATAGAACCTCTATAATCAGGATGCAAGCAGTCATGTTATAAAGTACAGAGGAGAAAGCAATTCCACGGAGGTGAGGGGTCACATGGCAGCTTTGTAGACAGTGATAATGAGTCCAGTCTTGGTTAAGATGGTAGTGGACTTAGGTAGAGAGACAAGGAGGGACTATCCCAGAAGGAGCAGGAGGAAAAAGACCATTCTGGAAGACTCAAGGTAGTTCAGTTATTCCACTATGATATTAGCTTTAGATAACAGAGTAAGGAGCCCAGGGAGCACAGACGAGAAGGAAGAGAAAATAAGTGTTAAAGCTAGTCTGAAAGCCCCTGTCACATCTATCTACACCCACATAGGTAGATTGGTTCGTTCGTTCGTCATTCACTCTTTCTTTTTTTCTTCTTTCTTTCTTTCCTTTTCTTTCTCTCTTTCTCTTCCCTTTATAATGTAGAGTCTTTTAAAGTTAGACTTCAATAAATTATAGAAAATTCAAGAAGTGTTCAAAGTAAGAATTAAGCAGTCCTTACAAAAACATTTGCTTTCTCATTCATAAAATACTGCATTTTTGGACAACAGTAAAAATGTATAAACAGGCACAAAGGGTAGCACATAGATTCATTCATTTTTTTAAATTGTTAAATGCAAAAACTAAAGCAAAATTAGTAAGCTCCCTTAAGGATTTTAAAAGACTCCAAAAATATTTGGAGGTGGGGAGACTGCTAAGGAAATGAGCATTAGGCAAATTGACCTTTAGCCTATGAAGCTGGTGTCTAAAAGCCAGGAGAGAGGCCAGAGTTGAAAGTATACATTTCGGAAGCTTCAGCTAAAGCCAGAGAACAGGTAGAAATGCTTCAAGGTGACCTGTAGGATAGCAGGAAAAGAAAGCTGGGAATGGAACTATGAGATACCCCAACGCTTAATGGGGAAATTAGATTGCCAACAAAGAGAGTCAAGAAAGAAAACAAGGGAAACTAGAAGAGGATGCTGCAGAGAGAGGAGGCAGAGAGAGTCAGCAATCTCACCAGCTGTGAATGAACAATAGGTGGAGGTCACAAAAGAGGACAGTAGGGAAGGCAAAGCCAAGCTAGTGGAGTGGCCAAGGCAGAGGCCAGATACTGTTGAGTTGGAAGGAGACAGGAGGAAGGTGGCCTCCAACATTAGGCTCCCTCCTTCCCATAGAAACTGGGAGACCCGGGCTGTGACTTTCTTGATGACTGAATCTCAAAGGGATGGCTCCCAGACCCTGGACAAAGACATTCCTGAGCTGTAAAACTGACAAGAGGCTTTTTTAAAGATTTATGTCTCAAAGGTCAGAGAAAAAGTTGCAACTACAAGTTTTCTACGGTAATTGCTCTAGGGAAAGGGAAGTCAGGGGAATCAGGAAGAAGCCTGTCTAAAGATTAGTGAAGCTGAGGAGAAGTATTTTCTGTCTATGCCCCAATTTTATTATATTTACAGGTTATGCTCAAAGAGAGCATTTACTTATTTTCATTTGCAGAATATGAAACAAATTCCAATCAAGACTTTCCTTTTCTTTTTTTTTTTTTTCTCTTTTCTTTTTAATGGCAGAGTAAAAAAGGAGGTTTGTGATAGTAATGCCAGGAGAGGGAAATGTTATTAACTGGGTTCAATCCCCAGATCCAACAAAAAAGAAAGACAAATGATGATGATGATGATGATGAAAAAGAAAAAAAGAGAAAGAGACAGGATGGGGGAAGAAGAAAAACAGAAGATTTGAAAATTCTCCTGAGATTTTTAGGTGAATATCATCTCACATTTGGATCAGCATCTTCTCAGTAAGAGTTACCAGTGCAGTCAGTTAGGCCAAATAACATCTGCAGAGGTAGAGACATGTAGTAGAGTGGCATGCTGTTATTCCTGCATTCAGTGTGCCATTCGCCTGTTGAAAACTCCCTGAATAAATGAATCTGTGATGAGAAATATAAACCAATGTTAGAACTTTCTGTGATTTATCAACTGAAAACCGAATAAATCACAGCTTGCTCAGTATTCTGCCAGCATTTCCAGCAACGAGAGTCGTCTTTCATTTAGGCTGCTATGAAAATTCTTCAGAAGCATGTAGAGCTTTTATGCCAGTTAGCTGTGCAGGTTGGAGACTTCAAAAATGCAAAACCACATACAACTTATTTTCTCCTTGAATCCCTAAGAAACCTCCTCAAAAATGGGCAGACCTCAAGGCTGGTAAATAGTAAACACAGAAATTAATTACAGTCTGGCATCCAGGATGTTTTCAGCAAAAATGTAGATCAACAACCTCATCTTCTCTGGAAAATGCATTATGTGTCAGACTCTTATTTTAGTTTCCAGGTCCAAAAAGGTGATAGATGTCACTCATCACAATTAAAAAAAAAACAGTATCTATTGACACTACTGTAGTCTTGATAAATAAATGCATAAAGTAGGTATAATCTTCTGGATACACAGTGGCTGTTCAATCTATTTAGAAAAACTTACAATTCAGTGTAATCCTTAATGAATCCTGTTAGTCTCTACACTTCATCAAATGAAATTTTCTATATCATTTGTTATATTCTTAAAATATAGAGGGAGAGGGAAAGAGGGAGGGAGAGAGAGAAAGAAGAAAACAAAAGTGTTCATCTAAGGAATAAAACTCCCAAACCCTCAAAGGTATATGTACTGCTAGGAGTGTCCCTTCCCAGTGAGGTAGTTACAGGAATTGTCTGTCCTGCCCTACCTCTCCTGCCTCTTCCTTCTCCCTTTACCTCCTATGTCCCTGGTCCTCCTAGGATTACATTGGGGCCCTTTGCCTCCTGGAATGTCCATCACAGGGGATTTCCTTTTTAATTTCTGCTTTCAGTAGGGAACCTCAACACTGGCTGCACTGCCAAATAGATTTCATGCTTCTCCAGTTTCAACCTATGTCCTCTTTCCACACCCCAACGATCCCATGGAGCTTCCTTAAAACCCTCCCTTCAATCCCTTCAAGCAAACCCCTCCACACAAATCTGGACCCCAGCCCAACTGCTGGGCCACTTCCCTTATCTTCCTGCTGTCACAGTTCTCCCTGGCTGGTTGATCCTGAGACACTTAGGCCCCCATCCTAACACCATTCCACCTAGAACACAGATACAGATAATGGCTGAGAGAGGAGTTAATTCTTCAGCACACATATCAAGCAAGATGTATATGGGCGTTCATAATCCACTCTTAGAAGAAAGAATTACTGAGATCCTACTTTAAACAGTTAGTGATGGTGGTTCTTGAGACTGATGAAGAATTAAAATGAATCACAAAGTGTTTCACATGGCTTGCCCTTTAAGCCAGAAAGGACCCCCATTAATAACTTGCTCAATTCCACATATGTGTAGTAAGCTCCAATTACATGCATTATTTTCACTCTAATCCTACCTTTCAGAAAGAACTCATAAACAAAACATTTCTGACCAATAATGCTAAAACAATGAAGCAATGAAACATTAACTTAAATGTAGGTCTTTAGATCTTTCTTTTAATGACTGAATTGCACCAACAGTTATGGAGGTCTCATGTGCCCCCATGTCCAGCCAACCACTCTTATCACTCTTTTATCTTTATCCCAGTAGAATACCAGAAAAGAAAAAATACACACACACACACACACACACACACACACACACACAAATACATACACACACTACCCAGGTTTCTATTTGAGTTGGAGGGATATTAATAATCAAACAGTTTAAATATTTTAAGAAAATGAAAAGTGAGACCCAAAGAGCTAACCCACATTCCCCAGGCCACAGGCAACTCTGGGAACCAGACCTTTTTTCCCAGAGTGCTTTTCTGACACTTTAGCATTATACAACCAAATCCAATGTCCTCAGAAATTGGGGAAATAAACCCAAAGGATCTGTGTGGAAGGTGGGGTCTACCTGTGTACATCTCAGATGAATCTTCAAAAGAGAAGCATGTTCGAACTGCTAAGCACTAAGCCCCAAGTACTATGTAAAAGTGATGGACATACATTGAGAAGGGAATAGTCAGACCACCAGGGCTACATTAAGACTTCCAGGGCTAAATTAGGACTTCCTAAGCTCCAAGATTTTTTGCCTTCATGAATATTATTAAAGAAAGAATATCAATATTAATGAATAAGGAATATTTAAAATCATATCTTAAAACTGCATGAATATAAAGCTGAATATAATCCAGATTGCCTTCCTTCCTTCCTTCCTTCTCCTTCCTTCCTTCTCCTCCCTCCCTTCCTCCTTCCCTTCCTCCCTTCCTTCCTTCCTATTTTAAAGACAATATTTTCGTAGATCTCTAAGTCTGGTGGGCATTAAGGCTGTAGTCATGCGGATTGCTATTGATTATGTGTGAGCTTGCACTGATGCCCCTGGCAAAGAAAGACCGCCTGCTTCTTTCCCACCAACAAAATCAGGACACAACCTTCGTTCTGGGGGTGGGGGGGGAAAGGAGGCCAGGCTGACCAGCAGATGCCCCCTACTGTCAGTAGGAGCAGGACTCTACCGAAATCTGGCCACTTTGTTCAGGCGTGAAGTTTGCGCGGGGGATATGCCTGTCTATGGACTCCAGAGCTGCTCTAGTCTGCCTTTTTGAACTTGGGAAAGATGATCCACCACATTCTCCTAACCCGGCAGGCTCGGTCTGCCGCTGTAATCACGAAGCGATAATGGCTCTATCAGCGGTCCCCTGGAGCTGCTCCTGCCACTGCGTGAATTCCTTCCAGACCTTGCTTCCCTACACCAATGCGCACCGCACAGTCGTTTTTAAGACGACAGAAAAAAGTTCGAGCACTTAAATTTCATTCCTTAAATCCAGCCCTACTTCTTTTGCAATTGGGCGCCATCTAGCGGACATTATGTTTCATCGCACTTGGGAGGAAAAAAAAAAAAACGTCAACAGGAAACCCCAAAAGCCCTCAGTTCTGGCTGGCCCAAGTGAAGCCAGAATTCTATTCAAGCTGAGCTGCAATCTTGCCTTGAACGGGATTTTTTTAAAAAAGGAGATGCTTCAATTTCTGTCCAAAATGGGAGTGAGATTTCGACAGTGCAATAGAAGATAATGAAATTATAAAGGTGAGGGAGAGAGGCGGTGAATCACTAGATTGTGGAGCAAAGGCGGGGCAATCTAGCAGCCCAGGAGCACCAACTGAGTTGCCAAAACCTGGACTGAAAGTCCCAGAGGCCTAGCAGACTATTTTCAACTATGGCAAGCATGAGTGCACTTACAACCAGAAACAGGAGCTTTGAAAAAGACACTATCTTAGAGTGCCAGGGACTTATGATATACCTGCATTTATAAACTCCTTGATTACAAGGGCCATCTTTTTAACTTTAACTGTAAAATGTCTCAAAGTGTTTTCTGCAAGCAGGGAACATTCATTTAAGTGCTTTTTGATCACATGAGGAACAGTTGAGAGACATCTTTCTCAGTCAGCTAGTTGGGAATGCTTTTCAGAACCTTTGAAATGCACACAAAAGATGTTATATAAGCAAATCCAGAGCAAAAACTAGTACATAAAATGTACTTGCACCAGAAATCTTGGAATGATGCAAATATTTCTGAGTCCTAGATAGAAGCTCACTTATGTCAAGCATGTTTATTGCTGCCATGCTTGAACCACTGTCACATTTGGAACCACTGTTGCATCAGACTGTACTTTCTATAAGAAACATTGTGCCGTCTAAAAGAATGGTGGCAGACAGTGGCTGTGAGATTTTGGCTGCTTGGGAGAGCCTTATTCAACGGAAAGTATTTGTGAAAGTCTTATATGTCAACTGTTGAGAGTGGAGATCAAGATGTAGAGGGGACCTCCCACTCACCCTCCCTCCTCCAGGAAACATTTGAAAACCACTAGAATGATGTAAAAAGTCAAATATTATAAACAGAAAAATTTGAATCTTAGGTCATACTTACTAGATCAAATAGGTTTCAGTTTTCTCACTTTAAAAATGGTGTCTGAAACGTCTATATATATTTGGAAAACTGTTAACAAATACTAATGAAGACACATGTTTAAAGTGTCCACCACAGTGATACATAATGGCTCTTTTTTTCTTATATAAATAATTGCCACTTCCACTCCTGGGTAGCTAGAAATTCAGGGTTATGACCCCCCGGAGACAATTCCGGGATAAGTCTTGAAATGGAATGACATGAATGCTCTGACTACAGTCAGAATCCATGTGGGATGCTAAGCACAGTCTAGGACCTCTGGACACTGGGATGGACCTGGATCTTCCCACCTTCTGCTAACTAGCAGCTACTGACACACACAACTCACTAAAGCCAAGTATCTTTGTCCACTGCTATGGAAAGAGTGTCATATGTGCTCTGCAGAAGAGCTGTCCACATAGGTTAAGGACAGAAAATCAAGTAATTTTGCCATCAAGCAATTAGAGTAAGCCCAGAGGATACACCAACCCATACAAGGTGTCTATTAAGTGTGGTTGTAACCTTATGGAAAAACTCCTCTATATAGTGGTGCCAACATAAAAAAAAAAAAGAACTACTAGGTAAATAGGATTTAAGCAAATCCAGGACTAAAGCCATAATAGAACAATCAGTCTATAAATCAATCATGAGGACTTTATTTCATCACCTACACACATAATTTGATTATTACTTGAAAATATTGTCCTAGAAAAATGCATCTAATGTTTTCCTTCCTAATCCATGGTTGCTCTCAAGTATTCTTGTCCTCCTTCTTTCCAAGTAATGAGACCATTTTTGGACAGAGAATTCTTGGTTGTTGCTACAGAATGTATAGATAATGACAATGATGATGATGATGATGTTTAACCAAATCGAGAGCAATGACTATTTTGTACAAATGTCCAGAGATATGTTAAGGATGAGAGAAACAGATGTATGGTATATCCATGAATAATCCTATTTTTCTAAGGAAAAATGTTTGGGGGATATGACAAAGAAAGAAAAAAAACAACACAGGGAAGCTTTGCATAGGAAAATCCTACTATTTAAACTTTCATTCATCATACAGCCCATCTTTCTCCTCTTCTATCTCATCTGCGGCTCTTTCTTTCTCAGAATCAGCCCACATGTGGGTCTTTGCCTAAAACCCAAAGTTGCATGTGTCATTTGAAAGATGACATGTGACTAAAGAGGTAAAAGGACTTTTTTTTAAGGTAGTACAGAAAGAAATTGTGTGAGCTGCTTCTGTTTTGAGTCTAATTAACTGCAGTTGCCTCCATTTGCCATATTGGCAAGGGGTCCAACAGCTCCCCTATGGGGCTCTTTCCTTCCTGAAATCTCAGTCAGAAGACTCGAACACAAACAGGCATGACCTTAGCAATATTCCTATTCCCTGCATCGCAGCTTTCTCATCTTCAAGGAGAAAATTAGTCTAAAAGATCTCTAAAACGACTTCTGACTCTAAAATTCTACCTATCTAAAAATGTAAATTTTTATATATGGATAAAATAAAAATCAAAAATATTTAGCCAGTGTGAAATTCTTGGTGCTGAAAGTTTTGAAAGGCCAAGTTGATATTTGTTGAATGGATGAATGTTGTTTTAGTACCAGGAAAGCATACCCAGCAAACAAAACCTAAGCTTAGTGATTTCAAAGTCTCCTTCTCTATTGACTGGTCCTGAATAAATAACATGAGAAAGTCGAGTAGTTTACAAACCGATTGCCTTCATTCTTCAAATATTCCTGATTCTGAGCCCCCAAATTTGGACAAATTCGTTGCTCCAACATTGCCTCACTGTGTACTGTGCAATTTTACTGATGCACAGAGTATGCCTGACTGGGCTAAAGGAAATTATTGTAAAATAGAAACACTTATTTTCACAGGGAAACTCTTCTGGTTATCAGACCTTTGCTATTTCTCTTCAGAGGGCAAGAATTCATGCATTCGGTCAGCTTTCCAAGTTAAATATATTTCTCTAGTGCAGCAAGGGAGAGAAATGGAACCGACATTCCCTCCTGGCCTCTGTTTTCAAGAATATAGCTCTGAGTCTAAGGTTGCTGACAGTTGTCATTTACTAATCCAGGCCCTGGACATAAATCAACTGGGTTGTCAGTGTAAATCTGAGTTATTTCCTAACCAGTGACAAGGATTCCTGAACATGGCCAGTTCTAGGAATCACAAGGCAGAGAAAGCCAGATTACATTATCCAGGTGTGGCTCTCCATAGGAATGTGGAAGCGGCAGAGAAACACAGTGTCACATAAAGACTTTTAGGAGTCTACCTTGTTGGGAGACCCAAAAATATGTTTTCAAGGAACTTCTCTTGCCCAAACCCCTGGGCTGGTCAAACTAACCTCTTGCTTTAGGGTTTTCTGCTACCAGGAGATACTCGATGGCAAAAGTGAGCAGACAGATTTGTTTGAACACTTGTCCCCATCACCCTTAAAGTTTCTATGGTCTGTACATTTGGCTAAGTAGCTGACCACATTCTCTGCTTGAAGACTCATAATAGACATGAGCTTATAAATGACCCTAAGAGGTTTAAAAATAAAAAGAGAAAGGAATAGTGTTGGAGGGTGAAAGAGAGCAAGAGAAAGAAACCTTGTTATACTTATTTCATACAATATGTTTTTCTTGTTTACTGTTTTATTTTTAATTTTTTTGAAATGGTGTCCCATCAAGCTGATCTTGAACTCCTGGGCTCAGGTGATCCTCCAGAGTATCTGGGATCACAGATGTGTCCCAGTGCACCTTACCTTTATCTCTGGTTGACACATGATAATTTTACTTATTTATGGGATACAATATGATATTTCAAAATATGCATACATTGTGTAATTGACCAAATGAGGTTAATTAACACATCTTCTGTCTTAAACATTTGTCATTTCTTTGTGATGAGAACATTCAAAAATCCTCTTTTCTAGCTATTTTCAAAATATACAATGCATGATTGCCAATCCTAATAACCTTCCTATGCAATAAGTTCCTACTTAGAACTTATTCCTATCTAACTTTGTGCCCAGGGGCCTTGTCCCTTCCCATCACCTCCTCCACTTCTTCTCTCCAGCTTTTGGTAACCATCATTCTACTGTAAGCATCAACAAGATCTACTGTTTTAGATTCCACATAGGAATAAGATCACACAGTATTTGTCTTTCTGCACTTAGTTTATTTCATTTAATGTCTATCAGGGTCATCCATGTTGTTGCAAGTGATGGGATTTCATCATTTTTATGACTGAATAGTATTCCATTATTTATGTATGTACCACAGCTTCTTAATTCATCCATTGATAGGCATTTATATTGGTACCACATCTTGGCTATTGTGAACAGTACTGCAATGAACATGAGAGTGCAAATATCTCTTTAATATACAGGCTTCATTTCCTTTGGATATATAACCACTAATGGGATTGATAGATCATCTGGTAGGTCTATTTTTATTTTTTTGAGGAAACTTCATACCGTTTTCCATAATGGCTGTACTAATTTACATTCTCACCAACAGTCACACAGCATTTTTTAAAACTTATTTAGCCACCAAACCTCTTTTTAGCATAAAGATTATCAAATCCTGCTGAATTAGAGTTCCACAAATGTTCCCACTTGGGAAATATTGGCCCAGATGATTTCTCAAGTCATTCTAATTCTAAAAATTCTAAGTTGTATTTATAAATCGTCTAAAGCACAATTCTGAGCATACTCTTCCTTACTTAAAAATCATCTGTGACTCCCATCTGCCTGTGAAGTTCAAATTCCTGGGGGACATTAGAGTGGCAGTGGGGAAGTTGGCAGGTTGGGGGGGAGTCCAAATTCCTTAGTGTGCCTTTCAGAAATGGCCTTAACAGGCATTTACCAATCTTAGTTCCCTTCCTTCACATTCATAAGGGATCTCTGCTCCTTCCTAACTGTGTTTTCGCTGCTCTCTTCACATGTCTGTTCTTTCCTCATCTGTTTTCCTCTGCTCATACTTTTGTCTCCAGTGGGAACAATTTAGCCTGCCTTTGTACAACAAACACCACCCACTCTGAGGAGGAGAGGAAAAGGGGAAATAGTTGGGAATAGTAGGTCAAATTATAGTGTTATATTGCGTACTTGTGTGGGCATATAACAATAAATCCCACCACTGTTTACAGCCATAATGCACCAACAATTTTTAAAAATGAGAAAAACCCCAAATGTAACCTACTTTATTTATTTATTGTTATGATTTGGATGTGAGGTGTCCCCAAAAAACTTCTGCATTGATTCAGGAATGTGAAATGACTGGATTGTGAGAGCTGTAATCTAAACAGTCCCTCCTAGTTTGAATGGACTGACTGAGTGGTGACCATAGGTAGGTGGGGCATAACTGGAGGAGATGGGTCACCCAGGTGGGCGTGTGCCCTAGAAGAACATGTCTTCCCTGTGGCCCTTCTCCCTCTCTATCTTTTTCTTTATTTCCCTCTCCCTCATCCCTCTTTCTCTCCCTCCCTCCTTCCCTCTCTCCTTCCCTCCCTCCTTCCTCACCCCACCTGAGCAGCTTTCCTTCACTGGGCCCATCCCCTATGATGTGCTGCTTCACTTTGGGCCCAGAGTCAGCTGTCTGTGGACTGAGATCTCTGAAACCATGAGCCATAAATAAGCTTTTCTCCTCTAAGTTGTTTTAGTTGGGTATTTTGGTCACAGCAACACAAAAACTAAAATATTTACTGTAGTGAGGATTGAACCCAGGGCCTCACGCATGCCAAGCAAGCACTAAGTTACATACTTGAACTTTTTATTTTTATTTTGACATAGGGTTCCACTAAATTCTCCAAGCTGGCCTTGAATTTTCCATCACCCTGCTTCAGCCTCCATAGTAGCTGGGATTACAGGTGCACACCACCATGACTGGCTTGTGATCTACTTTAACTGCTCAGTCCAAAGCAATGCCCTCCAGGTTCATGGTCGGCTCCTTATATAGAATTAACTGTATATATTACTAACCTCCCCTACATATTTGAAAGAATGATTTTATACACTGTTGCCTGTTCTCTATTTCCTTACACATAACAATGCTTATTAAAGAATAATCTGAGCCGGGGTTGTGGCTCAGAGGTAGAGCGCTCACCTAGCATGTGTGAGACACTGGGTTTGATCCTCAGCATTACATAAAAATAAAATAAAGATGTGTGTCCACCTACAACTAAAAAATAAATACTTAAAAAAAAGAATAATCTGAAGACAAAAGCCTGCTGCGATTTTCCAGGGCAGAAAAAAACAGTGATCTAACAACGACCTATGCTGGCTCTGACACCAGCACATAGGGACTCTGGCCATTTGCTTCTTCTCAGAGCTCAATGTCTTTAGCTCCATAAAAATAAGGGAAGGCTTACAGAAGCCACTGGCCTCTCAGAGCTAAATATTATAAATATTAGATTTATAATCCACTTTCCAATGAAATTTGTTTTAATAAGGCCTCCAGATGATTCTGATGCACTCTAAAAAGTCTGTACATAATTATAGTTGGAACTAAATATATTATCACCTGTGTCTATAAATTCATTTTTCAAAGCACAAACTATGGTTCTCTTTTTGCCCAATCTGTTACCAATACTATATGACCCACTCCAAAATAAGATGATAGTAAATATATTTGATTTCTTGCCTTTAACTGCTGCCAGCTCCACACTTAGGCATCATACATTCATCAAATTCTGTTCCATCTCTTACAGCTGATCAAACAGATCCCTGCAAATTCCTGGCCTGTGATGAATTTTCCCAGTGCATAAAAAATGAATGGACAGAGGAAGTGGAGTGCCGGTGCAGACCAGGATACGAGAGCCAGGGGGAACTGGACGCAGACCTCTGTGCCCCTGGAGAGGAATGCAAGGCCCTTCAGAGAAAGGGAGCCCCATGCAGGTAAGTCAAGCACACAAATGTGACAGACCTACAACCTAAGTACACAAATGTCATTATTTATGCTTCTGAAAACCCTAACAGAATAAATTCCTATGATCCTTTAGACCCGTGGTTCTCAAATTTCAGTAAGCATCAGAATCACCCAGAGGAAGCCTTATGGAAATACACATTGCTGGCCCTGCTCTGTTGTAAAAACAGCACTAGGTCTGGGTAGGCCGAGGTGAGGTTAATGCTGCTGTCCAGGGATGACTTTGAGAGCCCTGCTCTACGCTTTTTGGAAGTATTTCCGTAAATCCAGAAGAAAAGGAAAAAAGAAGCTATATCAGCTTTCAGATAAAATTCTTGGTTTACTGCCTTAATTAGTGCATGTTTCTGTAAAAGTTGGGTGTTTTCCTTGTTTGAAAGCATAATAGCTTTTATCATAAGAAAGCTGGGGAATATAAAAAATCTATGAGAAAGATGATAAATATCCTGTGTAATTTATCACATTAACTGCTGATTATCTTTTGGTGTCCATATTGATATAAAATGGATTTATACAGAATTTTTTGAAGCAAAATAGAATCAGACTGGCTTCCTGTTTTGTAGTCAGTTGGTTTTTTTTAACCTAAAATATTTCCTCCTGCAATTACTTTCTTTAGCACATTTTTAATTATTATAGTAGTCCAATCTCTAGAAGTGTTTAAGATAGGTTTACTCCTTCATTCCCAGACAGAAAGTACTAGAGAAGCCCCTTGGAAGGTAGGAAAGGAGGAGACATATAATGGGCTTAGCTTTCTATATACAAACCAGACCTCAGGGTGTAGATGGACTTGGGAACAAGCAGGGAGCATTAAGGTGAGCCCAATGCTTCTCAAGTCCCATGACACCCAGACAAGGCTGCAGACTGTGTTTCAGAGGGCTTCTGCAGGAATCTGTCTCTGGACCACATCTGAGAGTGTTGCCAGCCCTTCTCATCAACACCTGAGCATCTACTCAGTGGTGATCACCTGGACCCTCATCACTATCAGGTCACCTGAGGTTTTTTCTTTGTTGCTTTTACTTGCTCACTCTAGAGGCCACAGTCCTAATTTCCTACCACGAGAACTCGTGGCCATCTACTTCCAAAACTCAAGAAACCACAACAATTTAGCCTTTTCCTTGATAAAAACATATTCTGTTCCTTTAGAGTATTAACATTTTAAAGACAAGTACCCAATAGAGGTTGGTTAAGAAGCAATGTTCTGAAGTCAGATTGTGGTTAAAGTTTCAGCTCAGCAAATTTAATAATCAAGTGACCTTGGACAAATTGCTTCTCTAAAGCACAACTTCCTCATTGGATAAGGAGACAACTCCGCCTGCTGGGTTGCTGCAAGAGGTTTATGAAATGATCTTTGTAAAATACTTTTACCAAGAACATAAAGCACAGAGCATTCACTCAGAGAAGTACATGATGATTCTGTGAATTTTCTCCAACTTAATCACAGTCAAAACCCCAGTGAGATTCCTCATGGGATTTGACATTCTGGTTCTAAATTTCCTCTAAAAGTGAAAATGTACAAGAGAAAATCTTGAGTACAGTGATGGGTAGTTTCTGTGCAAGATAGCAAAACACATAAAATAATATTTAGACATGATAGACATAGAAATAGATAAAAGAACAAATATAACAGCCATAGACACTCTTATACAATAGGGGATTTATAAAAAACGTGTCCAATAAGTGTTCAAGTATGATTTGTCCTTCCATTTATAAAACTGTGACTTATCACAGAAGATCAATTCTACATCAAAGATCCAAATTCAAGATCAAAACTAGGAAAATATTTTTAAATATAATAATCTATAATCCTGGATTTAAAAAGACTATCCTAACATGACACCATTCCCAGAAAACTTAAGAAAAGGAATTCTATAGGGAAAAAGTGTTATAAATGAAAGTATCAAATAATGAGATCAAAGAAAAATATATACAACCTACATTTTAGACAGAGTTAAACATCCATAATAATAAGTGATACTACATATCAATAAAAGACAAATATCCAAATGTTAGAATGAGCAAAGAAGATAGAGGAACAATTCAAAGAAGAACTTCAAATGATCAATGAAATATAGAAAATGCTCAATCTCACTATAATCATGGAAATCCAAAAATAATAAAGAGATATCATTTGTTGGAAAGTGGGTAATACCCAATGTGGATAACATGGGGTGGGAGTACTGGTTCTATCAAGCATTGCAAGTGGATGTGTAAATTGGAAAAGCTTTTTTTAAAAAAAGAGTTTTCCAGTAGCCTCCATGAAACTTTGAATCTGACTCAGTTACTCTACTTTTAGATAATTATTCCTAAAAGTATACTTGCACCTGTGCACGGAGATATGTATACAGAAATGTTGACAATAATATTCCTTTGATTTTTTAATTTTATAATTGATTTTTAAAATAAATGACAGTGGAATGCATTACAATTCTTATTGCAAATATACAGCACAATTTTTCATACCTCTGCTTGTATATAAAGTGTGTTCACACCAATTCGTGTCTTCCTACATGTACTTTGGATAATGATGTCCATCACATTCCACCATCATTGCTAACCCCCTGCCCCCTCCTTTCCCCTCCCACCCTTCTCTCCTATCTAGAGTTCATCTATTCCTCCCATGCTTCCCCTCCCTACCCCACTATGAATCAGCCTCCTTATATCAGAGAAAAGATTCAGCATTTGGTTTTTGGGGATTGGCTAACTGCACTTAGCATTATCTTCTCCAGTACCATCAATTTACCTTCAAATGCCATGATTTTATTCTCTTTTATTGATGAGTAATATTCCATTGTGTATATATGCCACATTTTTTTATCCATTCATCTACTGAAGGGCATCTAGGTTGGTTCCACAGTTTAGCTATTTATTGTGAATTGTGCTGCTATAAACATTGATGTGGCTGTGTCTCTGTAGTATGCTGTTTTTAAGTCCTTTAAATATAGACCGAGGAGAGGGATAGCTGGGTCAAATGGTGGTTCCATTCCCAGTTTTCCAAGGAATCTCCATACTGCTTTCCATATTGGCTACACCAATTTGCAGTCCCACCAGCAATGTATGAGTGTGCCTTTCTCCCCACATCCTTGCCAACACTTATTGTTGCTTGTCTTCATAATAGCTGTCATTCTGATTGCAGTGAGATGATATCTTAGAGTAGGTTTGATTTTGCATTTCTCTAATTGCTAGAGATGATGAACATTTTTTCATATATTTGTTGATTCATTGTATATCCTCTTCTGTTCAGGTCCTTGGCCCATTTATTGATTGGGTTATTTGGTTTTTTTTAGTGCTAAGCTTTTAGAGTTCTTTATATACTCTACAGATTAGTGCTCTATCTGATGTGTGAGGGGTTAAAATTTGCTGCCAAGATGTAATCTCTCTGTTCACCTCACTGATTGTTTCTTTTTCTGAGAAGACACTTCTTAGTTTGAATCCATCCCATTTATTGATTCTTGTTTATTTTACTTTGAATTTTTAAATAATTATATCATCCTCAATAAGGGAGAAGTAGTCTGAGGTGTCACTTAGTGGTAAAGCACTTGCCTAGCCTATATAAGGCCCTGGGTTTGATCCCCAGCACCTCAAAAAAAGGGATGGGGATGGTTAACCTAGAGTGTAATTACTCACTATTAAAAACTGCAGCTAAGGGTAATGATTTATACATACTCAAAAAATGCAAGATATTTCATTACATTAAGAAGCAAATTTCAGCAGAATAGAATATATCACAATATATTTATTCATTCACTTATAGAGAGGCCTTTTGGTTGCTCATAAGTTATGGCAATTACAAATAAAGTTGCCTTATGTAGTGTCCCTCTTTATCCCTTTTGATCAATTTTGGCTTGAAATCTATTTTATTTGATATGAGTATGGACACTCCTGCTTGTTTCCGAAGTCCATATGAGTGATATGATTTCTCCCAACCTTTCACCTTCAGTCTATGTATATCTTTTCCTATCAAATGCGCCTCCTGTAGACAGCATATTGTTGGGTCTTGTTTTGTGATCCATTCTACTAGCCTGTGTCTCTTAATTGGTGAGTTTAAGCCATTAACATTTAGGGTTATTATTGAGATATGGTTTGTTCTTCCAGCCATATTTGTTTATTTATGTTACTAAACATGGTTTGTTTTCCTCTTTGATTATTTTCCCCCCTTTACTGTCCTACCTCCCACTGTTGGTTTTCATTGTTATTTTCCATTTCCTCTTCCTGAAATGTTTTGCCAAGGATGTTTTGAAGAGATGGTTTTCTAGCTGCAAATTCTTTTAACTTTTGTTTATCGTGGAAGGTTTTAATTTCATCTTCCATCCTGAAGCTTAATTTCGCTGGATACATGATTCCTGGTTGGAACCTGTTTTCTTTCAGTGTTTGAAATATGTTATTCCAGGATCTTCTAGCTTTCAGAGTCTGTGTTGAAAGATCAGCTGTTATCCTGATTGGTTTACCCCTAAATGTGATCTGCTTCCTTTCTCTTGTAGCTTTTAAAATTCTCTCCTTATTCTGTATGCTGGGCATCTTCATTATAATGTGTCTAGGTGTGGATCTCTTATGATTTTGCACATTCGGCGTCCTGTAGGCTTCTAGGATTTGGGATTCTGTCTCATTCTTCAAGTCTGGGAAGTTTTCTCGTATTATTTCATAGAATAGATTGCTCATTCCTTTGGTTTGGACCTCTATGCCTTCCTGTATCCCAATGACTCTTAAGTTTGGTCTCTTTATGTTATCCCATATTTCTTGGATGTTCTGCTCATGGTTTCTTAACAGTCTTGCTGAGCTGTCTATGTTCTTTTCAAGTTGAAATACTTTGTCTTCATTGTCTGATGTTCTATCTTCTAAGTGTTCTACTCTGCTGGTAGTATTCTCAATTGAGTTTTTAAGTTGGTTTATTGCTTCCTGCATTTCTAGGATTTGTATTTGTTTGTTTTTTATTACCTCTATCTCCCTGTATAGTTGATCTTTTGCTTCTTGGATTTGTTTATGTAATTCATTGTCAAAGTTATCTGTCATTGTCTGATTTTGCCATCTAATGTCTTCCTTGAGACTCCAGATCATCTGAAGCATGTATATCCTGAATTCTTTATCTGACATTCCATCTGCTGCAGCTATTACCTCTTCTAAAGTTGAGTTGACCTGCATTGCTTGTGGTCCTTTCTTTCCTTGTCGTTTCATACTGCTCGTGTTTCTTTCTGCTTGGTGAAACTGTTGTGTTTTTGAAATTTCCCCCTATATATTTATATTGCTCTTGTATAGTTGACAAGTAGGGGCAGAGCAGAGCCGCCACCCGCGCCCACAAGGTAGGCAGGCCTGTTACCGACCGGCGGAACAGGCCCAGCGGCCTGTCGGCACGGCAGACACATCACCCCATTTGGACTAGGGGCAGAGCAGAACCGCCGCCAAACTAACCAAAAGAAAGAGAAGACCCAAATCAACTGTATTAGAGATGATAAAGGAGATATCACCACAGAATTGATGAAATTCAGAGGGTCATTAGAAACTAAATAAAAAATTTATACTCCAATAAACTGCAGAATCTGGAAGATATTGATAAATTTTTAGACACATATGATCTGCCCAAATTGAAGCAGAAAGATAAACAGACCAATATCAAGTAATGGAATTGAAATAGCAAACACCTATTAATAAAGAAAATCCCAGGAACAGTATGGATTCTCAGTTGAGTTCTACCAGATCTTCAAAGAAGAACTAACACCAGTCTTTCTCAAATTATTCCATAAAATTGAAAGAGAAGGAATACTCCCAAACATATTCTGTGAAGCCAGTATAATCCCGATACCAAAATCAGACAAAGAGGCTCATTCAACCATAGAACAGGTAATTTCAGGCTGCCATTCGCCTGCGTCTCACAAAGTACTCAGGCTCAGTGCTAAAGAACCCGCAGAAACTGCCTCTTGGAGCCTGATCCTATCAGAACATACACCGAGCCCGGAGAGGCCAAATTCTGACTCCCGGAACTGCTCTGGCCCAGGGCTAAAGAACCCGCGGAAACTGCTTCTCGGTCCGGATCCTGCTGAATACTGTGGAAGCCAGAGGGGCAGAGCAGAGACGCCGTCCGCGCCCGGAGCAGCCCGAGCAACCCGCCGGCGTGGTATCACTTCACCCCAACTGCAGTAGGGGCCGAGCAGAGCCACCGCCCAAGCTCGCAAGGTAGGCAGACCAGCGACTGATTGGCGGATCAGACCCAGCGGCCTGCCGGTGTGGTAGACACGTCACACCAATTGGAGTAGGGACACAGCAGAGCCTTCGCCCATGCCAGGAACAGGCCCAGCGGCCTGACGGTGTGGTAGTCACGTCACCCCAATTGGAGTAGGGGCAGAGCAGAGCCGCCACCTGCGCCCACAAGATAGGCAGACCTGCGACCGACCGGCGGATCAGGCCCAGTGGCCTGCTGGTGTGGTAGACATGTCACCCCAATTGGAGTAGGGGCACAGCAGAGCCTTCGCCCCCGCCCGGAACAGGCCCAGCGTCCTGCCGGCGCGGCAGACACATCACCCCATTTGGACTAGGGGCAGAGCAGAGCTGCCACCCGTGCCCACAAGGTAGGCAGACCTGCGACCGACCAGAGGAACAGGCCCAGCGGCCTGCCAGCATGGTAGACACGTCACCCCAATTGGAATAGTGGCAGAGTAGAGCCGCCACCCGCGCCCGGGACAGGCCCAGAGGCCCGCCGGCTTGGTAGTCATGTCACCCCAATTGGAGTAGGGGCAGAGCAGAGCCGCCGCCCCCGCCCGGAATAGGCCCAGTGGCCCGCTGGCGTGGTAGTCACATCACCCCCATTGGAGTAGGGGCAGAGCAGAGCCGCCACCCGCACCCACAAGGTAGGCAGGCCTGTTACCGACCGGTGGAACAGGCCCAGCGGCCTGCTGGCACGGCAGACACATCACCCCATTTGGACTAGGGGCAGAGCAGAGCCACCACCCATGCCCACAAGGTAGGCAGACCTGCGGCCGACCAGAGGAACAGGCCCAGAGGCCCGCCGGCGTGGTAGTCACGTCACCCCAATTGGAGTAGGGACAGAGCAGAGCTGGCGCCCGCACCCTGAAGAGGCCCAGCGGGCCTCCGGCGTGGTAGTCACATCACCCCAATTGGAGTAGGGGTAGAGCAGAGCCGCCGCCCATGCCTGGAACAGGCCCAGCGACCCACCGGCGTGGTAGACACGTCACCCCAATTGGAGTAAGGGCAAAGCAGAGCCGCAGCCCGCGTCTGCAAGGTAGGCAGACCTGCGACCGACCAGCAGAACAGACCCAGCGGCCTGCCAGCATGGTAGACAGATCACCCCAATTGGAGGAGGAGCACAGCCGCTGTCTGCCCTGCAAGAGAGACTTATCAACTATACAAGAGCAATATAAATATATAGGGGGAAAATTTCAAAAACACAACAGTTTCACCAAGCAAAAAGAAACGCAAGCAGTATGAAACGACAAGGAAAGAAAGGACCACAAGCAATGCAGGTCAACTCAACTTTAGAAGAGGTAATAGCTGCAGCAGATGGAATGTCAGATAAAGAATTCAGGATATACATGCTTCAGATGATCTGGAGTCTCAAGGAAGACATTAGACGGCAAAATCAGACAATGACAGATAACTTTGACAATGAATTACATAAACAAATCCAAGAAGCAAAAGATCAACTATACAGGGAGATAGAGGTAATAAAAAACAAACAAACAGAAATCCTAGAAATGCAGGAAGCAATAAACCAACTTAAAAACTCAAATGAGAATACTACCAGCAGAGTAGAACACTTAGAAGATAGAACATCAGACAATGAAGACAAAGTATTTCAACTTGAAAAGAACATAGATAGCTCAACAAGACTGTTAAGGAACCATGAGCAGAACATCCAAGAAATATGGGAAAACATAAAGAGACCAAACTTAAGAGTCATTGGGATACAGGAAGGTATAGAGCTCCAAACCAAAGGAATGAGCAATCTATTCAATGAAATAATATGAGAAAACTTCCCAGACTTGAAGAATGAGACAGAATCCCAAATCCTAGACTCTACAGGACGCCGAATGTGCAAAATCATGAGATCCACACCTAGACACATAATGAAGATGCCCAGCATACAGAATAAGGAGAGAATTTTAAAAGCTACAAGAGAAAGGAAGCAGATCACATTTAGGAGTAAACCAATCAGGATAACAGCTGATCTTTCAACACAGACTCTGAAAGCTAGAAGATCCTGGAATAACATATTTCAAACACTGAAAGAAAATGGGTTCCAACCAAGAATCGTGTATCCAGCAAAATTAAGCTTCAGGATGGAAGATGAAATTAAAACCTTCCACGATAAACAAAAGTTAAAAGAATTTGCAGCTAGAAAACCATTTCTTCAAAACATCCTTGGCAAAACATTTCAGGAAGAGGAAAGGGTAAATAACAATGAAAACCAACAATGGGAGGTAGGACAGTAAAGGGGGGAAAATAATCAAAGAGGAAAACAAACCATGTTTAGTAACATAAATAAACAAATATGGCTGAAATAACAAACCATATCTCAATAATAACCCTAAATGTTAATGGCTTAAACTCACCAATTAAGAGACACAGGCTAGTAGAATGGATCACAAAACAAGACCCAACAATATGCTGTCTACAGGAGGCGCATTTGATAGGAAAAGATATACATAGACTGAAGGTGAAAGGTTGGGAAAAATCATATCACTCATATGGACTGCAGAAACAAGCAGGAGTGTCAATACTCATATCAAATAAAATAGCTATCAAGCCAAAGTTGATCAAAAGGGATAAAGAGGGACACTACATACTGCTCAAGGGAACCATACACCAACAAGACATAACAATCATAAATATATATGCCCCAAACAATGGTGCAGCTATGTTCATCAAGCAAACTCTTCTCAAGTTCAAGAGTCTAATAGACCACCATACAATAATCATGGGAGACTTCAACACACCTCTCTCACCACTGGACAGATCTTCCAAACAAAAGCTGAATAAGGAAACTATAGAACTCAATAACACAATTAACAACCTAGACTTAATTGACATATATAGAATATACCACCCAACATCAAGCAGTTACACTTTCTTCTCAGCAGCACATGGATCCTTCTCAAAAATAGATCATATATTATGTCACAGGGCAACTCTTAGACAATATAAAGGAGTAGAAATAATACCATGCATCTTATCTGATCATAATGGAATGAAACTGAAAATCAACGATAAAAGAAGGAAGGAAAAATCATGCATCACTTAGAGAATGAACAATAGGTTACTGAATGATCAATGGGTTATAGAAGACATCAAGGAGGAAATTAAAAAATTCTTAGAGATAAATGAAAACACAGACACAACATATCAGAATCTATGGGACACATTGAAAGCAGTTCTAAGAGGAAAATTCATTGCTTGGAGTTCATTCCTTAAAAAAAGAAAAAACCAACAAATAAATGATCTCATACTTCATCTCAAAATCCTAGAAAAAGAAGAGCAAAACAACAGCAAAAGAAGTAGAAGGCAAGAAATAATTAAAATCAGAGCTGAAATCAATGAAATCGAAACAAAAGAAACAATTGAAAAAATTGACAAAACTAAAAGTTGGTTCTCTGAAAAAAAAAATAAAATCGACAGACCCTTAGCCATGCTAACGAAGAGAAGAAGAGAGAGAATTCAAATTACTAGCATACGGGATGAAAAAGGCAACATCACAACAGACACTTCAGAAATACAGAAGATAATCAGAAATTATTTTGAATCCTTATACTCCAATAAAATAGAAGATAGTGAAGGCATCGATAAATTTCTTAAGTCATATGATCTGCCCAGATTGAGTCAGGAGGATATAGACAACCTAAACAGACCAATATCAATTGAGGAAATAGAAGAAACCATCAAAAGACTACCAACTAAGAAAAGCCCAGGACCGGATGGGTATACAGCAGAGTTTTACAAAACCTTTAAAGAGGAACTAATACCAATACTTTTCAAGCTATTTCAGGAAATAGAAAAAGAGGGAGAACTTCCAAATTCATTCTACGAGGCCAACATCACCCTGATTCCTAAACCAGACAAAGACACTTCAAAGAAAGAAAACTACAGACCAATATCTCTAATGAACGTAGATGCAAAAATCCTCAATAAAATTCTGGTGAATCGGATTCAAAAACATATCAAAAAAATTGTGCACCATGATAAAGTAGGATTCATCGCTGGGATGCAAGGCTGGTTCAATGTACGGAAATCAATAAATGTTATTCACCACATCAATAGACTTAAAATTAAGAACCATATGATCATCTCGATAGATGCAGAAAAAGCATTTGACAAAGTACAGCAACCCTTTATGTTCCAAACTCTAGAAAAACTAGGGATAACAGGAACATACCTCAACATTGTAAAAGCAATCTATGCTAAGCCTCAGGCTAGCATCATTCTGAATGGAGGAAAATTGAAGGCATTCCCTCTAAAATCTGGAACAAGACAGGGTTGCCCTCTCTCACCACTTCTGTTCAACATAGTTCTCGAAACACTGGCCAGAGCAATTAGACGAAAGAAATTAAAGGCATAAAAATAGGAAAAGAAGAACTTAAATTATCACTATTTGCAGATGACATGATTCTATACCTAGCAGACCCAAAAGGGTCTACAAAGAAACTATTAGAGCTAATAAATGAATTTAGCAAAGTGGCAGGATATAAAATCAACATGCATAAATCAAAGGCATTCCTGTATATCAGCGACAAATCCTCTGAAACGGAAATGAGGAAAACCACTCCATTCACAATATCCTCAAAAAAAGTAAAATACTTGGGAATCAACCTAACAAAAGAGGTGAAAGACTTATACAATGAAAACTACAGAACCCTAAAGAGAGAAATAGAAGAAGATCTTAGAAGATGGAAAAATATACCCTGTTCATGGATAGGCAGAACTAACATCATCAAAATGGTGATATTACCAAAAGTTCTCTATAGGTTTAATGCAATGCCAATCAAAATCCCAGTGGCATTTCTGGTAGAAATAGAGAAAGCAATCATGAAATTCATATGGAAAAACAAACACCCAGAATAGCAAAAGCAATTCTAAGCAGGAAGTGTGAATCTGGAGGTATAGCGATACCAGAGGTCAAACTGTACTACAAAGCAATAGTAACAAAAACAGCATGGTACTGGTACCAAAACAGGCGGATGGACCAATGGTACAGAATAGAGGACACAGTAACCAATCCACAAAACTACAACTATCTTATATTTGATAAAGGGGCTAAAAGCATGCAATGGAGGAAGGATAGCATCTTCAACAAATGGTTTTGGGAAAACTGGAAATCCATATGCAACAAAATGAAACTGAATCCCTTTCTCTCACCATGCACAAAAGTTAACTCAAAATGGATCAAGGAGCTTGATACCAAATCAGAGACAAAGCGTCTGATAGAAGAAAAAGTTGGCTACGATCTACATACTGTGGGGTCGGGCTCCAAATTCCTCAATAGGACACCCATAGCACAAGAGTTAATAACTAGAATCAACAAATGGGACTTACTCAAACTAAAAAGTTTTTTCTCAGCAAAAGAAACAATAAGAGAGGTAGATAGGGAGCCTACATCCTGGGAACAAATCTTTACTCCTCACACTTCAGATAGAGCCCTAATATCCAGAGTATACAAAGAACTCAAAAAATTAGACAATAAGATAACAAATCACCCAATCAACAAATGGGCCAAGGACCTGAACAGACACTTCTCAGAGGAGGACATACAATCAATCAACAAGTACATGAAAAAATCTCACCATCTCTAGCAGTCAGAGAAATGCAAATCAAAACCACCCTAAGATACCATCTCACTCCAGTAAGATTGGCAGCCATTATGAAGTCAAACAACAAGTGCTGGCGAGGATGTGAGGAAAAGGGTACACTTGTTCATTGTTGGTAGGACTGCAAATTGGTGCAGCCAATTTGGAAAGCAGTATGGAGATTTTTTGGAAAGCTGGGAATGGAACCACCATTTGACCCAACTATTGCCCTTCTCGGTCTATTCCCTAAAGACCTAAAAAGAGCATGCTACAGGGACACTGCTACATCGATGTTCATAGCAGCACAATTCACAATAGCAAGACTGTGGAACCAACCTAGATGCCCTTCAATAGACGAATGGATAAAAAAAAAATGTGGCATTTATACACAATGGAGTATTACTCTGCATTAAAAAATGACAAAATCAGGCTGGGGATGTGGCTCAAGTGGTAGCGCGCTCGCCTGGCATGCGTGCGGCCCGGGTTCGATCCTCAGCACCACATACCAACAAAGATGTTGTGTCCGCCGAGAACTAAAAAATAAATATTAAAAATTCTCTCTCCTCTCTCACTCTCTCTCCTCTCTCACTCTCTCTTCTCTCTCACTCTCTCTCTTAAAAAAAAAAAAAATGACAAAATCATAGAATTTGGAGGGAAATGGATGGCATTAGAGCAGATTATGCTAAGTGAAGCCAGCCAATCCCTAAAAAACAAATGCCAAATGTCTTCTTTGATATAAGGAGAGTAACTAAGAACAGAGTAGGGACGAAGAGCATGAGAAGAAGATTAACATTAAACAGGGATGAGAGGTGGGAGGGAAAGGGAGAGAGAAGGGAAATTGCATGGAAAGGGAAGGAGACCCTCAGGGTTATACAAAATTACATACGACAGGAAGTGAGGGGAAAGGGAAAAATAATACAAGGGGGAGAAATGAATTACAGTAGAGGGTTAGAGAGAGAAGAGAGGAGGGGAAGGGAGGGGAGGGGAGGGGGGATAGTAGAGGATAGGATAGACAGCAGAATACAACAGACACTAGTATGGCAATATGTAAATCAATGGAAGTGTAACTGATGTGATTCTGCAATCTGTATACAGGGTAAAAATGGGAGTTCATAACCCACTTGAATCAAAGTGTGAAATATGATATATCAAGAACTATGTAATGTTTTGAACAACCAACAATAAAAAAAGGAAAAAAAAACAAAGTTGCCTTAAGTATTCACATGCAAGTTTTTATGTGGACATAGTTTTGAAATCATTTGGGTAAACACAAGAAATTGTGGGACTCTTTTTATTTTTAAAAAATTATTTATGCTGTTTTTAATAATACAGGACAATAGAATTTATTTTGACATATCATACTTACATGGAGTATAACAACTTCCAATTCTTGTAGTTGTACATGATATGGAGTTACACTGGTTGTATATTTATATATGAACATAGGAAAATTATGTCTTATTATCCTTCTACTTTCTTTTATATTCCCATCCCCCTTTCCTTCATTACCCTTTGTCTAATCCTGTATAGGTAGTAAATTAATACAAAACTATACACTTTTAAGCATATTAGTTTCAATCATATGGCATTGCCATTTTGTCAGCTACAAATCTTCAAATACCAGCAATTTTATATGATTCAGTCTATGTGTTAGTAAACATACAGCAAAAAGTGTGGAGTGATAGATTCTTTCTAGTTAACAATGGAGAGGAATAGAATTGGAGTCCAGCTTTCTTAATAATGAGGATATGTTGATTTATTGCCTGTATAATTATAGCAGCACAATTCACAATAGCTAAACTGTGGAACCAACCTAGATGCCCTTCAGTAGATGAATGGATAAAGAAAGATGTGGTATATATACACAATTGAATATTACTCAGCAATAAAAGAGAATAAAGTCATCGAATTTGCAGGTAAATGGATGGCGTTGGAGAAGATAATGCTAAGTGCAGTTAGCCAATCCCAAAAAACCAAATGCCAAATGTTTTCTCTGATATAAGGAGGCTGATTCATAGTGGGGTGGGGAGGAGGAGGAGCATGGGAGGAATAGAGTAACTCTAGATAGGGCAGAGGGGTGGAAGGGGAAGGGAGGGGGCAGGGGGTTAGAAATGATGGTGGAATGTGATAGACATTATTATCCAAAGTACATGTAGAGGATAGGAAGGGCAGCAGAATACAACAGACACTAGTATGGCAATATGTAAAAAAGTGGATGTGGAACCCATGTGAATCTGCAATATGTATACGGGGTAAAAATGGGAGTTCATAATCTGCTTGAATCAAATGTATGAAATATGATATGTCAAGAGCTTTGTAATGTTTTGAAAAACTAATAATAAAAAAACCAAAGTACATGTATGAAGACACAAATTGGTGTGAACATACTTTGTATACAATCAGATATGAAAAATTGTGTTGTATATGTGTAATAAGAATTGTAATGCATTCCACTGTCATATATAAATTTAAAAATTGATAAAATAAAATGTAACCATTAAAAAAAAGGAGTGCTAATGAATGAGGCCCAAATAAGGTGATGATGAGGAGGGTTGTCTTTTATGAATAGTGATATATTCAGTTTTTATTTTAACTATTCCCATTGCTGGTTTCAAATGGATGTACAGTTTTTAATTTTAAACATTCCTCTTTCTTGAGCAAGAAAGATCACTTTAGTTCTAGGTTGCCATAAACAAGACCAATAAAGCAAGGTATAAGATGATCTAGAAATAATAGCTCTCACCCAGGTTGGTGTTGTTCTGCTTTTTTCATTTGTGCTGGTCTCCGGGGGATAATATGGACTTGAGCTATTCAAATATACAAGAATATTGATGCTTCTTAGACTAACATAACAAGAGTTTTTGAGCACCATATGCCAGTCACCATGCTGGATGCTAGGAAATGGATGGGGTGGGGGAGAAAGATGCTTAATTTATCTTCATGGAAAAAAGAGAAATTCCCTCATGACCCTAATCCTGCACTTTTCCACTCCCTGATTAAATATGCTTTTCCAAATGTTAAATGTTTAGCCCTGATATCCTCAGAACTAGGACAGGCCTCTGTTGCCCCGATGAGCTTCTTCAGTGAAGAGGAACCAGACTCTGAGGGTCCCTCTGGATCCCTGAGATTTGCTCCCCGCCCATCTGTTATTTTAGTTTCTCACAAGATACCATCACTTATGTGAGTGAACATTTATTTATAAGATCAGCTGACAAGTTAAGACCTCATCAGTCATGGATTAGACAAGAATTAAAACTAGAAGCTTTAAAATTAGACTCAAGTTCAACTTAGAACTCTGCCCCTAACTAGGTATGACACTGAGCCACATTTCCCCTCTTTAAGCTTCAACGTGTTCTTCTATGTAATTGGGATAATAGGAATTAATTCATGGGTTTAGGTAAGGAATAAAGTGTTATCAGAGCTAGTCCTGTCAACAAAGGGCTATCCTGTAAGGAGACACTGGGATTCCCTACCTGGCACTTAAAAGCAGATCCATTAGAACCCTAATTGTTATAACTGTGAAAACAGCATTCTCTGAAGAACTATAAACTTGGCTTCATTTTTGTTATTCTCCCTGAAAGTGAGGAGATAGGAAAATGATATTGAGGGCAAGTGCCCTGCCGAGAAGACTAGTCCATTGATTGACACAAAGAACAGTTCCAGTTAGTTGTCATTCTACTGCAGAGTCATTGTCATTCATTACATTTTCACCTTTATTTTTCCTCTACTTTTTTCCCTCCATTCAATATCTATGACCATACTCTGCACATTTTTCATTTCCTTCAATTTCAAGTGTTCTATATATAGATTCTGTTATGCTAGGAACTTTCTTGACAAAATTCTCCCAAGAATAAACAAAAACTTGTATTATGAAAGGTTCCTTTTTTGGCCTAATGAGTTTGACTCTTATTTATCACAATTATCATTACATATATACAGAAAATGCAAATTTAGATCTAACAGAGTAAATTATTTATGACTTCCTCCCTAGATCTAAAAATTCTCACTTTTGTCCTGTAACTTAATAGGCCTATTCTGTTTTATGACATTACTTATAATAATAAAATTTGTTTCCAAATATAAGGGCCGGCATAAGTAAATGATAGTACAAAGAGATATTTATGCGGAGGTTTTAATAACACTAAAGCACTTGTTGTAACTGCAAGGCCACAGTTTCACTCACATGCTGGACTTCAGATGTGGGGGTGGAGGAAGGAGGTCTTTTATTATTAACCTCCTTTTTAGTCCTTTCTCATTCCATAGTGAAGAAATTGGGGAAAAGGGAGGAGAGGGTCACAGTTAAATATAGTTCAACCTTGTTTTTAAAACTTTTGTCTGATTAAAAATTTGAGCAATCATTTATGCACCTTAGTTTCCTTGGAATATACTGTGAGGTGTAGCTCTCCTGGTCTCAAGAGGTCCCTTGAAAAGCTTCTAGTCCCATTTACCCCTCATTTGAAATGTCTTGGTTCTGATACCAAGTATCTGCCAGTTTCCTGCTATTCTTAGAGCTTCCACAGCTCCCAACCAGGGCAAATAGAACTAAAAATACTGCCTTCTCTAGTGGGAGGGGAGAACAAGGAATTTGTTACTCAAACCTCCATAAACTACTCCTCCCTACTGCCTTCTTTCCATTCAGAATTGAGACTGAAATAGGATATTCCCTCCTTTTCCTTTTCTCAAAAATTTTAATGAACAGAATGGTGAGAGAAATAAAACAATTTACTGATAAGGGAAGATATATAGGAAAATATCCCACAAATATTAGGCCCATTTTCTAACATAAAGAGGAAAAATACAATGTGCAAAAAAAGTGTATACACTATCAACAGAAATTATATAACATACGTCTGTAAATATAGGTATTAAATTATAAAATAAAGCTGTCTTATTTATAAAACTTATTTTTTACTTTTATGAACAAAAATGAGTGGTTTTCCAGCAACCACAATTTAGAACTTGAGAAATAACTCCAGTATTTTTAAGATTTATCTTCTCCTCTTTCCCATGAGTGTCCTTCAATCCTTCTGAGACCACTGCTTAATAAAGAATTAAGGCAAAACTCAAGGGGCATGTAGAACTCATACTTCCTCCAATCCTAATGGAAGACATCTGTGAAAATATGCTCTTTTTTTCCACTTGTCATAATTTTAGAACTGAACAATAGAAAGCTGTAGTTAATATTGATGCTAATAAAAGTCCAGGAAACTGGATATCATATTTTTGCTTTCTTTTGCAGGTTACCAGATCACTCCAAAAATCAAGCATATGAAACTAGTATTAAAAAGTTCCAACATCGGCAAAATTATAAGGTAAAACCACACTTTCTTTTACATGTTGGTTTTAATCACTGAAATTGAATTTTGAAGGGAATTTAAAACATTTCTATACCTGACTCTTGTTTTTAAAAAAATAGGGATAAGTAGTGCACTTTCCTTTGTTAGGCTTTTTAATTTAGTATTTTAAGGTGGTAAAATGATGTTTCCTGGTGCGTGAAGTATGGAGAAAACTGAAATGTGTACATAAAAATAATAAAATAACAGAAACAATCCAAATATTTTATAATGTTCACAGTCTTGTAAAAATATATATGTAGGTAATCAATTGTGTTTCAACAAAACTGAAATTTTCATAATAATAATTAATATTCCTGGCACTGAATAATTTCACATAAATCATTTTAAATTTTTTTCTTTTGACCTCAAATAATAATCAGCTGAAGCAAAAGTATGTAGAAAATATGTAAAAGCAAATTTGTGAACAATGAACAACTTCCAAAATTACTCAGATCAATGTTTTTTCTAGTGTCCTGTATGTGTCTTTATAAATACCCACTCAATCAAGTTATTTTATTAATTTTATTTTACAAAAGGAAATAAATTATCTACAAACAGTTTATATACAGACCACATAAAGCTGTAGAGTTTTTAAGTAATTGGGGGAATTAACATTGGATATATTTAAAAAAAAACTTTGCCAATATGATAGGTGAAAATAAATAAACAAATAAACATTGGATGTTTTTCACCTAAAATTACCTATTTTCAAAAATTATACTGAGTCTTTGATGGTTAACAATTGGTGATAATCAGCCAAGGTCCACTCTACCTGAGATCTATGGTGCTAGATGAGAAGAAATGTATCAAAATTTGCACTTGAAAAAGTTACCAGTCAATATACAATGAAGATAACTGAGACAATCACACCAAATGTGCTCATAATTTTATGTATGCAAATGCACGCTGGAAATCATATGTGCCATTCTAATTTCTTAGAACCAAAAAAAAAAAAAAAAAAAGAATTGGAGAAACAGAAGAAAGTTTAGGTGAGTGCCATAAAATCATGATTGGACACAAGGATCTGATATTGACAAAATATTGAAGATGAAGCACAAACACCAATTAAGTCTGCAAATACCAAATACTTAATGACCATATATCAGAAAAATAAAGTTGTCAGGGAAAAAGAGAAAGTTATTTTTCACACCAGGAAGTCAACTTAAAGAACTAACTCCATCAGGGTCCAGAGGGGTAGCTCAATGGTAGTGTGCTTGTTTAGCATGTATGAATCCCTTGGTTTTATCCCCAGCATTGCCCCCAAAAGAACTAACTGCATCTTACTTCAGACAATAATAACAAACATTAAGTATCAATGCTGATTATCTGGGGATACATAAATTGCTGTGTTGAGGCAGGTTCAAATGACACATTTGTATCCCATAAGGAAGTGTTGTAATTAAATGACATCACTGTAGTTGAAAGAGAACATGGTGAATTTTATGTATAGATTATTTGCCATCCCCTGCTTCAACAGATGGATGATCTAAACAGGGTTAAGAAAAGATGGGATGCATTCCCAGCAGGTTATAAAACTGAGAATATTCGGAGGGCATCTCCAAACTTTCAGAGAAGATATTCTAAATGGCAAGCACATCCTCTCATTCACCCATGGAGGTAATAATAGAATGAACATTTGACTTGACCTTGGATGGTCTTCCATAAGCTCTTAAAACCATTTCTCTTCTAGGGAACCAAGAAAAGAAATTCTGACTTACTGGATGCAGGACTTGAAGAATTTAACCATCAAGATTTGGAAGAAAATTAAAAACTGAAAATGTACAAATTATCATTTAAGCTATCTCAAGAGAGTTGATTTGCTTTCTCAAGAAAACTGTGTCCACTCCATCAATATTCTGAAAACAGAGGCAGGTAGAGTCACTGGTCATCAGAATCCAGGCACAGAGTCAACACTGAGAACCAGCACACACTATGTTTCAAGTATAGAAGTCATGCACTTGATGACTAGCAAATCCTGAAAAGCATTTTTTATTAAAACCCAAAACACAATCAGTGAAACATATTTTGACCATCTTGGATGATAGTCAAGGTAATAGTAAACCGGGTTTACTTCTAGCTATCCTTAAAATATTACCCAAAGACCATTTGCAACTTCTTGTTTTGGGGATTGAACATTATATCAGGAAATAAGCACTTTATATGTTATAATGTACATTTAAAAGATGATCATTTGTGCAAGGAGATACAGATCTAACTGCATGAATGTATGCAGAATGTAAGTGATGAGTGTATCTATGCTCCACACAATATCTGATATACATTTGTCTTCAACACTTAGACACTAGTATTATATACACAATTGCCGCTTACACAACAGATTGTTTTATTCCCCAAAATTTCTAAATTGTTATTTTTAAAAAAGGCAAATTGAGGTTCAGATAGATCAATCATGGGAAGACCTTGTTACCACACAAAGTGATTTTAAAGGACACCATACTGGTAAGAGGTGGGAGGTGAAGTTGTTCTATCTGACCTAATTCCTGTTTTCCAACAGATGTATAATATACTTCCCCCTACACTAATTTTGGTGTGGGTTTACCTAAATATAATCCAGTTCAGTTTCAATGTTTCAAATTTATTCCTGTACATTTTTCAAAAATCCCATTATCAAATATATTTGCTGCAATTCTTAATTTTAAAAAGATGTGACAAGTACTATATTCATAGATTTATAATAAAATGAATGTTTTACTAGCTACTCCCCATGGATTTGCTTTGTGGATTTGATAAAATATTTTAAGCAAGATATTTTAAGGCTCCCAAAAGACAGTAAATACTGATAGCAACATCTAACAGTAAGCTACCAAAATAAAGGCGGTATCCTAATAATGGAGGTGATCTTGTTGGAAGTCATATTCTCCCATGAAAAAGTGATACAATCCTTTGAAAAGTTGTTCCTAGAGCTGGCAAATACACACCTCTCATCCTGATTCCCAACCTCAATCCTCCCCCAAAGTGAAGATCTATATCAACTTGCATAGGGAATATAGTTTTTAATGGAGAAATAGAATTAGGTAAATATTCATTTCATGAGGAGGATGGGTGCTCTTTTATGGTAAATGCCTTTTATTCTTTGAATTACCTATCTTATGGAAGAAGTAAGGTTCCTGATGAGAGATAAGGAGTAGGCTGTATAGACCAGCTCTATTCAAAGCCTTAGGGAGGAAGAGTCTTCTTTGGGTCTCCACAGTTTTTAATCTTCTTTGGGTCTCCTCAGTTTTTAAAACATGTATCTTCTCACAGAATATTAAGGGCCTAAAGAAAGGTAGCCAACATTTGGTTTGCTTCCAATCTGGCCAAATGGGGAGCAGTGGCTCATACACTGTACTGCCTGTTCTCTGAATGGAGATTGCAATAGGAATTCAGGACCAAAGTTCAAAAGTTTCAATCCCGTTTAGTCTCAAGCCTCTTCCTATTGCTAACTGGCATAAGACTTTGGGCCTTGATAACTGAATGAGCTTCAGGATTCCAAACTTTTTCAACTTCTCCCATCTGAGACACAGCCAACAATTCCAACATTTACCACTATTTATGACAACCTATTTAAAAAAAAAAAAAAAACAACATTCAAGAAGAAGTTGTACATAGAAAGCATTTATTTGTATTTCTGGTACATCAGTATTTTAGAAAGTGTTAAGACACATATTTTCATAAAATGAGAAAAATTAGGTAACAGTTGCAAATTGACAAATTTTCAACCATGAAAAGTGGCCAGTTAATAAGCCTATTTATAGTTTGAAAGTGAGATTCTGCATTGGTACAAATTAGGATTTAAAGGTTCTCCTTTTGAATGTGCATTACCCCTAAAAAACTTCAAGAACAACCAAACTTACTTCATTTATTAGGTTAGTAAAGGGGAAAAAGTACACCATTTGAACTGAAGTTAACTGTATTCAAAGATGTGGTTCTGATACATGAAGGCTCTATATCTCAAAATATCTCCCCTTTACCCTTCCATGAGGGTCATGAACAGAATGCTAATTTGCTGCTTGGCCACATTCTCCTGTGCTAAGAATTGGGACACCAGGTGTATCCTGATCCAAGTTTAATGACCATAGGTTCTACTCTTCAGTTACACACAATTCATCCTAAATTTAGCAAAGACACAGGAATGCTCTGTTGCTTAAAGTGTACAGTGTGCAACACCATATTACCTTTCCCTCTCTTGACCACTGCCCTTTCTCTTTCCTTATTGTTACAACTGTTCCCCCAACCCACCCAACTAGTCCTCATTCTCATTATTAAATACCCTCTGCCCTCCCCTCCCTCATTAGTGTATCTTCTGGGAGAGGTTAAAACTCTCAATACTTGTTACCACTGGTAATGATAAACAGGGAAAGATACTCTGTCACCCCTTCTGAGAATCTAGAAAGACACCCTTTGTAACTCCCCAGAAAATGCTGCTACACGTGATTGGAGCAAAGGCATTTATATCTTTTTTACTGTCTACAAGTAAATTACTTGACCTCTCTGTTACCTATTTCATATAAGGAAATAGGTCTACCACTAATGTTGTATTAATTAACTGATCCATTCAATGAATATTCTGCTGATCCAAGTACTCTTCAGGTAAAGAAACCAAAGACCTACATATTTGGATCCCCTGAGAACCATAGTAATAACCTGTGAGTGAAAATATCTTTAGAAATATTCAATTAGGGAATTAGGGGCTAGGGATGTAGCTTAGTGGTAAGTGGCTTGCCTGGCATGTGCATGGCCCTGTGTTCAATCCCCAGCAACACACACACATACAATTAATAAAGCTCTACAAATAATAAACATTCATTATTGTTCTTGCCTGGGGTTTTTTATTATCTACACTTCCACAAATATCACCTATTTTCTCCTTAAGATCTTTTCTCAGTTGCTTATAAAACAGAATATTTCAGTAGGTCACTGGAAAGAATGACCTATAAAAGTCATTATAGAAGCCAAATGAGAGTAACAATAGAATGTCTTTCATGAGGGCTGGTGTCCCTGTGTTTCTTTACTTCTTCATATAATCCTCTGAGAAAGTGCTATCTCCCCAACTCTGCAACTAAGAAAACTGTTCTCTTAACTTATGTGCACTGTAAATACCTCCTGCTCTCATCAAGGACTCTGTGGTGGTGAAATTAGGGACTACATTAGAATTGAACATAAAAACATTTTGTTTTCTCTTTTAATATTTTATTTATGCCTACCTTTGCAAAGCATACACTATGGAAGGAACTGGTATTGGCAAGCACAAAGAACTGATGAGACAAGCATTAAGAGAAGATTAGTTATTTATATACAGTTAATTGGTTTAAACTTTTAATTTTAAATTTCAATTTAAATGACTGATTAAAATGAGTTAATTGGCTTTTGATTCCTAAAGTTTTCACACAGCATTTATAAGTTTGAATGTGAGTTTGATAAAGCAGCTGTATCAACATCTTTTAGAACATTATATCTCTGTTTCCCCTCAAAGGTTGTCAGGGTTCTAAGTTTCTCCAGCAAAAGGTCTTCAGTAAATATGCACATCTGCTGTATGTAGGTTACACTACTATCTGAATCCGGGCAGTTCTGATAGGCACATTAACTCAGGAGACTATTTTAAATAGATAAATTCTAGGACAGCTGGGTGACATAATTAGAAACAAAGTGACTTAAAACTAATTCTAATTTTATTAATTCTTAGTCAAAAAACCAAGAAGACTTGTAATAATGCTTTTTTGCTGTGATATATTTCTTTCAAATTCTTCAAAACATTTCTTTCATTATAATAATTTTGAACTTTTTAATTAATTTTCCATCCAGTGCCTATTCATATATCTAAGAGATACATAAAACTACTTCTGAAAACCATACAGAAGAGACAAGTCATCAAAAATCAATTTGGTTACTAAATTTTTTTCAAGGACTTTAATCATTAGTAATAATTAGGAAATAAAGCTAATCATTCACTATCCTACACAAACAAAAACACCAATTAAAGGCGAGAGATGGAAAAGAGAGAACAGGTCGTTTATTCAGTAACTACACCTTTTGTCACCAATCATAGGAACCAAATGATCCAAGGGTGGGTAAGTGTAAGCAGTACAGCCTCCAAAAGATAATCACATTCACATTCTCAACTAATTAATAGCACAGACAGGGCCATTCCATTTCCTTAACACAAGACAATCATTTGCACAGCATCATAATAAATAAATATTTCTGTACTAAGACATTACGAGAGAAGCAATTCTGAAAACAGTGTCTGTGGCTCCCAAACATTAACCCAATCAGCTGGGAAATATTTTCCTAACCAAGGTATTCTTTCTAAGGAAAAAAAAAATCACTGAAATTTCATTTCAAAGGTTAGCATGTTTAAAACTCAGGGGGGAAAAAAGGTACAGAGAATAATTTTACTTTCCAACTTTATTCTAAAACACAAACAAGACTTCTTAGGATTATGTCAACATAACTCCTTGATATATTTTTATCTCTAAATTCCTAATGTGAAAGTCATAAATATTAGGCTTGAAATTGCCAACATCTGATCAAGGCTGACAGCACACAAAGAAAACTCTTTTAAATTATCTGTTATATGAAACAAGCAATTACTAAGTACAAGGGCTTTTGAATTACAAAGCTTATAAAACAACTCTACAATTACCAAAATCACAAAGGACAAAAAAGAATTTAGGAATGTTTTTTAAAAAAGATTTTGAAGCAGAACATCAGCTTAAATCATACGAAACAACTTGGACAAGATTCTGATACAAAAATCACAATAGAGATGAACTTGAAAGATTTTAATTTAGTCCAGTTAAGCCAAAGGGCCATCTAAACCCTGTTTCCCTTTCTTAAAAGAGTTAGCTCAAAACTTTTCGACAGTTAAGCAATCTGAATTTCCTTTATTTGTCCATGAAACATCAAAAGAATATTCTGACATAAAATTTGATTGAAAAAAAAAAGAAAGAAAGAAAACTAATCTGTGCTGGATATCATTGGTTCCTCCTTTATCCCAGAACAATTAAATAAATTGAAGCTCCTTCCAAAATTCTAGGACTTAGGAAGAACTACTTCACCCAAACTAAGATACACTGCAAAGGAGAGGGAGAAAAAGTCAGAATTTCCATCTTTAATGAAAGTTTCCATGAATTTCTAAAAAAGCAGAGAAAATACATAGCTTTTCAGACCACAAACATCAGTGTCTTGATAATTTTAAGTGCCTTAATTCTTGTAAATTTAAGGTTTCATTATTCCAGTTAGAACATACAATGTCATCCATAAATAGCAAGTATTTTGAAAGTTTTAAAAATTTCTCTTTTCCTTGAGAACAATCATCATGGACTTTAGGAAGTCTGTTGGCAAAGAATGAGAAATGTCAGAATCAGTCCAAGTGTAACAAGCATGAGAATAATGAGAAGTTTAAGAGTTACTGCCGTATACTCAAAAACAATTTTTAGGTCCCAAATTCACTACCATAACCTTAATTAACTTTAAATTAATGAAAAGCCATGATTATAAAATCTGCTCATTGTGCATAAGTAATTCTAACATGAGCAAGGAAGGGTTAATCTCTTGGTCACACTCCCTACCCAGTACCAGGGATCTCAGCTATAATGTTAGCCTGCAACATCTACTTTAACAGATTCTGCAGCATGGCTGTTGCATATGTGGGTCGAGCTTGTCTGCTCTCAATTGCATTCTGAAGGTACTGGATGCCTCCACAGCGTTCCCAAATCTCTTCAAACTGTCTTGGCAAAATCTCAGCACCGCGCTTCCGTGTCAGGCCAGTCTCTTCAAGATTCAGCTCACACATCTCCATGTCATCCTTACCTGCATAAGGAGACATCAGAAAATTATCATCTCTTTTCAGAACCACTTTTTATGAGCTCTATTCCTTAAATACTATCAATTCTCATAGATTGGAGAGCTTTCTAAGACTTTCTTTTCTTAAGATGAAAATCTGCTTAATAAATTTACCAGAAACAACTTAAATTTGTTCCCCACTAAGGAACCCTTCTAAATTTATAAACATTACCATTGATCAAACAAGTCATCAAGGTTAATAAAAATGCTACATGTCCTCAAGCTATTACAAAAGCAATGGGTTTAATTAAACATCAGTGAAGTTTCTTAGGATACCGACAAGTTTCAATGTGCTCTACTAGGATATAATTAATCTAAGCAATTTTACATTATAAATCAGTTAATCCTCAATTAACTGGAAATGTAACTTAGCCTCCAAACTCCACCACTCAACCCTCAAATTAAATGAATTATTGCATTATATATTAGAATGTTTCACTTAAGGGGGTCATAATCCTTTTTGTTTTATACATTTTTTATTTCCACGTGAATCATACATACCAGCCACAAGAAGGATGGGTGGTTTATCGGGATGGAGTTCCATTTGCCTGGCAATCCAGGGTCCATCAAAATGAGCATACCACCAGCCTTTTTTTTTACTCTGAGGGTCTTTGTACTGGTCAGCAGGGCGGATGAATGGAATGCGGAAGAAACGCTGCTGCCGGTTCATTTCCATCTCCTGCTGCCTGGCAGGAAGCTGAGTTGCTGGGTTCTGCTGAGCTATTACACACAATAAGAAAAGTCAGAACAGCTCAAGAGAAAAGAAACAGATTTCAATACTACAATGCACAAGAATTTTTACCAAAAAGTTGGGGGGACTCATAATAGCAAACTTAAAGTGTAAATATTAATCACCAATAAATGAATTCAATTCAGAATGTAAGTTCTTTGTTATCTTTCCCTAAAGATGTTCCTTGGCAACGCATGCATGGGTGCATGCACAATCACCACCACCATCACCACCATCACCACCAAAACTCTACCAGATTCTCACAAATGACTGTCAGCAGTAACCTGAAATAAACTCATGTGGCAGAAGAAAAATATTATTTACTAGATTTCAAAAGCTCTCCAATTAATTCTGCAAAGTAATTTCTGTTGAACTATTTATAGGAAAACAAACAGTAATGTAAAAAAACTTGAAAAGATTTGTTGATTTAATCACTATTTTACAAAATGTGGAAGCCATATAAAATCTTTTTTTAATGGATTTGGGGATTTCAAACAGCCAAGATAACACAAATATTAAAAATATTTCAGCAAATTCTTAACAAAACCACCCAAAAGACCTACAGAGTAAGCATGAATATTTACTTACTTTGAAATCACTTTTCTCTTGGAAATCCACTGAAATAAATGGAAAGGCTATATTCCTTGCTTCTCCTCACCAATAGAAAATAAAAATCTTTGCTTTTCTGCTAGTACTAAGCAATGCACTCATATTAATCTTTCTTCCCTTACTCAATTTTCATTACAGAACAATTAGGTTTTTATTTTATCTGCAAATACAAACATTTCCCTGGGGCAATGACTTTACATCTTTAATAGCATAATTTTGGTAAGCCTGTTTAATATGCTTTATACTCACAACTTTAAAAGTAGACCAACCATTTACTGCAGTTCCAAGAATATCAGTATGAAAATCAAAGTATGTCAATGAAAAATTGTATAAGATATATATGTTATAAAAATCAAGGACAGCCACGTGGCTTTTGTAAGAACTTTCAAATACTGAAAGGATGAAAATACTCTCACATCTACTTTCTACACCAAGAAACAGCAAACGGGTTATAGCAGTTGAATTTCTTTGCAAACCAGGGAAAGAAAAAAGCAGTTAGCAAAGCTATATATACCTATGAAAGAATGAGAAGCCAGTTGGGTTAGTGACTTTAAAAACTTCGCAACACCTTTAGCATTATTAACAGAGATGTGCTTATTTAATCTCTTGTTCCTGTTCCCAAAAAGCTACTTGTAGCACAGTGATTATATTTGTGCTCAGTACTAACACCCTAAAAAGGATCAAAAAACAAAACCCCTTCCTTCCATCTTAAGTAGTAAACTAAAATTTAATGTCCAGTTGATTGGAAATACACTCTGAAACTGACAGTCATCCATTAATTAACCTATTTTTTTCTTTTAAAACAAGTCTCCTGTAACTCAACACATTGAATACAATTGAAAAACCAAACAAAGTCTCTCATAGCCATTTCTACTAATGAGAGAACTGAAAATTTGTTGAGGAAGCTAGAAACTAGTATCTATCTGGAAAAGTTAAAAAAAATAGATATTAAATAGCCTGAAACTAATCTAAATTACTTTCTTCCTCATCAGAGTGCATTATCTTAAAAAATGTGAAATGTTTCAAATATAGCCCTATAAATTATTAGAAACACTTAAAAAATCAGGCTCAACTAGTTAATAAAATAAATTTGACATTATATCCAAATCATTATTGCTCACTTGATTCTGGAAGAAATCTAGTTTATACTAAGGACACCCAAAGCTTCTAAATTATAGAAGAAGGTGCATCAAAGGAAGTTATAAAAGTAACAAAATAATATTCTCTCCCTATTAGGAGGAATCATCATTAAACTTTTGCAAATTCCCATGCAAAATTCAAATCTCTCTGGCTAGAAGTTCAGATATCATCACAGAGTTTGAAAATACAGTGTTTGAAACCAGCACCTAAGTTAGTCCTTGTTCTAAAAGATCAGCTGCTAAGTTGAAATAGTTTTGCTACAATAAGAATTGTGTATATTCAATTAAAATGTTATTTTTAAAATGGAAGTAATTTGAAAAAAACAAGAGAATGATTTAATTAGATTTGTTTTGCATACGTATTTTGGAATAACCCAAACAAAAGCATCATCTCAAGTTAAAATATATCTTAATAAGGATAAACTAACTTTATTATACTACAATTCCACTTAAAATTGTAGCAAAACAATGTTTAACAGAAGTTAGTACTTTGTAAAGTATTTCAACCCATCTTCCAGTTAGCTCATGAGTTACCACCCATTGACTTACGTG
Organism: Spermophilus citellus; assembly: GCF_964194105.1. Classification (NCBI taxonomy): domain Eukaryota; kingdom Metazoa; phylum Chordata; class Mammalia; order Rodentia; family Sciuridae; genus Spermophilus; species Spermophilus citellus. The sequence goes on along the minus strand of NC_138186.1, from coordinate 86,442,284 downwards.
AATTGTTCAAAAATGATGCAAAATCTGTGAATAAATATTTTATGTTGAAGAAAAGATAAAAATGCCAAAACCATTAAATGAGCATTTCTAATTTGTAAATCCATCCCATCAATTGAGGTGGTGACTAACAAGTAAATAAGCCAAAACCTACAAGCAGACACTACTTTCTGATCTTTAAAAAAAAAAAAAAAAAAAAAAAGCTATTTTTTTAGGAAATTCTTTTAATTTCGGGACACAGTAATATCAAACAAAAAACCTAACACAATGACTTAATAGGCACAGTACTTTTATCACATATTCAGTATGTTTTAATTTCTTAAAATTTTCTAAATTTTAATCTCATGCCATTTTTGTTTTAAGAATTATAGGATAAAATTATTTACAAAATCATTGTTTTAAGCAATTAATTATTATAAATATTTACTGGGGGCAATTTGTCACTTCTCTTAAAAATTACTTCTGAAAATCTTTTTGTTCAGTAAATGAGATGAGAGTGTGTTCATTAAGCACAGCACAAGAAAAGGGTTTGAAAGTTTCTCACTCATTATTATAGGCATTGGCCAAGAAATGTCAATGTTTATTTTTGGAGTCAATAATATCAAGTTATATATTTGTTAATCAAAATGTCATTTTATTTTCTTAAATGAATGAATTCTAATCCTTCTAAATATGAGACTGTGTAGCGATTCCTTTTAAAGAGTGTCTAGCTGTCTGTCCCCTTAGGAAACCATCTAAGTGTAGAATTTTCTCAACTGAACTGTTAATAAACATCTTGATCTCCTTCACCTTTCCCTTTAGCTATACTCCTGTGTCAGACTAAATTTTATAAGAGAAAAGCAAGATAGGTTCAGAGCAGAACTAAAAATGGCTGATATTCAAATAATCTGAAGGCTAAATACATATAAATTATGTTCATATAAAATCTCTAAGTTAACTCGTAAACCCAGATGGCATTATTAGGAAATTTTCCTAATTTACTCTTTTGTTGTCTCCAATAAACAAGTAACAGAAACAGTACTTAAACCTACAAGGTGAATTATATATTACTTGTACCTTTGGGGGCAAAGCTAGATTAAATAAAGCATCAAAGTTTGCTTTAAAAATATATGAAATATTTGTACATTCATTTAAAGTCTGTGCACCGAATATTATAATATTAGTTTCTTTTTGCTTTGAGTATAATCACTGAGATATATAAATTTTGAAATACAACATAATGAAAATCTTTCAGGCTAAAGGTAATACTTAGACCATTTATAGCAAAAAAGAACAGCTCATTGCTATTGTGCCAGAAATTTGGTATATAGGCAATGAACAGGTAATGAAATCATTCTGTCATCTTCAATACACAGAGAAAATGTTTAATGGAGCTTCCACCTGCCATTTTTTAGTTATATGTAAGGTCTCAATGTCTCTTCACAGTGTTATATTCTGCCTGGTAACACCCTTTCAGCTTTCAATGGCATTAATATCTTCCTTACTAATAACAATGTTGCCCTCAATCTATTCCTTGCAACAATTTAGAAATGCTAAAATTTCACCATTTAACTGACTTTATTCAATCATTGCTTTTATTTACTTGGAAGGTAAATAAAATACATCCAAGAAAAGCCAAATACATCCAAGAGCTCATTTTCTAAGGAAACTTGGGTCATAATTACTAACTCTACTATCAAGTGTCAAGAAAACATCCCTTTTTGAAAAAAGATATTAAGCCTGCTATCATCTTGACATTAACTGGAACTAAGCTAATAAACCATGACAGTATAAAAGCAGCAAGTTGAATAAATGAAATTCCAATAATTGCTTTAAAGACAGAAATTACAACACACATATCACAGGTATTCGGAAAATTAATGTTAAAGCTTGTGTTGCTTTTACTAGGGTAATCTGATCATTTTCTAATTTCAAATATATACTTGGCCTTTTACATAATAAGATCCCAGTCAAAAAAATCAATTCATGGTGCAGGCACAACACTAACTAGTCTGAACCAAAGTAACATTTCTCACTCACATTTTACAAAATTATAAAAAAGATTTGCAGTGACCTTTTTTAAACAAAGGAATTACAATGTTAATGAAGAACATATGTACAAATTCCTTTCCTTTTCTGGGCTATAATCCTATTCTGAGAGGAACCAGAAGATACTAAGGCCTACATATTAAAAACATAACAATATTTGGGTATTTCAGGGAAATACTCCAAGAAACTGAGCTACATTAAATTTAAAAATAATAAAATTTGTAGAAAACAAAAACATTCATTTTTCACATGTCAAACTCATTTAACATGGAAAGTAAAAAATCACAGTAATCTTTACATTTTCACACATGAAAGAGTACATAACTTAATGTATGTGAATATTTATGTGTAGAAAACTATGTATTTACAATAGTACTGAACAATGTCTGCAGTACAGACAAGAAAATTCTAACCTCTAGAATTTATTTTAACAAATAAACTCAATAAATTTTAACAAAAATAGCTTTAAATAAAAATAAAGCTACAAAGGACAGGCCACCGTGGCTGTTATCAGGTTCAAAGGATTACTGTCCAGAGAAAGACAAAATTTACATTGGATATTTTTACCTGAAAGTCAAACATAGTTAAATATATTTATATACATATGCTTTGGAACAGTCAAAAATACAGATTTATTTTTACCATAATCAGTAACAGACTTTGGAGCACGTTGCTCTGTTTCAGTATTTCTCTTCTTGTTCTTAGATTTCCACGCATGATACACTTTTAGTCTCCTATGAAATTCTTCTCTGCAAGCTGCCAGGAGCTCAATATCTATTGATTTATATAGAGTCAAAAAAATTAAAAAGTTAACATCCTAATTTATTCACCTAACAAAATTGTGCTGTGGCATAAAAAGATGTACATACATCTATCTATCTACCATATCCATGCGCATGCACACACACACACACACACACACACACACACACACATACACACATAAGGCTTTTGCTTTTAATTTAATAGTACAAAACCAAAAGTAAGTTACTCATAAAGATGAGCAGTTTATAATATTATCTTTTACATTAACAGAGCATTTTCTCAAGCATTATTACTATCTTATATCAGTTGTTCTACATAAGAATGTTGAACTAAACAGGTATTCTATATTTGAAGAAACTAAACCAGAAAGGTTAACAATAAAAAGTCATGCTCAAAAATAATCCAGATTTAGATGCAACACATTTTTTATATTCACAATTATTCAGATCTATTCAGTGAAAAGGAAAAGAACACACTGAGAAATTCTGTCCAATCATGATGTTTTCATTCCTAGACAGAGAATCCTGAATTCAAACACTGTGATTTAAACAAGAACATAACTACGTGGGGTCCTCTGAATATTGTTTTTTACACAATTTTTCTGTTAGGAGAAAAATAGATTTAAAAATAAATAACTACATTGCTATTTGTCACTCTGTATTCATGTCTAAAAGATTGAGACATGCAGGTATTTAACTATTACAAATAACATTAGAAGAGCCAGTCATTAATGTAGCCCAAACCATAACATGTATTTGCTCCTCCTCTCTGGCCTGGGTAAGACACAGGCAAAATGCACTTGATTTATCAAGTATTTCTTTTGGTTTTCTGAATAAATTAGGTCTTATTTCAAGGGAACAAAGAGTAACAGACCAGTTTAAGTTAATTTACATAATATATATATATATATATAATATTATATATATATGCCATCCCACTCTATATCTGATGTATATGTAAACAGCTAATGTTAAAAAAATACATACATACACACACACACACACACACACACACACACACATATATATAAATTTCTCAAAATCAAAAAAAGAAATCTTTAACAGACTTAAAAGAATATTGCCAATATAGATATTTATTTTATTACCTATCAGTATGGACCCGTCACATTTTTCATCCTCTGCATACACTTACCACAAGAAGTATTAATGGTATCACGTAGTTCTGCATATTTCCATTTACTAAGATCATGTTTCTTGGTACCAGCAGCTGCCTTGGTGGCTTGTACAGCAGGACCTCTGTAATGATTATATATTTTTGTGTATTTAAACTTGAAACATTGACTAAAGAGCCAAGAAAGTATTCATAAGTTTGAGAACTGGAAACTACTAGAAAAACATAATAATTTTTGTGTCTCTGATAGATGAGATATAAATGGTGTAATGGTGGGCTTGGGGTCTATCTCAGGTAGACCCCAATGTGTGAGCCCCTGGATTACACCCTCAATGCCTGGGAGGAAAAAAAGGTATACTAAAAGATGGTCAAGTAAATTATAATTCTCCAGCATGACACTTGATAACCACCTTATATTTTTACATCAGGACTTTTGATCTCATTATTCTAGTTACAGGGACTTCCCCAGAATTCAGTTTAAAAATTCGTATGGATCTATAAACAGCTAATGTTAAAAAAATACATTTATATGTATTTCTCAAACACAAAAAAAGAAATTCTCAGCAGATTTAAAAGATCATTAGTACACATTAATGGCTTTTCTATGAGCCATTGGGCTGCTCATTTCCATCACCTGCAGGGGCTGCTGAACGTTACAGATGGCCACACCTACTGACTCAGAATCTCCCTGGGCATAAGGACGTTTATGGGGTCCAGAGGTAAGTAACCAAACTGCAACAAAGTCATAAAAGATAGGCTAAAAGAACTGCTAGAGTCTAGAAACACTAAAAGTTCCATAAGAGAATAAACCATATCCTCATACTTAGTGAGTCATAAGAGGTTTTAGGTCAAGAGGTAGATAACTGATTTCAAAGGACAGGAGTGTTGTATCCTGCACCTTTTAGGAAAAACATTTGAATGAGAAAAAGGAAAGAAAACACTCTAAGATACTCGATAAAATGGGGGTAAATTCAACTTTTTCATAATAATGCTACTCAGAGTGAAGATTTGGTTTTTGTGTACATAGTTTGCGATCATTAATCAGAAAATATGTGAATAATTTCTGTAATAATGAACATTACTTTTCAGCAAAAGATTACACTTCGCACATGGCAGACACTCAGAATCAAGCTGCTCAATGTAACAAAAGAGGAGTTGAATCAGACTTTAAGACATGAAAAGAAGGTAGCACAAATATTAATATAACTAAATATTAAAGAACTAAAATGCCATTTCTCAGATTAATGCAAGAAAATTCTATATCATCTAGTACTCGGCAAATATTTCCTTTTAAAGAGGGATAATCAATGTATATTATGAAAAATAAGTTTATGTTATCACCATTTTACATTTTCAAAAATAATAATCCTAGCAAATAGTCAAGATACAGACAATTAACAAATGTTACTGAAAAATGCTATTTGAAAGTATATTATGTTCTTCTTGAAGTAAAGGAAATTGTTTATTCAATACTATGCTTAAAATGAAATAAACAAGGTATCTTTGAGCCTTTATGGCCTATATGTATTTTCAGTTCAGAGAACAAAATATAGCATGTTTCAAATTGTTTGACATGGTGATTGTCTTCTATATAAGACTGGACATAAAAAAATGTGTGGCCATTTAATCCTGCCTGTATTTTTATGGTAAAAGCTGTTTTAGGTTTACTGCAGAATCTGTATTTTTCAAAAACTGTATGACTGGCAATATTCCATGTAGCTTTTTATTCTTAATTGCTTTTCTCAAAAAGAGCCAGCTGTGTGTCAGCAAGGTCTCTCTATTACCCTTGACAATAAATTATACTTAAACTTTATTCATATATTCTTTTCTACATGCCTAAACTACCACTCAATAAACTGCCCCTGCCCCCAAAAAAAGTTCTTTTTTTTTTTGGTCTATTCTTCTAGAAGTCTTTTCTAGAAGAGTAAGCTGAAAATTATTATGGGTTTTGTTGTTGCTGCCTTCTTTTGAAAGAGAAAGTTAATTTATATAGTATAGTTTTATAGATTGTCAGAATACACATAAGACATCAGAATATACATAAGGGCATTTCGATACTTTTTAAAATATCACTGAATTCAAATTATTATTGCATAAAATATGATTTTAAAAATACTAGCTTTTCATTCATATTATTTCAAACAAAAATACACCTGCTTAAAAAAACTGGTATTAGAAGAAATCTATGAATGCAATTCATTTAAGTTCTTCCCCTCCTCTCATCTGTGGAGTTAAAATATTAAAATAAAGGTGTAATTGACTATTAGACTTGTTATAAAGATAATCACGTAAACAACACAAATAGTAGCAAAACTGGGTTGATTTTTAATAGTTAGCACTTTTAATTAATTTTGTAACTTCAAAATTGACAATTAAAATGTTATTGATTCACATCCACTTATAAAGGTGATGGACCAGATCCTGTCAGGAAGCTCTTTTCTTTGGGGAGTCTATTTATACAGTAGCTTTAAAAACCACTGGTGGAGCAGAGTCCCTCAGGAGCCACACTCTTCCTCCATTTCCCCTTCAACTAGGTGTAGTTGATTCCCAAATTAAGAGAAGCACACTCCTCAGGAGGAGTTAAAAACTACCTTTTTTTTCTTTTGGATGATGGGAAGGAGTCCCTTACTGAGACGGAATTGGTGGGGGCAGGTGATAGGCAGAATGGCAAGAAATTTTCACTTTCAGAATGCCAATTTATCCTCACTGAGAAACATGAATTGATAGATATTGTTTTTTATCTTTTTCTGTGTTGGGATGGGATAGGGTGAAAGTGACATGTCTTGTACAGAAAATTTAGATGGAAAAAGAGTGGGCCATTCATATAACAGGTTCTAGTCCAAATAATCAAAAGCAATTTTAAATATGATTTTGAGGTGAACATATTTCCCCAAATACCCTGAACTAACCTACTCAAAAATTCTGACATTTCTTTGGCCATTTGTTCCCTATAAGAAAAATGATAATATGACATAGTTATATATAAGACGCATTACATAAGTTACTTAAAAGATCTGAACATATCATTAAAAGTTTATATTTTCATTATGATTATCCATATATTAGTCATTTATAGTTATTTTACTTGGTAAAAGTCTAGGATACACTTTCAAATAATCTATTAAACATGGCAAAATTTTTGTTTAAATCCTGTTAAAGTCATTTTTTGGTAGAAAATTATTGATAAAATATCTTTAAGCCCATGTTTCTGTATTTCTTATATATATAACATAAATAGCATGTTCTAAATGTATATGGGAAATTTGGCAGGATATGAATTCTATTTTAGTATTTTTGTACCAGTCTTGCTTAGTAAATATTAATTAGACAAAGCATCACAGTGGTAAACCAAGATAATATATTTTACAGTGTCCGGGTTTAAATACAAATCTGATGTAGTCAAAGCTCTAAAACTCCAAATCAAAGCATTAAAAAAAAAAAAAGAAAGAAAGAAAATCTTACAAACACTTGCTAAATGGAAGATCTGAAGCATTCTGGCCTTCCAAGGATAAATATTTCCCAAAGCAAAAACTTATTCTTCTTTATTACCCTGGAGACTAACTTTTCTTAATATTTGCTTAATACTGTGAAATGAAACAGAAGTTTCATTGTGCTCATCAACACTTTAACTTCATAATTTTATTTTCCTACTCTTGCTCTTCTACCCTCATAATCATATTCCCATTCATTCTATTAATCCGACTTTGTAACCTCAAAACCCTACAGATTAGTAAAAATTGTGAGAAAAGAAGCTGAATATATTTGCTACAGGGCAGTTTCCAAGATGCCTGCTAAGAGCTGGGATTAAAAGAGCAGTCTGTATTTCTCTTCTCTTATAATGAACATTGGCTACAATCAGGTACTGGTGGAGGTCTATCTGAGCAAGCAGAGCCAGAGAAAAAGAAATCTTTCAAAACTGATGAGGAAGGACAATAATATATAACACACAAATATAGTCCAATAAAAATCATCTTTTGAGCAATACATTTAATTCATCTACGTAGTTTCTCAATCTAAACAGTTTCTCAGAATTTTCTAGCCAACAAATTCAGTATGATTTTGCTAAGTATTATTAATTCTACTATCATCCCACCTCAATGTTTCCTTTTTTACCAAATCTTTGTTCTAAATCTTACTCCACTGTTTCCCACAGAGGTTTCAAGGGAGTCAAATGCCTTTTCAAAGCTCTTTAAAACTTGATCTGTAGATTGTACAGAAATTTCTCTGTATACTTTACCACTACAAAGTAGGCAATCTCTACTGAATTATTATTCTTCCTGGCCTCACATTCAGCTACACCTGACCTATACCAAACTCACTACACCAAATTCATTTGACAGAAATGATCCTTGTACGTAAGTGCTATTTTTTACTCCAATTTTGCTAAACTATATGCAAATGCTCATAATTTCATCTTAGACATTGGTTGCAAGGCTTATACAACTCAAGCTCAATGGTAACAAAGTGGTTGTCCTAATGAAGGGTGGGCCAACAATGCCTATCAGAGATAATTTTTGAAATTTCTGGGGGCACTGAAGTAACAACAATGATGTGGGTGTGCATTCCTGGCATGTACTGTAATATGGAATCAGGAATTTTAAATATCCTGCACAGGAAGAACTGTCCCATGACACGTGTAACTTTGACAAGTCTGCCAGACACATAAGGGTGAAATACATACATACAAATACATATTTCACTTGTGAACAAAGCTTCACACATAAACAATATGTTTTTTGCATGGTTTTAAAACAGAATTTTTCTAGGGACACAAATATTGTGTAATTGAGAGGAAATTGTATATAGTTCTGTTCAGAACTTTAAAAAGGACTGTTCACAATTTCATGGCATTTGAGTTTCTTACACAACATTCCTATATCAATCTGCGTTGGCATTCAATGGCATTCATAGAGATTCTATGTATAAGTAAAAATATCTGATTACTTGATTATGTCTTCTGTTGAAATTATGCACAAGTAGTTTCATATTAAAATAAATTAATGTTTTATTATAAATGACTATCTTTTTCTTTTTCCTTTATATGTATTTTTTGGAAATATTTATAGGTTACATAATCTATAAAATATTTGCTATTCATACTTATGTCTGACAGAGCTGGGAATCATCAAAATAAAGGTTACATATGGAATCCTGAAAGCTGTTAAAATTCAGATTTTATTTATATCCCAAGTGTTTCTAGTATTCACTCTCTATGGGGAGATTTACATTACAAAAGATATTACATATGTAACTTCAGACTATGACCTATTTCAGATATTATTAGAATTAATTATATTCTTAAACTTGAATATTTTACTTATTTATTTCTCCATACCTGCTGCTATAAGGGGTAAGGGAAAGTTAAAAATATGTAAAATAAACTATCAACATTTAAGCAAAGACAACACACACAAAAAAAGAAATCAAATCAAAAACTACTGAAATTGAGCATCAAACATTTTCCTCAGGAAAGGAAAAAAAATGAAACAATATTATCTCACTCTCTTTTACTAAAATGAAATAAACTACTCCCTGGAGGAAACCGACTCCCCACAAAATATCCATACTCTATTAAAAAAAAAAGTAAAGAAAAATGACATACGGTGTCATTTTAGGTCTTGTTCCATCATTTCTGTGAAAAGAATATATTTTAGTTAATATCATAACCAACTCTGAATTGTAAAACTACATTGGGTCAATTTGTGTTTCAATTATTTTATTCATGGGATTAAAAAATTCAATCATCTTTCATCTGTAAGAGATGACTCAGAATTTTCATATATTTTTTAAATCTTCATTAAAGTAATTATGAAAGAATAAATGAAAAGCATTCAATGAAAATTAAAGAGCAAATTCATCTAGATTGGAAAATTTGTACATTGTGAGATTCATTCTTAACAGAAACTGGATATTACTTTACAATTTCAGGTAATTTGAAATTGTTACTTTGCATCAAGGTTCATGTATGTAGTTGATTTAGATTATATTTTAAAACATGTGGAAAATGATTGTTACTTAGAAGTTACTCCAGAGGAATCTAAGCTGGAAAAGCAACTTTATATTGTTTATTGTAGCAAAATCCATCTGCATATATTTACACATCACAGAGCCCATGGAAATTTTCATGCTGTTTCTTACAAATTAATTTATTTGGAGAAGTCTCATTCATAAATTTGATATAGAAAGAATTCAACACTAATAAAGGTAAAATAAACATTCAAAAACATTAAATTATAGTCCATGGAATAAAACTATCAAAAATAGAATATTAATGTAAAAACATTATCCATAATGAAGTGCTGATGTTTGTAGTATGGAGTATAAAATAATCACAACAAGGGAAGGAGCTCAGACAACATGAGGGTCATAGAAGAAGGCTGCAGAGGAGGAGGCATCTAGGGCTATACCACAAAAGAACCAATTCACTCTTCTGCCTTTAAAGTCTTAATGGCATGCATACCTCATTATTCAATAATGGTCCCATAGACTAGATAATTATGTTTAATTTACACTGCAGGTAACTTGTCATTTACATGATTTTACCATGAAAATCCTAAATGTCTACTCTTTCTAGAGTGGACTCACCCTGAAAGAAGTGTACCTTCCTGAAAAGAGGAAAGCAATCTACATACAAGGCAGTGACTTGCACACAGCCTGTGTAATGACAGTGGATATAGCTTACTCTTTCAAATGCATAAACATAAAGCTTGACAATGAATACCAATAATTATTCTATTAGTGAGTCACTAAGAAATGAACTTCACCTACAATAAACCCTGCTCTGTCCACTGTTGTGCTGCAGCATAGACATTAGAGATAGCAGCTGTCAGAGCAGGGCTTACTCGAAGTCTGGCCTGGCTGCTAGGCAATTCTCTAGTCATCCCAACAGACACAGGTGAAAAGAACAGGAGAGCAGCTGAGCCAAGTCTGCATATACAAAAGGCAAAGATGAGCCAAAATATTTTAATTATAATGACCTCAAACCCAAAAGCTTAATAATAACACCTTTTGTTTATAATAGGTCTAGAAAGTTCATTTACCCTAATATACTTTCATATATAATTCAGACTTGAGAGCTTCTCAAAATAATCATTTACTAGAAAAAGGCAACTTAACAAACCCTTTTCTTCCCCATCTGTGTTTTTAGCTAATTCAAATTGCAATTTCCTTATGATTCATCTTGCAATTTGAACCCAGGTCTTTTCATTTCACTAAGAAATAGCTCCATCTAGTGGTTGTAATTTAACTATAGTTTTATTACAGTTAACTGTATTTTGTTACATGTTTGCCTCTCAGTATATATACACACATATATTCATAAAGTATATATGTCAACATATGGAGGAGTCCTACAAGCTAGTTTTGTTTTTTTCTTACAAATAAATTATCAAAACAATTACTGTTTCTTTCTTATAAGTTTTAAATGAAAAATATTAAAACCTCCCTGAAACTTCTTGTGAAGTATTAATAATTTCCATATTCTTCCACACTCCTTTATGATATTTAGAGATATCATTCAGAAATCAGAGGAGCCCAAATATTTCAATACGATTTACCTCCTTTATTGGGAAGGAACTCCTTTTATTCTGAGACACTGGAGGGTAAATCTCCTTCTTTCAGAAATATGGTTTAAAAAAAATTGGGCTTTAGGAAAATAAAAAAATCCTAAACAAAAAACTGCATACAGTACAGTTAATAATTTCTCTCAGTGCTTGACAAGAACTTGGAAATTATATGTCTACCTAATATGTAATACTCTTAAAGACAACTTCAGAATAAAAGTTGAGATGTTTTCTTAACAGAGTACTCACTAACTGAAATTTTATTTTTCAACAGTTCAACAATTTAATGGCAAATCAATTGTTTCATTCATTTGGGTATAAAAGCAGATATAACTTAAATGATTTTACTTCAAACATAACAGGATCTAAGGGATATGATTTTCTCCTGTTCTCTTTTACATGTAACTGAAAAGCAGAAAGATAAAAAAAGAAATGGAGAAGGTGCAACCCTCCCACACAAGGGCCCCAGTACCTCCGGAGTGCCTGGTCACCCTGGGCCTCATCACTGATGAGCTCAGATTCACTCTGGGCGATCCGCAGGGCCAGCTCCCTGTCTCTGCGCTCCTGCTCCAGAACTGCTTGCTGCTGGGACTCCTCTTCCCTCTGTCGGGCCAGCTGCTCCTCCACCTCAGCCTACCAAGCAAGACAGCCATTTCACCAAGAGTTCTTCACATGTTACTTGATCACTCTTCATTATTACTTAAAATAAAAGGAAGACCTAATGGTTCCTTAGTTCTAAATGCTTTCTTATTAAGAACTAAGGATTACATTTATTATATGTTATATGTGTGTGTATGTATGTGTGTGTGTGTATGTGTGTAAAATAATCGTACACATAGGGGCTGGGGTTGTGATTCAGTGGTAGAGAGCTTGCCTAGCATGTATGAGGTACTGGGTTCGATTCTCAGCAGCACATATAAAAATAAGTGAATAAAATAAAGGTATATATCAACATCTAAAAAATATATTTTTAAAAATTATACATATATAATTATATATTACTATGTATACTATACATATTTAATATATATTTATATATTACATATTAATATAATATAATTTATATAATATATATATTAATGGATATATATTATTTAACGTCAGATAATGAAGACAAAATATATCATCTTGAAAAGAGTCTAGGAGGATCCAACATGGCCGCCGGCGAGAAAGCAGCGATTCCAATGTCTCCACATTAACGGGATCAGAAAGACCCTTTGGAACAGCGGCAGTCTACCAACTGAGGAACTTCTAGCAAAATTCCTTGAAGAGGGGACCTGCCGGGAATTGGTAGGTTTATTAGAAGTATCAATTTGTCCCAGACAAGTGGATCTTGGCTGGCCACGCGGGCACAGAGGTCCAGCCCCGCAGCCACCAGCCGCTTCAGAAAGTGGCCGGAGGCCCCGAGCTGCGCGGCCCGCCCGAACCCGCAGACGGCGCCCGCCACCTCACCGTCCTGAGAGGCCCCGCTCTCGCTCAGCGAACAGCCACTCCACCCGCCCGGATCTTAGCCACGTGGCCGCAGCTGCCCGGCTCTACCAGCAGCCCAGCGCAGCGAGAAGTGTCCACGCCTGGCACAGCAGATAGCCCCGCCCACCCGGCGAACGGCTCCCCCCCCCCAGACAGCATGAAGGGAATCTAACCAACCCTTTACAAAATAGCGAACTGGGAACTAAAACCAGAGATTGTGTCAGACCAGAGACAAGCCAGTTCCACCCCTCCCTTCGGACACTCCAGCAAGGAGCCAGGGGCCCGCCATAGCAGAGAGGGGAAGTCACCAAAGTTCGGCCAAAGAGACTCCTTCCCAGCGGAATCTACTTTAGCAGGTGTGTGACTCCCACCCACATCAGATACAAACAACCAGGAAACTTCAAAATCTCTCCGTGGGCGTGACCCTAAGGGCCAAAGGACTCTCGACCCCCAACTCCCCCTACTGCCAGTGATGAGGGCGTGACTGTAGGGGCAGAGGGAAGCAGAGAAGACTCCCCACCCCCAAATCCCCCAACCGCGAACTGAGAGGGTGTGATGGTAGGGGCGGAGGGAAACAGAGGACACTCCAGACCCCCAACTCCTCCTACCGCCAGCAGAGTGGTTGTGACTGTAGGGGCTGAGGGAAGTAGAGGGGATCCTAGACCCCCAACTCCTATTACCACCAGCAGCGACACCAATGGTCTTAGCTGCCAGATTCCGAAGGTGTGCCCACCAAAGGGGTACGGAAAAATCAAACAATTGACTCCCAGACTACAGCTCCACAGCACTGGGGCTTAGATGAATGACAACGAGAGTGCTCAGTAGTTAGGGAAATAGAGCACTCGGTGGGGCTGAAAGTGTAACCAAATCCTTGGTGAACTGCCTCGGGTGAGCAGGACCTGGCTGGCTGGCAGGAGGAAGGGGAGGAGGGGCCGTAGAAGTGAAACGGCTCTGGACCAACAGGATTGAGAGACTCCCAGGAACCGCCTTACAGGGATTGCTGTTGACACATTGAGGGCAAAACTCAGCCCGGAGGGCACAGCTTTGCCTACGGGAAGAGAAGAAAATGGATCTCTAAGACCTAATTTTATTTCCTATTTCATTTTAACTTTTTCTCTCCCTTTGCCCTCTCTCTCTCCCCTTCCAAGTTTTACGGCTCTTTCCATTCTCCTCTATGCTATCTATCTCCCTCTCCTTCTTTCTTTTCAAGAGCACTCACCTTCCCCTTCCCCCCAACTTTCATCCCAAGCATTACGTCCTCCATTTCGCGTAACTGTCTAAATACAAATAGGTGTGCGCCCTTCCCCCGCGCCTGCAAGGTAGCCGGACCTGCAACCCACCAGCAGGTCAGGCCCAGCAACCTGGGAGTGGCAGAGCCGCCCCACGCACCTGCAAGGTAGGCGCACCTGCTACCAACCAGCAGAACAGGCCCAGCGGCCTGCCGATGTGGTAGGCACAGCGCCCCAATTGGAGGAGGAGCAGAGCCCCTGCCCGCGCCTGCGCAGGAGACTTTGCAACTATACAAGAGTAATACAAATATATAGGGGGAAAATTCAACAACACAACAGTCTCAGTAAGCAGAAAGAAACGTGAACAGTATGAAGAGACAAGGAAAGAAAGGACCACAAGCAATGCAGGTCAACTCAATGTTAGAAGAGGTAATTTCTGCAGCAGATGGAATGTCAGATAAAGAATTCAGGAGATACATGCTTCAGATGATCTGGAGTCTCAAGGAAGACATTAGACAGCAAAATCAGACAATGAAAGATCTCTTCAACAATGAAATACACAAACAAATCCAGGAAGCAAAAGATCAACTATACAGGGAGATAGAAGTTATAAAAAACAAACAGAAATCCTAGAAAGGCAGGAAGCAATAAACCAACTTAAAAACTCAATTGACAATACTACCAACAGAGTAGAACACTTAGAAGATAGAACATCAGACAATGAAGACAAAGTATTTCAACTTGAAAAGAACATAGACAGCTCAGCAAGACAGATAAGAAACCATGAGCAGAACATCCAAGACATATGGGATAACATAAAGAGACCAAACTTAAGAGTCATTGGGATACAGGAAGGCATGGAGGTCCATACCAAAGGAATAAACAATCTATTCAATGAAATAATACGAGAAAACTTCCCAGACTTGAAGAATGAGACAGAATCCCAAATCCTAGAAGCCTACAGGACGCCGAATGTGCAAAATCATAAGAGATCCACACCTAGACACATTATAATGAAGATGCCCAACATACAGAATAAGGAGAGAATTTTAAAAGCTACAAGAGAAAGGAAACAGATTACATTTAGGGGTAAACCAATCAGGATAACAGCTGATCTCTCAACACAGACTTTGAAAGCTAGAAGATCCTGGAATAACATATTTCAAACGCTGAAATAAAATGGGTTCCAACCAAGAATCGTGTATCCAGCAAAATTGAGCTTCAAGATGGAAGATGAAATTAAAACCTTCCACGATAAACAAAAGTTAAAAGAATTTGCAGCTAGAAAACCATCTCTCCAAAAAATCCTCAGCAAAACATTACAAGAAGAGGAAATGGAAAATAACAATGAAAACCAACAGTGGGAGGTAGGACAGTAAAGGGGGGGAAAATAATCAAAGAGGAAAACAAACCATATTCAGAAACATAAATAAACAAATATGGCTGGAAGGATAACCCATATCTCAATAATAACCCTAAATGTTAATGGCTTAAACTCACCAATTAAGAGACACAGGCTAGTAGAATGGATCACAAAACATGACCCAACAATATGCTGCCTACAGGAGACGCATTTGATAGAAAAAGACATACATAGACTGAAGGTGAAAGGTTGGGAAAAATCATATCACTCATATGGACTTCGGAAACAAGCAGGAGTGTCCATACTCATATCAAATAAAATAGATTTCAAGCCAAAGTTGATCAAAAGGGATAAAGAGGGACACCACATACTGCTCAAGGGAACCATACACCAACAAGACATAACAATCATAAATATATATGCCCCAAACAATGGTGCAGCTATGTTCATCAAACAAACTCTTCTCAAGTTCAAGAGTCTAATAGACCACCATACAATAATCATGGGAGACTTCAACACACCTCTCTCACCACTGGACATAGTAGCACAATTCACAATAGCTAGACTGTGGAACCAACCCAGATGCCCTTCAATGGATGAATGGATTAAAAAAATGTGGCATCTATACACCATGGAGTATTACGCAGCACTAAAAAAATGACAAAATCATGGAATTCGCAGGGAAATGGATGGCACTAGAGCAGATTATGCTTAGTGAAGCTAGCCAATCCCTAAAAAACAAATACCAAATGTCTTCTTTGATATAATGAGAGCAACTAAGAATAGAGAAGGGAGGAAGAGCAGGAAGAAAAGATTAACATTAAGCAGAGACATGAGGTGGGAGGGGAAGGGAGAGTAAAGGGTAATTGCCTGGAAATGGAGAGAGACCCTTACTGTTATACAAAATTACATATAAGAGGTTGTGAGGGGAATTGGAAAATAAACAAGGAGAGAAATGAATTACAGTAGATGGGATAGAGAGAGAAGATGGGAGGGGAGGGGAGGGGGGATAGTAGAGGATAGGAAAGGTAGCAGAATACAACAGTTACTAATATCGCATTATGTAAAAATGTGGATGTGTAACCGATGTGATTTTGCAATCTGTATTTGGGGTAATAATGGGAGTTCATAACTCACTTGTAGCTAATGCATGAAATATGATGTGTCAAGAGCTTTGTAAGGTTTTGAACAACCAATAAAAAATATATAAAAAAATAAATAAAATAAAAATTATACATATATAATTATTCATTACTATGTATACTATACATATTTAACATATATTTATATATTACATATTAATATAATATAACTTATATAATATATATATATATATTAATGGATATATATTATTTAACCACAAATCTCTAAAGTCTTATTTTTTTCCTATATTATCATTAATACTTCACTTTCCCAAAGCCAACAGAAGGCAGAAGAACTAGAGTTCCACCATTCTAAAACTACAGTCCGAATATCCCAAACATCACAGTCCGAGTATCCCAGCTGGTGAATTAACACCAGTACCTACACTGAAGATATCAGAATTTAAAGTGCAGGTTATGCTTAAGTAAATATTATGAAAGCCCAGAAAAACAGAAATTCAATTACATTATCAATTATTTTCAGACATGAAACTTTTTAAATATGGTGGGACAGAGAGAATATCTAACCTATTAATACCCATATCTACAAAGTTTTTATACATAAAATTATAACGTAAGTGAATGTTCAGTGACATTCCCTAGGTGTAATAGAAATATAATATGTTCTAAATGCTTTAACATCTATAACTTTCTCAATGTTCCCAACTATGACTCATCCACATTCTAAAGAGACACTGTGGCCCACAGTCACTATTTGTGAAGTATATGATGACATAATTTCTGTCAGTGACAGAGCCTGGATTTGAACTCATTTCCCCAGCTCCATAATTCCTTCAGAACTGTCTTTGGCCTGTAAGATAAACTAGTGATGGCTTACTACCAAATCAAGATCTTATTTTTACTTCTTCTATAACTTTGTACATTCTACCTTGATAGAAATTCAGTCAGTAAGTATATACCTGAATACGTTTTTCATCATCTTCCCTTTTCTTTCTCTCTTCTTCTTCTTGTTTTCTCTTTGCTTCCATCTCAAGTTTCCTAATAAGAAATAAAAAACTCTTCAAAAATTTAACAGAAAATAAGGAATTCTTCAGAAGGCAAATTAACTATTAATAAATAAAGATAACAGAATAGGAACCCAACCTATTGGCCACATACATTCTCAACTTATTTTTAATAAAATTTATACTGCCAGCAATATGTAAATAAAACAAATACAATTATATTCTATAACCTATAACACCTCTAAATTGACTTGGTTACAAGGCCTAACTGTAAGGTCCTAATTATGCATAATTCTTTCTATCCCCTTTTCAAACCAAACAACCCATATTTCTTCTGTTTATTCTGTAATTCCAATTTTCCAAAACGCTATCAATTTTAAAACTGCAAAAAAATAGAAGTACCTTTTTCTATCTTATAAAATGAAATACAAGCCATAGCTTTAAGAAGTAGTTAAGAAATCCTCAAGGGTAAAAGTCTAACCAAAACTCAAGATTACCCAGTTCAAGTATCCCTTGTCCAAAATAGTGGGAGAGGAGTGGTTCAGATTTTGATTTTCTATTTTAATTTTGAAATATTTCCTTCCTTCATCCATCCCTCACTCCCTTCCACCTTACCCCTCTTTCTTTCTTCTCCAGTATAGGGAACTGAACCCAGCAGTCCCCTATAACTGTGCTATATCTCCACCCCTTTTTATTCTTTATTTTGTGACACAGTCTCATTAAGTTGCTGAGGCTGGCCTTGAACTTGACCTCCTGCATCAGCCTCAAGCAGCTGGGATTATAGGCATGAACCACCGAGCCCAGCTGGATTGGGAATATTTTCAAAAGCTTTACCAGTTGAGCATCCCTAATCTGAAAATCAGGCTGTATATGACAAGCCCATAACCAACACCATGAATGGGGCGCGGGGAGTGGAGGGAAAACCTGAAAGCATTCCTTCTTAGATCAGGAACAAGGCAAGGGTGTCTACTTTTACCACTCTTACTCAATATACTACTGCTAGAAGTTCCAACTAGAGCTATTAAACAAGAGAATGAAAATAAAAGGCATACAAATAGAAGAGGTGAAGTTAGATAAATCCTCTAAGTAGTTGATATGACTCAATATATAAAAAAACTAAAGACTCCACTGAAGACTATTAGAACTGATAAAATCGGTAAAGTAGAAGCATATAAAACATGTAACATATCTAAAACATGTAATATATACAAAATTAGTAACTTTTCTATACATCAATAATGAATTTGTTTAGAGGGAAGACATAGAAAAGCCTGATACACCATGCACACAAACATGTGCGCGCGCACACAAATTACTTAAGAATAAATTTAGCAAAGAAAGTGAGAGACCTATATGAGGAAAATCACAAAACATTAAAGAAAGATTGAAGAAGACACTAAAAATTGGAACAGGGCTAGGGTTCTGGCTCAGTGATAGAGCACTCGCCTAGCATGTGTGAGGTGCTGGATTCGATCCTCAGCATCACATAAAAACAAATTTAAAAAATAAAGGTATTGTGTCCAACTACAACTAAAAAAAATTTTAAATGTTGGAATGACTTCCTTATTCATGGACTGAAAAAATTAATATAGTTAAAATGTGCATACTGGGGCTGAGACTGTGGCTCAGTGTTGGAGTGCTTGCCTAGTATGTGTAAGACATTGGGTTCAATCCTCAGCACCACAAAAAAATAAATAAAATAAAAATACTGTGTCCATCTACAACTAAATTTTTTTAAATGCCCATACTATGCAGATTCAGTGCAATCTACACTAAAACTCCAATGGCATTCTTCACAGAACTAGAAAAAAACAATCCTAAAATTCACATGGAAGAACAAAAGACCCAGAATAAGCACAGCAATCCTGAGTAGAAATACTGTAGTATGGTTTTAAAACATACTACAGAGCCACAGCAACAAAAACAGCATGGTACTTGCATAAAAACAGAGACCAATGAAATAGAATAGAGAACACAGAAATAAAACCATGCAGCTACAGCCATCTGATTATTGACAAACGTGCCAAAAACATGATCAAGAGTGAGAAAACTGGGTATCCACATGCAGAAGATTGACACTTGATTCCTCTCTCACTCTAAAAAGAACTAACTCAAAATGAATCAAAGATCTTAATGTAAGACCTGAAATTACTGGAAGAAAACAGGGGAAATACTTCAAAATATAGGTATAGGCAATGATTTTCTGTATGGGACTCCAAAAGTTCAGACAAAAGCAAGAATAGACAAATGAAATGACATCAAAATAAACAGCAAAGGAAACAATCAACATAGTAAAGAGATGATCAACTGAAGGGGATAATGTATTTATCAGCTACTCATCTGACAGAGTTATCACCAGAAAATATAAAGAACTCAAAATACTTAAAAAGAAGAAGTTAATGCAATTAATAAATGGGCAAATGATCTGAGCAGACACTTCTCAAAAGAAGAAATACAAATGGTCAATAAATACATGAAAAAATGTCCAAAGTTATCAGCCAGCCATCAGGGAAATGCAAATCAAAACTACAATGAGATATGATCTCACCTGTTAGAATGACTATTATCAAAAAATAATAACAAATGCTGGTGAGGATGTGAAGAAAAATAAACCCTTACATACTATTGGTGGGAATTTAAATATGTACAGTCTCTAAGGAAAACTATAGAGAGATGCCTCAAAAAACTAAAAACAGCTACCATGTGATTCAGCTGTCCCACTCTTGGATACATATCAAAAGGAAATTAAGTCAGCATACGTAAAAAGATTCCTTAATGCCCATATTTACTGGGGCACTATTCACAATAACTAAGATGTAGAATCAGCCTGGGTGCCTATCAGCAGATGAATGGGTTTAAAAAATACAGTATATATACACAATGGAGTATTATTCAGCCATAAAGAATGAAATCCTGTCAATGTAGTCAAATGGATGGAACTAGAGAATATCATTATTAAATAAAAGAAAAGTATCACATATCACATGTTCTCTCTCATACGTGAAAACTAAAAAACAAATAACAAGTCAAACTGAAAATAAAATCATGATTACTAGAGACTGAGAATGATACCTGAAGGGTGAGAAGGGTCAGAAGAAGCGTGGATGTACCTGATAAATGCACACAGTATGACATAGGGAAATATCAGCGAATTCCACTAATATGTATAATTAATGTTTTAATTTAAAATTTTGCAATTTGAGCACCAACATGCCACCCAAAAAGCATCAGACTTTAAAGTATTTCATATTTGGAATTTGTGTGTTAAAGATTCTCCATGTAGTTAAAATAATTTTATGCAACTATTATAAAAGCTTATTTTTTCAAATTACAAATTTATTCTAAAACTAGTTCATTAAATTAAGAATATGGCTTTAGAAATAGTCATTAACCATTGTCTAAATTGCCAAGAATTCACTCTTCAATTCAGTTTCTAATGCAAAACAATATAAATGCCCTACATTCGCCTTTCCTCCTCTTCCTTCCTTCGACGCTGTTCATCTTCTTCACGTCTTTTTCTCTCTTTTTCCATTTCTTCTTGTATACGCCTCAGCCTTTCTGCTTCCTCCTGCTGCTGTTTTTTCTTCTGTAACGCACTGAGAAGCTCCTCTGAACTTTTAAGTAGGGCATCATACTCTTTATGTATTTGTTCCCTGGTCATCATAGTGGACTTAAAAAACAAAATAATAAACATGTATTTAGAAAAGTGATCTCTTCTGTTACACAATAATGTGAGTATGCTCAACACTACTGACCTGAGCACTTATGTGTGGTTAAGATAATAAATTTAAAGTTATGGTTTTCACAATTAAAAAAAAAAAAAAACTACTCCAATACATACACAAATGGGAAAAAAAAGAACAAGCAAACAACAACAAAGAAATGGGAAAGCTGATAAGCCCATATCTTTGCTGTAATGTTTATACATTAAATAATATTGAAACACTGTTCTTAAAAAGTCATATCTGTCCCCAAACATTTGATTCTATTTAATACCAGCAACTAAGTCACCGACAGTAGGTGAACTCTGAGTAAAGCAATATAATTGTACTTAAAAATTATTTTTTTATGGAAGGAATGAGTAATTCATTTAGCCAAAGTATACTCTCTGTAATAATATTGTTCCAACAGTACCTAAGGAATATTTAAGAAATTACTCTCACATCTAAAATTGTTGGGTAATTTTCCTATGTTAGCCTTCAAAAAATGTGGCTGAGTTAATTTTAATTGATACTGATACCCCATAAACAGAGATGGCCCTTGACAAATCTGTAAAATCAGCCAAGTCCATCAACAGTGTTTTCATTCTTCTCTTGATCATTTTCATCCTTTTTACCTCAAAGATTTACCATTGTAAAATATATATCTTATACATAAAATATGACAAAAGGCTTACTTTAAGGAATTTATAATATGCATATATATACTGACCTATGAAACTAGCTGAGAAAAACAGCAAAACCTTACAATGTAATTAAGGAAAAGATTCACTAGATACAAAAAAGAAAAATTTAAATCCCAGTAGTAATCATATAAGTGAAAAATCAAACAAAAGCTTCCCCATCTTTTCCTACAAAATCAAAGCAGAAATGGCTATGACCACTTTTATAACAGTCCATTATATTATAGTCTCTATGAAGATAAGGTATTAATAATGAAAAAGTATATGACATAATGACAGCGATTTTAAAAACTGAATGTATATAAAGAACAAAATAAAAATGTATGCATAATAAAATAAGATTCTGAGGGAAATATATAATAGTGTACTAGCGATTGTGCTAGCAACGGGCTATAAAGGTGTTTTTTGACTCTTTCTTTAAATTTCCAATGATATTATATTACTTTTATACTTTAATAATCAGTCTCAAGGAGGCCTTGGGATATAGCTCAGTGACAGAGCACCTGCTGAGCAGATATGAGGCCCTCATTTCTATCCCAACGCTATCATCAAACTAAACAGCATTAGTCCTCTATGAATCATGACTATGCAAAAGTTTAACATCAAAGGATTATATTTTAGTTACTCTTGGTGGGGGGGATATTTTCCTAACAACAAATGAAACTGCATAAAAACCATTCCTTTTTATCTTTCTGCTATGAAACTTTTCAAACACAGAAGAAGAAAGAACAACATAATGAACATCCATTTGTCAACATTTTGAACACTGGAAAAATAAGGACATTTTTCTATATGATTTCAATACCAATAGCAAAGGGCATTAAACTACATAAAAGCCAAAGTCATTTGGGCTAAAATTACATACCTTAATTTTGGCCATCAAAGCATCAATGGAAATTTCAAGATCTTTGATCTGTTTATTCACCTGTGGTTTTCCATCTTTCAATGCATTTACTACTTCATTAAACTTATCAAGTCGTTTTTTCAGTGTGCCCACCTTAATCAAGCCATCAATGCTGTAGAGAGAATATTTCATCAGTCAATTAACATTACCATTTAATGCTATAAGAAAATTTTTCATTAATAAAAAGCTAAAAATACATTGCCAAACTGGAGATTTCACTTGTGTTTTCAATTTTTCTTAGTATTCTCTTTCTTAGATCTCTTATTGAGGGGGAAAATGAAATATGGCTGTGAATGACAATGATGCCTTTCAATACAATTGAGGTTTTCTATCAGCTGAGAGAAAATTCAAATAATAGAACTTGAAGAAGTCATCTTAGAATCACTTTAAAAAGGTATGATGAATCAATAGTCATTCAGAACTCCAAGGTTAAGAAGTCTAAATTAGTAATGAAAAGTTTAAATATGAAATAAAAACCAAATTTACAGTGAAACAATATAATTCTTATGGATAATCTTGAAAGGATTATAGTCAAAATAGCAAAGAGATATTTTTTAAACCAATGTCAACTTGACATTATCAAGAAATTCAAATCCCTTAAATAACCAAAACAGTTTCTTTCAACTATTTATTTCAATCTTTTACAATGCTTGCATTTTTTTAAATTTTTTTTTTATTGGTTGTTCACAACATTACAAAGCTCTTGACATATCATATTTCATACATTAGATTGAAGTGGGTTATGAACTCCCAATTTTACCCCAAATGCAGATTGCAGAATCACGTTGGTTACACATCCACAATTTTACATAATGCCCTATTAGTAACTGTTGTATTCTGATACCTTTCCTATCCTCTACTATCCCCCCTCCCCTCCCCTCCCATCTTCTCTCTCTACCCCATCTACTGTAATTCATTGCTCTCCTTGTTAATTTTCCCATTCCCCTCACAACCTCTTATATGTAATTTTGTATAGCAATGAGGGTCTCCCTTCATTTCCATGCAATTTACCTTTTCTCTCCCTTTCCCTCCCATCTCATGGACAATGCTTGCATTTTTGTAAGCCATTTCAAATCCTTATGTAGGATGAGGCAAGTAATGAATAAATTAGTTAATTTCAAATAAATATTATAAATAATAGACTAACATATCATTTTACAAAAAGCATGAGATCCAAACTGTTTTTTATTCAGCATTTATTGCTGTTTTACATTAGGATAGTTAGGTTTTGTAGGGTTCCTTAGGCACCATTCATCTTACCGAGGTTTGTGTCTCCTTTTGCAAAGCCACATCCGAACAGTTTTCTGCATTTTAATGCAAGCTTCAGCTCGATATTTTATTTTGTTTTTCACTGTGTGAAAGTATAAAGTAAATGATATTATTTCATTTAAATTACATAAATTTAAATATTTTTAAATCAGCACTCATTTTTAAAAAGTAGTTGTCAAGAAATATAAATCTGAATGCTTATTAACATTTCTTTAATTTGTTACACTTCTTAAAAATAAAAAGTACATCATGTACGTGGCTGGATTTGCGCTTGAAATGCATTATTTCCTTTTTATGCTATTCTAAGAAATATGAACAGGTATATCCTTAGAAAAGAATTTACCTGTGAATTAGTTTAGAAGATACTTACACTATTATAACACTTTGGAAATTCACAATCAACATATTGGATGAGGCCTCTGAGAAGCCTATAGTAAAGAAATCTTTTTAACTTTGGGTACTTACAATTTCCTAACATAATGTCACCTTGAAACATTTTTTTCAGAGCATCCCTGTTCAAATTCTGCAAAGATCCTTATCTGTTTACTGACCTCAGGAAATCTGTACAACTAAATCCACAAATATATAGAATAGCACAGGTCACTGTAATATAACGTACTCTCCATCATAATCAACATACAGATAAAAGCACTGAACTACCATAACAAATATGCTTGTATTTTACTTGAAAATGATGAGGAAAAGAGGTTCTATTATCTTTTTCTTTATTATAGTTGTCTTTTTATCCATATTCATAATTTTCTAACAAAAGATTTCAGTAATAATCTTTGTTTAAATGGTCTCTCTCCATTTTCATTTTTCTATTGATAAGGAATAATTTAATGAATCTTCTTCATGTACCTAGCAGTATTTCAAGTACTCTGGTGGGGGGATTATAAATTTAAACAAATTATAAATTCTCAATGCCCCAAAATTAAAGATTTTTGCCACTGACCCTCAACTAAGTAAAAAATATTCTGCCCCAACCCTTGCTTTGGGTCAGAGATAAGTATGGCCTAGCAGAAGCACATAGACAAAAGCAGCTTAGTCCAATGCGTCAAAGACCAGGGGAATGGTAGAACAGGATGCAAGGATGAGGCAATACCCTGTTTTACAGGATCCTGAAAGATCTTCTAAGAATTCAGACTTTGCCTCTACTGGTTTTGGGTATACAGCGAGGACTCTGGGAAGCCAGGAACACCAGCTTGGGAGCTGCTCAAGTTATTACACAAGTGGGATAAAGAGGCTCCACTACAGTGCTGGAATACAAAGTAAATAATTACAGTATTTGGAGAATAAATCAGTATGAGCTGATGATTGACAAGATTTCAGGAATAAGAAAGAAGAGATGATTGTAATCCTGAAATTTTTGAAGTGTGTATTAGAGATGCCACACAGGCAGAAAAAGTTCTGGTTTAAATCTGAGAGATTGAAGAGTGGTATTGTGGGTTGAGGGGAGAAAGAGAAAAATGAATCAAGATACTAACTTCTGTTCTGTTTAGAACATAATGAAATTAATATTACTTAACAAATTCAGATAGGGAAAATAAGAATCATGCATTCAAAAAAATAAAATATAGAAAGTCTACAAATGCTAATACACACTAGATACAAAGTGCTGCCAGAGGAATCGGACACAGTGTGAACCAACATCACGATCCTCTTGCCTAGCATCCACCTCTGAGACAGCCTTATAACATGCACAAACCACCTTACTTCCAAAGTAATAAAACATCCTGAAATGAAAGAAAATACTCACGTTTGATGACCGACAGGGAACACCATTGAACTTTCTTCCAGCGACTGCAGACTAGCCAATGATTGACTTTCTTAACCAACTCTGCTAAGTGATCAGGGTCAGACTTCATAATCTGATCAAATTCTGCAAACTAGAAGGTAAAAATAACATAACAGCAGTATTAAAAGATAAATGTGTTTAAACACACAGAGAAAACAAATATAATTCAAATCCAAAATCTAACTTTCTGAAAATGGCTGCATGCCAATTACACAGACATCTTTTAGAGTAGATAGCAAACCCAAACACACTTGACTTCTTCTATGAAGAAGTCTTTCTTCTTCCTTTCTTCCTTCCTTCAGGATCATTTTTTTTTGGGGGGAGGGGAGTGTGGGGAGGGGGAGGTATAACAGATTCAATAATAAAAGAAAATGATGATCTTAAATAACTATAGAGGGTTAGCAAAAAGGCTTTTGGTTTCTTTTTTTAGAATTTTTTTCACAATAACTTTATTTTATTTATTTATTTTTATGTGGTGCTGAGGATTGAACCCAGGGCCTCACACGTGCTAGACAAGTGCTCTGCCACTGAGCTACAGCCCCAACCCAGCAAAAAGGTTTTATTGAGGAAAAAAATGAAAAAGGATTAATATATCTCACCCACTGAATCACCCACATTCTTGGATATCCACATACTGTGCTTGATAAGTAAAATTCAGCTATGTTTATCAGGTTCCAGCAAAACTAGTCTGTCATTCCCAATCCCCAGGCCCATTTTGAACAAAGATAAGACATTGCTACTAACAGAGATAACACAGATAAAACATTTATTTGGTTATAAGAAATAAAATATATTATTTCCACTATTTACCACCAAATTCCAAAATGGCTTTCCTCCTTTATCAAATGTCCCACTAAAATACTAAGATGTCACAATATCATCAACCATCAATATAATCATTTGCTATAATAAAAATTAAAGGTAACATAAGGAATTGAAGCTCTCTTTGAATCTTTGCCATAAGCTATCAACAAATCCTCATTTTTCAAGAGGTAAATAAGACCAACAAGTTTCTTTATAAAGTTATTAATTCTTAAATAATTACTTAAGCTCTGAAACAATGGAAGAGTTGAATTTATGAGAAATATTTATGATTAAAGCTAAGCCAACCATAAACTATAATTTATAGATTCTTTTTCCTCTTATTTTTTTTTCTTTCATAGGAAAGGGTATGGGTTCTCTGAAATAAAAATATTCACAGGAAAGTATATATAATGGTAACATATACATATACTTCATCTCATACTCAAAAAATGTAAAATCAGATTTACTATGATGAATTTACCCTTAAGATATTTGAAATACATTTATTTATTAATGATTCTGATAAGCTGAACTAGTATTATTGGCTATTTAAAATATAATAACGATGGTATTTAAAACTATGAAGATACAATTTACTAAATCAACATTAAAGAATAAAGGAATGGTTAAAATCATATTAGTAATAGATTTTGAACAGCATTTAGGTATTTCTGTATGAAATACATTTAGTTATAAGGCATTCTACAACTGATTTGAATGTTAAAACTATAGGATTATGTTAGCCCCCCAAAATTATGGTATATACAAAAGTATTTGCATATTCATTCTAGAGTTTGACAGAGATCCATACAAACTCCAGAGCAACTTCCTATAATTTATATATCTACCATATTCTAATAAAATTTATTCCCACAATGAAGACTCCAAAGTGCTACAAAATCTCAAAATCAATGAAGACTAATATGCTTTAGAAAAGTTTTCAATTTGTGTAAAGTGTTAAAATTTTCTGGTTAACCCTATTTTAAGTAAAAAAAAAAAAGTCAATTAAACAAGGTTCTGATTCTAATACTGAATAAAATTGTAAAATTTATATAGAGTACTATAATATCTAAATTACAAATTTCTCACAAATGGGAAAAATGTGTGTACATATACACACATTATATATTTTTTCATGCCATTAGTAACCATATAATTCAAGAATAATATGAATCACTGATACTTAAAAATGTTTACTAACTCCAACTATCTGCATTAATGATGATAAAATTTTAAAGAAAAATATATTTACCTTGCCAGGTCTAAAAAATACTTTTGTTAATCCAAACTGGTAGTCGATTTCATTTAAGCCCAAAGCTTTAAAAAGAGCCTACAAAATTAAAGTTAAAAAAGTTAAATTCCAACTAATATTTAATAAAAAAGAGTTTACTACTAAGAAACTTTTAATTTATGTAAAATCAGATTTACTATTTGTACCTTACAAAATAGCCTTGGATCCAATCTTGCAAGTTTCTCTGGCATAAATTTTTTATACATGTTGTAGAGTTCATGAAATGAAGCTCGTGATGGGAAACCCCCCTGCATCAAGTCCAAAACAGACACCATACCTAGATTCATAAACACAAATCACAGCCAGTCATGTGCAGAAGTCCAAAATAACTCATGAATGACCAATTTTTAAAATTAATATTTAAGAAAGGACAATTTACAGAAATCATCAGCAATGAAAGATTACATAGCAAATACACTTCAACTTATCTACCACCTAAAATTACTATAGTCAAATTCCATCTAAAACCAATATCACTAAAGGCAAACTACTGTTCTCTACAAAGCTCCAGCCTATTTTATATCTTTTTTTATGCTAGGCATCTCTCCATTACATCCCAGTATACCAAACAAAGCCCAGTAGAAGTCCACTTTCAAAGATCTGAGGTTAAATTTAGAACAACATTTCTAACAGAGTCTCCAAAAAGTGGTCAAATATAGTCCCAAATTCTCCCTAGTACTTAAAAAAAGCAAAAGGAAAGGAAAGGAAAGCTCACTACTCAATATACAGACGCTCTTAGAGAAACTAATCTATTGGAATGATAAGTCTATAAGATCAATATCTGTTACCAGTGTAATTCTAAGAAGTGGTGAATCTGAGCCTTGAGGCAATATGAGCTTTTAGGGATTAGGAAAAATGTAAAATACATTGGGAAAAGTTCAATGACTAGCGATAATGCCAAGATTTTGTTTACAATGAGACCTGAATTTTAGTCTCTAGGACTACTAAAATCAATGAAAAAAATAGATTATTTAATAAATAGTGTTATGATAAATGGCTTGCTATTTGGAAAATGAAAATAATGTTAGACCCTTACTTTCTTCTTTATATCAAAATAAATTTCTGCTGGTCAAAAATTTTAGTTAAAAAAAAATGAAACTCTAAAAAATTTTAAGTGAATTATTATTTTAAAACAATCTTATAAGAAAGATAGTATTTCTAGGCAACCATATTCAATTTTAGATTATTGACTGGCAAAGGTACAAAAACATCAATAGTATTCAGAGTTGATGACTATGTAGAATAACACAGGCATACAGTCTTAGAGTAAATCAAGACAACAATCTTGGATGGCAATTAGAAAACACCCATCCCTTTGGTTCAGTAATTTATATTTCTCTGAGCCTACCCTACAACCCTTCATACTTGTAAGTGAAGATATTTGTGGAGAATATCCAGATATCCACAAGATCACTGTTTGTAGTATTTCCTGATTAAAAGATGCTACAACTATATGCTGGAATATAACACATTAATTTTAAAAGAATAGAGCAAAGTTTAATCTGATCAGTATAAGAAATATAACTAAATAAAAAAGCATAAAGTATATGGTGATTAATGAAATATAAAGACCATCATTCTTCTAAGAAAAAAAATTCCAGAACTAGACTTAGTTCTAGGCTCTGCTTGGAGAAATAAAAACAAGGTTTGGTTGGTATTGCCACAGATTTTACCACCTCTTAAGTTTCTAGGCTTGCTTTATCTCTGCAAATTATGAACTGGTTCACAGAAGTTCATTAAGAATTTCATGGAGCTTAACAAATTACTAAGCCTACAATGGACTTCTTAATACTTGAAGTTAATTTTTGAGCTGAAAAATAGAAATCAATGACTATAAGTCAATACTCTTCTAAAAACTCCCAAGACCTGGCTCTTAATCTGGGAGTCTGATAAACAGCTGTTCCATACACTGCTGGCTGGTATACTCAGAACTACCCTTTCTATGGACAGCACAGCTTCAGTTTCACAGAGGAAGACAAGCTACTTTCTCTCACCTTTTTGTACTTTGTCCTGATATTGGATGATAAGAAGTTTTTAGTAGGTGTCTTAATTATTCTCAAAACAGAAAAAATAAAACCCAGTAAAAATGAAAAGGTAAAATAGAATCCAAATCTTAAATATCTTTATTTTAGAAAGCTTCATAAATATTTTTTATTCCTACCACTCATTGTTACTTTTTGCTTTTTCTTATTATAAAACTATACAATTATACTATTATTAGTACTTTAAAAAACAAAGTATCGTGAATGGGTTTCATCTGTTAAACTGCCAATGCAACTTAACATATGAAATATCCTGCTTACTGAAAGGGGAATCCTTGCTGACCCATCAGTAAATCCATACTCTGCTAATCTAATAGCACATACAGCTAAATCTAAATATGCTTGACTTTCCAGGACACTAGATGCTCACTTAGGCAATAAATGAATTATACTATGTAAAGCAAATCCTACAAAGAAATTTAAATGGGGAAAAAAAGTTAAATTCTAAATAACAACACCCTAAAAGACAAAACACAAAAATACATCTGTATTATATGCAAGAATTCAGTAGACATGAGTTATTTAATTTTCTACTATTTGTTAGAATTTTCCTAGACTGTGCATTTCATTCAACAAAGAATATATTCCAGGGAAACAGGGATTTTGTATCAGCCAAAACAGAGTTTCTGTCAACATGGGCTTATGGATTGGAGGAGGGAAAATAATTATACAAGTATACATAAAATTTGTAACTATGACTCTAAAATAAAGGCACCAGCTGTAGCACCATGAACTAAGGCTCCCTTCCAGGACAGGAATATCAAGAAAGGCTTTCACAGAAAAGTAGCAATCAAGTTGAGACATAAAAGATGAAAAGATGCAGCATGTAGCAAGAGTGTTCCAAACACTGGAAGAACATATGCACAGATCCTGCAAGAGAGTACTGAAGGGATTGAAAGAAAAGTCAGTATGGCTGAAGCACACAGAGAAGAGGCAGGGTAGAAAGTGAAACAAGGGAGCTAAGGACACACAGGCTAGATAGTATGAGGCCTCACAAGCTACCAGGATTTTTGCTCTTCACTTTAATGCTAAAGGAGCCACTGGAAGTTTTGATTTGTTTTGTTGTTGTTGTTTTTGTTTTTGTTTTAAACTGTTTCGTTTTTTAATGGCAGTACAAGGAATTGAACCCAGACCTCACCCAGGCTAGCATTCTACCACTGAGCTACGATCCCAATTCTTTTTATTTTTTATTTTGAAACAGGGTCTAAGTTGCCTAGACTGGCCTCAAACTTGTAATTCTTCTGCATTAGTATCCAGAGTAGCTGGGATTACAGGGGTACACCACCACACCCAACTGCCATTACAGTATTTTAGGCAAGTAAAAACAATGATCAGAGCTGAGTTGTAAAGTAATAATTCAGGTTGCATATGAAGAAGAGACTGAGTAGATACAAAGAGAATACTTACAAAGCTAAGGCAAAAGGCCAGGAACGAGATGATGACAGCTTGGACTAGAGAATAATAGGACTCATTATTTAGGAAGTAATGTCAATAGTGCTAGGGGAGACTTAGAAAATATATAACCTGTGTTTTCCCACATGGCAGTCACTAGCCACAAGCTCTGTAGGTACACTAGACATGTGACAATTTAAATTTTAAAATATTAAAATTAAATTTATTTAAACTTTAAATAAGTCCTACTGGCCACATTTATGATGCTGAATAGCCAGTGTCTAGGGGCTACCATATTAAATAACACAGATACAGAATATTTCTATCATCTGGAAAATTCTACTAGACAAGAGTTGATATAAAATGAGTAGAAAAATATATAAACCCAAATCCTGAAAAACTATTAAGAAATACTATCCATGTAGAAGAAAATGATCCTGTAGAGGAGTTGGGAAAGGCCAGAGAATTCCAAAGAAAAATAGGAGCATACACTGTTTCAGAAGCTAAGAAAAAGAAATGTGGAAGAGACTGGTCAGAGTCAAATTCTGTGAAGTCCACTAAGGACTGCAAAATGAACATATGATTTAAGAAGGTAACCACTGGTGACCTTATCAAGATAAAAGCTGAACTCTCTTGAGGTTAAAGAGTGAGTTGAGGGCATAAACTGAGAATAGACTATTTGTGGGAGAGGAAAGGGAACAACTATCCACGGTAAGAAAAAAAGATGGGGAGTAGATGGAAGGGAATGTAAATCATAGATCAGATTTTTAGCACATTTAAGCACACTTCAGTGAAATGAGAGAGATCCATGTCCAAAGGGAATGGTTCAATACATATAATATATAGGCATATGTATTCAGTGCTGATTATATGTATTGCAAGGTGACTACTTGCAATGAAAGTAGGGATGGATTTCAAAGCACTGTAAGCCTCAACTAGGAAGAGAGGCAATTTCTGCTTTCTTTTTTTTTTTTTTAAAGAGAGAGAGAGAGAGAATTTTTTAATATTTATTTTTTAGTTTTCGGCGGACACAACATCTTTGTATGTTTGTATGTGGTGCTGACGATCGAACCCGGGCCGCACTATTGCTTGAGCCACATCCCCAGCCCAATTTCTGCTTTCTTAATAGGAAGGAAGGATATTCAGATAGGTGCATGTTCTTGGAAGCTTTAAAGTTTTTTGTCAAAGAGGTAAGGCCATCTTCTGGAAGAGGCTCAGAGATTTAAGAACAGGATTGGTCAGACTAGTTTGTTCTGTAGAGAAACAGAGCAAGCTAACCAAGGAAACTTGATAAGACAGGTTTGAGAGCCCTAAAAGGTCACCGACCATGAATTTTTTTTTTTTAAGAGAGAGTGAGAGAGGAGAGAGAGAGAGAGAGAGAGAGAGAGAATTTTTTAATATTTATTTTTTAGTTCTTGGTGGACACAACATCTTTGTTGTTATGTGGTGCTGAGGATCGAACCCGGGCCGCCCGCATGCCAGGCGAGCGCGCTACCGCTTGAGCCACATCCCCAGCCCCCCGACCATGAATTTTAAGTGGTGTCAATCTGACTTGTCTCCCAATCCCAAGCAGACAAGAAGAAAGGGCAGAACAAACTTAGACAGCTAAGGTTTTGTAAGAGGCAGTGAGAGGTAGATCCAGATTTGGGAAGCCTGGAGTGTATGTGATTCGGGGAGGGTTCTTTCAGGAACAAAATACAAAATTACAAATTACTAAAGAATATAAAATTCAGTACCAGGCTTTGAAAAGGGTTCATTTCAATGAAGGACCCTGAAACGTAAGTGACCATATTTCACGGTTAAATCTACCTCCACAAAGAGTAAAATACGGAGGCAAGAGAGTTTGAGAAAGTTTCAGGAGACTGAGCTGGATCAAAACTTAAGAAGGTTGATGCCTCAGGGAAAAGGCCAGTATTGGATGAAGGGTAGGCATGGGGTAAAGAAAAAAATGAGCCCAGGGCCTGAGACTTCTGTGATGTAGCAAGTCAGCTGTGCAGGGATAGGGATGGGAAGTGATAGAATTAATCAAATGCATGAAAGGGCCACAGAACCAAGGGCTTCATTCTGTTTTTTATTTTTTCACAAATGGTAGAGAGGAAGCAAGGACAACAAAACAAACTTCCTATTCTAGCTGCGTAGGGAATGAGAAATGAAGTGCTACTGGACTGAGAAGATAATAGGAAAGCAGCTTACAAAAGGGAGATTCAGGTTTTCTACTAAGGTGATTTTATAAAATTTTACTACAATTATGTAAAATGCTTTTATTTCACAATAAACCATAACCCAATATTACTCAAATAATTTGCCACCCATGCTTTTCTTAGAATCAAAGAAAATAAGATAAAAATCTTATCACACTTAAAAATAACCAAGGTAATGGTGAATTACTTGAAATCATTGGTCCTATTAAATTGCACTTAAGCTATGACTACTGACACACAGTGACACAGATTATGAATATATGGAAATACCTGAACATTGAAGTTGAGACAGAATTTGAGCACCTTCAAAGTGGTGGCTTGTCATCTTTAAATTAGGTTTGATGCAACGAATAAAGCTTGCTCCCTAGGAGAACAAAGGCACCACTTGAGATAACACAATATACCCTTCTTGTTTTTTTATTTTTACGAATACCAGAAACTTTCAAAGCATATTAACACATGAAACTTTAAAATAACCACTAAGGAACTAAAAAATGTCTTAGCATAGTATTAACATTTAAAGCTTGAAATAAAAAGCTTAAAATCATTCATTTGGTTATCAGATTATGCTGAATGAGGGAGAAAGAATACTGATTAGGTATACAAAGAAATTTTCGTGTGCTGAAGCTAACATGCTAGACATTCAAATAGCAGCTTCTCTTCAAAGTAGTCACCTTGCAAAACAAGAATTACATCAAAGGTGATGCTCACTGAAAAATTTTAGAACATGTTTCTATCACAGAAGTAATATTTTAGAGTAGCACTCTATACCCTCTTCATCAGACTTGGTTTATAAACATGCTTGATCTTTAAGAGATAAACACTTGCAGCCAATGAGAATATTGAAAAGATTTTCTGAATGGTTCCAAAAGCAAGTCTAACAGTAAGCTAAGCAACAGTAGCGCTGACAAAATAAATGCCTGGCTTTTCAAAATCATTAGTATTTGAAAAGAAAGAATAGTCAGTTAAGTTATGTAGATTTGTTTGGAATCATGCTTAATTTATATAATCCATATACTAAATATCTTTCTGTCAAGTTTTTATTTTTCATTTAAAAAATCAGGGTAAATCCCTAAAATGTATAGTTAAAAAACAGCCTCCTGCCAGGCATGTTGGTGCACATATGTAATTACAGCTACTTGGAGGCTAAAGCAGAAGGACTGCAAGCTGGAGGCCAGCCTAGGCAAATTAGTGAGACCCTGCATCAAAATAAAAAATAAAAAGGGCTGGGGATGTACCTCAGTGGTAGAGCACTTGCCTACCATGCACAAAAACCTGTGTTCAATCTTCAGCAAAAAAAAAAAAAAAAAAAAAGACTCCTCGTAGATTTGCCTTTATAAAAGGACATAAAAATATCATGTACATATTTTTCCACATCACATTGCCATGTCTGTAGGATGTTACTATAAGAGTAACAAAATAAGGGTAAATTATAATGCCTTATTTGCAGTCCTAAAAATAAAAACATCATTTCATCATTCTACTCCATAATTACAAAATATTTTTCACCTTCTTGAAACTATAGGCTAATCTTAATTTAATAAAACTCAAAGAGTTCTACATATTTACAAAAAAATTTGTCTTCACATACATATTTAACTTCTCTTCAGGAAAAAAACCTAACCAGAATAATCATCATCTTAAAAACTGATTTTTTTAACAAAGGAAATTTGGTGTAAAATATATTTTTAAAATAAATTTTTTTTTTAGTTGTAGGTGGACCCCATACCTTTATTTTATTTATTTGTGTGCTACTGAGGATCAAACCCAGTGTCCCACATATTTGAGAGAAGCACTCTACCCCAGAGCCACAACCCCAGCCCTAAAATATATTTTTAATTATTCCAGGGTTACTATTCTTTACTTAGATAATTACTATATAATAGTTTTAGAGGACCATTCAAAGAAACCTGCTTTCTTTTTAAATGTACTCACAGTACTTCGAAGTTTATCCAGAAGCAAATTTAACTGTGTCTGTAAAAGAAAGGAAATCAGTTTATTTCAAAAACCAGAGAACACAGTGACATAAGTTAATATTAATTCTCCCATATTAGAATAAAATGACATGCAATAACATCCACATATAACACATTACAATTTAACAACCTGATGGCACATAAACTCTTTAACAGCATCATGCAAAATGGATAATGAAATGTCAAGGTCAATAACTTTACTTACTTACACAGGCCTCGTATAATTAAAAGACTGAAAATTAGTAACATTTTTTAAAAATACACAAATTTGCATGTAGGATGAAATGAGGAAAAATTATATAGGCAATGAAGGAAGTTAATGAAAATATGGGGATGCATTCAATGTGAGATCAATAATTCAGTGTTTTAACATATGGCAAACTAGGTGTAGTTTGTGTCATAGACTCTTAAGAATGAGGATGTTTAAAATATTCATTATTGGGGTTGGTGTTGTGGCTCAGCGGTAGAGGGCTCGCCTAGCACGTGCAACGCCCTGGGTTCAATCCTCAGCACCACATATAAATAAACAAATAGATACATAAATAAATAAAGCTATATTGTCAACTATAACTAAAAAATATTTTTTAAAAAAATATATTCATTATTGGTATGTATTAGAAATATTTCATGAAACACTTGGCATAAACAAAATTGTCTTATCTAGCTATATAAATTCTCCTTACTGTTTTAAAACAGTTCACATTTCAAATATTTTTTAAAACTTAGACAACTTTCTCAAAAAAAATTGATAATAAATACAAATTACTATGCTTTCCTGTTTTTATAATATTAATTTTATTTTACTCTGGCTCAGTACCTTAAAATCATTTATTTGCTTCACTACTCTGCAAAGTAAATTAATTTCATAAAATTCTTTATCTGGATTTTTATACTGAGATGCTTATTATACTACTTAGAAAAGTTAAATTATAATGTTAATTCTTAATATACTATATTGATCAGGGCTATAATTAAAATTAACAGCTACACTTTACTGAATACTTCCTATGAGTAAGGAACTGTTCAACTGCTCAAAGCTTTTCATGAGCATTGCCATATTTAAGTCAATTAAGAATAAAACACAACAATCCTAATTGAGGATGTATTATTAGCCTCAATTTGCAGGTACAGCATTGATGTTAGGAAGACAAATAACTTGCCCAAGATCATGGAACTAGTAATGACAAAGGCATGACACCAAATTTCATTCTCCTGTCTGTGATGCTATAGTATACCACACATACCATAGGCTTATGTTATTAAAATGAAATAAATTTGTCGTTAGATTAAAGATATACACCACTTATCTGGCTGACAGAGTTGTGACAACCTTAATCAATCAGGACCCTCACATTACTGAAAAGCAAGTATGAGAGCCACTATTCTGGAAAGAAAACAACTCTCACAAAGTTCACGCTCCTTCATCCACAAACTAAGCATGGTGTTCTCCCCCATAAAGGAGGCAGTGAGAAGAGTAGAAACAAGAAAAATAAACTAACAGCAGCTGAGAAAAGAGAAAAGAAAGTCAATTATGGAAGAACAATAGTCAAGGACCATAAAGCATATGGGTAAATAGCCTTAGGCAATTCGTAGTTCATTTTTATTTTATTTAGAACATATTTTATTTTATTTAGGACATCTTTTATTTAGAACAAATATTCATATTTATAATATTAGAATGCTTCCATCAAAAAGAAATGATTTTTTGTAAAATACAATAAAAGGGTTATGTTTCAATCATTTGAAAATATCATGAAAAACTTTTGTTTCCTATAATGTTGGATAACTGAAATACTACATTAAATGTAGTAGCCTATTTTGTATTATTGCCTTACATGCCTCAGATTTAATGAGCTATCCAACTATATTCAAAATTAAGAAACATTAAAATTTCACGTCAAGGTATCTTAGAAAAATGTGAAATCTTTTGTTATAGTTATCACTCAGTTATAGCTTTCAGCAGTGAACATAAAAATACAAATTATTATATATATACTTTTTGGGGGTACCAGGGATTGATCCTAGGGGTACTTAACAACTGAGCCACATCCCCACCCCCTTTTTATTTTATTTTGAGACAGGGTTTCACTAAGTTGCTGAGGTTGGCTTTGAACTTGATCCTCGTGCCTCAGCCTCCCTAGTCACTGGGATTACAGCAGGCATGCATCATCATACCTGGCTTATATAAACAATTTTAAGTCACTTCAAAGGCTCAACATAAAAGATTATTTAAAGCAAAGAAGAATTTTAAGAATGTTTTTGGTTATAATTATGTTATCTAAAATTTCAAGTATGTTCTTATCAGCAAAACTACTACAGTACCACAGTAGGAAAAAACTTAATGAATGTTATCCACTTTATAGTAGCAAATGTCCTCTTTTTTAAAAAATTTTTTGAGATGGGGTTTGCTATGTTGTCCAGTCTGACCCTTGAACTTCTGGGTTCGTGCAATACTCTGGCCTTAGCCATCTGACTAGCTACAACTATGGGTACATTCCACTAACAAACTATTTTTAAACCAATCTGTTGTCAAATGTCCAATCAGGAATAAAAGAATATTCAAATAAGAGAAAACATATTGCCTACTGAGTAAAACATAAACTTATAATTAATGAATATAACATAACAAAATTCAAATATTTTTATTTGGCTATCTAAAAACATATTATTAATTTTTCTTACTATGTGTAAGTGATTTTTTTTAAACCTAGGTTTTACACATATGATTTTCTCAAATCATTATTTAGAGCCCATCTCAATCCAAAAAGGATTCGAGGTTTATACTAAAGTTAGTACCATGATACTAATTACATCATATTAGTATTTAAAGTACATATTTCAAAAGGCAAATACATAACTTATTTCAAATATAATAACTTTACTGTGTGGAGATGTGTAAAACAGAAATTAATTCTATTTATTTGTTCTACACATGATAGTTTCTTGATCTTTAAACTTACACTATATACATTTTTGAATTATTTTTATACTACTACCTTTATAACTAATTAGTAGTATTCCATTTCTAAGACAAACCTTGTGACAATTCCTTGTCAGATTTCAAAGAATAAATGTGACTCAAAATTAATAAATGAAATATTCTTTAATGTTAAATAAGCAACTTAAAGAGTTTGCCACACCTGAGCAATTATCGTTTGCAGAAGTTATCAAAAGCTTTAATTAAATTTTAGTACAAGATGCATGCCCACAATGCCACTGTGAGAGAAAACATGTTGAAATGAATTATAAACTGCATCATTAACTTGAAACCGGCTCTTTTTAACATGGCAGCCACTCTATAAATAGGAGTCCATGAAGGCGATCATTTACCTGAAGCCCCTGGCTGTGCCTGCTTTTCCTCTCTCAACTCAACTAGTCCTCTCTAGCCATCCCGAGCTGAACTACTCCAGCTAAACAAAACTGCTGAATGAGGAAGGAAACAGAAAACACATGGGAAAGAGAAGGATTGAAGGTCAACTAGACAGTATGCAGAAGCAAGAACATTAGGAGCAGCAATCAGATATGTTATGCACCAAGAAAGAACACATTTAGAAAATCTTAAGCATTTCTGTATATTTAATGACTAGGGGCTATGTTTTGATATTTTGCATATAAGTATCAACAAAGCAGGGTGTTCTCTTAAAACTCACTTGTGGGATTTATGACAATGATCTAAATTATCCACTTTAGAATATAAAATAATATATTTTAAATACAGCAAAAACTTTCAAGTTATTTAACACAAATACCTTAAATTTGTTTCCCACACTGATGAAGCTAAGTTTTCCTGCTTTTTGTTTTGTATCTTTGTTGTTATTTGTGGATGATTCAAATAATTCCCGTATAAACTTATCCCTGGATTCACATATTAAAGATTCAAGAGACATATGCAAAGCATCATTATTTTTCTCCACAAACTGGGTCTGAAAAACAAATCAAATAGAATGTTTTAGTTCATCTTATGATAAATGTCCCTTAATTCATCACTGTCTAATAGAACCCTCTCTTTGATAAAAGAAATGTTCTATATCTGTACTGTCCAAAATAGTCACTAGTCAATATGGATATTTAGCACCTGAAGTGTGACTAATGTACTAAGGAACTGAATTTTTAATTTTATTTAAACTTAAATAGCCAACTAGAAGCTATCATATTGTACACTATAGTGTTATACTCACTGTCTCATAGCACACTGCCCCTGCAAAGTGCCTGATAATGAAGCCTTCGTCATCTCTCAGATTCCTATGTACTGCCAGCTTAGACTTCCTAGGGATCTGAAAAAACATATATAAGTTATTAAATTATGAAAAATACATTACTTAGGTGTCCTTTACACAATGTTTGAGGTATAAAATACTTAAAATTATAAAGGGAATCTTCACAATTATAGTGCTTTCTAAGCAGCTGGATATACCTTAGAGTATTAGTGAATTCTAGCAAATTTTTGGTGATAATCTCTAGGGGAAAAAAACAGGTGTAAGACAAAACTACAAACAAATGAAAAACAAAAAAACACAGACAATAGTAGGGGATAGGAAAGGTAACAGAATACAACAGTCACTAATATGCCATTATGTAAAAATGTGAGTGTGTAACCGATGTGATTCTGCAATTTGTATTTGGGGTAAAAATGGGAGTTCATAACCCACTTGAGTCAAATGTATGAAAGATGATATATCATGAGCTTTGTAATGTTTTGAACAACCAATAAAAAAAAAACACAGACAAAACAAAATCCCATCATTAGAAGTACATGCAAGACATAGTTGGCATTTTATAAAGTTAACTGCCTATTTATATATTTCAAAAGCAGCGGTTTTTGACTTTGGTACTTGTTAGAATCACCCAGAGAACTTTTAAAATCCACCAAAGCCCATAGTATTTAATCAGATGATTTCCAGATACAGCTAGGTAATAAATACCTGAGATCAGTACAGGGACTCTCCCACTGTACATCCTAACATATTTACATAAAAAGCACAAACTTATTTCCAAAAAATTAAATCATTTTAAGATTGTACCATCTGAATACGGTATGTCATATTTGAATCATTTCAAGTTTCCAAAATACCTTCACACACACAATCACATCTGACCCATAAAATAACCTAAAGTAAAGGGAAAAAAATCTCATTTAAAAATAAAAAATAAGGGCTGGGGTTGTGGCTCAGCAGTAGAGCGCTCACCTAGCATGTGTGGGGCCATGGGTTCAATCCTCAGCACCACATTAAAAAATTTTAAAAAAAGGTATTGTGTCCAACTACAACAAAAAAATAAATATTAAATAAATAAATAAAATAAGAATGAGAGTGGGAACCTTATGGGCTTAATCAAGGTCTGAGAGCTCACAGAACACAGGCTTTTCTCCATATAAAGCAACAGACCAGAACAAGTCAGGGAGAAGGCTCTGTAGCCAACTGCCTCATCTGCCTCTCAAACTTAACACTTCCTCATATGTATGCGAGAGTATTACTTAACTTCTCCCTGCTTGTCTGCTTGTCTGTAGCACAAATAGACTAATAGGACAAAGTGAGATAATTCAAGCAAAAACACTCAAAGAGGGCACAGTGATGCCACTCTTATAATCCCAGCAACTCAGGAGGCTGAGGCAGGAGGATCACAAGTTCGAGGTATATACTTTCTAGCCAGAAAAGAGATTCTTGATCCATATAAAGCAATATCATCAGGAAATATATATATAAATTAAATGTCCATCTATAAAACATTGTATATATGAGAGTTACTTCAAACCTTACATAATTTGGTTTGAATCTAGCTGATGCTAGATATGAGAGAATTACTTCAAACCTTACATAATTTATGATTCTAATGATCTATTAATATCTGCTATCTGGTACACCTTTTCAAAGATTTCTTTTCCCACCAGTGTCTCAACTTAAGAATGGCAAACTCACAGTGAGTCGGAAATGGTCCTTGTGCTTCTGGTGAACTGCAGATGTAAAGTGCTGGTCACTTGGCTGGGGAAGGCGGTTCTCTTCATCTAAAATATCCAGTATTCCAACTAATTTTGCTTCAATTAAATCTATTTCAAAAAAATGAAAACACTCAGGATAAAAACAACAACACTTTAAAGATAACATGAAAAATTTCAAATTTCAAGGACTGGTTGGAAACAATGAAACAGATAATTCTGAAAGTATTCTATCAAAGACTATTGAGAGCAGATGCATTTTTATTTCAAACTGGCCATTTGTTAGAAGGTCACATCATACTTTTAATATAGATTTTAGAAAATAACTCAATAAAGAAAATGAAAATGTAATAACCATTCCACTGTAAACAAGGATAAGAGGGAAAGAAACCAGAAATTTTCCCCTTTTCAAAATTAAATAAAACTACAGAAGCTTTTGCATGCAGAGCTTTCAATACTAGTTTTAGAAACTGATTTTAATGCTTTCAAGCAAAACTTTTCAGGAACAGCACATTTTTATGCTCCTTTCCTTCATGCTGTTTGAATTTTCTGTCTGTCCAAAATAACTATAAAATGTAATCTCCTACATTATACCTGAGTAGAGTATATAAAAACTGTTAAATGGGACAGAGCTCCAAGACACAGGAAGAGAAATTAAGATTCTAACTGCCTTGATCAGAACATAATGCTTCTTGGGTAATTAACAGTTGTAAAGGAGGGACATGTTATAATGAGAGTATTCTGATAGATGTAGAAGGAGGCAGAGGTGGGCTGAAAGATTCAGAAGGGGATGAATTCCAGGCAGATAGCAAACCACCCAGTCAAAGGCACAGAGATGAGAAAAGAGAGGGGTATTCTGAGTAGACACGAGGGAGCATGTGCAACTTCTTAATATATATGACTAATATAATTTAATATAAATATAAAAAGTATCATCATCATTATTATTCTATGTTGTCCAAGCCTAGACATGAGTTATTGACCAGACTGTCAAAAGACCCCTTGCAAACAGCTGATTTTAGAGATGGGGTAGAAAAAAAGGAGAACTAAAAGCTAGCTGGGGGATTAGAAGGGAAGGTTTCTTTATTGCTAAAAAAGAAAAAAGGCAAGGAAAACAGAGACCCTTCTGCCACACAGTATTCTGTGGATGTGACACATGGAATTTCTAAAGCCAACGTGCAACCTCTGAGATGGTGCACAGAGGAGAATAGAACTAAGGGAATCTCTGACAATCTTCACCTGGAGCCTAGCCTAATTATGGAATTTGTCATGAGAGACAATAAATCCCTTTGCTGCCTGAGGAACTGAGTCTCCTCCAAACTGGTTCACACTTTAGGCTTTTTAAGTAAAAACACAATAAATAGAAGAGCTTTTAGAAAAAGTTTCAACAAAGCTGAATCTGATGTCTTGATAGGAAAAATAAATTTTAAGCAGTATTAAGAAAGTAAACTTCCAGGATAGGGTTCTAATTCAGTGGTAGATCACTTGCCTAGCATGTGTGAGTCACTAGGTCCGATTCTCAGAACCTCAAATAAATAAATAAAT
This sequence comes from Spermophilus citellus, assembly GCF_964194105.1. NCBI lineage: Eukaryota > Metazoa > Chordata > Mammalia > Rodentia > Sciuridae > Spermophilus > Spermophilus citellus. Next base: position 86,399,076 of record NC_138186.1, on the reverse strand, counting down.
AAAATAAAGGTCCATCAAGAGGCTGGGGCTATAGTTCAGTGGTAGAGCACTTGCCTAGTATATATGAGGTGCTAGGTTTGATCCTTAATACCACATAAAAATAAAGAAATAAAATAAAGGCATGCTATCCATCTACAATTACAAAAAAATAAATAAAATTTTAAAAAGGTCCACTGACAAGTAAATATATATATACATATATATATATATATTTTTTTTTTTAAGTAAACACGCCTGGGGCTGGGGTTTGTGGCTCAGTGGTAGAGTGCTCGCATTGCACATATGAGACCCTGGGTTCGATCCTCAGCACCACATAAAAATAAATAAACAAAATAAAGATATTGTGCCCATGTATAACTAAAAAAATTTAAATAAAAAAGGTAAACATCCCTCAGATACTAGTTTCAAGTCCCATGGCTACTAATATAAGTCACAGAACACAGAAAAGTGACTAGCAAATGCACTTGCTATACTGTCACACATTTCCCAAAAATAGAATAAAAAATACATACCTATACAGTCCTGATTATCCACATAATGTACTTCATTAACACCTAAACCTTCTTTTTGATAGAGTTCTTGCTCCTAGAAATGAAATAATCATAAATACATAAACAAAGTGCAATATGAAATGTAGTTAATTTCTGTGTCATTTCGAATCATAACATTTACTAATTAAAATGCAAAAGTTTAAACCAACTATTATAACCTTAAATGGTTTTCCAAAGATAGAAAATTTTCTGGCAGGGAGGGATGTACTCTACTACTGAGCTATATTCCAAACCCTTTTAATTTATTTTGAGACAGGGTCTCACTAAGCTGGAGAGGCTGGCTTTGAACTCGTGATTCTCCTGCCCCAGTCTCCTGAGCAACTGTGATCACAGGCATGCACCATAACACCCAGCTAAGACAAAATAAATTTTAAATATTTGCAGACAGACATTAAAGGTAATAATAATTAACTGGAAATGAATTATAAGTACCTATACAGGAATATTATACAAGGTAGAAAAGAAACAAAATTTGGAAGAATAATGTACAAATAAAAATTGAATTCCTAGATATAAATTTAGTAACTTTTTGAAAAGAAAATTTAAAGGATTTTATTAGATGGGTATGCTACTCAATAAGTTTAAGTTTGTATGTTCTAACATTTTCTCATCAATTTAAATATTTCCATTCATGAGTTATACTAGAAATGCTTTCTGACATTCTGGAGGGCACTCTTCACTTGAACCCAATCTGAATTTGAAATTGACATTTATATTTAGAGGATTATTATGAAAGTAAATATAAATCAAGACAGTGTCTCCTCTTTAAAAGAGTTCCTATTTCTAGATAAAGATTCTTGCTGGGTGGTGTAGAAAGAAGGATTAGTGTATATTAAATGAGATTCATGCACATAAAATTTCACATGGTATTGGAAAAACTAATTTAGTTGGGTAAAACGTTTTCAGAACTATCTTACCTGTTTCATCTGTCTGTTTATGGTCAAAATTGGTTTAACTACAACATATAAGTAACCCATACAAAAGCTGGAATGTGTGGAATGAAATCCCACAGAGACAAAAACACAATAAAATTGTGGGAAAAGACAGATGGGATAGGAATAGGAAATAAATAGTTAGGAAATAAAATTCTGCACACTTCAGCCCAAATACAGTAGAGGACGGAACTCAGAAAATATAAGTGTTAATATAAAGAAACTAAAGGTTTGTGGGCCAGCAGCCAGGAAAGGAGGCAGAAGTTACAAACATGCTCTGGGAATTGGTTTCTTCATCTGTAAAATAAAAAACTGGACTAGATGACCTATCAGTCCCTTTATCTTTTTTCAGAAAAACATATCTCTAATAGTACAAAGGAAGGAATGTCAAGGGTTTTGGTAAAAAATATTATAGAATTCAGATTTAAAGGAAAAAATAATGAACCTAATCACAATTCAACTATTCCAAAGCTACTTTTATTTTTACTGCACACTAAAGAATTATAAAGAAACTCCCTAGCTATGTGTGGTATGCCCACAGTTATTTACTATAAGCAATGGCAAGAAGTTCCTTACTGGACCAGAGATTGTGGCCAACCAAAGGCAGGATATTCACAAGCAACTGGCAGTCCACAAATTAACATGGCAAGAAAAGTATTGTCCAGAGGCAAATGGATATATGGTATCTACTGACCCGGTACCTTTGCCACTCCCTACAGAGTGGGCAATAGAGTAACCCAAAGCTTGGGGAAAAGGGCAAGAAAGGCCATGTTCAGAGATGAGAGAAGAAGGTTGTACAGCAGTGAAAGAATTAAAGACAATCATAATCAGAAAAGAGAAGGAAAACAAAAAAAGCACAACTTCTGAGGAAGTACCAATTCATTTTTTACCAGTCCCTAAACTTTGGCTGAACCATAACATCTGCTGGGCTTCCCTGATTCCTGGACCACCCTTTCATTATACTCCAGCAATTGGGGAACTATGGCATGTCTCTCTTCCTTGAAATTTAAAATAGCTTAATTTGGATTTTAAATTGTAAAAATTATTACCTCCTTCAGAATCCTTTCATTAAAAAATTGTTGAAGTTTTTCATTACAATAGTTGATGCAAAATTGCTCAAAACTGTTGTGTTCAAAGTACTCTGAAAATTAAGAGCCAGCACAAAGAATCATCATCAATTCAACTTCATATAAATTTATCCCATAAAATAAAACATTATTGTATCAACAGATCAATTTAAAATTGGGCTTTAAAAATATATTCAATTGTTTTATACTCCCCAAGTCTTCTTATTTTAAGATAAATTGTATTAGACACTATAATTGAGAAATAAAAATACCTTTCTCTAATTGGACAAAAAACTGTTTAGCAGGTGAAATAAATTATATAGTATAATAACAAAATGTAAGCCATTTGTAACATAATTTTTAAAGCATGAGTACTTAAGCAATTCAAAGCCCAAAATGACATAAAAAATTTATCTACAAAATTACAATTATCAAAAATACCATAAATACTGATTCACTTCTGAAATTATATTACATAATATCTAAGATCTACAGGGTTCTAAAATTTTATGAATCTCTGTATGTGTGTATTATGCTAAAACTGATATAGACTAGTATACAAACAAATGTATAAAGATTGTGAAATCTTAAGAAGTCAGTGATGGGGGGTTATCTATCTTTGAACAAAAGGTAGTATTTCATTATAAATTTTAAAATACCTATTACATCACATAAAAACAAAAGCAAAACTCTGAGCCTCTCAAAATGTAAATACTTATCTTCTGTTGGCAAAGGCAAACAAATCACAAAGAGAAACATACCAATCCCGCAAGCCAGAAGAAACACCTGATATCAATAAAGCCCAGTACAAAACCCATCAGATTTACTTCAAGATTTTAATAACATAGTCATTCAGAACACAGCAGTGTTCAGATTGTATTCAGTAACCCATTTAATTTCTGGTTGAACCATTCCACAGTGATTTACAATAATTTGTTATCTTATTCATTTGATGGAATATGAACTAGAAATAGTTATTTGTTGACAATTAACACTAGCAATGAATTCTTACAATTATGAGGTTAACCTATATATCTTAGGTGAACATTTACCCAGCTCTACATGTTCAACCATGGTTTTAGTGACTTTATTATCTACATTAGTCACATTATCTGAATTTGCAGCACTGATTTTCACCTTTATTTCAGATGTATTCATTTAAGCAGAGAACATTTAAACTATATATATTTTGTTTTCAGTTGTAGTTGAATACAATACCTTTATTTTATTTATTTATTTTTATGTGGTGCTGAAGATTGAACCCAGCGCCTCACATATGCTAGGCGAGCGCTCTACTACTGAGCCACAACCCCAGCCCCTAAACTATGGTGGTTTTAATCAACATGTTTTAATTTTGTCCTTAAGACTTAAAGAATCTGGGCTGGGGATGTGGCTCAAGCGGTAGCGCGCTCGCCTGGCATGCGTGCGGCCCGGGTTCAATCCTCAGCACCACATACCAACAAAGATGTTGTGTCCGCCGAGAACTAAGAAAAAATAAATAAATATTAAAATTCTCTCTCTCTCTGTCCCTCTCACTCTCTCTTTAAAAAAAAAAAAAAAGACTTAAAGAATCTTTCCCTTTTTAAAAAACTATCAACTTTCTACACAAATCATATTATAAAATGCAAGTTTGAACATACAATTGAAAATATATCAAATAAAAGGTATTACAGGAGATAAAGGCTTTTTAAAATATATATATTCTTATATGTGCAAAGAAATATCAAACAAAAATAAACTCACAAAAGAATTGTACTTACCAAAACCAGCAATATCTAGAACTCCAATAAAATAGGATGAAGTTTCAAAAGGAAAACACTGATTAACTCTGTTTACCACATGATCAAAAAGATGGCTATAGACAGTCTTTGCCAGGGCATCACGAGCATTGTTTGCTTGTTCCACTTTCAAGGGGACCCTGCAAAAGAAGACTATATCAATGAAAATTCCTTATGGGAACACAGTGTGAAAAAATACCAAATACCCAAAGTTAAATGTACCTGAACATATTCACTGTGAAGAACAAACAGTTACCAAGGGTCATATGTGAATAGGCACAGATAAACAGGGCTAGAGAGAGAGCTGTAAAAAAAGAACTAAAGGAACCATCTAAAATTAGATTTAAAAATCTCCTACTGATTAAAAAAAACTTCAGGCTTGAAAAATCATTTTAACTTTAATTTACATTTCACTTTACATGATGAGTAGGTAAAAATTACTCAGAGGAATAATCTTCCTTTTGACTTTATTAAATGTGAAAGAAACTGTTTAATTCAGAATAACTTTGAAGTCTGGTAATTTATTTACCTTGTTCAAGAAAAACATTTAGTTACTCCTTAAAATTTGAACTGTCCAACTCTACCATATTAGTAACTACATATGATACAACAGTATTAGATGTTACACATACAGATACACGACCTATGTTCTTAAGAAATTACATTTTGATGAAGAGAGACTGGCATAAAGGAGAATTTCCTAACACCACACTAAATGCTATCACAATGATAAGCATGTGTCACTATGAGAGTACAAAAAAGAAAAATAAGATAAAATTTCCAAGTTACTTTAAAAATCATTTGAATAAACCTGATATTTGAATTCCCTCTAAATAGTGTTTTTTTATACTTAACATTCCTGCAAGAGTCCCATTCTCCCCACCCCAACATGCATGCACACACACACACAGTGATAGTGCTAGGTACTAAAACTAGGGTCTCATAAATGTTAGGCAAGTAGGCAAGTACTCTACCACTGAACTACATCCCCATCCTATTTTATTTTGAGACTATGTCAGGCAAAACTGCCAAGTCTGCCCTCAAACTTGAAATCCTCCTACCTCAGCTTCCTGAATAGCTAGGATTACAGGTACATGTCACCAAGCCCAACTTTTTCTGAAATAAGTCACTTGAGTTCACTGTCTGCCATGGGACATTTCTTGAACTGATGTTTATGTGAATACCCTTTAGAGAAAACATGTAAAAGAACTGCTTTGGAACAAAGTGGAAATGGGGAAACAAAGGAAGCAGTACCTTAAAACCACTCAATCCATGACCTTTATGGGTTTTCCCTTGGAATTTGGTTTCTTCTCTAAAGAACCAAGAAATTGGGGCTGGGGTTGTAGCTCAGTGGTAGAGCACTTGCCTAGCATGTGTGAGGCAATGGGTTCAATCCTCAGTACCACATAAAAAAATAAATTTAAAAAAAAATAAAGGTATTATGTCCATCTACAACTAAAATAAATTTTAAAAAAAACAAGAAATTAAGGAACTTTAGGACAATGCTATACAAATTTCTTACAGAGCTTTTCTTTGTAGTACAAATAATTTAGAATTAGTTTAGCAAAAAAAAAAAAAAGATTAGGCTAAGCATATCTTGCTTCTATTTCCAAACATGTAAGAGGTAGTAAATTTTTAAGCAGATAAAATACCTTTCTGTATGTTCTTTTAGTCAGGTAGAGTAACACACGCCTGTAGTCCCTACTACTTAGGAGTTCGTATAGTAACACACAATGCTAAGCCTAAATATAAATATTATTGCATAGATTAAAATCAAAATGCATAAAGTATAGGCTATTGAGCCAAACTATACACATATCTAGGCACAATCTACAAGTTCTTGATTACTGATTTGAAAAATCTTGGCTAGGCCCTTGTTATCTTGTAATTTCCTCTAAATGAAGACTCCTCAGTAAGGAGAGGTTGCACTTGCTGCATATTTTGCTAAAGTAAGTTCATCTTAGTGGAAGTTTTAGTATACAATATTTGCACGGGCAATCACTTGTTAAGTAAAATGATCTGTTACCCCAAACAGTCAGATATTGATTTAAATAATCAATTCACATTTTTGTAGTTGTTCGCAAGTAAATCTCTCTTACCTTATGAATTTCAAATATGTGCCATGCAGAATATCTAAAAGGAACAATTTCTAAGAGTTATGCAAATCCCCATTTATTTATATGATGGATTACTGCAGTAAGATGCACAGATTTTTGATCTACCAAGTATATCTTTGAGAACATTAAAATGAAAAGAATGAATGATACATAAAGATCAATCTTAAATCTTTATTTTCAAAACGTATATACATCTCCTTGAGAAAATGCAAAACAGGAATTTTGCAGCGCAATTAAGGGACTTACTTTATAACTGTTCCTTTGGTGCCCCCTGCTGTCGTTAACATAACTCTTGTGGTTAAACTTACACGAAGATCATCTTGGTCCAAACCCAGTAGTTCAGCACAATATTCCAATGACTGAGTAGATTTATTCTTCAGATTACAACCACCTAATGAAATTTAAAATTCATAAACATTATCTAATCCAAATTTTCAAAACCCATTTCTCAGAATTACACTTTACTATGTTCTCTCTCATATGAGGACGCTAACACAATGGAGGATGAGATAGAAGTTCACTGGATTAGACAAAGTGGAATGAAGGGAAAGGAGGGGCAATTGGAATAGGAAAGACAGTAGAATGAATTCGACATAACTTTCCTTTGGTCATATATGAATACACCACAATGAAACTCCACATCATGTTCAACCATAAAAATGGGATCCTTGAGCTCCATGCTTGGAAATTGTGTAAAATAACTAAAAAGTTCCTTATTTATGTTTATTTTGGTTGCATTTTAAAAATGCACTTTGCCCTGAAATTATGATGTTGCACAGGTCTGTGTTTTTACCTTCATGATAACACAGTGGTTCTATGAAGATAAATAATTGTATTTATACCTATGAAGTATTATGATAGTTGAATAAAAAAATAAAAAATTGTCTTTTCTTGGAAAAAAAGTGGGATCCTAATTAGAATGTTATACTCCATGTATGTATGTCAAAATATACTCTGTTGTCATATATATCTAAAAATAATTTTTAAAAAACAAAAAAGTCAAATACAAAAAAAAAGAATTACACTTCACTAATAAAAACTATAGAATACACAAGGCTTATTTGTAACTCTTTTTCACATCTTTGTCAGATATTCCAAGACGAACAAGAGATCCTAAGTCAGGAAAAGCCTATGGTATAACAGATCCCCTTATCTGTAGTTTTGCTTTCCACAGTTTGATACCTGCCATAAACCACAATCCAAACATATTAAATGGAAAATTCCAGAAGTAAATAATTCATAAGTTTTAAATTGTGCACCATTTGGAACAACATGATAGAACTGTGTGTCATCTTGCCAGGGATGTGAATTACCCCTTCGTCCAGTACATCTACACTAAAATGACATAATTCTCAAAAAAGTAACCAATAATTCATTTAAATATTTCTTTTCTTTTATTATATTGATAAAATTTTATATATACCTATATGAATTATGTAAGGTTAAGAAAACAACTTTTTAAAAAATCTTAAAAATGCAAAAGACTTTTTAAAAAAGGAAAAGACTATAAAATAAAGTAAGGTTTTCATGTCACTCCCTTTCCAAAATAGTTCTTCAAACATTTTTAAGTTTATTATTATAATAAAATACTTTTTTGTTATATGGAATCTAAAAAACATAGGCAGTCCCAGAAGGCATTTTAAGTATTTCCATCATGCAAAAACCATATTTATGACAGTTAAGAGTCCAAGTACTGGGAAATCATATTAGCCAAATTTTATTGCTATATCACTTGCATGTATAAATATGTAAGAATGAATCTCACCATTATGTGTAATTATAATGCACCAACAAAAATATAGAAAAAAATTCCTTACACGTTTACTGGAAAATAAATTTTCCAATAAAATAATTTCAAAATATTTTTTTTCACCAAGTTTCTAGGACATGCCAAAAATGAGCTATCAAGGGGGGAAAAACCCACTTCTACTTAGAAATCATTTGGATCATAGATTTAATGGAGAGTCATAGGAAAGATGAAGATAAATATAATAAAATCTTGGCTATTAATATTATATTAGTCTAGTTTTTTCTCTTGAGCCTTTGCCTTATTACCATCTGTACTATATCCTGCTTATTTCTGCTGCAACTGAAGGAACTTTAAGAAAAAAAATAAAGTGATAATGCAAAAATGTACTTAATCCCTTCTGACTAATTAGTGCTCTTCAACTAACTGGATCATGCAACATCCATGATACTCCATATACATCTACAAGTTCTACCACAGGACAATAATTAGAGGTATGAAAATACAACCTATTACTTATAATAACATTTCCAAAGTGTATGCTAATTATCCTAACACTTAAAATCTTTCTTTGTTACTTAGAATCTCCCATATGTTCCTTTAACATTGCTAAAAAGTAAATGAAACATGACAACATTCATTATATTTTCACAATAAATTTTCCAATTCCTCTAAAAAACTAATAAGAAATTAAATGTACCCTAAAAAATATCTATATTGCTACAATTTCATTTTAAGTAGGCAGCAATCTGTATTTTTATTCTACGTATTCACTAACAGTGATTACTATGTACCAACCACAAATACTCAAATCATTTTATAAATATTTAACTTATTTATTCCTCTTCACAACATGAAGACCATTATTACCCTTTAACAGTGAAGAAACTAAGATATGGAAAGGTTAAGTTCCTCTCCCAAGGTCATGCACAGCAGATAGTACAAGGTAAAGCTGTCTGATTCAAGAGCATGTGAGCTTCTCTATGCTATGTTGAATCTCACATTATTGATTTCACAGCATCACAGGACATTAAATCTGAAAGTCATTGTCTATTTTAGTATACTCATTCACAGATCATAAGGTTTAGTAGCCTGGAGGCAATGAAGGACAATTATTACAGGCTTCTGAGCTAGTCAGACATGGATAGAACAGGTTCTCCCGGCTAAAACTTATTAATAACCATGTGTATTATCTCACTTTTGCGCAGGCTCCTCATCTATAAAATGGAGATAATATCTCTCACCTCATTATTTTTTGATGTTTTAACTATGATTATGATGAAATATAAGATGTGAAAGAAAGTATCTTGCATAGGGTACTTTTGTGTGTGTGTGTGTGTGTGTGTGTGTGTGTGTGGTACTGGAGACCGAACCTAGGACCTTGAAAATGCTAGACAAGCACCCTACCACTGAGGTACACCCCAGCTCTGATACTTTTTATTTTTTTCCTTCCTCTTGTGCCCCCTTTCCTTGTTACATACAGATACTGTACTTTAAAAGAACTTCTTATGGATTATTTCATTTTGTAAATGAAGAAACCAAGGTTCACAGAACCCCAGGGATCTGACACAAAAGCCCATGTTATTGACTGCTATATTAAATAGCGCTTTCAGTTCTTCTTAACTAATTTCTGTATAAGATTCTAAAACAATGTATTAATGCAAAGGTCAACAATCTTTTGCTCTAATCTTTTTTCCTAAGCCAGATAGTAAATATTTTAGGTTTTCCAGGACATCAGTCTGAACTATTCAGCTCTGCTACTGCAAATGAAAACTGGCATAGACAATACACAGATGCATGGGTGTGATTATGTTCCAATAATGTTTTATTTATAAAAATAGGTGGCGAGCCAGATTTGGCCCATAGGTAACAGTTTGCCAATCCTATATTCAGGGATCACATTTAGAACTAAGTAAAGTTTCACTATTTATGCTATATACAGACTGCAACACTAGAGTTAAATGTTACTTTTTTTTTTTTCAAACTGGGATCCCCGACCCTTTTTTGTATTTTCTTTAGAGACAGGGTCTCGCTGACTTGCTTAGGGCCTTGCTAAATTGCTGATTCTGGCTTTGAACTTGCAGTCCTCCTTCATCAGCTTCCAAAAGCTCTGGGATTACAGGTGTGCACCACCAAGCCCAGCTGAATGTTAACTATTTAGATATACTTCAATCTTCATAAGAATGAAAATTTTAGTTTATTTTTGTTTCTCATAAATAAGGTATATAGTGTTAAACTGCCCTGATTAACTTATCCAAGTTTAGATCAATGAACCAGAAAAATTTCAAAAATACTTTAATAGAGGATAGAGAATTAATCTGTTGTTAAAAATGTACCATTATCCAGGAGCGGTGACGCATGCCTGTAATCCCAGTGGCTGGGAAGGCTGAGGCAGGAGGATCTCAAACCAGCCACAGCAAAAGCAAGGCACTAAGCAACTCAGTGAAACCAAGTCTCTAAATAAAACAAATTAGGGCTTGGGATGTGGCTCAGGGGAGTGCCCCTGAGTTCAATCCCAGATATAGGAGGGGAAAAAAAAAGTACCATTAGTTAAAATTTTTAACTATGACCCTAGTACTCAGTTGTTAATTTATTCAAAACAAAGCTCATAATGAAGCATCGCTCATTTGTCAGGTTCACCATGTAACACATTACATTCTAGAAAATTCAAAAAACATGCACCTAAACATTTAGAATGATTTTTCATATGACCAAAAAATAAGAGTAAGTCAATCTAATTTTATGCCCTTAAGAAAAAAAAAAAAAAAACCTGAAGTGCTGCCAGTGTCCTCAAAGTCAATGTTTCCAAGATGCAGGACACCCGCGACTACTCGGAACAGATCAAGCTTTTCTTCATCATCCAAACCAATTTTTTTCATGGCAGTGCACATTCTAATAAAATCTCCGTGGTCATCTAAGAGAGGATCTTTCAAGGAACCTGCCTTAAGATACTACAAAACAAGAAATTAATAATTAACTAATCTTCACATTTTTTAAGTAAACCAAAACTATAAAACCAAGTCTATTAATGCAACATATGTCATGCAAAAATAAAATTAGTCAATGAAAAAACTTAAGCATTCTAACACTTATAAAAATTGAATAACTAGGTAAAGTGTATATAAATATCTTCACTCTTTCTTCCAACTACATGTAAACTACAATTATTTCAATAATAATTTCAATTTAAAAAAGAAATGTTTTATAATTATAATTTCAATTCTAAAGTATTATAATTCTAGGATATTAGATAAAGATAAATTCAATAAAGAAGAAGGGAATATATGTGGTTGAAATTAATCAAAATCTTTAGGTCAAAAAGAATTAAGGTAGTAATGGATATGTTAGTTTGATCTCATTATTCCACAATGTATACAATATCCAAACATTACATTGCACCCCAATGTGTTTTACAAATATACACAGCTTTTTTTCAATTAAAAACAAATAAGCAAAAAAAGGTAAAAAGTTGCAATATGTAACCCTGACAATTAGCATGACACTACTTTAGGTTAATTACCATCAATTCACTAAAGTTAAACAGAAGCAAATATCTTGGACAGAGTGATACATGGCTTTAGAAGTATTTTTTTAACCTTTCTGTATATACACAAGGTACAGTGTATTAAAGCATTATGCTTACTCTAGAAATTTATGCAATGACTAAAAACATTTCAGAAAAAAAAAGAAAAGAAAATTTGTTTTCTCTCCTAAAGGAATTTGTATCCAAAGTATTCAATTTGTTAGAACCTACAACAAGCTCAGAAAAAGGGATGAAGAAAGTAAGGCCTGCAGAAGCTAGGAAAAACATAACAGTAACTGGACAAAGAAAAACTGGTCTAGGAATTTTCCAGAACAGAGAATTAAGAAGTTAAAATAAGGAAGAATAATATTAGAATTAATGGCATTAAAAGATGGCTCCAGGAGGTGTATTTTTCTCCAAGTAAACAACTGCTTTTCAGCAGTTTGTCTTTCCACAAAAGTTTTTTAAACGTTCAATTATTTGTGAAATTTCTGGAAAATATCTAGAAAATGAAATTCCATTTTACTCTTAAAAAGAAGCAAAGACAACAATCACATGCAGCAAAAAATTAACAGAAAACACATCATGCAGAATTTTTAGTCTTGCAATTCAATGCTTGCTTCATTTAAAAACTGTTTCTAATCAAATGTTAATAAACATATTTGCTATAGGGCAGACTAAAAATACTGCATTTTCCTAGAAATTACACACAGCTGAAAGACATTCAAATGGAATAAGACAAAGGGTTTAGTCAAAATGATCACCTCATCCTCCTGATAAAGAAGACATAAAAAGCAATTTAAACATATTAATCCATTGTTCACCTTTGTATATTATACACACACATTTTATCTCACCCTCCCTCCCTTTAAATAATATAAGTAAGATTCCTGAAAAACTATATTCATCTAAAAGTGAGTACATTTTTATCTTTGGAGAATACATGATACTCTTTGAAGTGTAAACACCAGTTTTCTTTCAGTTTATTCTGTGACAAAGACCATATCTTTGAAAATAAATAAATATTTTCTTCCTTTAGGACAGCTGAAGCATCCTACAACTACAATATTTTGGCAATATTTTTATAAAAATATAATCTTAACAAGACAAAGATACCATTATAAATACAATCTTACTTCTTTAAAGTCCAATCATGGATAAAACATAAAGTTCATGACTTATAATTCAGACATCTATCTAAAATGATATATAAAATGTCAAATTAATAAAAAATTAACTGTAGACTCATCTATTTTGAATTTGAAATAAGGGTAATTTTGTTTTCTGATATTTAATATGAATATATATTTAAGATATATTTCATCTAACCCAGTTTGAAAGACGTCAAAATATCTAGTTTATACAAGAATTAGAAATTGATGATAATAAAAACTATTTAAATACTCAATATAAATGTTTTAATAAAATCAGTAAAGGCAATATAAACTAGAACTTATAACTAATCCTAACTTAACTTTCCTAATGTAAGCCCCTTGTATAGACACAACATAATACCATTTATTACTTAAACACTGCCTATTAAAATTTATAGGTCTTCAGATTAAAGATTAAATGTTTTTAAAACAGTACTTAATGGTATAATTATAGCTAATTACTCTTAGAAATATTATAATGATTTAGAGAGGCCAATATACAAAACTTTGTTTATTTATTTATTTAGGTACCAGGAACACTTAACCACTGAGCTACATCCCCAGCCCTTTTTTTATTTTTTATTTTGAGACAGAGTCTCACTAAGTTACTTAGAACCTCACTAAGTTGCTAAGGCTGGCCTCAAACTTGTGATCCTCTTGCCTCAGCCTCCCAAATTGCTAGAATTACAGGTGTGTGCCAGAGTCCAGTTTAAAACTTAATATATTTTAGAAATAAGCTATTTTAAAGAGAAGTGCTATTAATATGTAAACATACTTTCACATGAATGCTTAGTCTATTGTCTACTTCAAACCTTAATTCAAACCTTGTACCTAATTCAAACCTTAAAGTAGATAATAAATTAAAAATAGATACTTTGTACTTAATCCTAAAAGTTTCAAAAGACAACGATTCTTAGCAATTTAAAACTATCATACTTGGAAAAGAGGAGGAGGAAAGCAGTGTCCTGAGTCCCTTGAACTAGAAGCTGTGGCTTCTGCAGATATCAACAGAGTTATAAAGTTCTGCACACTAAAAGAATGAGTACTTAAGCTTTTTGAAACATAAGTCTAAAAGTAAGAAATCTTATTCGGGCTCCTAATTTAAAAATATAACTTGCAGCATGATTTTTTAAAAAAATATTTATTTTTTAGTTGTAGTTGGACACAATATCTTTATTTTATTTATTTATTTTTATGTGGTGCTGAGGATCAAACCCAGGGCCTCACACATGCTAGATGACCGCTCTACCACTGAGCCACAACCCCAGCTCAGCTTGATTGTTTTTTGGCATTAAAATTTTAATTAAAAAAATAGTTTACTATACCTCAGGACTTCTGCGGTTCTGTAAAATCTGTTTGTCAGTTTCTTTGTTAGCAAAGTATCTAGTACAGCCTCGGTTTAAATACTATAATAAAAGAAATATAAAACAGAATTAATATATACAACCCACAGGGAAACAAAAAAATAACATCAAACAGGACTAACCATGAAGAACTTCTGAACATAAATTGAGTATTGTGTAATTCCTCAATTAAACCAGTACTTCAATATTTTATATTTTTTACTACTTATCTAACCAAGAATAGTAAAAACTCCTAATCCCTGGAATAGATTAAATAAAATTATTAAAGTAAAAAACCAATACTGTGTTTTTATTTTATTTATTCTAATTTGCTATATATGACAGCAGAATGCAATTCAATTCATATTACACAAATAGAGCACAATTTTTCATGTCTCTGGTTGTACACAAAGTAGAGTCACACCATTCGTATTTTCATACTCGTAATTAGGGTAATGATGTCTATCATTCCACCGTCTTTCCTACCCTCATAAACCCTTCCTTTCCCTTCCTCACACTGCCTCCCCATCCCCATTATGAATCAGCATTCTTATATCAGAGAAAACATTCGGCATTTGGTTTTTTGGGATTGGCTTACTTCACTTAGCAAATGTGTTGTGTGTATACACACACACACACACACACACACACACACACTGGAATATTACTCAGCATTAAGAGAGAATAAAATCATGGCATTGGCAGGTAAATGGATGAAGCTGGAGATTTTTTTTTATCTTTAAAGGGCAATTTTACACGTTCTCAGTATTGAATCTCTCCCCCTCCACAGTTTTTTTTATTGGTTGTTCAAAACATTACAAAGCTCTTGACATATCATATTTCATACATTAGATTCAAGTGGGTTATGAACTCCCATTTTTACCCCAAATACAGATTGCAGAATCATATCAGTTACATATCCACATTTTTACATAATGCCCTATTAGTAACTGTTGTATTCTGCTACCTTTCCTATCCTCTACTGTCCCCTCCCCTCCCATCTTCTCTCTCTACCCCATCTACTGTAATTCATTTCTCTCCTTGTTTATTTTTCCATTCCCCTCACAACCTCTTATGTGTAATTTTGTATAACAATGAGGGTCTCCCTCCATTTCCATGCAATTTCCCTTTTCTCTCCCTTTCCCTCCCATCTCATGTCTCTGTTTAATGTTAATCTTTGCTTCCTGCTCTTCCTCCCTGCTCTGTTCTTAGTTGCTCTCATTATATCAAAGAAGACATTTGGTATTTGTTTTTTAGGGATTGGCTAGGTTCACTAAGCATAATCTGCTCTAGTGCCATCCATTTCCCTGCGAATTCCATGATTTTGTCATTTTTTAATGCTGCGTAATACTCCATGGTGTATAAATGCCACAAATTTTTTATCCATTCATCTATTGAAGGGTATCTGGGTTGGTTCCACAGTCTAGCTATTGTGAATTGTGCTGCTATGAACATCGATGTGGCAGTATCCCTGTAGTACGCTCTTTTAAGGTCTTCAGGGAATAATCCGAGAAGGGCAATACCTGGGTCAAATGGTGGATCCATTCCCAGCTTTCCCAGGAATCTCCATACTGCTTTCCAAATTGGCCGCACCAATTTGCAGTCCCACCAGCAATGTACAAGAGTACCCTTTTCCCCACATCCTCGCCAGCACTTGTTGTTGTTTGACTTCAGAAGGGCTGCCAATCTTACTGGAGTGAGATGGTATCTTAGGGTGGTTTTGGTTTGCATTTCTCTGACTGCTAGAGATGGTGAGCATTTTTTCATGTACTTGTTGATTGATTGTATGTCCTCCTCTGAGAAGTGTCTGTTCAGGTCCTTGGCCCATTTGTTGATTGGGTTATTTGTTATCTTATTGTTTAATTTTTTGAGTTCTTTGTATATTCTGGATATTAGGGCTCTATCTGAAGTGTGAGGAGTAAAAATTTGTTCCCATGATGTAGGCTCCCTATTTACCTCTCTTATTGTTTCTCTTGCTGAGAAAAAACTTTTTAGTTTAAGTAAGTACCATTTACTGATTCTGGTTATTAACTCTTGTGCTATGGGTGTCCTATTAAGGAATTTGGAGCCCGACCCCACAATATGTAGATCGGAGCCAACTTTTTCTTCTATCAGACGCAGAGTCTCTGATTTGATATCAAGGTCCTTGATCCATTTTGAGTTAACTTTTGTGCATGGCGAGAGAAAGGGATTCAGTTTCATTTTGTTGCATATGGATTTCCAGTTTTCCCAACACCATTTGTTGAAGATGCTATCCTTCCTCCATTGCATGCTTTTAGCCCCTTTATCAAATATAAGATAGTTGTAACTTTGTGGATTAGTCTCTGTGTCCTCTATTCTGTACCATTGGTCCACCCACCTGTTTTGGTACCAGTACCATGCTGTTTTTGTCACTATTGCTCTGTAATATAGTTTGAAATCTGGTATCACTATACCGCCTGATTCACACTTCCTGCTTAGAATTGCTTTTGCTATTCTGAGTCTTTTATTTTTCCATATGAATTTCATGATTGCTTTCTCTATTTCTACAAGAAATGCCGCTGGGATTTTGATTGGCATTGCATTAAACCTATAGAGAACTTTTGGTAATATCGCCATTTTGATGATGTTAGTTCTGCCTATCCATGAACAGGGTATATTTTTCCATCTTCTAAGATCTTCTTCTACTTCTCTCTTTAGGGTTCTGTAGTTTTCATTGTATAAATCTTTCACCCCCCTCCACAGTTGTGGTGCTGGGGATTGAATTCAATGCCTCAAATGCAATACTACTGAGCTACATCCCAGTCAATTATCTTTTTAAAATACAACTTATAACATTACTACTACAAGTAATGATGAAAATCACCCACCTGCTAAACACATGAGATCTCCAAATAACATATTATACCTTAATATTTTAAGTGTCATTCTGAATAATTATGAAATACTATCCTTATTTTCTTAATTTCTGATTGTTTAAAATATTTTTTTTAGTTGTAAATAGACACAATATCTTTATTTATTTATTTTTATGTGGTGCTGGGAATTGAACCCAGGGTCTCACGCATGCAAGGCAAGCGCTCTACCACTAAGCTACAACCCCAACCCTAATTTCTGATTTTTAAACTCAGTTCTTCAAAACATGACTTTCACATTTACTGAAAGTTAACAGTGACTATATATAAAATTACAATATTTCCTTTCAAATAATTTCAGCTTTTCTTCTCTCAATGATTTATACTACTTCTCAGAAACCCTACAAAGTTAATAAGAGCTTTCAAAACAGAATAAGGGATGAAGTTGGACAAAAACAGAGGTTAAACAACTCTAATCCAAAAATTCCCAATCTAAAATGCTCCCAAATTTAGAGTTCCAGGTTTGTTGCATTTTACATTTTGGATTTGGGATTTTCAAACTTGTGGTATTCACCTGATAAAGTCTATGCAAATATTCCAAAATCCAAGAAATTCTGAGATCTGAAATACTTCTGGTTCCAAAGCATTTAAGATAAGAGATACTTAATTTGAAATATATTCACCTCAAAGAAAATCTCTTACATTTTAAAGGAGGTCCATTAGATAGTACAACAGGATGAAAAAAGTTTATAAGGAGGTCCATAAGAAAAACAACAGGGGGTTCCCAAGATGGCCGCAAATAGAGTGCATCACACCCCGTGTACCGCGCCACTGCGCAGGTGAATAACGAGTTAGAACGACAAAAAACTATCTTGTTAGGAACTTACAGCAAAATGGGGGTGCACCGAAACCTAGAGGAAGGATTTCCAGCACCGAGGTCCGGTAATTGAGTGTCATACACGAGCCAACTGTGCAACCGGAGATCCGGGCTGACTGATCCGCACGGCCGCCCCGCGGCTACAGATGGCAGGGAGCCGCCGAGAAGTGACCAGCAAGCAGGGAGATTGCTGCAGATTCTGTGGAATCCTGCCGCCTGAGCACTCACGGAGCCCCGGGCTGAGTTCGGGATTTCAGACGGGGAAGGAAGCGGGACAGTTCTATCCCCCACAACGGAAACTCCACCAAGGAAACCAGCGGCCACCATATTGGAGAGCTGAAGTAACCACCGCCACTCTCCAACAGATTGCAACAATAAAACAGGTATGTGTTACTCAGCTCATCTCCCATACAGCGGGGAATTCGCATAAAATCTCTCCTAGGCTCTCCGGGGGAGGGATTATCAGAGCAAGCCTGCATAAAGATGTGGAGAAAACTAGAGACACCCGACCTTCAACTCCCCCTCCCATCAGCGGGGAAAACGAAACCTGTATTGCCAGCTCGGGGGGAGGGGCAAGCGGAAAAAATCAAAACAATAGAGTGCGGGGGGCGGGGGTTCTCAATAGCCACCCTCCATGCCCAACAAACGGCAGGCCCAGAGTACAGTTTGAACTGCCAAGAGGCATCACTCAGGGGAAATCCGGTCTAGCAGGAGAAACCAGGGGACTAGAGGCCAGGCCCGCACGGCTGGGCGGCTGGAGTCCGCCCCCCGCCGGCGACCGACCACACGACTGGGCAGCTAGAGATTGCCCGCCCACCAGCAACAGCCGGCCTATTGCCCCTGCAACTGGGTGGCTGGAGACCCCACGCCCGCCTGCGACGGCTGGCCCATTGCCCCTGCGATTGGGCGGCTAGAGATCGCCGCCCACCAGCGATAGCCGGCCCATTGCCCCTGCGACTCAGTGGCTGGAGACCGCATGCCCGCGGGGGGCCAATCGCCCACCGGCTGCCCGCACGACTGGGCAGCTAGAGACCACCCGCCCGCCAGCGACCAATCACCCGCCGGCTGCCCGCGCGACTGGGCAGCTGGGGACCGCCCACCTGCCTGCGACAGCCAGCCCATTGCCCTGGCAACTGGGCGGCTAGAGATCACCTGCCCGACAGTGACAGCCCACCCGCTGTCCATGCGACTGGGCAGCTGGAGACTGCCTGCCAGCCGGCGACCAATTACACGCCGGCTGCCCGCGCAACTGAGCGGCTGGAGTCCGCCCACCCGCCAGCGACCAATCGCCCACCGGCTGCCAGCATGACTGGGCGGCTGGAGACCGCCCGGCCACCAGTGTCCAGGAGCTGAAACCAACCAGAGACAGTCCAGTCCCACCCCTCCATTCGGACACCCCAGTAAGGAGCCTGGGGCCCACCATAGCAGAGAAGTGACGTCACTGGAGCTCAGCCGTCGGAATTCCTTCCCAGCAGAATCCACTTTAGCAGGCATAGTCTACCAACACAAAGGAGAGACAACAGAGATATAAAAAACCAAAACAAATTCATAGAAGAGAGCAGAAACACAGCAATCAAATACAGCTGGAAAGTAGCGTGAACATCATGAAAAAAACAAGGGAAAAAAGAAGTACAAACAATGCAGGACAACTTAAATCTACAGGAGGACCTAGAAGCATCAGAAACATGGATAGGGAAAGAACTCAAGGCATACCTAACTCAGATGGAAAGGAATATTAGAGAAGACATGGGACAGCAAGTCCAAGCAATAAAAGTATATTTTGAAAATGAATTAAACAAACAAATTCAAATGGCAAAGAACAAGCTTTACCAGGAGATAGAGTTCTTAAAAAAAAATCAAACAGTAATACTAGAAGTGCAAGAAACTATAAACCAAATTAAAAACTCAAACGAGAATATTACAAATAGACTTGATCAAGTAGAAGTCAGAACATCAGATAATGAAGACAGTTTATCAACTTGAAAAGAATATAGTCAACTCAGAAAAGATGCTTAAATCCCACGAGCAATCTATTCAAGAGATATGGGATGTCATAAAAAAACCAAATCTGAGAGTCATCGGGATAAAAGAAGGCACAGAGATCCAAACCAAAGGAATAGACAGCATATTAAATGAAATAATTCTAGAAAACTTCCCAGAGATGAAAGATGGAATGGATTGCCAAATCCTGGAAGCCTACAGGAACCCAAACATTCAAAACTGTAATAGACCAACTCCAAGACATATAATTATGAAGATAGCCAACGTACAGAACAAGGAGAGAATATTAAAAGCTACGAGAGAAAGGAGGCAGATTACATTCAGGGGTAAACCAATTAGGTTAACGACTGATTTTTCATCAAAGACTTTGAAAGCGAGAAGATCCTGGAACAATGTATTTCAAACACTGAAAAATAATGGATTCCAACCAAGAATACTGTATCCAGCAAAATTAAGCTTCAGATTTGACAATGAAATTAAAATCTTTCACGATAAACAAAAGCTAAAAGAATTCACAGCCAGAAAACCAGCACTGCAAAGCATTTTGAGCAAAATACTACAAGAAGAGGAATTGAAAAATAGTGCCCAAAACTAACAGCAGGAGGTATCTCAGTAAAGGAGGAGGAAAATAACCAAAAAGTAAAAACTAGCCAAACTAAAATAAATCAATAAATAAACATGACTGGAAGTACAAATCATATTTCAATTGTAACCTTAAATGTTAATGGCCTAAACTCACCAATCAAGAGACATAGGCTAGTAACCTGGATCAAAAAAACAAATCCAACAATATGCTGCCTTCAGGAGACTCATATGATAGGAAAAGACATACACAGGCTGAAGGTAAAAGGTTGGGAAAAATCATATCACTCACATGGCCCTTGGAAGCAAGCAGGAGTGGCCATACTCATGTGGAATAAAATCAACTTCAAACCTAAGTTATACAAAAGGGATGAAAAAGGACACTATATACTGTTAAAAGGAACCATCCACCAACAAGACATAACAATTATCAATTTGTATGCATCAAACAATGGAGCTGCAACGTTCATAAAACAAACTCTCCTCAAGTTCAAGAGTCAAATAGACTACAACACAATAATTATGGGTGACTTCAACACACCGCTCTCACCATTAGACAGATCCTCTAGACAAAAGCTGAATAAAGAAACTATTGAACTCAATAGCACAATCAATAACCTAGACTTAACCGAAATATATAGAATATATCAACCATCATCAAGTGGATACACGTTCTTCTCAGCAGCACATGGATCCTACTCAAAGATAGACCATATATTATGCCATAAGGCAAATCTTAGTAAATATAAAGGCATGGAGATAATACCATGCACCATATCTGATCATAATGGAATGAAACTGGAAATCAATGATAAAAGAAGGAAGGAAAAATCCTACATCAAATGGAAAATGAACAATATGTTACTGAATGATCAATGGGTTACAGAAGACATAAAGGAGGAGATAAAAAAAAATGCTTAGAGACAAATGACAATACAGACACAACATACCGGAATCTATGGGACACAATGAAAGCAGTTTTAAGAGGGAAATTCATTTCTTGGAGTTCTTTCCTCAAAAAAAGAAAAAAAACAACAAATAAATGAACTCACACTACACCTCAAAAACCTAGAAAAGGAAGAGAAAAACAACAGCAAATGTAGTAGAAGACAAGAAATAATTAAAATTAGAGCAGAAATCAACGAAATTGAAACAAAAAAAACCATTGAAAAAACTAAAAGTTGGTTCTTTGAAAAAATAAATAAGATTGACAGGCCCTTAGCCATGCTAATGAAGAGAAGAAGAGAGAGAACTCAAATTACTAACATACGGGATGAAAAAGGCAATATCACAACAGACACTACAGAAATAAAGAAGATAATTAGAAAGTATTTTGAAACCCTATATTCCAATAAAATAGAAGATAGTGAAGATATCGATTAATTTCTTAAGTCATACGATCTGCCCAGATTGAGTCAGGAAGACACACACAATTTAAACAGACCAATAACAAAGGAAGAAATTGAAGAAGCCATCAAAAGACTACCAACCAAAAAAAGCCCTGGACCAGATGGGTATACAGCGGAGTTTTACAAAACCTTCAAAGAAGAATTAATACCAATACTTTTCAAGCTATTTCAAGAAATAGAAAAAGAAGGACTCTTCCAAATTCATTCTATGAGGCCAACATCACCCTGATCCCGAAACCAGTCAAAGAAACTTCAAAGAAAGAAAACTACAGACCAATATCTCTAAAGAACTTGGATGCAAAAATTCTCAATAAAATCCTGGCGAATCGAATACAAAAGCATATCAAAAAAATTGTGCACCATGATCAAGTAGGATTCATCCCTGGGATGCAAGGTTGGTTCAATATACGAAATCAATAAATGTTATTCACCACATCAATAGACTTAAAGACAAGAACCATATGATCATCTCGATAAATGCACAAAAAGCATTTGACAAAGTTACAGCATCCCTTTATGTTCAAAACACTAGAAAAACTAGGGATAACAGGAACTTACCTCAACATTGTAAAAGCTATTTATGCTAAATCTCAGGCTAGCATCATCCTAAATGGAGAAAAACTGAAGGCATTCCCTCTAAAATCTTGAACAAGACAGGGATGCCCTCTATCACCACTTCTATTCAATTTAGTTCTTGAAATACTAGCCAGAGCAATTAGACAGACAAAAGAAATTAAAGGCATAAAAATAGGAAAAGAAGAACTTAAATTATCACTATTTGCAGATGACATGATTCTATACCTAGCAGACCCAAAAGGGTCTACAAAGAAACTGCTAGAGTTAATAAATGAATTCAGCAAAGTGGCAGAATATAAAATCAACACGCATAAATCAAAGCCATTCCTGTATATCAGCAACAAAACTTCTGAAATGGAAATGAGGAAAACCACTCCATTCACAATATCCTCAAAAAAAGTAAAATACTTGGGAATCAACCTAACAAAAGAGGTGAAAGACTTATACAATGAAAACTACAGAACCCTAAAGAGAGAAATAGAAGAAGATCTTAGAAGATGGAAAAATATACCTGTTCATGGATAGGCAGAACTAACATCATCAAAATGGCGATATTACCAAAAGTTCTCTATAGGTTTAATGCAATGCCAATCAAAATCCCAATGGCATTTCTTGTAGAAACAGAGAAAGCAATCATGAAATTCATATGGAAAAATAAAAGACTCAGAATAGCAAAAGCAATTCTAAGCAGGAAGTGTGAATCAGGCGGTATACCGATACCAGACTTCAAACTATACTACAGAGCAATAGTAACAAAAACAGCATGATACTGGTACCAAAACAGGCGGGTGGACCAATGGTACAGAATAGAGGACACAGAAACCAATCCACAAAACTACAACTATCTTATATTTAATACAGGGGCTAAAAGCATGCAATGGAGGAAGGATAGCATCTTCAACAAATGGTGCTGGGAAAACTGGAAATCCATATGCATCAAAATGAAACTGAATCCCTTTCTCTCGCCATGCACAAAAGTTAACTCAAAATGGATCAAGGAGCTAGATATCAAATCAGAGACACTGTGTCTGATAGAAGAAAAAGTTGGCTATTATCTACATACTGTGGGGTCGGGCTCCAAATTCCTTAATAGGACGCCCATAGCCCAAGAGTTAATAACAAGAATAAATAAATGGGACTTACTTAAACTAAAAAGTTTTTTCTCAGCAAGAGAAACAATAAGAGAGGTAAATAGGGAGCCTACATCCTGGGAACAAATTTTTACCCCTCACACTTCAGATAGAGCCCTAATATCCAGAATATACAAAGAACTCAAAAAATTAAACAATAAGATAACAAATAACCTAATCAACAAATGGGCCAAGGACCTGAACAGACACTTCACAGAGGAGGACATACAATCAATCAACAAGTACATGAAAAAATGCTCACCATCTCTAGCAGTCAGAGAAATGCAAATCAAAACCACCCTAAGATACCATCTCACTCCAGTAAGATTGGCAGCCATTATGAAGTCAAACAACAATAAGTGTTGGCGAGGATGTGGGGAAAAGAGTACACTTGTACACTGCTGGTGGGACTGCAAATTGGTGCGGCCAATTCGGAAAGCAGTATGGAGATACCTGGGAAAGCTGGGAATGGATCCACCATTTGACCCAGCTATCGCCCTCCTCAGACTATTCCCTGAGGATCTTAAAAGAGCATACTATAGGGATAGTGCCACATCAATGATCACAGCGGCACAATTCACAATAGCTAGACTGTGGAACCAACCTAAATGCCCTTCAATAGATGAATGGATAAAAAAAATGTGGCATCTATACACAATGGAATACTACGCAGCACTAAAAAATGACAAAATCATAGAATTTGCAGGGAAATGGATGGCATTAGAGCAGATTATGCTAAGCGAAGCTAGCCAATCCTTAAAAAACAAATGCCAAATGTCTTCTTTGATATAAAGTGAGCAACTAAGAACAGAACAGGGAGGAAGAGAATGAGGAAAAGATTAACATTAAACAAAGACAAGTGGGGGGAGAGAAAGGGAGAGAGAAGGGAAAGCATATGGAAATGGTAGGAGATCCTCAATGTTACACAAAATTACATAGAAGAGGATGTGAGGGGAAAGGGGGGGGAACAAGGGAGAGAATCGAACAACAGCAGATGAGGTAGAGAGGGATGATGGGAGGGGAGGGGAGGGGGGATAGTAGGGGATAGGAAAGGTAGCAGAATACAACAGTCACTAATATGCCATTATGTAAAAATGTGAGTGTGTAACCAATGTGATTCTGCAATTTCTATTTGGGGTAAAAATGGGAGTTCATAACCCAATTGAGTCAAATGTATGAAAGATGATATATCATGAGCTTTGTAATGTTTTGAACAACCAATAAAAAAGTATAAAAAATCTCATGATTAAAAAAAAGAAAAAGAAAAACAACAAGATGAAAAATAGTTTAAAACATTTCAGCTTTTCTTAAATTAGGTTACTATAATTCCATTATACCATGGCATGAATTACAAGACAAATATATCACATATATTCACCAAGAAAAATGTATAGTAAATTTGAATGTTTTAGGGGGATAAATTGATATTTTAGATGATCAATGTACCGATTTCCCTCTGTTATAAGTAAACATTAACATACTCCAAAATCAGACAATGATTACAGTTTCTTCTTCTACCCTTGAAGGGAAAAGGGATAATGCTGAAAGATTTTCAATTGACTGTTTCAAAAGAAAGAGTTATTTTACTTAATAGAATGGCAATGTAAACATAGAGCCCAAACAAATATTCTCATTGCTACACGGTGCTTTATCTCCCCACTTCAATTTTTTGGTCAAGTTTTTGGCTTACAGACAGTTGGACATAAGACTAAAGGGGCTGGATATGTAGGTTAGTGTCCAACACTTGCCTAGCATGAGCAAGGCCCTTGGTTTGATTCCCAGGACTGCAAAAAAATTTAAAACGTAAGAATGATATTTGTTTCTTCTACCTTTTCTATAATTAGAAAGCTGTAACTATCCTTCCATCCATTCTCATTCTACCTAAGCTTTCTTCATATTCAAGCATCTTTGCATGACTATAGCAAAAATATTTTAAAAGTTTTAATAAAGAGAACTTTTTAAACCTTTTATTTTTTAAAATACATGTATAGTTAATACAAATGTTTTCAAACAGGTGTATCTCTACAATTCCTTATGTACACAAATTGGATAAAATAATGACAAAAAATTCAACAATTTTGGATGTGTTTGGTTTATCAGTTATAACTAAAGGACTTAACTAGAAAAACCTGATGAAATTACTGAGACAGTGTCAAGTCACTTCAAAGCAAAATTATTTGGGGAAGGACACAGAGAAGTATTTGTATGAAGATATACATGAGAGGAAGCACAAACTGTCTAATTTTCCACTAAAGCCCTTTATAGCTCTTCAGCCTCCCTCCTACCACTTTCTGCCTTATTCTTTATGATGCTTCTTGCTTTTGCTTATCTTCTTCCATCTTCATTTAAACACTTGGAAAATCCTTCCATTAAGTCTTGCAAAATCCCCAGGTCACTAAAGCATTCTATGTCTATTTTCTTATTATTCAACTTATCAGTCAGATTATGTGTCTCCCATCACATTCACAGTTGCTTGGTAACAGGCACTGTTTCTCATTTAATCTTTTTAATCCTGGCACATTACCTAACATCCAAGGGGCAAGCAATAAATATGTGTTGTTGAATTAAAGAATATAATCATATGTCCTTTATTACTATTAATTCAGTGATCAAACTTTTTACAGATAAGTCAAAGGCAACTAACTTGAAAGCTAGTGTTACAAAACTATTATAAATTTCTAATTGAGCTTAAATTAATGTGGGGTTTAACTTCTACCCTTTTACCTATTGCATTACGTACCTTCTCTATATATACAGGATAAGTATCCCTTATCTGAAATACTTGAGAAAGTGTTGTTTTGAAGTTGTTGTGTTTTTTTGTTTTTTGTTTTTTTGTTTTGTTTTGTTTTTTGTTTTTAATTTTGGAGTATTTGCAGACTTTCCACCTGAATATCCCTAATCCAAAAATCTATCCCTAGATTTGGGATTCAGATTAGGAATGTTCAACCTGTATTATAAACTCAATATAACCCTCAATAAAGATCTCTCAGGGGCCGGGGCTGTGGCTTAGTGATAGAGCGCTTGCCTGGCACATGTGAGGGACTGCATTCAATCCTCAGCACCACATAAAAGTAAAATAAAGGTACTGTGTTTTAAATAACTTTTTTTTTAAAATCTCCTTAGTGACTGGGGTTGTAGCTCAGTGGTAGAGTGCTCGCCTAGCATGCAAGAGGCACTGGGTGTTCAATCCTCAGCACCACATAAATGTAAAATGAAGATATTGTGTCCACCTATAACTTAAGAAAAAATATTTTTAAAAAAATATCTCCTTAGTACAGAAATCATTCTAATACATTATATAGTTGTTCTTCAGCATCTGTGGGAGATTGGTTCCTTTACTCCTATAGATATAGAATAGCAAAATCCTCAGGTGTTCAAGTCCCTTACACAAAATGGAACAGTATTTATATAAAACCTATACATATAGTCTCATATATTTTATATCATCTATATATTACTTATAATACTTAAAGTCAATGCTATGTTACACTTTATTGTTTAGGGAATAATGACAAGGAAAAGACACAATTTTTTTTTCACTCTGACTAGTTTAAATTCAGTTGGTTGAAGCACATAAATGTAGAAGGTAAACTATATTTTATTTAATGTAGTTATACACTGCAAAACTAGATGCAAAATTCACTAAAATAAGTTTTATAATGGAAGACAATTCAATTTGCAAAAATGGTATGAAATTTATTTTCTTCCAACCTACCCGAAAATTATCTGGGGAGCTCAAATGAAGTTTTTCCCTAATGTCTTCAGAGGCACCAGCACACAATCTATAAAAGATATGATAATTCCTTTCCTCTTTGCCTTGAACACAGATCCTAGATTTCTCCAGAAGATAATGTGAAACAAATCCTCCAACAACTGAACTCTAAAAAACAAAAGACAGAAAATATATTTTTTTCATTTAAAGTCTTAAACTATAATTTAACAAGGTTAAATCAATCTTTTCTAATAAACATTTGTCTATCAAAGGGTATAATATGCATCAAATACAAGGAGAAAACAAATAACTAAATGTAAGCTTAGAATATCTGTGGAGGTCATTGTTCATTTTAAACATCTCCATTAAGTCTTTTCCCAGACCCTTCTAAATTTTGAGCCTCTATAGAATCAGAATTGACTGTGCCTTGTACCTCAATAGAAGAAATGGAAGACAGGAGAGATTCCAAACATGAAGAATTCTTAAGGAGATGAAAATACTAATTACCCTAATTTGATCAGTGCACACTGTACAGATGTTGAAATATCACTGTACCTCATAGATAGGTACAATTACTATATGTTAAAGCAACAACAAAAGAATAAATTATCGGGGGGGGGGGGGGAATACTAAATATGAAATTATGTTTGATGATGAAAATCCAATGTTTACATTATAAATCTGAAAAGAGCTTTTGGATAGTCACAGTGAATCTATGTGTTTTCGTAGCTGAAGTAACAAAGAAACTTACAGGGTAAGTGCAAGTACAGCACTAATTCTTCACAAAACCTTGTATTTTTCACAAATATTCCCCAAACATATTATCCCAAAAGTCACTTTCACTTACCTTTTCATTGAAATGTATTTCTACAAATTTTCCAAATCGACTGCTATTATTATTTCGAACAGTCTTTGCATTTCCAAAGGCTTCTAAAAGAGGATTAGCTATTGAGAAATAAAATGACATATCCCATCAAAAAATGAGTATGAAGAAAAGCTACAAAACAATATGCACAGTATGTCTCTTTAGAAAAAGTACAAGAGAAAATCCTCTCAGAAATATTAACATGGAGGAATTACCAGGTAATGTCAAATTCCACAAATATTTAATGATCACTCAACCCACTATGTTCAGATATTACTCAAGTGCATAAGATAGAAAAATTTCTCAAAGTACATAAAAAGAAAATATCAATGTTATAGGAAAGACTAAATTTCAAAGTTACTAAGATAAAATTTACAAGTCAACTTTAAAAATTACCCCTAAAATGTTCAAGGTTTAACAAGTACTTCAGCCCCGCAAGAGATTTTATTATAACAGCTAAAGAGCAAAGATTTTCAGTTTAACAAGTACTTCAGCACAAGAGATTTTATTATAACAGATAGAGAGCAAAGCTCTTGTGACAAAATAATAGGCAAGAAGTTATTACTTGACTTACACTTCTAAAATATTTTATATATTATTATTACTTGTAAGTTAAAAATTTGACATAAAGGGCTAGGGCTACAGCTCAGTGGCAGAGCACTTGCCTAGCATGTGCGAGGCACTGGGTTCCATCCTCAGCACAGCATTAAAAAATAAACAAATAAAATAAAGGCATGCTGACATCTACAACTACAAAATTTTTTATTTTTTTACATGCATATCCAACATAATTTAACAAATTAAAAAGAGACTTTTGGGCTGGGGTTGTAGCTCAGTGGTAGGGCAAGGGCACTTGCCCTGCATGTGTGAGGCGCTGGGTTTGATTGTCAACACCGTCCGTCAACAATTAAAAATATACGTATATTTTTTAAAAAGAGACTTTACAGTAAAAAAAAAAGACTTTACAAAATTACATAAGAAAGGCTTTCAGGGGACTGGGGATGTGGCTCAAGTGGTAGCATGCTTGCCTAGCATGCATGAGGCCCTGGGTTTGATTCTCAGTACCACATAAAAAAAATAAATAAAATAAAGATATTGTGTCTACCTAAAACTAAAAAATAAATATTTTTTTAAAAAAGGCTTTCAGAATAATAGTTTTTAAAATCCTTATAAACATATGGAACATTTTATGATTATTTTATAATCATACACACCCATATCATGTGTAATAGAATCTATTCTTGCATTCATCAGTATCTCTATTATAAACACACCAGATTAGTATTAATCTTATATATTTTTATCAACAACCTCAAATTGCTTCATAATATTTGTCAGAATATTTCTTATGAAGTCTTTCAAAGTTCGTTTTCTTATTTTGACCAGCAGAAAGCAAAACTAGCCTCCAAACCCTTTTAAAGATCATTCCCTAGCCATTTCACTTCCCAAAATAAATAGAAAACCACTAAAACTAAAAGAAATATTAACATATATCCTCACTTTTCAGAAAGGCAAGAGAACTGAGGCCAACAAGGCCAACCAACTCTCAAAAGGTCAGATGACTGGCAATTGACAAGGGGGATTCGACTACAGGTCTCCCCAACTCCTTTACTAATGATCTACTAAAAACTTAAAGTAAAGCTTAACATAAATAAAATATCTCCAAACAGGGTAAAAACCCCTCCATCAGAAAATTATATTTATGCTACTAATAATATATTCATTCCCAAACCAACAACCAAATTTCCATTAAAGAAGGCATCAAAGCTTTCTATGATCACCCAGTTACAATATGATCTTCCATTTTGTAATAGCAGTTCCCAATTTTTCTCAACAACATACAACATACTACACAGTATATTACCATGAGAAAAACCTGGGCTTATATCCAATTTTCAAGTAGGTCTGCATCTCAAGTGAATAATTAATTTAACTCAATAATTAGTTTTTTATTGAGTTAATCCATGATTTGTTCTTTATTTATTTAACTTTTTAAAGGTAATATTTACCGAGAAGGGAGAAATGACAAAAGGGAAAGGAGAAAGTATTCAGAAAGCCCTAAAACACCTCAAAGACCTACAAGAAGACCCACATGACTAAGGCAAAAGGAGTCAAGACTCAATATGAGGCCAGAGGGTTAAGAGCCAGGCAACACAGCACAGTAGGAGATACTAGAGCTTTAGAGTGTCATCATGAGAACAATATAAAGCTGTTACAAGATTTAAAGGTCCCTCCTGCTACCATACAGGGACTAGATTAAGAAGAAGGAGGACTGTTAAGTGAGGAGACCAAACAGGATTCACAGTGCAGGCGCTGGGTACAGATTTGACATGATGGTGGCCTAGACCAAGTCTCAAAATTGAGGCACAAGAGGCATTCTAAGGAGTATGCAAACATGGACAGCTTAAGGAAATCAGTCCACACACTTGTCATCTGTTTTTTTTTTTAATATTTTGTTTTAGTTGTAGTTGGACACAATACCTTTATTTTTTATTTTATTTAATTTATTTAATTTTTTTATGTGGTGCTGAGGATCGAACCCAGTGCCCTGCACATGCCAGGCAAGCGCTCCACCGCTGAGCCACAACCCAGAGGCCCCCACTCTTGTCTTCTAAGAGAATGCTTTCATTATAATAATTTTCCTCAAAAAAGTGCCCTAAAAACAAATAACTTTTCTTCTCTTCTTTATAGAAAAACAAGGTCAAGAAAACAAACAGGAAGCCAGAGTTCCCTCTATTTCTTACATTCATTTGCCAATATTTATACTATGTGCCAAGTACTATTCTAGGAGTTTATAAAGTAAAATAAATCTCTGCCTTCTTAGTGCTTAATGTGGGATATGGACATAGGAAGAGACAATAGACATTAAGTCAATGAGAATATGACATATGAGTAAAGATCTGTTGGAGATGAGAGTTTTTTGCATCTCTGGGAAAAGAACATTCCAAACCATTGAAAGGATTCTAATAAGTTAATTTTAGTAAATGCTTAACAACAGAAAAATTAACAATACCTTCAACAATTCTTTCATCAATATCTTGACCTGTTCCATAGGATTCAGTCAGGTATCTATTTACAATATAGAATACAAAATTTAGATGATAATAATATTGCATATGATATATTTATAAATTCACTATTATTTATATGTGTAACTGAAACCTGAATCATCATTACAAGTTTTAAAAATTACAAATTTATGCTCAAATGCAACCATTTTTCTTTTGGGGGGGGTGGGTATTGGGGATTGAACTCAGGAACACTAGACCACTGAGCCAAATCCCCAGTCCTAGTTTGTATTTTATTTAGAGATAGGATCTTGCTGAGTTGCTTAGCACTTTACTTTTGCTGAGTCTGGCTTTGAATTCACAATCCTCCTGTCTCAGCCTCCTGAGTCACTGGGATTACAGATGTGCACCACCCCGCCTGTCACAACCATGTTCTTACAGCTTCAAATTTATTTAAAATTTGATTTGGATTGCCTTGAATGTTTAAACCAGTGTTATTTTTAAGCTGTTTTTAGAAATATTCTGATTTTAATCAACCACTTGATTTAAATATATAACATATTTCATATGGCAATATTCATCAACAACATGAGATTCACAGCCTTTTGTTACTGCCTATTAATTCAACATTATGGCTATAGAAAATAAGGAATCTGCACCTGAACAAGGCAAAGTTCTCAATCTTTGAGCTGTTACATGAAAAGAAGACACAATGAAACAACTATTTACTTAACACCTTTCCAAACAAAGAGCAATCCTTATTTACAGTGTAAGTATACATTATAAGTATGGTTCCTTAGCTTTTTGTTTATTTTCCTACATTAACCATAGACCCACCATATGACTATCATATTCAGGAGAGAAAGAATAAGAAATTGAACCACTTCCAAGAGTATAGAGAAGCATTTATTTAATGAGAATGGCATATCTATAACAGGCATTAATAAATTCTTCAACTTGTTTTACATAAATAATTCTGAGAAGCATACACATTTACAGCGAATAATACATAATACAGCAGGAACAGTACTAGTGAATGTGCTGGTCCTAGCAGTAAGATCATGATTAGATTTAACTTCGAGGTATGTAAATTAAAAGAACTAACTAAAATAAATGCTAGGGTTCCTTCAATTTTTAAAATGCTATGATTCTAAACAAAGTGTTTGGAGTTAAATTTGATGACAGCAAAGGGGATACACTGAAGAAAAAATTGGGGAAGTGGATATAAAAAGGTGAACATCATAAGCTTAAGGGAAAAAATGGTTTGAAGCACACTACTAGAGAAACACTGAGAAGAGAATGTCCACCTGGATTTTGGGTTTTGAAAGAACATTCCTAAATTTCCCTTTGCCTAACTAGCACTGGTTCTCCCAGGATACTCATACAAATAACATCAGAGCTGGCTTTCAATAATCTATAGACTAGCTTCCATATAAGGTAATTGTATCTTAAAAATAATAGAGCCCACATTCCAAACTATGCCACAAAATATACAAAGGTGTTAAAAGTCAACCTGTTCAAATTCTCAAAGAAATATTTACTCATGCTCATAACGGTACCAAGGATGGAAAAAATTCAAGATCTCATCAACAAATGCATGCATAAATAAAATGTATCCCTACACTGGAATATTACTCAGCCTTTAAAAGGAAGGAGATTCTAACACATAATACAACATGGGGTTTGGGGGGTTTTCTATCTTTTTAAAGAGACAGGGTCTTGGTTTGGAGATTTCACTTGGTGGTAAGGCACCTGCTCAGCATGTGCAAGGCCCTGGGTTCCATCCAAAACGCCACCAAAAACAAATAGATAAATAAAAAGAAAATGCAAGGTCTTGCTAAGTTTCCCAGGCTTGTCCCAAACTTCTAGGTTCAGTCTCCCACAATCTGGGACTACTGGAACACCAGCCTAAACACAGGTAAATCTTAAATTGAGCAAAATGAAATAAGTCAGTAACAGCAAGATAAACACTGTATTGATTCCACTTTTATGTGGTATCTAAAGTAAGGTAAATTTATAGAATCCAAATGTAAAATAGCAGCTTCAAGGAGGTGAGGATAGTGGGAAACACAGGATTTTTAAATGGGTATATAGTTTCAGTTTTTCAAAATGAAAACTTCTGAAGATTGTATGCACAACAATGTGAGTACACTAAACATCAGAAATGGTTAAGTTCGCAGATTCTATATTATGTGTTTTTTACCACCAAAATAGTGTCAATCTGTTAAAAATATTTCAGGTTAGCTAACTACTTACCTGAGAACAAATTTTGTATTTTCTGTTTTGCCAGCTCCTGATTCTCCAGATACAATGACAGACTGGCTTATCTTGAGTACCTTCATGTCTCGAAAAGCCTTATCAGCTAGGGTCAAAATAATAAATAAATGGTGAACAATACACTAAATATAGTTATTAAATGATAAAAGTTCACTTTAGAAGCATTTGCTCCTAAAGAAATCATAAATTAACAGTTAATGAAATTTTTTAGCACTCAAAAGTGTTAAAATAACATCTCCAAAAATATTTACTTTCAACACTCTTTTTTTAACAATTTTTATATCAATTTTATTGAGGTACAATTAGCATATAGTAAGACTTGCCAATTTTTTTGTGTGTGTATGTGGTGCGAGGGATTGAACCCAGGGCCTTGTGCATGCGAGGCAAGCACTCTACTAACTGAGCTATATCCCCAGCCCTCTTTCAACACTCTTATTACCCTAACAGCAAAATAACATGAAATCCAAATAAACAACTCTTAAGTTCATGCTTTAATATCTACATATTACAAATTGTGACTCTTTTCTCCCTAATCCACAGCAGATCTGCAGAGGGATTTAAAAAAAAAAAAAAAAAAAAGCTTACTATGCATAACTAATGAAGCCCTCAGAGAGAAGCAGAAGTAAGAAGCTTCTAATTAAGAAATATGGCAACCAAAATTTTTGCCGGAAATAAAAAACACATAATTGCAAAAGAAATATATAAGATTCCCTGTAATGCTCCTAAGAATTTAAACATCTTATAGAATTTGCAGCCATTTCAAAGATAAGCAAACTGCTTTAAATTTTAAGACTTGCAATTGTTTATAATTTTTAACTATCTTCCTTACATTCCAACAATTTAAGCTATAAAATGTCTTAAATTTTAAAAGACTACACAGATTAAGCAGAATTTAATTATGTTAAATTGGTTTGAAATTAAAACAAGTTAAAATACTTCCTGACCAATTTGGCTCAGTAAGACAATTTCTCACCTCAAACATGTGCTACCCATACCAATAAAGAAATCTTTATAAATGACTTAGACTCTAAGAACAGAATGTAAACCACATGCTATAGTTGGAATAGGTTTGGGTATCCCCTAAGGATTACTGTATTGAAGACTTGGACTGCAGGGTGGCATTGTTGGAGGTAGTGGAATCTTTTGGAGGTGAGGCCTGGTGGGAGGTTCCTTGGCTTGCTGGGGGTATGCTCTCAGAAGGTAGGTCTCCTAAAACCCTTTGAGTACTTAGAAGAGAGTTGTTATAAAAAAGTAAGCCATGGCCCTCCCAACTCTCTGCTTCTGGTTCAAGATGTAATCACTTGCTTGCTCTTGCCATTGCTATCTGCCATGATATAATGCAGCCAAGGGGCAGTTACACCACAGAGACTGCACTAACTATGCTATTTGTGAACCTTCAAAACTGTGAGCTAAATAAACTTCTTCATAAGCAGCCTGTTCCAGGCACTTTGTTATATTGATGTAAAGCTGACTAATAAGCAATATGCAAGAGTACACCCATTCCTTTGTTCAATTTATCAACAACCTGTTCCACCCACTTTTATAAAATCATTTTAAATACTTTATTATACTTTATCTTAAGCAATAAAAGACTAAAAATAAAATAGTTTGTCTACACTTTGTAACTTCTCTCCAGTGATGAGCTCACACATATTCAGGATCTAAGTGTTGTGCACCATTTTGCAGGCTGATAAAAGAATATACAAATGTTCATCAAATTGTCTTAGACTAAAAGTAAATTTGCTGATACACTGGACTTGGCTGATGCATTTATTCTGCCTAGTAATACAGGGCACACACATCAACCACCCATCAATCTCAAAGTAAAGCCTGGTTAGGCCAAAACACAAGTATAATAGGAAAACCCAAAGAGAAACTGCACTAAGAACCAGCATCAAAACATGGCATTCATCTGCTGGTTATGTGTGGAAGCAAAGCAGTGAGGTAACATCTCTGACTTGTCAGGGAAAAGGATAGAAAGTAATTTCTAACTCTGACCAAATAACTCCATTTCTCCATGCCTCAGACCTAGAGAGCCTCAAGAAGAGAGGCTAAGAAAGGCCAAGACAGATTGCACTATTTTTGTACACAGATTCCCCAGTATGTACCACTTTCAATTATTTAATTTTATAAAGCCCTGATGCAAAATACTGCATGAAGGAAGCCTGCTCTTTCATCTCAAACATGGCCCAAGTAACACACTCACAGGCAATGACCTGGGTAAGAGAGGAAGGCCTGGGCCTCAAGGCTGCAAAGGAGGATACTTCTTTAAAAAAAATTTTTTTTAGTTGTAGGTGGACACATTATCTTTATTTAATTTATTTATTTTTTATGTGGTGCCTCATGCATGCTAGGCACGTGCTCGATACTTTTAAGATACAGCTGATCATACTGAGGAATCAAAATACTGCTTTTATTATGACAGAAACACCTAAGAGGACACAGGCATCCAACAAAGTTGATGATGTATGACTGCTCCATGAGTTGGCTGCAAAAGTATTCTTCCCCACCCTGTATACAGGATACCTGCTCCTAACCAGGCTGACACATCCAAAAAACAAAATATATATTCAAAAAATAAATATTCAGTTCATGGTATCTTCTATTAATCCAAGAGAAAAACTATATAAATTTGTATGATATAAGAAAAGACAGGAATTAAAATACAAGCAAAGCACTTACCAATTGCAAAGACATGGGGTGGCATTGTCCCAAGAGATTTTCCTTGATATGATTTTATTGTATCTGAAGAATATATTTTAGGGATATCAAAGTATGGGTTCACTGCAATCAGAATGTTGGCGACATATGTCTAAATAAGAAAAGTATAAAATAAAATTTTCCAGTTAACTTTTTCATTCAAAGCTGAACAAGACTCATAGGAGAAAAAAAATATAAAGCAAATAGATACCTCCAATTCTCTATATAATCAGGACTTTAATATTTGCATTTCTAACAGTAAATATTCCCTGATTTCTAGAGAATCCATCACTTACAAAACTATTTTTTGTGAGATATAATTTTATGTACTGCATGTAACTTTATTTACATATAAATATATGGCTTTATTATAGATTACTTTATTGCTATTTTGCCTTTGTTATTCAGTCAGGGTGTTATGTTCATTTTTGTTAAATCCATGTATGCTAATTATATTATCGATGATATTTATTTTAAGGTGGTTATTAAGTATGTAGCAAAAAAGGGTGCAACAGTTTTGATAAAATAGAAAAAGTTGGATTAAGTCATATCTAAGGTCACATACAATTTTAAACTTCTATTCCATCCTACTAAAGAAAGCCACAATCAACGATCTTCTCTCAAAAGTGGCTGCAGCCAAAAATCAAAATAAATTACACAATACTTTTTATTTAGTGTTACTGCTCACAGAACATACACTTTATGTTTCTGCAAATTCTCTAATTTTCATTTTTTATTAAATTATTTATTTACCCTGATTTGTTATATATGATGGCAAAATGCAATTCATTTTATATTATACATATAGAGTACAATTTTTCAGGTCATGGTTGTACACAAAGTACATACATGTAATTAGGGTAATGATGCCTAACTTGTTCCACCATCTTTCTTATCCCTATGTCCTTTCCTTTCCCCTCCCTCCCCTTTGCCCTATCTAAAGTTCCTCCATTCCTCCCCTGCTCATCATCATTATGAATCAGCATCTTCATATCAAAGAAAACATTCGGCCTTTGGTTTTGGGGGATTGGCTTACTTTACTTAGCATTACATTCTCCAACTCCATCCCTTTACCTGCAAATGCCATAATTTTATTCTCTTTTAATGCTGAGTAATATTCCATTGTGTATATATACCAAAGTTTCCCTATCCATTTATCTAATGAAGGGCATCTGGGTTGGTTCCACAATTTAGCTATTGTGAATTGTGCTCCTATACACATTGATGTGGCTGTGCCCCCTTGTAGTATGCTGTTTTTAAGTCCTTTAAGGTATAGACCAAGGAGCAGAATAGCTGGGTCAAATGGTGATTCCATTCCAAGTTTTCCAAGGAATCTCCACACTGCTTTCCAGATTGGCTGCACCAATTTGCAGTCCCACCAGCAATAAATAAGTGTGCCTTTTTCCCCATATCTTCACCAACACTTATTGTTGTTTGTATTCTTAATAGATGCCATTCTGACTGGAGTGAGATGAAATCTTAGAGTAGCTTTTTTTATTTTTTTATTCTAATTTGTTATATATGGTGGCAGAATGCATTACAATTCACATTATATTCACAGAGCACAATTTTTCATCTCTCTGCTTATATACAAAGTATATTCACACCATTCCTGTCTTCTTCATATATGTACTTGGGGTAGTAATGTCCACCTCATTCCACCATCATTTTTTACCCACTTGCCCCCTCCCTCTTACTCCCTCCCCTTTTCCCTATCTACAGTTTGTCTAATATTCCCATGCTGCCCCTCCCAACCCCACTATGAATTGGCCTCCTTATATCAGAGAAAACATTCAGCATTTGGTTTTGGGGGATTGGCTTACTTCACTTAGTATTATAGTCTCCAAATTCATCCATTCACCTGCAAATGCTATGATTTTATTCTCTTTCATTGCTGAGTAATATTCCATTGTGTATATATACCACAATTTCTTTATCCATTCATCAACTGAAGGGCATCTAGGTCGGTTCCACAGTTTAGCTATTGTAAATGAATGTACTGCTATAAATGTTCATGAGGCTGTGTCCCTGTAGTATGCTGTTTTTAAGACCTTTGGGTATAGACCAAGGAGTGGGATAGCTGGGTCAAATGGTGGTTCCATTCCCAGTTTTCCAAGAAATCTCCATACTGCTTTCCATATTTTGGTGCACCATTTTGCAGTCCCACCAGCAATCTATGAGTGTGCCTTTTCCCCAACATCCTTGCCAACATTTATTGTTGTCTGCATTCTTAATAGCTGCCATTCTGACTGAGATGAAATCTTAGAGTACTTTTGATTTGCATCTAATTGCTAGAGATGTTGAACATTTTTTCATAATTTGTTGATTGATTATATATCCCCTTCTGAGAAGTGTCTGATCAGTTCTTGGCCCATTTATTGATTGGGTTATTTGTTTTTGTTTTGGGTTTTTTTTTTTGGTGTTAAGGTTTTTGAGTGCTTTATATATCCTAGAAATTATTATTCTATCTGTTGTGCTTGTGGTAAAGATTTGCTCCCATTCTATAGGCTCTCTATTCACCTCACTGATTGTTTCTTTTACTGAGAAGAAGCTTTTAGTTCGTATCCATCCCATTTATTGATTCTTGGTTTTAATTCTTGTGCTATAGGAGTCCTATTAAGGAAGTTGGGCCCTAATCTGACATGTTGGAGATTTGGGCCTACTTTTTCTTCTATTAGACACAGAGTTTCTGGTTTAATTCCTAGGTCCTTGATCCACTTTGAGTAGAGTTTTGTGCTTGGTGAGAGATAGAGGTTTAATTTCATTTTGTTCCATATAGACTTCCAGTTTTCCCAGCACCATTTGTCAAAGAGGTTATCTTTTCTCCAATGTATTTTTTTGGCACCTTGTCTAATATGAGATAACTGTAATTATGGGGGTTTGTCTCTGCATCCTCTACTCTGTACCATTGGTCTACTAGTCGATTTTGGTGCCAATACCAGGCTGTTTCTGTAACTATTGCTCTGTAGTATAATTTAAGGTTTGGAATAATAATGCCACCAGCTTCATTCTTCTTGCTAAGAATTGCTTTGACTATATTGCATCTCTTATTTTCCAGATGAATTTCATGATTGTTTTTTCTATTTCTATGAGGAATGTCATTTGGATTTTGATTGGAATTGCATTGAATCTGTATAGTGCTTTTGGTAGTATGTCATTTTGACAATATTAATTCTGCCTATCCAAGAACAAGGTAGATCTTTCCATCTTCTAAAGTCTTCTTTAATTTCTTTCTTTAGCATTCTCTAGTTTTCACTGTAAAGGTCTTTCACCTCTTTCATTAAGTTGATTCCCAAGTTTTGTTTGTTTGTTTGTTTGTTTGTTTGTTTTGAGGCACTTAAAAATGGGGTGGTTTTCCTGGTTTCTCTTTCTGAGGATTTGTCACTAATATATAAAAATGGCTTTGGCTTATGGGTGTTGATTTAATATCCTGCTACTTTGCTGAATTCATTTATAAGTTCTAGAAGATTTCTGGTGGAATTTTTTGGGTCTTCTAGGTATAGAATCATATCGTCAGCAAATAGTGATAATTTGAGTTCCATCTCCGTTTAATTTCTTTCGTCTAATTGCTCTGGCTAGAGTTTCAAGAACTATGTTAAATAGAAGTGGTGAAAGAGGGTATCCCTGTCTTTTTCAAGTTTTTTAGAGAGAATGCTTTTCAATATTTCTCCATTTAGAATGATGTTGGCCTGGGCTTAGCAATAGATAGCTTTTACAATGTTGAGATATGTTCCTGATATCCTAGTTTTTCTAATATTTTGAACATGAAGGGGTATTGTATTTTGTCAAATGCTTTTTCTGCTTCTATTGAGATGATCATATGATTTTTATCTTTGACTGTACTGTTGTGATGAATTACATTTATTGATTTCTGTATGTTGAACCAACCTTCCATTCCTGGGATGAACCCTACTTGATTGTGGTGCACTATCTTTTTGATGTTTTTTGTATTTGATTTGCCAGAATTTTATTGAGAATTTTTGCATCTATGTTCATT
The DNA here is from genome assembly GCF_964194105.1 of Spermophilus citellus. Lineage (NCBI taxonomy): Eukaryota > Metazoa > Chordata > Mammalia > Rodentia > Sciuridae > Spermophilus > Spermophilus citellus. Next base: position 86,358,896 of record NC_138186.1, on the reverse strand, counting down.
AGAGATAGTGGTCTGAAGTTTTCTTTCTTTGATATGTCTTTGTCTGGGTTTGGAATCAGGGTGATATTGGCCTATAGAATGTGTTTGGAAGTTTTCCCTCTTTTTCTATATCATGAAATACTTTGAGAAGTATTGGTGTTAGTTCTTCTTTAAAGGTGTTATAGAACTAAGCTGTGTATCCATCTGGTCCTGGGCTTTTCTTCATTCGTAGGCTTCTGATGGTGTCCTCTATTTCCTTGCTTGAAATTTATCTGTTTAAATTGTGTATATAATCCTGATTTAGTGTGTGCATATCATATGCATCTAGAAATTTGTCGATGCCTTCAATATTTTCTATTTTATTGGAGTACAAATTTTCAAAACAATTTCTAATTATCTTCTGTATTTCTGTAGTGTCCATTGTATTTACACAACTTTTTTTGTAGTTGTAGATAGACACAATTCCTTTATTTTTATTTATTTTTATGTGGTACTGAGGATCAAACCTAGGGCCTCACACATGCTAGGCAAGCACTCTACCACTGAGCTACAACTTCAACCCCTTACACAACTTTTACAAGATGAAGATAATACTTTTATCTTATCAATCATAAGCAACTCAAACTCAGCCCATCCAAAGTCATGATCACCTCTTCCCACCTCCCTCAGAAAAAATATTCTCCTCCCATATCCTCTCCCAGTACATGGATGGCATGACCACCAAGTCACCACAGACAGAAATCAGAGTCTCTAAGTCTCCTTCTCTATCAGGATGCTTCTGTTGGCTCTGCTTATGAAATCTACTCCCCTCATTCTGTCCCTACAGCAGAATTTTGGTTATTTATCATCTTATACAGCATACTTGATTTACCCTGCTACTGAAGATTTTAATATGCTCTGGGTCCACCCCCATCAGGGAATGCAAATAGTGATTTAGCTATGAGGTGACCTCTTGGTCCAGAGCTCTGTAAAACAATATATGTTAACCACTGCCTAGAACACTGATGAGATAAACATTTAGTGAGCAATTTAAGCTTGTTTTTAAATTCTAAATTTAACTGTGGCTTTAAAAGATCAGAAAAAATGCACCGAAAGGGTTTATAATATTCCTAGTTGGGTAGATAGCTGTAGTTTAGTAATACTGAGAAAACCAGGGCATGCATGGCCATATTTCTCTCTCTCTCTCTCTCTCTTTCTCTCTCTCTCTCTCTCTCTCTCTCTGTGTGTGTGTGTGTGTGTGTGTGTGTGTGTGTGTGTGTGTGTAATGCTGAATGTTGAACTCAGGGGCACTCTACCATTGAGCTATATCCCCAACATTTTTCTTTTGAGACAGGGTCATGCTACATTGTCCAGGATGGCCTAGAACTTGTGATCCCCTTGCCTCAGTTTCCTGCATAGCTAGGATTACAAACATGTGCCATTTTTTTCTCTTTTCTGCTTCTAGCTGTGGAAAAGAAATGCTATGAAAACGCTGGATTCTCAGAGTACTTATCTAAAATGCTCCATACATTCTCAAAGATATTTCCTGGAATAATGTAAAAAATAAAAGAAATTCCAGATATTAATCTTTCTAAGGGAGAAAAGAGGAAAGGATCAGAAATTTTAGTAACCATGAACATGTTAAGTGTGGGTTAGCTGTTATTTTACTCAAATCTAAGATAGGACAGTAATTATTTTTATCATTATGAAACATAAAATATCAAATTTAAACTACTACTCCAAATTGCTTCCTTCACTTATATATTTTATTGTAATTGCCCCCTTCATTTACATATATCATAGTAATAACAGCTATTTTATATAGTACAGATATTTAATGGTTTTATAACTAAAAGACATAATCAGCTGGGAAAAAACAGCAATCATGGCTTCAGTTAACCTTGAAAATACTGGTTCTAAAATTCTACTTTGAAACATGATAATTTGTTATATCCAAATTAACTTTCACTGATGCTATCACAAGTTAAATTTGCTTTAACAAATTTCAAAATACTGTATTATCTAAAACAGCATTTAGATTCCACTCATCATGAGGCTACTGATGAGTAAATTTTGCCTCTAAATATATTTCCACTCAAGAATACCCATATTTAGGGCTGGGGTTGTAGCACAGTGATAGAGGGCTTACCTAGCATGCATGAAGCACTGGGTTCAATCCCCAGTACCACATTAAAAAAAAAACAAAGGTATTGTGCCCATATACAACTAAAAATATTTTTTAAAAGAATACCCATATTTAAACATAAATATACTCTTTAGTCAATTTTGAAAAATATCAAGAAAGTAAAGACTTTAATATTACATATAACTGGAAGATGGCAAATAAACTCTTTTGAAATAGACTAGATTGATTCTATTACCCAGCTGTCACTACTTGGACAGATGGCAAAGACTATATGTAATTTAGTCAGAATTAAGTAAGTACAATTAGACAAATTGATAGTGATATAAAAGATTAAGACTGTCATTTGATCTAGTAAGTGTCAAGGAAGCCATGTGTTTTCTTCGTTCAAAAATAATGAAGAGCCCCATTCTTATAACAGGAGAACTACAATGGGGTAATTTATCTCTAGCCAACAAAAAATCTATGAATAGGTTATATTACAATAAAATCCCACACATGCTCAAAGAATAATTATAATTAAAACATAGGAGTTAAGCATCCAACTGAAAGATTTGGTGTAAACTCTTGAACTATTATTATTTTTTTTAATCATTAAAAGCATTACCTTTTTTTTTTTCTTGTGGTACTAGGGATTAAACCCAGGGCCTCACACAAGGGAGGCAAGTGCTCTGTCACAGAGCTACACACCCCCAACCCTGTTTGTTACTTTTTGATACTATCTTTACTAACAAAAAATCCAACAAAATACAATTCATGTTTTTTAAATACTCAAATTAGGCACTTTTAAGTCTGAAAGATATTAAATGATGCTCTGTATTCATTATTTCACTCCACAAATATTTAGCAAGTGTCCACTATGTACCAGGCCTTTTCTAAGCAGTAAGTTAGGAAGAAGAGCAGTAAGTTAGGAAGCATCTTGTCTTCGTGGAGCTCATGTTCTATTCGATTGGCTCAGATCAAGCATGCTTTTATGTTAGAAAATTTCAAGCCTAGCGAAATCAAATAGCAACTTGTAAAATAATTATCTCCACAAAAACTTAAAACATAGGTAAAATACTTACATAAATTCTGTCTTTACTATATCGAACTTTGATATTATGGAGAAGTGTAGCTTCATTTAAATACATTAGTGAACCTAGGAAATAAAATTTGTAAATCATTAGACAGTTGAAGAAAAACAAGTAAAAATAATATTATCTTTGGTGGAATGTGATGGACATTATTATCCAAAGTACATGTATGAAGACATGAATTGGTGTAAACATACTTGTATACAACCAGAGATATAAAAAATTGTGCTCTATATGTATAATATGAATTGTAATGCATTTGGCTGTCATATATAAATTTTTTTTAAAAAATCAATGAAAATAATATTATCTTAATCAGAATCACTGACTGACCCAAGTTAAAATTTAATTACTATGTTAGATTTTATTTCATCTTTTTTTTTTTTTTTTTTTTTTTGGTGTGTGTGTGTGGTGCTGGTGATTGAACCCAGGGCCTTGTGCATGTGAGGCAAGCACTCTACCGACTGAGCTATATCCCCAGCCCTAACTCCATCTTTTTAAAACTCAGAGGCTGATTTAAAGTAAATTTACTTTACATATGTGTTACATGATAATTTGTTTGTTTGTTTATTTATTTATTTATGGACCAGGGATTGAACCCAGTGGTGCTTAACTCCTGAGCCACATTCCTAACCCTTTTTATATTTTATTAGAGACAAGGTCTCACTGAGTTGCTAAGTGCCTTCACTAAGTTGCTGAGGCTGGCTTTGAACTCATGATCCTCTTGCCTCAGCCCCCCAAGCCACTGGAATTACAGTATGCACCACCAGGCCGGCTACATGATATTTTTAAATGATGAATTTCAAACTAAGGGAGTACCTCTACTAAGTAGCAATGAATGTACACAGTGATGAAGGCTGATTAAAAAGCCAAGTAAAATTCAAGAGAAAACAATCACCCTCTAAAGAGCCCTGATTTTAATGCACTTTTTGACACAACAACATGAGACACTAATCCATTCTGATGCTCAGAATCTCACAGATAAAATATAAAAGATGAACTTTTAGACTGGTAAGGGCTCATCAGATCATTCTGTCAGTCCTTATAACTGGCATGATGAAATATAAGTCCTAGAGAAATTATGTAAGTCATAACCCAGAATATGAAGCTAATCAGGATAAAATTAGGATATCCTTTTTTCCTGAGGAGTTTCCTTAGAATGGAATAGCAGCTTTCCTTCAAATTGAAGGATTTGGAGAGGGTTAGACTGCAAAGGTATATATATATCTGGTATGGTTACTTGGTCATCTTTCTTTCTTTCAACTCCTCTTCCACTTTCATCTTCCAGAAGTCTAGCTTACACGTTTCATGTTTCTTCATTCAAAGTTCTCCACTGAACCACCATCTCTCATTTTTCTCTGAAATAACCTGGTCATAGGATATCATCTGCTTACTCTAAGTAAAAATTTCTAATCCTATAGTGTACCTTCCCTGGAAAGTTAATCCTATAAACTTGTACTGACGTATGAATGAATGATTGCTAGCTCTCCTCTCTATCACCTGCCATACTCACCATCTTTCTTCTCAGGGATATCTGTTCGTTAAACCAAATAAATCCCCAATAGGTACCAAAGACAGTGAGAATTTGGACAGAAGAACCTTCTTAAATCACACTAGTCAGGCTATTCCATTTTCATGAAACATGGAGAGGAAAATATTTGCAACTCTCAGTTTGACAGAGTGAGAAATTCAAAGTCCCTACCACTTTTTACACCTCCCTGAAGGTGTGACCTAGAGATATTCTTAAGGGTCCCAGAAATAGCTTCCTGAACCACCTGATTCCTTCTTACTTTCTTTTAGGAGTTAACCTTTGAGTTACTTGGTTTGGTTATTTATATGAAATCTTGTATGTGAACTATTCACTTCTTATGCCTAATTATCACAGATGTAACCATATTAAAAAGAATATTAAAATTTTAACCAATATTAAAAATAAGATATGATAAAAGTATAAACAATTTCTTTCTTCATAAATATTTTGGTAGGGGTGGGGAGGAGACACCCCTACTGACTCAACTTCCAAAGTATATAATATCAAAAATTTCTAATGAAGAATAGTTACAACTTCATTATTAAATTTAGAGATATGACTAGAGAATTATGAGCATTTGAGATCCTGCTTATTCAATATAGCTCTAGTTCACTGAAAGAAAAAAATAGGAAGTCACAAACAATTTCAACACAATTGAAGTCAATCCAATTCTAGATTTATATTATTGTAGGGGTCATTCCATGACTGAAAAAGAGACTGAATAAAGTAATTTTGGGGATTATTTCCAAATGTATACTCTATACTTAATTATTCTCAACACCTGACAGTTCACATTCATGAAGAATATTATATGTCATGTAAGTAATAGTAGCTTAAAATCAGCATGAAAATATGCTATTATTTTCTTTATGATTACTGACTTCACATCCCTGAATTATTTTCCTATTCTGGTATTAATGCCCAAAAATCAAATAAAAAATGCAAAACAAATATACTAATCCCTACATATAAAACTCTTTACATAGAAAACTTAGGGCTAAAAATAGATAATTAATTTTGTTAAACTGTTGGGGCACTATCAAAAGACAATATATACTTCTGTTTTAATCAAATGCTTATCACAGTTCAGAATAGACATCAACATTTATAATTACATTATCACTATGATATATTAAAAAGGAAAGGATTTTTGATATATGCATTTGAGACTCTAAGAAAATATCAATGTCATTTGGAAAGGATAGCAGTATGGTGTCAAGGCACGATAAAAGAACTAAGTGGAGGAAGCACTTCAGCTGGAAAACCTACACTCAACAACCTAAGCTGCATTAATGACAGTGCTTCAGAAAAAGAACTTTGAATAGGCTACTGTACCATGAGAACATTTAGCATCCACATCGTGCAGGGGCAAGAGGCAGCAAATCCATACTAAGGTCAGGGAAATTTAAAAGCAGGTCAAGTATATCAAGGTGAAGTAAAAAATGGAAGAATATTTTAAGAAATGGATTTTAAAGCTGGGCACAATGGTGCACAGCTATAATCACAGATACTCAGAAGGCTGTGGCAGGAGGATCACAAATCTAAGGCTAGCTTCAGTAACAAGACTCTGTCTCACCATTGTCTATCTGAAAATGTGTGCTTCCTCTCTTATTTTCATTCACTTTATTAAAATATGACTGTTTTGTGTGTAACATAAAAAAGACTGCCTCAAAATAAAAATTAAAAAAGGACTGGGGTACATCATTTATAACCAGAAGAATGAGAAATTATACTCCATTATATATAATGTATCAAAGTGCATTCTACTGTCATGAAAAACTAATTAAAACAAATTTGTAAAATTATTTTTTAAAGGACTAGGGATGTAGCTCAGTAGTACAGTGTTACTGAGCTCAATCCCTAGTATTGAAAGAAAGAAGGAAAAAGAATTAAAATATTCAAATTCATATGATATGATATATGATCTGTGTAACTCTACATCATGCAGAATCAGATGAATGAAAAATTTTACTCCATTTATGTATGATGTGTCAAAATACATGGTACTAACATGTGTAACTAATTAGGACAAATTAAAAAATAAAATATTCAAATTCATTGATTTAAATGAAAAAAAAATAATATATGAAAAGGATTAATTCCTAGTTCTACATACCCTAACAAATTTTAACAGATATAAATTTTCTCTTATTTTAGATATGGTAGGTATTCCTGCTTTCACTTTCACTTTATTGTTCAAAAATGCATATCTCATGAGATATACTCTCCAGAAACTTTGGAAAGGAAAGGAACTGCACATTTTTTCCTTGACCTTTGTACCTAATAACAGTTATCATTTAATGAGTCTGTCAGAGGTCAGATACTAGATACTATGGCAAGCATTTAAAGTATGTAATCTCTAAACAAGCAACATATAATTATCACTCCCATTTTATAGATGAGAATCTCAAAAAGAGTGAGTTGCCATGGGCACATAAGCTTCATGACTGCATAGTCAGAATCAGAATTCAGCCCTGCCTGACCCCATTGCCCAAGGTTCTTCTAATACTACCACTATCCAAGGCTAGCACTATTTATATATGGGGTACTACCTCTATTTACAGTTCTCACTCAATAGTGAACTACAATGACCATCAGTAAGAACAAGTCTATTCATTTATCATTTTTTCTTAAAATAGAGTTTTTAATGTCAGGTAACATTAAGGAAACCCATGATAAGTGAATATGATCCCTAAGTACTGTCCGCACTGATGCAGTTTGCTTATGGAATGTCCCCCAAAGACTTTTATATTAATGGCTTAGTGCTCTGCTTGGTATTACCAGAAGATGGTAAAACTTTAAGAAGTGGGGCCTAGTGGAAGGTCTTAGGTCACTGGAGATGCGCCCTCAAAGCAGGCAACAGGCCCTTCCTTGGTCTCTTTGCTTCCTGGCTGTTATGAGGTGAGCAAATTCTTCCACCACATGCTCCAATCATGATGTGCCTCCTCACCAAAGGCCCAAAAGCAATGAGGCCAACCATGAACTGAAACCTCCAAAACTGTTAACCAAAATAAATCTTTTCTCTTAAGTTGATTGCTCAGGTATTTTGTTAAAAAGAAAGCTAACATATACCCTTTCTCAAAAAATTAAAATATGATTACTTCTTAATGTTGAAAATGTAAGAATAAAGGTCATCTTGTTGAAGTATTTATCACTGGATAAAGGTCATCACCAAACATGTTCAAGTATTTATAAGTTAAATTAATTTTTGTTTTAATATAATTTTCTGAAGTAAATTTTTCTGTAAGTAGTTATTATATATTTTTTAATGTTGCTTTGCTTCAAGGAGTGATATTAATGATTCCCACTGACTCAACTTCCAAATTACTAAACCACTATAAAGATCACCTGACTCTAGATAAATTTCAATGACTTTTAAGATTTAACAAAACACCTTTAGTTCCAGCTTCAGAGTAAATTATTACCATTCCTTACATTTGCACAACTGAAATAACACTAAAAAGACACTCAAGAGACTCTTTCACCAAGTGTTCATCTGCAGCAACAATGAATTTAGGACTTCAGAGCTCCTCTATTCAGATGAACCTTCAAATGAAAAAGCTACATTTTTTTTCCTAAACCAGTAGTTTACTAGTAACATAACCACTCATTTATTTCATGGAAGAATACTTTCTGTTTCTGTGTTAACATTAATTTTTAACTTCATACTTACAATTATCTTCCACATCTTTTTTACTGTCCTCTTCTGCAGGGAACACTTGGTTTATGAGAGCCAAAAATGTCTAACAAGCAAAACAAAAGCTCATTAAACTTGAGGCTGATTCATAGTAAGAAAAGTAAAGGAGTTTAACTGGTTGCATATATTGTAATGGCAAACAATATGTTCTTTATTAAAATATAATGCAGCTACTATTTAACAAGGCATTAACCCCAAAATAGGATAATGACTGCTTAAAAATATTATTCATTATTACTATGGGATGAGAACCAATAATGGAAACCAGTAAGTAAGCATCACAAGCTCTTACACTCAGAGTGGGACAAAACAACAAGTACATTAACATTAAATGTAACAGACATGCTATTTAACATCTTCAAAAATAAAAAAATTTATGTTTAAACTTACAATTCTTATGTAGGAATATGTAGGAATTTTAATGTTTTAAAAAGGAAAAGGTAACATTCAATAAGATGTGACAAAATAAACTATTATTTAATTAATATTATTTGAGTAAAACATATTTGACACAGAGTCCTATATAAAAATACATCAGAAACATAAATAGTCCCCAAAAATATTTAGACCATAAAATTACAAATATCCATAAATAAACCTGCATTTATTTATCACTTAAATGCTATGGTAGACACAGCATAATTAAGATAACATCTTGTAAGAGAGAACAAATGATCTCAAATTACATCTAAAGAGAATTGTTTTAAATATATTTATTTATTTATTTTTATGTGGTGCTGAGGGTCGAACCCAGTACTTCACACATGCAAGGCAAGTACTCTATCACTGAGCCACAACCCCAGCCCATGAATTAAATTTTAAACCAGGATATTCTAACAGTTATTTATAAATTTATGTCTCTGAACAACTACAATTATTCTTGGGGTTGAAGTTTCCAACCACATCAAATAAAACTTTAAAGGAAAATGGTACAATTATTTTAAAATAATATTTTAGTAATAGAGTATGTATTTTAAGGTCAAATAATATTTTAGTAATAGTGTACTTCAAGGTAGAATTCGATCCCAAGCACCAAAAAATAATCATCATATTTGTAGATCTGTATGTGTGCTTGTGTATATTGTACTAGACAAGGGTATCACTGTAGTTTATGGAGTAAAATCCAAGCTTCAAGGACTATTTCAATTCAAAGTCATGTCTAACTCAGAAAATTGTTATATGCTCTAAAAATTCTAGAAGTTAATTATTTAAAAACTAGTACACATATTCTCAATGCTATAAATGTGGAAAATTTTGGAAGAATGACATAATTATTCTACAATGTGAATTAAATAATATATAATGTGAATTAAGTATAAGAATGGCAATAAAAAAACAACTCTAATATATAGCCAATTCTATAGAAAAACACATTCAGAAATAACTGCTGGTGTCACAGAACTAAGGGCTCACTTGTTACAGCCATGGCAACAAGGGCAAGAACTCTCCATACTCCAGGGTTAAGTTCTATCCTGGCAGTAGTTATGCCAAATAAAAAAGATTCCAGGAAGTTACAAGAGGGGGCATGGAAACCTGAGGGGAGTGGGGAAACATAGTTACAAGAACATTAAGGGCAGGTAAAATGAGTCCTGAAAGGTGGTTTTTCTCCCTCCTTCTTCATCCTCCAAATTATCAACCAGCCCCCAATTTTCTTCTCTTCTGTGAGGAAAAAAAAAAATTTTTTCTCTATCAATTTAATTGCTTTCTCTTAAAAGGAGGAGGTTTTCTTTTCCTAGTAAAAGATTATGTAACAAGTACACATTGATCATTCAGCATTAAACACCAACCACACAGCAATCCGGTGCATCAAGCTCCAATGACAGAAGAGAAGAATAAAATAACTCCTGTACTTGACAATACAGAGTGGAGAGGGGGAGACCAATGGAAACTATTCTTTTTAATCAAAATTACAGGAGCACTAAAAAGTTATACCAATCCTCAAAGGAAAAAAGCAATCAATAGTTAATTCTATTTCATGGGAGGGAAAGATTGCATATATGTGGAAAGTTTTTATGGAGAAGCTGACCTCAATTAGAGTCCTGAAAAACAAATAAGCATTTGCTAAGCATGTAGTTATAAAGAGTGGCATTTCAGGCAAAAAGAAAACCATGAGTAATGAAATAAAGCACCCAATACCACCTGGTTTGTTGTGAGGACTTGATAAACACCTGCAGAAGGAAAGGGCAGAAGAGAAGGAGAAACACACACACAAGAGTAAGGCAAGAGTACGGAGAGAAAACTGCTGTTGACAAAATATAAGACCAATAAAGAGGACAGGGAAAAGAAAATATTTAGGACTTTGGCTTGAAGGCCAGTCTGCTGTAAATATGGAACATGAATTCAATTTAAGGTGTTAGGATACCATTTTTAGCAGAAAAATGCATAGCATGTGCCAAGGAGGTTTCATTTGATTAACACTTTTTTTTTAATGAAAACATTCACACAAAAACACACATACTACACATACCCGTTAACATATTAAGATCTATTTCTTATAAATTCAAACACACACAATATACATACCTAATGCAATGTAAAATCTATTTCTTACTATGAGTCACAAATGAAAAACTTGAAAACCATTGCTATTATCCAAACTGTGTTCCCCATGAGAGCTGACCCTCTCCCTCCTCTATGCCTCCACTGCACTAGCACACAGTAGACTGGACTGGTTCATTGCTTCATGCAATTAATTTCTAATAACATTTATGTAAGTAAAAGATTACTTCTCCTATAGATATCTTAAAGCATTTGTATTCCACTTAATGATTTACTAAGACCTTAATTACACAAGGGGAAAATGAAGACTAAAAGTAATCTCTAAGAATTTGTTAATGCTAAAAAAAATTATGTGGAAAAAAAACTTTAGTTTATAGAATTATCTACATATCTCTAAAATTTACATGTCTTAATAATTTAAACCATGTCTTTATTGGTTCTACATATGTATCTCATTAATACTAATAATGCACAGTTTAAAGCACATTAAAATATTTAAAATATAAAAAAGCATGTGCCCATAAATAAAGTTTCTACTGTACTTTGAACTGAATTATTTTGACACCTGCAGATGTAACAATATGTATTACCAGAACATACATAATAAATACTTTTCTTTCTGATTTACTGTTTATAAAATGTTAAAAAGTAAAAGCTTTCAAATATACAAAATAATTGAGCCATTAAAATTTTTTTCATTTTGTAAATGTACTACATTGTAAGTAAAAATAGGTGCCTGTTAATAAGAGAAAAAATTAGAAACACTTTGCCTTTCCTTCCCTCAAGGTATCTTTAATTGGCCTCCTCTAACATGGCAACATTATGTATTATGCATTTTGGTTCCTGGGTTGTTTACAGTAACAGAATAGTTTTCTCTCTGAAAAGACCTCATGAGAGATCCACCTTGTTTTTCTAAAGTTCCCAGAAGGATGGCAGTTATATGGCATTAGTTAACTGTGTATCAGTAGAATATAAATTATTCATGAACATTTGCAGAGTCTAAAGTAAACAGAGACGACATCCAGAAGAAATGTTTAACAAGAATATTTGTTAAATTGAAAACTGTGAAGCTCTTCCACAAAAACAGACCCTACTAGTACTCATGAAGACTGCAAGACAGATTATTTACAATGAATACCTTCTCTATGAGCAATCCCAACTCTTGGTCACTGTTTTCCCACACTTCTATTCAGTAATATTATCTAGCCCATGCCTAAGCATAAAAGCAAACAGGGGCTGGAGTTGTGGCTCAGTGGAAGAGTGCTTGCCTAGCATGTGTGAGGCCCTGGGTTCGATTCTCAGCACCACATGTAAATAAATAAAATAAAGGTCTATCAACAACTAAAAAATATTTTTTAAAAAAAGCAAACAGCATGTGCACAGAGCTAAAGCATATTTTTAGGCTATCATTATCACAAAAATAAGAATAGATGGACAGATTTAAGACTAAAGTATTTACTTTGTAGAAATATATTCAAATACCATGCCAATAAGTTCAAAAGAAGCCTTTTAAAAAGATTTATATAGGGATGGGGATGTGGCTCAGTAGTAGAATGCTTGCTTAACATGCACAGGGTGCTGGGTTCCATCCCCAGCACCACAATAAATAAATAAACAGACAGACAGACAAACATATAGCCACATGCCTATAATCCCAGCAACTAGAGAGGCTAAAATAGGAGACTCTCAAGTTCAAAGCCAGCCCCAGAAACTTAAAGAGGCCCTAAATAAAAAATAAAGGACTAAGAATATGGCTCAGTGGTTAAGCTTCCCTGAGTTCAATTCCTAGTACAAAAAAAGACTTATAAAAAAGGCTAGCACAAAAAGCAAAAAATTAATAACATAACTCAATTTGCATTCATTTTTTACTTTATAACATGCTGAATACATCACATAGAGACTAATAACTTTAGTAATATGGTATAAGAAATAAAATGTTATTGTTTCTATTTTATCACATAGCTATTTAAGAATGTGATTACAAAAGGCTCATTACATTTTTGTCTAATTTTGTCACAGGACAACATTTTCTCCTAGGAATATTTCTGATTTCCTTTCCCTTTCACTTTTACTATGCCAAGAATATTTAGTTCATTAAGAAATACACTATCTCTTTTGAAAAAAATAGCTATTTTTTTAAAAAATCACATTTTGAAATCTTTCTGAGAAACTCACCTTGCCTTTTTGGTTCAGGGGTTCAATAGTTAAGCTGTCAGGGCCAATATCCACAATATTGCCCATCTGAAATCCATCTGTAGGGTGTGGTGCCCAAACGGGCTTTCCATCCTCCATTTTTGAAGGGGCTTATCCACTATCTCCTGTCTCAAAAGAACAAATAAGGCAACATTAATAGTTTTAGAAACATAAAACAAATAACATCTATTTTTAAAGTTTACATGTAAATCGTGACTCGCAGAAATATTCCAGACAACTTTCACCTTCTACCCATCTTCCTGTTTTCTGCCTGCTTTAGCCATCCCTAGGTAAAGCCAGGCAGAGGCTGCCTGCTACTGCCTGCCTCCAACTGTGCCTGCAGTAGAGTACCACATTTTGACCAGTACAGAAACAGGAAAAGGTCATAGGTTTTACCTATGGTCCCAACATAATTTATAATAACATTCCCTTTTACTACCTAAATATTCTCATTTGCACAACATAAGTAGTCATCAGAGGAATATATATTATGGTGTAGAGTTAGCTGGAAGTTGAAAAAGAATTAATTTTGGGTCTGAAGGGATAAAAAGAGAGACTACTTCCTCGGGGCTTTCCTAACCTCTGAGATTGCAGGTATGTGCTCTGTACACTCATCATCATAGAAGTACTCAGCACACTGATTTTGTTGTAATTTTCTTCTCTTTTCTTTTAACTGAGATAAGACTTACACTCAGTGAAATGTACAAATCTAAGTATACATGTTGATGAGTTTAGACAAATGTATATACCCCATTTGACAAATGCCTTAGTCAATATATACGACATTTCCATCACCTCAGAAAGTTGTCTCATAACTCCATTTGGTCAATCCCTGTCTCCATAGACATCCCTATTGTTGTTACCATTTTGGCCTGTTCTTGAACTTCAAATGAATGAAATCATACAATATGTATTCTTTTGTGTCTGGCTCCCTTCATTTAACAAAATGTTTTGATATTCAACATATTCAACCACATTGTGATGACTAGTCCACTGAATGACTGTCCCACAATTACCTGTTATCCTTTTGATAAACACTTCAACTGTTTCTAGTTTTTGCCTAGTGTGAATTTCAATTGCATTTTTTAATTATTCCTATAAGGCTTCTTTCATACTTGGCATTCTGTTTTCAGCATCTCAGTAAGAATTAATTTTTTCACTATGCATCATAATGTTCCTCTTGTGTGATGTTCTCAAATCTGGGATCCTAATGTGGATACTCTCAGATGTAGCCTCTCATGAGAGTCAAGGACGTTTAACAAACAGTTCAGTCAAAAAATCATTATTAACATGTTTGCAATGTGCTTATTGATTAATATTTTCAATTCAGTGGCTACAGCATGAGCTGTTTTCCCCATTCAGCAAATGCTATTAGATTAGCATGTAAATCTGAGTTAACAGATAAAGATTCTCCAAAGACATGAATCAACAACATCACTTCAGACTTTTATCACAATAGATGTGTAGGTTCTCCCTATAAACTTATGTAGTCCCATGGCTTTAAATACCATTTATATGTGAGTGATGCCCAAATTTATTTAATCAGTTCAGACCTCTGCTAAATCCCCAGGTATCTACTTGCTTTTTGGGCACCTCCTCATGAATTTATCTAACAGATATATATAATGTTATTATTACTCTGGTCTACCACCTCAGCTTATTCTCTCACATATCAGTAAATGTAGGAATAATACTCAGCTCAAATCAAGCCTGGAGTCATCCTCAATTCCCCTAACTCCTTCTAAATTTTTACCGTCCTCTATTCAAAGTGCTCTACTACTGAACCACATCCCCACCACTTACCACGCCCTATCATGTCAGCTTTCTCTCCAATAGGCATTTCAAATCTACCCACTTCTCTGCAAATCCTCTGCTACCCTAGTTAAAACTAGGGTATACCAAGACTTCTAGAATGCCACCTGCTTCTACTCTCGCCACTCTACAAACAGATCACTGGTAATCTTACTGAAAGGTAAATCTTCATCCGGTCATTCTTGTTTCATCAAGACATAGATTATTCCTCTGTATGCTCCTATGGCCCAGCACACACAAGCCCCAAAGTCACCAGTGAGTGAATTAACTATTCACAGAGTTTCAGAAAAAGTAAAAGTAAAACAAGACAGTTGATTAGAAAGATTTGAATGCTCTTAAAATCTAGACTTGAAATAGCTCCACCACTCTCTGACTGGCTCTTAAACAAGTTATTTAACCTCTCTGATCATTATCTTTATCCTTGTCCATATGGTGGGATAATATCACTTACCTTACAGAATTGCTGTAAGGATTAAATGACATAAAACTGAGATCACCATTCTAATGGCACTCAATAGATGCTAGCCACATCTCTTTCCCTTCCCTCCTTCATATCCTACGTTTGAAGCCACTCATCAATTTTAAGGATTCTATGGTAGTTCTAAACACAAAGGAAAACTATAGAAGAGTCATCAATGATCATTTGGGAATAACTCTCTGAAAATAAAATCTTAAAAAATTAAAAATCAAAACTAAAGTCCAAAAAAGGAATGGCAAATTTCCTTGAACTATTCAAATTGCTTTCCCATTTCTAATATAAGGAAGACTAGGTGAAAGTTGAAAAAAAACACATCTCCTGACACTAACCACATATGCCATTCACATTTCTGTGCAAAACCTCCAACCCCCTTCCTTGCCAGAAGTTGTTTAGAGGTTATTCTCTAGAAAAGATGAAGGCCTCTGGGATGATAATTACCAGCAACAATGAAGAGTGTGCATACAAAAACTGGTGCACTACTCCAGTCCATTCCAGGTCTGCATAGCCTACTTGTAGCAAATATCCTCCTAAGTTAGACAGAATCCACTAACTTAGATATAAATTCCTTTTTCCTACACTTGAATTATGCACCCCCCTCATTTCATATGTTGAAGCCTCAACCCTAATTGTGATTCAGGGTGATATTTAGAGATAAGGCTTTTATGTAGTAATTATGGTAAAAAGAAGTCTTAAGGTAATCAGAGAGGAATGGTGGTTTTACAAAAACAGAGAAAGATTCTCTCCATGTACATGCACCAAAGAAAAGCCATATGAACATACAGAGAAAAGGAGGCTACCTACAAGCCAGAAAGTGCTTTTATAGGAATCCAACCATGATCAACAACTGATCTAATTTCCAGGCTCTAGAACTGTGAATAAATGAATTTCTGTTGTTTAAGCCACCCAGTTTGCAGTACTTTGTTATGGTACCCAAGCAAACTAACATACCACTGCAATAATCCTAAACATCCCTTAACATTTTAATAAATATCAGAATTTTTCTTTAACCACATAGTAATAGAAATAAAATATTCATTGGAAGGTTAAAAAAAAAGACCTTCCAATCTTTCAGAAAGATGGGTAAAAAGAAAATGAAGTAGGGGAGATATGAAAATAAGTAAAAAGAAAGCCTCTAGTTTGCCAAAATAGAGAGGAAGCTTTGGAATAGCCAAAGAAAATCCACCAAAATTGAAAGATGTGATTTTTCTAAAGTCTAGCCAAAATATCCACTGAGTCCCCAGAACAAGCAAGAAGATACATGCAAAAAGACACCACTGTCAAATTTCCAAACACCAGAAATAAAGAAAAGATGCTACACATTTCAAGAGAGATGAGGGGAAAAGATCAGAAAAAAAGGTCATATCCAAAGATTATAGATCAGATTAGCTTCAGCAACAAAATAGCCTATAAAGCAATGCTATGAAGATTCTCAAGGAACAATATCTCCAACCCAGAACTGCACACTTAGGCAAACTACCAGTACAGACTAGAACACTCTGACCCAAGAGCTATCCACTGCCCCTGGACTAAGTGAATCTGGCCAAACTACTTATCTTAGCTTGCCTTATGACTATGTAGTGATAATGTATCAAAACCTAGAAGGAGTCACAAATACTCACATCCACTCCCATTAAATTAAATATTATTTCATATATAGTGCAAAGTTTTCACTAGGATAAATCTCTTTTTAAATAAGTCTTCAATTTAGTTGTCTAGGGAATTAGTCGTTTTTGGAATCCTAAATATTTACACTGTAATATATTATCCTTCATTAATGAAGGCTGATTTATTTATCCTATCAAAGAACACAGAATTCTTTTAGATATGTTACTTTCTGGTTCCAGAAAATCTTAAACCCATGCAATCAACACTCATTCTTACTAAACATATCTGCATATGAAGAATACTTAAAAGACACTGTAAGTAAGTTGTAAAAGGATGATCTCATTTTCCTACTATCCTACTTCCAGTAGTACTATTCCTACTGGAAATCTTGAACACATTAAAGGCTAACTATAAATGCACTGCAGGAATACTAAGGTAGGGGATAGGGGTGAGATTAATTAAGGAAATTTAAAATTCCTAAAATTCTTAAAGTTATTCTACATAAAAGAGGGAAAACTAAGACAAAACCCCATCATCAACTGAAAATCAACTAAAAATTACCTCATTTTTGCTACCTGCTTGACAGTTGATACTATATTTTTTAAATAAGCACTCTAGTAATCTATAAAATACTCTACAAAAGCTCTATGTAATCTATAGAAGACAATCTGTAGCCTATGCTAACTATGCTAACTTTTCATTTATTCTTTGTTGAAAGGTAAAAAAAGCTGTCACCAGAAAAATCCCTAAGAAGCAAACTTATTGGAAGTAAAAGTGACAAATACAAACATATCCATGTTTTTCCCCCCTCTGGACTCCAGGGAAGATCATAATAATGTCCCTAAAACATAGGCAGAATGGGCAGATTCATACAAAACATGAGCCATCACCTGCATGTCCCCATTACCTTCAAAGATTCCCCTTTAAAAAGATAGTTGTGATATATTACACTATACACTGTATTAGTTAGGTTATTAAAAATTTTGAGTGGCAGCTAAAAAGGAATTTGGGGATATGCTAAAAGAACTAGAATAATATACTAAAAAGGAAGAAATAAGTACTATACAAGGCAAGCACACACTTCCAAAACTGCCTTATAAGTCATTCTTTCCCTTAATTACTATTTAGTTACCTACTACATACCATGTAATGCTAGGTACTGAGAATATAATGGTGAGCAAAAAATAATCAGGTATCTGGCCTCAAGGAGCTTTCTATATAACAGGAAAATAACCACGTGAATAAAAGGGTAAACAAAATTGGCAAAATCCCTGTCCTAGAAAATCTTAAATTCTAAAAGGAAGGAAGGATATGAAGAGGTAAGGTAGATGTATCAAATTTACCTTTTAAAAAGATTACTCTTTCATCTGGCCTTGCCCTTACTGATCAAAACAATGTTATGTGCACCTTTGGCACACAGCTTTAAATTGGCACCTCCTCTCACCTTCATCAGTATGTCCTGAAAGCTATTAGCTTCTCTGGTGTCCAGATACTGTGAGAAAACCAGGCACAATGTAATAGTTGGCCATGACTCATGTATTTTGTATGTGCCTAATACAATCTTTCATAGGGTATTTGAGTTCTGAAAAAGTTTATTTATACACCAATACTCTCAAAAACTTTTCAGCAGGATTCCCTTTATCACTCAATTAACTCTAAAAAGTCCTTCCTAGAAAACATTTCAAAGATAATCTTCTTCAGGTAGTTATACAAAGCATGGATATTGTTTTATAACTATAATATTGATCATGCATCAATTAAACACACATACTCAAATTTATTGTAACTATTTTGGTTTTATAAAAATAAACATCCTATAGGAAAGGCAGCAGAATACAACATACACTAGTATGGCAGTAGGTAAAAAAGTGGATGTGTAACCGATGTGAATCTGCAATATGTATATAGGGTAAAAATGGGAGTTCATTATCCGCTTGAATCAAATGTATGAAATATGATATGTCAAGAACTTTGTAATGTTTTGAACAACTAATAAAAAAACAAATATAGGAAATATGATATGTTAAGAACTTTGTAATGTTTTGAACAACTAATAATAATAAAATAAAATAAATAAATAAAACTTCTAAAGAGAAAAAAATAAAATAAAATAATAAATAAATAAATAAATAAAAATAAACATCCAGAGCTGGGGTTGTGGCTCAATGGTAGAGCACTTGCCTAACATGTGTGAGGAACTGGGTTCACTCCTCAGCATCACATAAAAATAAATGTTTAAAAAAATAAACATCCATGGGTAGAAAATATCACTACTAAGTCTAAACTCAGAACAAAAAATTAGAAAACACCTCAAGATTACAAGATCCAAAAATTGACTACTTCAATTTAATGAAGTAATTTTTATGGACATTAACATTCATTTTTTTCAATGAATATTTATTGAGTACCAACTATGTGCTAGGCAATGCTTTAGGTTTAAATTCTGAAGGAAAACAGAGAGACAAATTTATTTTTAGTGTAACACATGGAAAAAGGAAAATATTAATGACAGCTATGTCACCCCTTCTGCAGGTCCAGTTGATTTCAGCTCTTACTCTGATGACTTATCATTTTTACAAAGTGACTTTCAAATATAACCTAAGAAATGCTGATTCACAGTTCATGTTTAAAGCTAAGACCATCAATCATCATCACTTGATTCTGAAAAACAGTGAACACTATGACTATTAACTCCAAATACCTCTTAAGTCTGTTCCTCTCATAGATTAATATCCTACCCAAAAAAAATAGGGTAAAAAATAAAATATTTCATTTTTAACAAGTTTATTACATGATTTTAAAGTATTTTTAAATGTCTTATGGTGTGCTTTCAAAACTGATACTATTAGGAAAATTCTGCAAATACTATATGAACTGAACTATTAGAATTAGTTATATGATTTTTTTAAACATTTACACTGAAGAAATTATAAACCATATTTCAGATATAAAGGCCTGCATAAATTACTTTCACAAAACAGACCTGAGCTCAGACATAATTATAATAATATATGTAGATAATCTACTAAAATAACATATACTATGCTAAGGAAAAAATACACTATTCTAAGAAAAGCCTTGTATTCTTTTTTTTTAAGTTGTTGATGGACTTTTATTTTATTTATTCATATATGGTGCTGAGAACCAAACCCAGCGCGTCATGCATGCTAGGCAAGTGCGCTACCACTGAGCCACAACCCCAGCCCAAGCCCTATATTCTTTAGAGACTAAATATCCCAGTTTACTTCAAAAACTTATAATTTCTTTCACAGATGTTAAAATACCAGAATAAAATAGATGATAGCAAGATGTTAATTTATCCCAGGAGATTTAATTTTTCCATATGCTGTGTACTAACCTTATTTATCATCTAACAATTATACCCAGAAATTACTTAGTTTTGTAATTTGTCCTATTGTGTAAGTCACTTCTCAAAGGATTTTTAGTCTTTTCAGAAAAAAATACTTAATAAATAACTGAGGACTTTATTTTTTCTAATAAGGGATAATGTTGTTGTTCCAAAAAGTGGTTAATGAAAAGAACGATCATATTGCCAGAAAACAAAAAGACAGGTGCTTCTCCTGGAGGATCTTGTGTAAAATGGTTGCACTTTGCTCAAATTCTGCAGTTTCAATCACAGGCTTGAGTCCATGGTACTCAGAAATTTGAAGGACTACAAGGTGAACTACTACATATGAACAAAACCACAACCTAGATGACACTCTTGTCATTAATCAAGATGATGAGAAGTCTGACAATCCTTAGTCTTTTAAATGCATCTGTGACCTCTCCAACATTTTAACTCCACAAATACACCCAAACAGAAGCTGAAGAATTTCACTTAAAAGTAATGGAGTCATTTTAGGAAGTGGCCTCAAATCCAATCCAATTCAGACAATATATTTCTCCTGATGAAGAAAATAAATAAATGGGAAAACAAAAACAAAAACTCAAATACTAATGATAAGAGCAATAAACTCTGAGGAGTATAAAATTAACAAGAAGAGTAGAGAGTGCTATTCAATGGCAACTTCTATCATTCCTTCATAAATGAGTCAAAAAATCTAGAATATTCAATAAAGTTCTCATGTAATGCACAAGACTAAGTTTTCTTTAACTCTGCTAACTTTGCCTGTGTGTATGCATGTACCTATGCACAGGCATTACACACAAAAATAGGAATTGAGAGAAACTGAATGTTGTTCTCATAGCTGGTATGGAGTTCAGTTCAGCTAGTCAAAAGAAACAAAACCATAATGCTAAAATATACTAGACGTTGCACTAAGGTATTGTTTTATATTATCTCATTTAATTTTTGATGTCTGGTAGGTAGCTACCATCCCTGCTCTATAACAGAGAAAACAGATTCAGAAGGCCATTTGACCAAAAAGAGACAACTATTGGCTGGGGTTGTAGCTCAGTAGTAGAGTGCTTGCCTCTCAGGCATGAGGCCCTGGGTTCAATCCTCAGCATCACATAAAAAATAATAAATAAATAAAAATAAAGATATTATGTTCATCTACAACTAAAAAATTAAATTTAAAAAAAGAGACAACTAGGAAACAAATGCAAAGGCTGGATTTTAATTATGTATGACCAGTCCAAACTTGTATTCCTTACACTGCACAGCTTTGCTTAAGCTACCTGTCCGTGCCAGTGACCAATGGTTAATATTTGTCACTAAATCTGGAAAAAGAGTCCAATAAATACTATTTTGTCCAAATCTACCCTTTTTTTTTTTTTTGGGGGGGGGGTGAGTGAGAGGGTAGGTACTGGGAATTGAAACTAGGGGTGCTGAGGCTGGCCTTGAACTTGTAATTCTCCTGCCTTGAGGTTTATTTTTAGTGGCATGAAAAATAAATATAGTTTAAAATATATATAAGGACTTTTATGAAAGTCTTCTCATTCTTTTTTGTGTACACTGGAATGTTTCTTATCTCTCCATTGTAAAGTCCTGTGTTTGAGTAGATTACAAAGAAGTACAAACTAGAACTTTTTCGGCTTGAGTGACCTGTGCTAAGATGTAAACACCTTTTACACAGCATTAATTTTGTTTCCAGTTAATTTTGCAATTAAATGACTAGCTAAGAATTAGAGAGATGATAAAAAAGACTAGAGCTTTTCATTAGAATTTTTCATTTTGTTCAAACAAAAATACCTTTGTTATTAAAAAAAAACCTTTGGTATAATTTATCTTAATTAACATCAATAAAAATATGCAATAAGTAGTGATCATAAAAACAAACTGCTATGGGGCTGGGATTTTGGCTCAGCAGTAGAGCACTCGCCTAGCACGGGCGGGACGTGGGTTCGATCCTCAGCACCACATAAAAATAAAGGCATTGTGTTGTGTCCGTCTACACCTAAAAAATAAATATTTTTTAAAAAACTGTTTGTTTTTACCTCTGACCTCATATCACAATCAACACAAAAGACTTCTGTGACCTCAAAAGGGTTACGAATTCCTCCCCACAAGCAAGTAAGCCAGCAGTTCTGTAGTAGCAGATACCAGCTGGGTGTCCTCTAATCACTTCTGATACTGTCTTCCCAGAAAGAAAGTGCCAGATCCCACAGGTTAAAGGTTCAGTCCCCAAGACTGCCCCTGCCCACTTTAGACGCCAGTTACAAGCCCCAGGGTATTTGACCTGTATTGCTGATACATCAGTTTCCCAAAGCTCCCTTCTTTAGTTTGATTAATTTGCTCAAGCAGTTCACATAACTCAGAGAAACACATTCACAGGTTTATTATAAAAGATATTACACAGGATACAGATGAGAAGATGCATAGGATGAGGTATAGGAGGTTCCTTTCGGGTTTTTATAGAGAATGTCCTTTTAGGGTTTTATGGAGACTTCATTACATAGGCATGATTGGAAGCCTGGGCAACCTTAAGGAAATGTGACTAGACAAAAAAGGGTACATTACAATATCACAAATAAATTCAGATATTCTACAAAATTAGCAACTTACACCAGCTTTTAAATCTTGTTTTCAAGGGCACTTTAATTACTTTCAATCCCACTATGTAACATTCTTTGAAGACGGTATCTACTAATCTCTAAACATACAAATGCAAAGTTTCTTATTTTTAAAATATCTTAAATTATTTCAAAATATTCCTCAAGCTCTCACCATACCTACTTATCAATCTGGATATGTACCCATATATTCTGCCTTCTGTTCTTTAGACCAAATTACTCTTACTCTTATCTAAGATCTGTCTCTTCCCCCCACCCTAGGATGAACAGCTGAAACCAGCTAACCCATTTATTTGAGAACATTTATTCGCCCATCTGATCCTATATCCTCCCAGTCATGCAAGGACAATCTCAAATCAATAATTCAATCTCTCCCCTTCCATTCCCTTTTCCCCATATCTCATCACCAATTTTTCCCTCTTTACTACTGTATCATTCCACAAGCTATCTATATTCATTGTCCCTGTTTTCACTTCTCATTTTTTCCAAAAGCCATTCCTACAAAGTATTCATTCCCATCCTCTCAAGATCACAGGTGACCTCCATAGTGCTAATCAGTTTTCAATCTTCATGTTATCTAATATCTAAGTATCATCTGAGTATTCTTTCCTTGAAGCATGTTATCGTTATGTGGACTCTTCTGGTTCTCTTCTTGGCTTGCCTCAACTCCTTTTGGGTTTCCTTTGGCTGGATCTTCCTTATCTTGTTCAACATCAGAAATCCAAGATGAATTCTTGGACTTTACCTACTCTCATCTCCTGGCTTTAAACATTATCTGACCTAGAGGTAAGGTTTTAAACATTCTAATAGTGGCTAATAATGGCATTGATCATATTAACACGCTAATAACACATTACTTTCTATCTCAAATTCACACCTCTCCCCTGAACTTTAGACCTCTAAGACTCAAGGGTTACTCAACATCCCTATTTAGTAGACTAAGTGCCATCACAAACTTACCATATCCCAAACTAACCTCTTAACTACCTTTTAAATCTGCTCATCTCATAGTTCTATATTTCTCATTAAATGACAAATTCAACTTCACGGTTACACATGTCAAAAACCTAGAAGTCATCTTTGGTGCCCCATTTTTTCCATTTTACATCTAATCTTTTAGCAAATCCTAATGCCTTTATCTTCAAACTTCATACAGAATCAGGGCTGGGGTTATTGCTCAGTGGTACAGTGCTTGCCTAGCATGTGTGAGGCACTGGGTTCAATCCTCAGCACCACATAAAAATAAACAAATAAAATAAAATAAAATAAAGATATTGTATCCATCTACAATGAAAAATATTTTTTAAAAATGTATACAGAATCAGACTTGATTTCACAGTACAACCAATGCCACCCTGGCCCTAGTCAACATCTCTCACCAAGATTACTACAGTAGCTTCTGACTGGTTTCCCTGCTTCCTCCCTCTCACCTATACACAGTTATTAGGACAGCCATTAGTTTGAACCTTTCATAAACTGCTCAACATTCTCCAAATGCCTCTCATTTTGCCTCACATCAAAGTCTCTTCCCCACAAGAAAAACCACCACCAAAAAAAAACCCAACCCAAAACACACACACACACACACACACACACACACACACGGTCTCACTAAATGCTTAGGGCCTCACAAAATCACTGACGCTGTTCTTAAACTTATAATCTCCTGTCTCAGTCTTCCAACCCACCTGGATTACAGAGGTGTGCCGCCTTACCCAACCTTAGCTTTGATTTTTTGTTTTGTTTTGTTTTGTTTTGTGCAGTGCTCGAGATCCAACCCAGGGCTCCCTGAGTGATAAGCAAGTGCTCTACCACTGAGCTGCATCCTCAGCCCACAAAATCCTTTACAAATTGATCCTCTTATCCATAACCTTTATGATGTTATATGCTACTGCTCTTCTCTCTTGTTCTTTCTACTTTGATCCAAGATAGTCACCTTGCTGTTTCTTGACACAGCAAGTATGCATTTCAAAGCTCTGGGATTTCATGACTCAATTCCTCTGCCTGAAGATATCAGAATTGTCATCTTCTTTAGGTCTCTGCTCCATTATCAACTTCTAAAGGAGGCATCTCGACTACTATTTATTTATTTATTTATTTTAAATATTTATTTTTTTAGGTTTTTAGGTGGACACAATATCTTTATTTTACATTTATGTGGTGCTGAGGATCAAACCCAGTGCCTCATGCATGCTAGGCGAGCACTCTACCACTGAGCCACAACCCCAGCCCCTGACTACTATTTAAAACAGCAACTCCACTCTATCCACTCAAACCCAGCAAACCCTAGCACTCTTCCCTGCTTTGCTTTTCCTATAGTATTTAACATTTGACATACTATACTTTATTCTTTTAGGATATAAATTGCTTTAATCCAACGGCTTTGTTTTGTTGACTGCTATGAATCTAGACTCCCAGAACAGTGTCTGACATACAACAAATATTTGTTAAGCTGACAAATTAATTTTATTGTCCTGACAACTACAACTATAATATTACTGCAATGAGATTTTAAAAATAAAGAAAGAAAAAAATTTAATACCTTATTTATCTTACTTTAGTTTCATTATACAAATATAAGCCTTCTATCAGGCTTTCTGAATACTGAAAATAGATTATAGAGATCCACCCATACCTAAAATCCCCTGAGATGGAAACTACAGTACTTTTCAGCAACTCCCAGGTCCTGGTTCCTCTTGATTGTGTTAGAGAACATGTCTCATGATGTTTCTAAATGACTATACTGTGTGACCCTTTAATTCAGTTTCATACCAATTCCTAATTGTCTGGGGTTAAAGTAAAGGCCACTGAGGCCGAATGAGCCAACAAGACTTTAACAAAATTTCTTGTGTGACTCAATATGAAAAAAAAAAAAAACAAGAATCCAAGAAAAGAAGGCCAATGTTCATGGTTAACTAGGCATTCTCACTTCACAGGGGAGCTCTGCAGAAGTTCATTATTTACTGAAATATTTTTTTCTTTTTGTTGCTGGGTATTGAGCTCAAGACCTCCTGTATACTAAACACCTGCTCTACCACTAAGCTACACAATCATTCCTGAGATGGATCGTGGACAGAACATTTTTTAATAAGGTTTCTAACTGGGCAGGGGAAACATTTTGGGTTTTTTTTTTTCACCTTTTAATTAACATCCTTGAGTAAATACTGTACCCAACTCCTCCAGATATTTGGGCTTAGGGAAAAAGAAAGCAAGTTAAGTGTAATGCAATCAATAAATTCTTTCACATAATTAGTTCTCAGCTTAGAGTCCTTGAATGCATGATTATCATCACACATTGTTTAATAATATTTTCCAACTCTTGTGGGCAATAGCTATTACACTTTTTTGGAAGGTCAAACTGAAAAATGGACACTAGGAATAATTTTTATTTCCCAACTATCAGCCATTAGTAGAATAGACAAACACAAAAACATTAAAATGTTAAATCTCTGAAAAATTCATTCTGAAATAGCTCCTACAGAAGCTATAGTCATCTCCTGATTATAACTACCAAGAAGTATTTGAAGTAGCAAAAAGATGATGAAATTCACATGACTACTGTCAAAATATGTCTTTCTTCAAAATGTAATCATCTCTTCAATACATAGTGTCATTTAAGATAGGACTGCGAGGAGAGAGAGTACTGTCTGGAGAAGATTTTCAATCCTGAAATGAAATTATTACAAATAAATTATGTAAACATTTACTGACTTGCTATTATGTGCCAAGCACCAGAAAAAAATTAATATTCTCATCATAAACAAAAAAGAACATTTTTTATTAGAAAAAAAGCAAGTAAACTGAGCATAGTGAGTCACACCCATTTTCTCCTTTCTCATCAAAAATCAAGAAACAAGGGCTATCTTAATCCTTGAAAAGAAAGATCAAATCATAGGCTACACAAACCCTACCTTTCAGTAAGTAAAGGGAAATACACCAAAGCAAACATTTTCTTCTCCTTAAACAAACAATAATTGCTTGCTTTAGTCATTCCCTAGGGCTAATACTTTTTTAATACTAATTTAAAAATTTCAGTGATGATAAATTAGAAAAACAGTCCCTAATTCCATAATGTCTATATTGCTTTTACCAAGTTACTGTCCTCTTCTGCCTTTACTTTAAAAACATCTTTGTTCTTTCCTGACCAAGGTGTTCCACATAAATAAGGCACCAAAGTACAATTCTCTTATATGGAAGAATCAAGACAATATTACTTTGACTCCACTGAAGATATCCAGGGGAGTTAGGCTTCAGAGAAAGAGGAATTTAAGTTGTATCCTAAAGGAACAAGGATTTCAACAAAAAAGAAAAGTAGAAAGTATTATAAACAAATGAATATCAAAAGCAGAAATTCCAGGTTGTAAAACTGAAAGATGAAGTACTGAATATGAATAATACTTATCACAAGGGTGAGGGGGAGAAAAGGAAAATAGCAGCTCAGTGAAAGATAAAGTTGAAGGGCAGATCAATGCCAAAATGTACAAGGCCAGACTCCAATTCTTTGTTCTAGAACATGGGACAACCATAGTGTTCTGGTAAAAGACTGGATGCAAGAATTCAATATTATGAAATAGGAGAAAATAAAGACAACAAAAATAGGGCAGTAGGAGGGATAATGACAAACTGGGATAGAAGCTAGATAGTGCCAAATAATTAGTTAATGCATGAACAAACAAAGAACTGATTAAACAGGCTTATAACTGCATCTGCATGTTATAAATTAAAAGAAAAATGAATGAAAGTATGAGAATTTAATTCCTTATATATAAACCATTAATTGGCCATAACTTATATTGTACTTTTGTTTCATAAATCCACCAAACCACATATGAAATATATTGATTATTTGTTAATGTTATTATTCAGCAACCAGATTTTTCTGATCGTTCTGATCCAATGGACAATAAATACCCCTCAAAGCACATCTATTCACTGCTTGTCATCCAACTCAGCATTTTGTACCAATGTGTTGGATTAATAAAATTAAAGAAATACAGTAATATAATAGATCATCAAATCATGGATGAAAGTTCAATGCTTAGGCTGGAGCTGTAGCTCAGTGGCATAGCACTTGCCTAGCATATGTGAGGCACTGGGTTCAATCCTCAGCACCACATAAGAAATAATAATAATAATGAATTAAATAAAGGCATGCTGTCCATCTACAACTATTAAAAAAAAAGTACAATGTTTAACCAAACTCTAGGTAGGAGTTAGACCTTCTTTTCAGTACATTTCTATAAACCTCCATTAAAGGTTTCAATGTCCCCAGAGAGAGTTAAAAGAAAGCAAACTGTTCCTGTGTTTTTTAAAGTAGATCTCATAATGAAAACCTTCCCCACTGTGCTTTGGGCATTTTGTCTTTATTCCTAAGCATCAACAATGGCAGTGGGTGACTTCTTTTAAAGCGTCCACTTTCTATTTACACTTCTACTTTCCATCTACACCAAAATCCAATCTGAGTCTTCACACTAGTTATTACAGTCAGTTAAACTCAAAAACTTTAAATCAGAGTAATTCAAGTACTCAGTTACAGTTTTATAATCTCACTCACTCTCTGGAATGAATTACACAGTATTTATTCAACAATTAAAATTCAACTCAGCTACAATTTAGCCTCAATCCACAAGAATTACCATCCTAGGGTAGAATGTTAGAACCACTGAGTAACTCTTTATGAAGGAAGAATTTTTTTGCATTCAGTGCTGAGCCTGCTTTTTTTTCCTTTAATTTAACTGTTCACAATAAAGTAGTATTCATAATTACAATCTTCTCACAAGCTACATTCAATATTGTGTCATGAAGGTGCACTTTTATGTGAATTTTTATTAAAATGATAAAAGAACACTGTATGTGTGAGAAACAGTATACGTGCGCTGCTTAGAATTTAACCCAGGGCTTTACGAATGGTAAGCAAACATGCCAAAACCCCCACATTTTATTTTTTTAAAAAGTCAAATTCAATTTTTCTTTCTTAATTTTGTTTGGGGAGTTCTTTGTTTTGTTTTGGTTTTTTGGTCCTGGTGTGCTTTACCAATGAGCTACATCCCTGCCCTTTTTATTTTCCAAGACAGGTTTCACTGCTTAGGACCTTGCTAAATGGTAAGGCTGGCCTCAAGCTTGCAATCCTCATTGCCTCACAAATTGCTGGGAATACAGGTGTGCACCACCACACCCAGCCCAAATAAAGTATTTATAAAAGCTTATATTTGGCTGGGGTTGTAGCTCAGTGATAGAGTGCTTGCCTAGCATATGTGAGGCACTGGGCTCAATCATCAGCATCACATGAAAATAAATAAATACGTAAATGTATTGTGTTCATCTACATCTAAAAATATATTTTTTAAAAAAGGTTTATACGACATATATAGAATATATCAACCATCATCAAGTGGGTATACGTTCTTCTCAGCAGCACATGGATCCTACTCAAAGATAGACCATGTATTATGCCATAAGGCAACTCTTAGTAAATATAAAGGTGTGGAGATAATACCATGCACCATATCTGATCATAATGGAATGAAATTGGAAATCAATGATAAAAGAAGGAAGGAAAAATCCTACATAACATGGAAAATGAACAATAAGTTATTGAATGATCAATGGATTATAGAAGACATAAAGGAGGAGATGAAAAAATTCTTAGAATCAAATGATAACACAGACACAACATACCGGAATCTATGGGACACAATGAAAGCAGTTTTAAGAGGGAAATTCATTTCTTGGAGTTCTTACCTCAAAAAAAGAAAAAAACCAACAAACAAATGAGCTCACGCAACACCTCAAAAACCTAGAAAAGGAAGAGCAAAACAACAGCAAATGTAGTAGAAGACAAGAAATAATTAAAATTAGAGCAGAAATCAACGAAATTGAAACAAAAGAAACCATTGAAAAAATTGATAAAACTAAAAGTTGGTTCGTTAAAAAAATAAATAAGATAGACAAGCCTTTAGCCATGCTAACAAAAAGAAGAAGAGAGAGAACTCAAATTACTAACATACGGGATGAAAAAGGCAATATCACAACAGACACTACAGAAATACAGAAGATAATTAGAAAGTATTTTGAAACCCTATATTCCAATAAAATAGAAGATAATGAAGATATCGATAAATTTCTTAAGGCATATGATTTGCCCAGATTGAGACAGGAAGACACACACAATTTAAACAGACCAATAACAAAAGAAGAAATAGAAGAAGCCATCAAAAGACTACCAACCAAGAAAAGCCCTGGACCGGATGGGTATACAGCGGAGTTCTACAAAACCTTCAAAGAAGAATTAATACCAATACTTTTCAAGCTATTTGAAGAAATAGAAAAAGAAGGAGCTCTTCCAAATTCATTCTATGAGGCCAACATCACTTTGATCCCAAAACCAGACAAAGATACTTCAAAGAAAGAAAACTACAGACCAATATCTCTAATGAACTTGGATGCAAAAATTCTCAATAAAATTCTGGCGAATCGAATACAAAAACATATTAGAAAACTTGTGCACCATGATCAAGTAGGATTCATTCCTGGGATGCAAGGATGGTTCAATATACGGAAATCAATAAATGCTATTCACCACATCAATAGACTTAAAGACAAGAACCACATGATCATCTCGATGGATGCAGAAAAAGCATTTGACAAAGTACAGCATCCCTTTATGTTTAAAACATTAGAAAAACTAGGGATAACAGGAACTTACCTCAACATTGTAAAAGCTATTTATGCTAAACCTCAGGCTAGCATCATCCTGAACGGAGAAAAACTGAAGGCATTTCCTCTAAAATCTGGAACAAGACAGGGATGCCCTCTATCACCACTTCTATTCAATTTAGTTCTCGAAGTACTAGCCAGAGCAATTAGACAGACGAAAGAAATTAAAGGCATAAAAATAGGAAAAGAAGAAATTAAACTATCACTATTTGCGGATGACATGATAATATACTTAACAGACCCAAAAGAGTCTACAAAGAAGCTGCTAGAGTTAATAAATGAATTCAGCAAAGTGGCAGGTTATAAAATCAACACGCATAAATCAAAGGCATTCCTGTATATCAGCAACAAAACCTCTGAAATGGAAATAAGGAAAACCACTCCATTCACAATATCCTCAAAGAAAATAAGATACTTGGGAATCAACCTAACAAAAGAGGTGAAAGATTTATACAATGAAAACTACAGAACCCTAAAGAGAGAGATAGAAGAAGATCTCAGAAGATGGAAAAATGTACCCTGTTCATGGATAGGCAGAACTAACATCATCAAAATGGCGATATTACCCAAAGTTCTCTACAGGTTTAATGCGATGCCAATCAAAATTCCAATGGCATATCTTGAAGAAATAGACAAAGCAATCATGAAATTCATATGGAAAAACAAAAGACCCAGAATAGCAAAAGCAATTCTAAGCAGGAAGTGTGAATCTGGAGGTATAGCGATACCGGAGGTCAAACTGTACTACAAAGCAATAGTAACAAAAACAGCATGGTACTGGTACCAAAAGGGGCAGGTGGACCAATGGTACAGAATAGAAGACACAGAGACTAATCCACAAAGTTACAACTATCTTATATTTGATAAAGGGGCTAAAAGCATGCAATGGAGGAAGGATAGCATCTTCAACAAATGGTGCTGGGAAAATTGGAAATCCATATGCAACAAAATGAAATTGAATCCCTTTCTCTCGCCATCCACAAAAATTAACTCAAAATGGATCAGGGAGCTAGATATCAAATCAGAGACACTGCGTCTGATAGAAGAAAAAGTTGGATACGATTTACATATTGTGGGGTCGGGCTCCAAATTCCTTAATAGGACACCCACAGCCCAAGAGTTAACAACAAGAATAAACAAATGGGACTTACTTAAACTAAAAAGTTTTTTCTCAGCAAGAGAAACAATAAAAGAGGTAAATAGAGAGCCTACATCCTGGGAACAAATTTTTACCCCCCACACCTCCGATAGAGCCCTAATATCCAGAATGTACAAAGAACTCAAAAAATTAAACAATAAGATAACAAATAACCCAATTAACAAATGGGCCAAGGACCTGAACAGACACTTCTCAGAGGAGGACATACAATCAATCAACAAGTACATGAAAAAATGCTCACCATCTCTAGCAATCAGAGAAATGCAAATCAAAACCACCCTAAGATACCATCTCACTCCAGTAAGATTGGCAGCCATTATGAAGTCAAACAACAATAAGTGTTGGCGGGGATGTGGGGAAAAGGGCACACTTGTACACTGCTGGTGGGGCTGCAAAATGGTGAGGCCAATTTGGAAAGCAGTATGGAGATTCCTGGGAAAGCTGGGAATGGATCCACCATTTGACCCAGCTATCGCCCTTCTCGGACTATTCCCTGAGGACCTTAAAAGAGCGCTCTATAGGGATACGGCTGCATCAATGATTATAGCGGCACAATTCACAATAGCTAGACTGTGGAACCAACCTAGATGCCCCTCAATAGATGAATGGATAAAAAAAAATGTGGCATATATACACAATGGAGTATTATGCAGCACTAAGAAATGACAAAATCATAGAATTTGCAGGGAAATGGATGGCGTTAGAACAGATTATGCTAAGTGAAGCTAGCCAAGCCCTAAAAAACAAATGCCAAATGTCTGCTTTGATATAATGAGAACAACTAAGAACAGAACAGGAAGGAAGAGCATGAGGAAAAGACTACAGTAAACAAAGACGAATGGGGGGAGAGAAACGGGGAGAGAAGGGAAAGCACATGGAAATGGTAGGAGACCTTCAATGATACATAAAATTATAAGAGGTTATGAGGGGCAAGGGGGAAGGAAAAAGAGGGAGAGAATTGAACAACAGCAGGGGAGGTAGAGAGGGAAGATGGGAGGGGAGGGGAGGGGAGGGGGGATAGTAGGGGATAGGAAAGGTAGCAGAATACAACAGTCACTAATATGGCATTATGTAAAAATGTGAATATGTAACAGATGTGATTCTGCAATCTGTATTTGGGGTGAAAATGGGAGTTAAAACACAATTTGAGTCAAATGTATGAAAGATGATATATCATGAACTATGTAATGCTTTAAATAATCAATAAAAAAAATTTAAAAAAAAATAAAAAAATAAAAAATAAATAAAAATAAAAAAGGTTTATATAAAGCCAAGCACAGTGGTGCACACTTATAATTCTAGCAGTTCAGAAGGCTGAGGCAGGAGGATCTCAAATTCAAGTGTAGTCTGGGCAATGTAGCAAAACTGTGTCACAAAATAAAGCATTTGAGGATGCAGCTCAGTGGTAGAGTGCTTGCCTAACATATAAGAGGCCTTGAGTGCAATTTCCAGTACTGAAGAGAAAAAAAAAAAAAAAGATTATGTAACCAACAATCATACCATCCTTGTTTGTTCTACAGACTTACTGTCCAGCTACTATTATGGGACTTCCCTTCATAACTCCCACCTGAGTATATATTTGAGTTCTTTCATGTCTAAAAAGTCTATCCTATCTTATGGTTGATTGATAGACTGAATATACACACTTGAATTCTGGGTTGAAAATCATTTTTCTTCTGGATTTTGAGGGTATAATCAATTATTTTTAGCATCCAGAGTTGATGTGTCTTTCAGGTTCCTCACAATTTGTACCCCCTTTTGTCTCTCCCCATGACCCTAAAGTTTGGGGAATCCTGGCTTCATCCTCCAAACTTTATGACAATATGTTAAGTATACATTGCTGGAATTCATGAGCTACACATTCTGAGAGCACCATCAATCTAGAAGCACAAGGTGTACAATGCTGAAGAATGTTTATTATTTCTATTGTTTTCTAAAATGTCTTCTTGTTTCTTGTTCTTTCTGGTCAAAATGGTCCAGGAAAAAAATGTTCAGAATTACCACAATTAGACACCACCGCAAACCTACCAGATGACTACAATTTTTTAAACTATGAGGATGCAGAAGAATTGAACTCTTTCATATTGTTTGCCATATTACTGGAAATCCTACCCCCAGGAACAGGATAAGTATCACCTATTTGAAATGCTTCTGATTAGAAGTGTTTCACATATCAGACTTTTTTTCGCTTTTGAAAGATCTGCATAATACATAACAAACAATCTTGGAGATGGGACCCAAATCAGAACACAAAATTCATTTATGTGTACACATAGTCTAACAGTGATTTTTTACAATATTTGTAAGGAAGTTTTGACTGTGCCCATCCCACAAGGTCAAGTGTAGAATTTTCCACTTGTGCCATTGTGTTGGCACTCAAAAGTTTTGGATTCTGACATTTCAGATTTCAGATTAGGGATGTTCAATATGACCTACCCAAGAGAAATGTCATCCGCATAACGATCTCACATGTGAATAGTTATAGCAGTTTTACTGGTAACTGCCCAAAACTTGAAACAATTCAACAGGCGAAGAGATAAATACATAACTATACAATGGAAAACTACTCAGAAATAAATAGTACTAAACTATTACTAATAACCACAATGACATGAATGATTCTCAAAAACAGTATGCTAAGTGAAAGTCACCAGAAACAAGGAATATATAGCATAAGAGTCCATTTATGTAAAGTTCTAGAACAGGCTAAATTAATCTAAAATAACAAATGAGATAAAAAATTAATAGTTTATAAACTTAAAGAAATAAAATCTGTATAATAGAAAACATTATATAAGTGGTTCTTAGAAACTAACATAGGGGAATGGAACTGACTAAAATGAAGAATGAAGTAACTTTTTAGAAAAACAGAACTATTCTGCATCTTAAAATATATTCCCAAAGAGGTAAATTTTACTATCTGCACACTGTACCTCAATAAATGTAACTTTTTAAAAATTAATTTATTTATTTATTTTAATTAGGTATATGTGACAGCACAATGCATTTTGATTCACTCTACACAACTGCAGCACAACTTTTCATTTCTCTGGTTGTACACAATATAGTGTCGCACCATATGAGCAGTCATCATGTACCTAGGGTAATGACGTCCATCACATTGCGCCATCTTTCCTGTCTCCATACCCCCTCCCGCCCCTCCTTTCCCTTTGCCCCATCAAAGTTCCTCCATTTTTCCCATTCTTCTCCCCATTATGGATCAGCATCCTCAGCCTTTGGTTATTTGGAATTGGTGTACTTCATATAGCATGATATTCTCCAACTCGATCCATTTACCTGTAAATGCCATAAATTTATTTTCTTTTAATGCTGAGTAATATTCCATTATGTATCTATATCACAGTTTCTTTATCCATTCATCTATTGAAGGGCATCTACGTTGCTTCCACAGTTTAGCTACTGTGAACTGATCATAAAAATTGATGTGGCTTCATTACTATAGTATACTGATTTTTGACCCAGCTATCCCCACTCCCCGGTCTATATCCAAAGGACTTAAAATAAATGAAACTTTAAAAACAAACATTAGACTCACTCAAAGATTGAATGTTTTCTCTCATATGCAGAATCTAGAGCAAAATAAAGGAAAGAGGAGAGAAGAATAGGATAACAAAGAGAAAAATCGATAATACAGAAGAAGGAGATCAAGAGACAGTGGAGGGCTGGGGTTGTGACTTAGAGGAAAGAATGCTCGCCTAGCATGCAGCATGAGGCACTGGGTTTGATGCTCAGCACCACATAAAAATAAAATAAAGGTATTGTGTCCACCTACAACTAAAAAATAAGTTGTTTTTTTTTCCCCAAAAGAAAGGGATAGTGGAGTGATGGGTAAGGGGAGGCAATGAAGACTGAATTCTTTAAAAAATCCCATTATTCAATAAAGAACTTCACCTTTATGCATAGGGAGAAAGAGCCAATCAAATATAAATTAATAGACCAGTGAAAGGAAGTCTAAAAGAGTAGAAGCAGCAGAATGGGAGAAGGGAGGAAAAACAGGAAGAAAGAGGAGAGAAAACAGAGGATCATGAACTGAAATTGAATTCTATGCATGAGTTTGTTGGAATGAACTTAACTGTAAAACTCTAATTAAAAAAAGAAATCTTGTAAATATTAGACAAACCCCAATTGAGAGGCATTATACATAATAACTACCCAACTGCTTCATATATTTGAAGGCCATGAAACACAAAAAAAGACCTAAAAAAATTAGAATTTACTGCATTAATAGCATAAAAGTCTGATAAAATTCAATAGCCAATTCTGATTAAAGAAAAAGACCCTCAGCAAACTAGGAAGAGAATGAAAATTCCTTGGTTTAATATAGTCGTCTATGGAAAACAAAATATCATATTTATCAGTAAAACATGAAACACCTTCCCTTTAGGAACAGAAACAAGGTAAGGAGGCCTGCTCACCACTTCTATTCAACATTTACTTGAGGTCAATGCAAAAAAGGCAAGAAAAAGAAAGAAAGATAAGTACTGAAAAGGAAGCAGTAAAACAATGCTATGTGCAGACAGGTTTGAATGCCAAGAAAATATTTTTCCATATAATAAATAATAAGTGAATTGTAAGTCTGGGGTTTAAAAATCAATGTACAGAAATGAATGACATTTTTATACACAACAATAAAGAATTAGAATTAAAATTATAGTTAATTTTTTTAAATAACATTTATCATAGCATCAAAAACAGCAAACACCTAAGAATAAATCTAATTTCAAAAATACATGCATCTCCCCAGAATATAGAGGAAAGGGACCCGGAGGTAAGAGAAAGGGAGGGAAAGTTAAAAAACTGTGGATTGATATTGTCCAAATTACATTGTTGTATTGTGTGCATGCATAAATATGTAACAATAAATCCCACCATCATGTACAACTAATGCACCAATTTTTTAAAATAAGGAAAAATATTACAGTCTAAGTGAACTAGGCCAAGTGAACTAGGCCAGGCCCTTTCCACTTGCTGTTTCTCTGTCTGAAAACCCTTCCCAGGGACATTGTTTCCAAATGTTCTGGTCTCTATTCTGATGTCACCTTTTGCTATAATTTGGATGTGGCTTGTCCCTTAAAAAAAAAAAAGTACATATCCCCTAAAACACATACTTATTAATTATAAGCACAAAAATAATAATAATTTTACATATAAGGTGACAGTCACCACCTTAAACCAAACAATAAAAAGTTCTGTTTCATGCAACATATCACTTCAACTGTATTCCACCAAAAATGTATAATCTGAACGTCTCTTTGAGGAAATATTAAACAAACCCCAATTGAGAGGCATTATACATAATAACTACCCAACTGCTTCAAATATTTGAAGGCCATGAAACACAAAGAAAGATAAAAAAAAAAAAAAAAAACTGTTCCGGATGACAGAAGACAAAAGCATGTGACAAGTAAATGCAACACATTATCTGGGATTTACCTTTGCTATGAATGCCATATCTAGGACAAACTGTGAACCTTGAATCTGGTCTGCAGATTTTAAAATAATAGCACTGATAATTGTTACTTGGTCAGATTGAAGAATGATTCTGGTATTTGTTAATATATGTTATTCTGTATTTCCTAATAAAGACACTCACTCTGAACTGTTTACAGGCAAGTGGGCAGTAGGTAAGCCTGTAATTTACACTAAAAAATATTTCAGGAAAAAGAGTTGGGGGCATAGTTTGTTGGCAGAGCCCTTACCTAGCATGCAAATGCCCTGGGTTCAATCCCTAGTACCACAAAGAAAACAAAGTGTAAGTATAGGATGTTAGTATTTCTCATTTCTCAGAAATGAGAAAGGGATATTTCTTCATCTGGATTTTCTTTATTGGAAAAAAATTTGTTTGTTTCCTATTTATGAGTTCCTTATATATGCTATATATTAATCTTCTGCCAGATGAATAGTTTGTAA
The DNA here is from genome assembly GCF_964194105.1 of Spermophilus citellus. NCBI lineage: Eukaryota > Metazoa > Chordata > Mammalia > Rodentia > Sciuridae > Spermophilus > Spermophilus citellus. The sequence goes on along the minus strand of NC_138186.1, from coordinate 86,321,122 downwards.
ATATTTTCTCCATTCTGTAGATTGTTTCCTTTACTGTGAAGAAGGTTCTCAGTTTAAGGCAATTTCATTTTTCTAATTTTATTTTCATTGCCTGTGTTTTTTGGATCTTATAAAAAATCCTTTGCCTATACCAATATTTTGAAATATTTCTTCTGTTTTGTTCCAGAACTTTACTCACCCTAGTTAGGATGGCTACAATTAAAAATTTAAAAAGTGGAGTCATATGTATAGCTCAGTGGCAGAGCATGTGCCTTACATGCATGAGGCCCTGGGTTCAACCCCCAACAGCAGAAACACACACACACACACACACACACACACACACACAGAGAGGCAAGGATGAAGAGAAAGGGAAACTCTTACATGCTGCTGGTGGGAATATAAATTAGTAGAGTCATTATGGAGGAGTATGGAGGTTCCTCAAAACACTGAAAACAGAGCCAGGTGTGGTGGCACATGCCTGTAATCCCAGCAGCTCAGGAGGATCACAAGTTCAAAGCCAGCCTCAGCAACTTATCAAGGCCCTAAACAATGCAGTGAGACCTTGACTCTAAATAAAATTACAAAAAAGGGCTGGGGATGTGACTCAGTGGTTAAGTGCCCCTGAGTTCAACCCCTGGTACAAAAAAAAAAAAAAAAAATGAAACAGAACTGTCACATGATCTAGTCATCCCATGTAGATACAAGTATTTATACATATGAATATGTACTTAATTTACAACAAAAGTAATCAATATAGAATAATATGAACTTTTCAACCAATGCTACTAGGAAAGCTGAATATCCATTTGGTGGGGAATGAAATTTGAGCTCAATCTTTTATCATATGCAAAATTACATATAGATGGTTTATAAATCTACATATTTATTATATATTTCAAAGTAACCAGAGAAGACTTTAAAAGTTCCCAACACATAGGAAGAATAATATTTGAGAAGACTAAAATACTAATTACTCTGATTGTCACTATACATTGTACATACACTGAAATATCATAATGTACCCCTTAATATAAATATGTTAATTTTAAAAGAAAATGTGTAAATCTTACAAATTAAGAGTCTGTATTCTTTCTTTAAATTTCTTTTTAAAAAAATATTTTTAGTTGTAGATGAACATAATACCTTCATTTTGTTTATTTAGTTTTTTTATGTGGTGCTGGGGATTGAACCCAATGCCTCACACGAGCTAGGCAAGCATTCTACCACAAGAGCCTGTATTCTTTTTTTTTAATATTTTGTTTTTTAGTTGTATTGGACACAATATCTTTATTTTATTTTTGTGTGGTTCTGAGGATTGAACCCAGCACCCTGCATGTGCTAGGCGAGCACTCTACTGTTGAGCCACAACCCCAACCCCTGTATTCTTAATTACTACACGACACAGACTTCCCCAAAAGAATGCACATTAGCAGAATTTTCAGCTTTTCTTATGGTTTATTTGCTGCTATAACTTTATTCTTCAAAATGAAAAAGCCTACTACTCTGTGCTTTAATAAATTAATTTCTTAGGAAGAATCACATATGAACCAATGCAATTTCCATATTACACAGAATTTACTTATATTTATGAAAAAAAACAGATTGTATTAATTTACATCTCTCTCTCTCCCTTTTCCCAAATTGCAAGAGCCTGGCATTTGGTTGGTACCCAATAAAACTTCAGTGAATAAGGGAAAATTTATATAATGAAAAACATTATATATATGATGAACCTATATTTAAAGAACAAATAAAAGTGTGCACTGAATACTAAAATATAATGAGTTATAAAATGACGTGCATCACTACACTTCTATGATATATTTTATAATGAAAACAAAGAATTCCATCCTATAAGTGTCACCAAAATACAGGACAAGACAAAGAGAGGAATACTGAAAAGTCACATTTAACAAGTTTATTTCATGGTCCTAATTTCACAAGTTGGGTTACCAGTTTAGTGAACCCAACCATGAGATCCATGCAATATTTCTATTCAAAATCAAAACAAGACCTTATCCTTGTAGGCTGTTTCCCAAAGGACAGAGAAAACTAGAAACACTTTAAGGCAAGAAACTAAAGCTGATGGTCTTATCAAAGACTATCATTTGTTCTTTTGTGAAAAGTTAAATTCTCAACAAGTAGATTTCAGAGAGATCCATGAAGAGTCAGAATCCTAGGACAAACAGAGAGAATCTATTTTCAATTTAAGAGAAAGTAAGTACAAAAATAATGAATATGGGGCAATGAAACAAGGACAGATGGAAAACAGGCTTAAATGAGAAGAGGAGAAAGGAAACCTGAATCTAGGGATGGGATATCAGAGCAAGGATGAATAGTCTAGTAACCAAAGCAACAAGCCAGCTAAGAATATGTTAAGCTGTGTAGCATGGTAAACCAAATGTACAGAAGGCAAAGAAGAAATTAGAGATTTGTAATACTCATTGTATAAATGACTGAAGTATAAATCTTTCTACTTTTCATTTTAAACAGTTATAGAGAAAGGATTTTTTAAAAATTCTGTGGAAGCAGCAACAAGAAGATACCATCATCTTGAGTGTAACAATATTGAAAGAAGGGACAGAAACCAAGATAAATCCAGAACAACATAAAGTACTTTAAACTGACATAAATAAAGCTCATTTATAAATACTAATTACATTTCAACTCATCACTAACTTCCAACAAAATGTCCAACAATAACTAAGATTCAGAATATAAAGGAAAATGTTTATTAAAAATTCTATGGAGCCAAAGATCTAAGAAACCAATTCCAAAGTTATCTCCATATCCTGCCTGCATTTTACAACACTCACCTCACTTTAATATTTGGAGTAAGGTTACTCAGAATAATTAGTGTCCCTCCAAACTCCAGCACAGATCCTCATCTGTCCTTGTACAGTTTAGATGACACACCACTCCCCGGTACCATCCTTTTGTCTTGTCTTATCTTGAATAGAACGTTTCTCTAAGTGACACTAGAGGAAACACAAGGCAATCCTGAAAACCGGGAAAGCTTAGTTATCACCAGCAGAGATCAGCATGTCATCTCTATGTGGAGAAGGTGGAGACACTCAAGAGGTATCAGTCTCACCACACTGTCTGGGTCTAATTCTCTAGGTGTATCCTCTGCACTTGCACATAGACTGTGAGCCAATCACAGAAAGAGTCACCATTGCATACACACAATTCACACTCCTCCTGCCAGAGAGGTCTCTCCTCTGTTCTTCAGGGCATTTCTATCCACTGCTCCAAAAATTAAGCAAATTTCTCCTCCTCCGTGGTGTTTTCCACCATAAACCTTCTCAGGATTAGACAGTCCTTTCTCTGAAACTGCTTTTAAATTTATTTATACCACTTGTTTCTTCCTGCTTTGTCTTATACTTCATTGTTTAATTTTAATCTCAGTGCTTCAGACAAGAACCATGCCTTGCTTATCCATGAACAACCAACAACTGATACAGTACTATATATCATGTATTGGAAATTATTAAATATTATTGACTGAACACATAAATAGTAAATGTCGTCTTCAACCGAAGTAGCTAAACATAGTTTTAAACAATATAGTCTCAAATGCTAAGATTAAAGTTTTTTTTTAATATCTTTATTTATTTTTACGTGGTGCTGAGAATCGAACCCAGTCCCTCGCAGATGCTAGGCAAGCGCTCTACCGCTGAGCCACAACCCCTGCCCCAGATTAAAGTTTTTGAGGAAGCAGACATATATCTTATTAGTTTATCCCTACAAGATTTCAAAACTAGCATATACCTTACCTTGTCTCTGTGAATAATAAAAAAGTTAAAACAAGCTAGAGTAATCTTTTTTATATCACAGTGTTCTATTTTAATAATGCAATCACTGCCTTTACCCCCAAATTTTAATGAATATAACATAGAGTTCCTAAGGTAAAACTAACAATAAAATGTCAAAAATTAAAGGCAACTTGGAGGCTTGGGTTGTGGCTCAGTGGTAGTACGCTTGCCTCACACATGTGAGGCACTGGGTTCAATCCTCAGCACCACATAAAAATAAATAAAATAAAGATATTGTGTAAAAAAAATGCTTCATTAAAAAAAATTAAAGGCAACTTCATCAATTAGAATATGTAAATATACAGATCTTTAAAGTGTAATTTTTTAAAAAAGCATTTTTAGTAAGAACTTAATTAGCAAACAAAGTCAAATGGCAGTATGAATAATGAGAATGATAAACTTAATCCTTTTAAAGCATTTTTTTCCCCTCTCAAGGAAACAGAAAAAGTGGAAGGAGAAATTTGTTAAAGCTATTCTTTACTCACTAAATCAATATAAAACATATAACTGAATACCATATAGCAATTAAATAAAATGGATCATTTAGTGCAGAGTTCTCCAAAAACCACAAAAGGGAGAAGAAAATATACTACATTGTACAATATTTGTAAATTGCTTTAGACTTTGACCATTATAGATATTTTATGATCAAAATATTTTTTAAAACAAAAAAAAATTATGTCAGAGATAATTATTTACAAACTTGACTGGGTATTTCATAGCTTTTTTTTGTTTTATTTTTTGTTGGGGTCTCATTATGCTCCCCAGGCTGGCCCTGAGCTCTTGGACTGCAGCAATCCTCCTGCCTCAATTTCTCAACAGCTGGAACTGTAGGTATGTGACACCATGTTCATCTTGGGTATTTTAAAATCATTTCCTTTTAATATCACATTCCAATTTGTTTCAGTTAGCTTGTCATATATATCATACCACTAACTAACCAAAACTACAAAGGCAAATACAAAATAATTAAGCATAATGCAAAGGCTCCATTCCCAAATATACTTGAATTCTAAGTAATACACCACTTGCTTGCTTTCTAAACCACTTGAAATTTATACTTATTTATGAATTCCACTAAATCAGAATTATAATATATCTTTGTTCCATATTTCATTAAACACACTGTGTTTTCTGTAAAGTTTCAAAATGTTTTCCAAGGTCTTAGCCTCCAAATAATCTGATTCCAGAAACTGAAAAGCAAAAAATAGTTTTTTTCCTCTGCATTACAGCTTGAGTCAAATAAATATTAAACTAAAATGAACTGGGGGTGGGGAAATTAGTGTTTCTTCATAAAAATCATAAATTCAGCTTTTTAATAACCTTTTAAACAGAAAGTCTTACGTTTCAAAGGGTCAACAATATCTGTGTAAAGAACTAGGCCAGAAAACCATATTTTACACATTTTTGAAATTATAGTATGATATTTTTCTCCTATATATATATATATATGTGTGTGTGTGTGTATACATATATATGTAATTGAAAGAATTAAATACTTTTTTTACCCATCACAGTTGATAAAAACTATAGTTCACATTGAGTTGTTCTTTCACTGAGTCTATAACCTGTAAATCCCCTGAACAGCACTGTTCAGTATGCACAAAACATATTTTTGTAGCACTGTTAAGAGTGAAAAACAGGAAACAATCTAAATGCCTATGATTAAAGAGAATGGTTTAATAAACTATACTGAGTTTGGACTACAGAACACCATGCAGCAATTAAAAACAGTAAGGTCGATCTTTATCTTAACCATCCCAAATCTGGCCTAAAATTTATATTAGGAGAAAATAATGTTTAAAAGAGTTAGACAATATATTCACAGTTAAAACTTATGACAGAATTATTTACTAACTAGACATTTATTGAGCAAACTTTACAACAGGGCAAAGTACTGATCCCTGAAGACACAAGAATAAAATCTCCTGAAAAAGAAAGACAAGTACCCTGCAATGCACAATGTTTAAAGTGCTGACACAAAGTATGCACGAGGTGGGGGAAAGAGAAGGACAAGACCAGGACAAAGGACAGAGAATCCATTTTGAATTGAATATTAAAAGATGAGTAAAATAAAACCTTAAAGCAAGGATATGCTATGCATTCCATGAAAACAAAACAAAACATTGGTGTGCTTTACATATCAGGCCTCAAACTACCTTATAAATGTTACTAATTACTTTTACTAGGAATACATTGGTCAACTCCATTAAAAAGTCACTTTCCATTTCTTTATAAGGGTTGCAATAGTTTTTTAGATGCTCCATATTCCCTCAAACAAATACATTACTAGGCATCAACACTGTTAACAAAATAACATTAAACACATATCAGAATAAAGCTCAGGACTTGAACTAATTTTAAAAGGAGTAGATTCTTTTTCAAGTCATATGCTCTTCCTGACCTGTATTTGGTTGTTTGCTCCCAGACTTACAACAGATAAGTAGCACAGCTCTCAAGGCAGGAGACTGATCTTTGGCAACACAGGCATCCACCCTAGGTGCTGCTATCCCCATATCCTGCCCTCAGAGGAGCCAAAAGGCCTGGAACCTGAGAAGGAATCTGGACAGTTGCCAACGCATCTCATTCGAAACATCCAGGGACAAGGGCCAACCTAACCCCAGAGCTGGAAACCAAGGCAGCAGTACCTTCTGTATGTGTTCCTGACCCAGAGGTGACCTACAATCTTCCTCGCCTTTCACTAAACACAGAAGAATTTGCTCACCCAGTTACTATACAGACTTTAATCTCACCAGTGGCAAAACAGCAACTACAAACTCCTAGTCCTAGGAGGATCATATTTATTGGTGAGAACTCATTGGTCTACTGGGATGCAACAAAGCACTGCATGAACAGCACCTTCTTGACAATGCATAAACAATAACATCAAAGTATAATCTTGTATACATAAAATAATTCCCTATCTAAACTTTCCAAGTTTTAACGCACCATTTCTCAGAAGTAGGGGAGAGGGGATTAGAAGGTTCAGTAGAATTTGTTTCCTTGATTTTCCTCATTAAGGAAAATTTCTAAGAAATACATCCTACAATTTTAACTGTTACTTAAGCCATGTCTCAAAATGTAGAAGACAAGGAGTTGGGGTTGTGGCTCAGTGGTAGAGTACTCGCCTACCATGTATGATGCACTGGGTTTGATCCTCAGCACCACATGAATGTAAAATAAAGATATTGTGTCCATCTAAAACTAAAAAATAAATATTTAAAAAAATGTAGAAGACAAGTGCTACATGAAAAATAAAGCCACATTACTTGAGTATTTCAGTATTTAAAGAGCTAACAGTCACATAAACACCACATTACATTCACTCTCTAATAGAAAAAATATCCAATGGAGACTAAAGGGATGTCAGCAATTTAGTGGTAGAAAGACCATACACAATGCATGAAAAAAATATATAAATTCATTCAAGCTATTGGTTATAGAGAGTTTATCAATTATGTAAATTTGTATAGAGCTACATTTAATATAAATTCACTGAACTAAAATACAAAAATACTAAATTATGATGCTTTTAAATTATATTGACATTGGGCTGGGGCTGGGGCTCAGTGGTAGAGCACTTGCCTCACACATGTGAGTCACTGGGTTTGATCCTCAGCACCACATAAAAATAGATGAATAAATAAAGATATTGTGTCCATCTACAATGAAAAAAATTATATTAACCTTAAAAAAAGATACAGAAATCCATAATCATTTTATTATGTTAAAAAAGACAAATATTTATAATACTTGAGATAAGAAAGAAGCAAAGGGAAGGGAAAGGAAGGGGAAATTGCGGATTGAAATGACCTGGGAACTTCTAAGAAAGTGTTGACATCTCAGTCCTATCCTCCAAGATCTGGGATTAATGAGTAGACTGTAGTACAGCCATCTTAACCTAGAATTCTATTCTCTGACTTCTGACAATGCCAAGTTTAAATTCAATCATTTTCATATTGATACAATAATTATCTGGAAAGTCATTCCAAATTCTCATTTATATTGGAAAAATGAATAAAGGAATCATTTCATGTTGTCTTATACAATTTGGGGGAATTTTTAATTGTTTAGGTACTATGATTATATAACTAATTTATTTCCCTTAAATTTCATTTACAGAAAATACATTTATCATCTAGTAACCAAATTATGTTTGTAAGCTCTGGTGAAGAACTGACAAATGTATCCTGAGTGAAAATATATATTCATTTCTTTCCTTTTTGTTCATCAATTCTTAGATTATATACTACAGCGCTCCGTTTACGGGGCGTGGTGGTGCACGCCTGCAATCCCTCGCAGATCCAGCCAAGAGGATTGCAAGTTGGAGGCCAGCCTCGGAAGCATAGGGAGACCTTCTCAAGATAAAAAATTAAAAAGAGCTGGAGATGTAGGTCAGTGGTAAAGTTTCCTGGGGTCCATCCCTACTAACAACAAACATAAAAAAAAAAGTTTGAGATTATATACTACACATGTGTGGGTATGTATATGTCTGTATTTTTTGGTGGTACTGGGGATTGAACCTAGGACTTCACACGCAAGGCAAGCAGTTAGCTATATCCCCACCCCTGTTTTTTGGTTTGTTTGTTTTGGATTTTGAGACGGATCTTACTAAGTTACCCAGGCTTGTCCTGAACTTGCTATCCTCCTGTCTCAGCTTCCAGAATAGCTGGACTATAGGCATGCATCCTCATGCCCAGCTATGTATCAACATATTTCTTAAGTAAGGTCATCTATACCATCCAGTCAACACTAAAATGTTCAATTACTTTAACCATTAAAAGACAGCTAAACTGTTCGTTTGACATCAAATAATTTGTATATATAGATCAATTGAAAGGTATCTAGCTTTCAATCACACAAACAATAGTTGTTAGAAAATGCCTATAAAACTAAAGGGGTGGTAGTTTATAAGTTCAAATACTAACTACAGTACAAAACTTTATACTAATAAGCAGTACAAAAAATTATTTACTGCTATTTTCAAATTTTTTTTTATTTCTTTAGATATAGACATAATATTTTTATTTTGTTTATTTATTTTTACGTGGTGCTGAAGATCAAACCCAGTGCCTTACAGGTGTGAGGCAAGCGCTCCACCACTGAGCCACAACCCCAGCCCTCAAATGTATTTTTAATGGAATTGATGTATCTTTATGGTAACCTCTCTATAGCAAAATAATTCATATATTTTATGGCAATAATATGCTACTAACCTTTGCTCAGTTCCACAATCACTATCCCTTGCTGGTGTAAAGATAAATGATTTATATCTAGGGAGAAACATTCTTTTGTAAAATAAAGAAAATTTCTTGTATTTAAATTAGAACCCACGTAGACCAGAGAACCCAGGATGCTCCAAATTGGCCCAACTCCTATCGGTAGGGGTCAAGTACTTTCTACTGATTTCAAAAACATATTGAAAGCAAAATTATCAGCAAACTTAAGATAGGCGAGCCCAGAATCTAATCCAATATATGTAGACATATATTCAAAATACTTTATATTGTTTTAATTATACACTGAGATTTCTAGAAATATAATACTACATAAATTCTGCTATTTATTTGGAAACTTACCAAAAGGTGTTCCTCATTCTGGAAAAATATGTTACAGAACAATGTTAATCATGGTTTCTGAATCATCAACTTAACACACCTATACATTAGTCTAATTTGCACCCGCTACATTCATGATTATTCTACCTAACAATGTTGCATGTGATCACTTTATTATTCCTTGTAGTAGAGTAGTGCCTGAGTTTTCACATACTAAAACACATAATATAATTACAATAGTTAATATACATAAATTAGTAATTTAATAACTTCTTTTCATGTACTATATTAATTTTATATATATTTGTGTGCATGTATATAATCATATAAAATACGCATGTTCATGTTATATTGTCTATTAACTGCAGTACAGTAATAGGGTATTACAATATAATTGTTATAAAAAGGAAGCACCAGATCTGACAGAATAATAAATTTGCAACAAAACAGTACAAAAGAACAAAAGCAAGTCCAGAAACCTCATATTTTTAAAGGAAGAATGAGGATCAATAGAGAAAAATATACAGAAAGAAAATACTGTAGGGATCTGGGAATGTAGCTCAGGTGTAGTATGCTTGCCTAGCTTACATGAGGCCTGGGGTTCAATCCCCATACAAACAAAAAGAAAATGCTTTGTGAGACAGGACTATGCAACAAAAGGAGGCTGTCAAAACATCATCAACTGGTTCAAAAGAGGATGGTAACAACTAAAAATAAATCAGTGGATTTGGAATGGGAAAGGCACTGGCAATCTTAACTGTTTTAGTGTACTTACTGAAGTAGAAATGTTGTTCAGTGTGTGAACAAAGAAACCCTTCTCTTTTCAGAAATTTAGAGTAAAGAGTTGAAAGATAAGGCAGTGGAACACAAAAGAAGGCACTATCAAAAGGAGGTGTTTTTGTTTGTTTCTGATTTTTGTTGTTTAGGCTAGAAAAGATTTCTGACAAGCTTATTTCAAACTTACCAAGTTTGAAATAAGATATCAAGTCCCGACTTCATGATACATGCCTAATTACAAGTTTTAAAGAAATAATCTCTTATAAACAAATATTCATAGGTGTGAAATTATATGATACCTGGAATTTGATTCAAAATCACCCATAAGTAGGGGAAAAAATCATTAAAAAAAAAAGTTCAACAAGTTCAGCTTGAATTGACACTGGATGATGAAAACATAGTTGTTCATATGTTCTTCTCCCCTTTTTCTGAATATGCTTAAAAATTTTCAAAATAAAATGATTTTTAAAAGAAATTCTTTTTGAGGATGGAGATACAGTTCAGAGATAAAGTACTTACCAAGTATGCATGAGACCCTGGGTTCAATCCCCAGCGGGAAGGGGGGTGGCCAAGAAAAGAAATTCTCTCTAAAAAAAATACTCAGTGAGGGGCTGGATGTATATAGTTCAATGGTTGAGTGTGTGCTAAGCATTGACGAAGCCCTGGGTTCAATCCCTAGCATCTCCCAGAAAATCTTAATTATTTCACCTTTTTGTATAATCATATGCTACTCTCTTAAATGTCAGACTGATGAGACTTATTTTTAACAGGGTATATTTTGAGGGTTGTTTAAGTAATGTTTATGCACTAAATGCCCAATTACCTCATTTTTCTCACTTAATCTCCATTTGATCACAGAAAACAACTTCACATCAACTGGATGAACAAAAAGAGGTGAAAAAAAATGAAAGCTAATCCTAGAGTTCTGAGGGAAAGAGTTCAAAAATCTCTCCCCTGAAGAACTCTGACAGCATCCACATTATATCACAAAAAGAAATGCTTATTTTCTAGTCATAGTTTTATGTAAAATGTATCTGAAATTAACTTTGAATTTTTTAGTTTCACAATACTTACAGGAAAAAAATGAACTCTGAACTAAGATGAGTTTTCTTTCAGTTCTGCCACTACTTTAAGCTGCATGACCCTCATCAAGCCTCCTAACCTCTCTAAACACCAGTCTGCCTTACCTTCTTAGTAAGGAATTAGAATTATTTTAACTCCCAGGGTAACATTTAATTCTAATATTTGAGGCTTCTAAACATCTAGCCCACATGAAACCTGAACATATTCACAACTCCAGTGGACAATTAATTAGTCCAGCAGTTCTGTCCAAGTAAAATCTGGAGGTCTCTGAGATGCTGCCAGACTCAACAGGGTCAAAATTGCTTTCATAACAATATGAGGGCATCTGTCTCTTTCATGGTGGTTATATCTGCATTAATAATATATAAACTTCTAGACCTTTAGCTAGTATTAAGGAAATGACACCAAACTAAACCAATACACACTGTACTTAGAGAAAAAATGAATGCTGTTTCATTTAAGAATGCCCTTGATGAAGCAGTAAAAAGTACTGTTATTACAACTTAATCCTTGAATATATATTTTTTTTAATTCTGTATGATAAAATGGGAAGTGTGCATAAAGCACTTCTGTTGCTAAAAAATGATTTTTGCCTCAGAGAAAATAACTGCATTAATTTTTTAATATTTTTTTAGTTGTAGATGGACTCAATACATTTATTTCATTTATTTATTTTTATGTGGTGCTAAGAATCAAATACAATGCCCTACACATGCTAGTCAAGCATTCCACACTGAGCTAAAACCCCAGCCCTGCAATAATATTTTGAGTCATAATCTTTAGAAACTACCTTCACTCTCCCCCAAAAAAATACCATTTTAATAGGAAAGAACAACTGATAAACCATGGCAATTCAACCTTGAGTATTTGGCAAACTTGGGATTTCTTCATTATTGTTCTTGCTCTTTGAGTGAAGTCTGTTACTCCAAGAAAAGCAGCTGAACTTGTTGGCAATGGTAACATTCAAGCTTTTAAGAGAAAAGTACAAACATTAAACTTTTATACCAACAGTTTTCCCATACTTAAAGATGTTTCTAAATAGATTGAAATATGATCTTTTAATATTAAATAAACTTGGAAGACTTGCATAACTTGGTGAAACACTATGTTCCAAAATGACCAACATATCATGCTATAAAATCATGCATGGGTAAAAGATTCATTCAAAGTGCAAAATGAACCAATGTACTGTAATATAAAAGAGTACAAAAAGTGCACTGATACTGTTTAAGATTTCCCCTTGGAACTTTAAGAAATTACTACTTGCTGAGTTTGGGTGAAGGATCAAAGAAAACACCATAGTTATCTAAACAGGTCAAATAAGTACTTCTCATTTTCCCACCAACATTATCTGTGTGAAGCCTTATTTTCTTCATATACAAAACTTCAACCAAAACAACATACTGCAACAAACTGAAAGCATAAAGAAATATGACATTCCATCTGTATTCTATCAAGTTATACAATAAATGGATTTACAAAAATGTAAAATAATGCCACTCTTCTTTACTAATTTTTTGGAAAAGTCATTTTCTTTTTTTTAATATTTATTTTTTAGTTTTGGGTGGACACAATATCTTTATTTGTTTATGTGGTGCTGAGGATTGAACCCAGTGCCTCACACATGCTAGGCAAGCTTTACCACTGAGCCACAACCCCAGCCCCTGGAAAAGTCATTTTCTTAAATGTTTCTGTTAATATGCCATGCACTTATGACTGATATTTTAATGGATTAAATAATTTTTAAATTTAATTTCTAATACAGTAAATATCCATAGATAGAACTCACATCAACAAAATCTTTATGGAATTCTCAATGATTTTTAAAAGTGTATAAAAAAGAGTCCAGAGACCTGATATCCACTAATTTATATAAAACCTTACAAAGCCTCTAGCTAGGTACTTCACATCCTCTGTCACTTATAATCTTGTTAGACTAACAGAGAGTGAAGGATAACACATACATTACATATTTTACAATGTACATTATAATATAGATATATTTCTAAATAGTAAGTTTAGAAAGGCTACTTAAGAGTTAATTCAAGGGGCTGGGTTCTGGCTCAGAGGAAAAGCACTAGCCTAGCATGCATGAGGCACTGGGTCGATCCTCAGTACCACATAAAAATAAAGATATTGGTGGGCTGGAGATGTGGCTCAGGCGGTAGCGCGCTCGCCTGGCATGCGTGCGACCCGGGTTCGATCCTCAGCACCACAGACAAAGATGTTGTGTCCGCCTAAAATAGATATTAAAGGTTCTCTCTCTCTCTCTCTCTCTCAAAAAAAAAATAATAATAATAATAACTTCGGGGCTGGGGATGTGGCTCAAGCGGTAGCGCGCTCGCCTGGCATGCGTGCGGCCCGGGTTCGATCCTCAGCACCACATACCAACAAAGATGTTGTGTCCGCCGAGAACTAAAAAATAAATATTAAAAATTCTCTCTCTCTCTCTCTCTCTCCTCTCTCACTCTCTCTTTAAAAAAAAAAGATATTGTGTTCACCTACAACTAAAAAATAAATGTTAAAAAAAAGATTAATTCAATGGCTGGCTGGGTTTGTGGCTCAGTGGCAGAGCGCTTGCCTCACACATGTGAGGCACTGGGTTCCATCCTCAGCACCACATAAAACTAAATATAAAATAAAATAAAGGTATTGTGTCCATCTACAACAACAAAAATATTTTTTTTTTAAAGAGAGAGTGAGAGAGGAGAGAGAGAGAGAGAATTTTTTTTTAATATTTATTTTTTTTTAGTTCTCGGCGGACACAACATCTTTGTTGGTATGTGGTGCTGAGGATCGAACCCGGGCCGCACGCATGCCAGGCCAGCGCGCTACCGCTTGAGCCACATCCCCAGCCCAAAAATATTTTAAAAAAGAAAAAAAAATTAATTCAAGCAGGTCCTGAAAGAAGGTTAAGACTGACTCATTCCAGACAAAATGTCTGCTTGAACAAGAGTAAAGAGAAGAATGGGCATATGTTTAGGGAACAGATCATTGAGGCTAGAGCATAAAACAACAGAGGTATGAAGAGTGTTGGGGTAGAAAAGTGGATGAGATGAGATGAGATCACAAAAGATTTCACATTTCACAAGAGTCTGGATTTCATAATGTATTTATAAAGGGTTAAAGGAGATTCCTATTGAGAAGAAGAGTACTACAATCAGTTCTTCTTCGAAATATAATCTTATCGGCAATGCACAGGATAGACTGTATATTGAGAAAGACAGTCGAATATAGAGAGATGCCAAATAAAGAAAATATGGAAATATAAAAAAAAAAGGAATAATGAGGTCTGCAAGCATACAAAGTGAAGAGGACTCTGCCAGAGGCAGAACAGGGTTAGGCAAATGACACAATCTACCAAGTAAAGAAGGAAAAAGGTAAATGCAGGTTCTGAGCAGAAACTCTCTAGCGCAATAGCGGTTTCCTGCACGAAGCAAAAGATGCATTTCTGAAAGAAGAACACTTTGGTGGAATGTGTGAAGTTTCAAGGTATCAGTTTGGAAATGTTGGTCGAGATGATACAGAAAGGAATTTTGGGAAAAATCTACACAGAGATGAGGGTTTGAACCATGGGGCTGATATAATGATCAAAAATAGAACAGAGTGAGTAGAGCAAAGTGCCAAATACAGGATTGTATAAGTGCATGAACAGCAAAGGCATGGGCAGAGGAAAATAAATAGCAAAAATAGAAAAGAAAAAGTCAGAGACCTGCAGGAGTTCAGGAATACAGAAGTTAGAAGGAAAGAGTTAAGGAGAATTAGTTGGTCGACAGCTGAGTAAGTTGGAAAAGAAAAGTGATCTAAACAAGGCCACTGGGTCTATTAATTAAGAGTTTACAGAGAAGTCATTGTTAAGTGTTCAGGGATAGAACACAGATTCAGTGAATCTGGGATGAAGGTCTGGTTAGCATATTAGGTACTGAGAATATTTTATCCAGTACTACATGAAAATGTTTTCTAAATAATAGTTGTCTTTTTCACCTATAACAATTTCTACATAAGTTATCTCTAAAATTTCTCTATTTTCAGACAATTTATTTCAGTCATATAAAACACTGATTTTAGCACAACCAGGACACTAGCATTTGCCTAATCAATTTTGCAACACAAAGAGAATCTACTACTATGCTGAACCTCTACCTACTGCTTCAAAGAATAATATTCTACTGTAGATAAACCTACTAAAATATATTTTAGTGAAAGTTCAACAAATAAAATTTATTTAAGGAAAAAACTATTATTCAATTCTTTTTTATATGAAGAAATATGTGAAAATATATATTTTCTAATCATTATATACAAGTATAATGCTCCATTAAAAATATGGAAAAACAAAAAATATTTTACTAGTATAATCTAGAAAACAATCATTTGTCTTACAAAAAGATTCTTTCTCTTACAAAAGAAATCATCAGGGCTGGGGATATAGCTCAGTTGGTAGAGCGCTTGCCTTGCATGCACAAGGCCCTGGGGTTCAATCCCCAGCACCACACACACACACACACACACACAAAATCATCATTAGGATCCTTTAATAAATATGTGAAGTTTTCCCATGATAGTAAAATATTATAATTCAATTCATTATTTAATTTACACACAAAACTTCACATGAATACTTTTGCTTAAAGAACACACATCAAATAGGTTATTAAAATGGGTACTTGTGGGGTTGTGGCTGTAGCTCAGTGGCAGAGCACTTGCTAGCATGCCTGAGGCACTAGGGTTCAATCCTTAGCACCACATTAAAATTAAAAAGCAAACAAAATAAAGGCATTCTGTCCATTTACAACTACAAAAAAATTTTTAAAAACTAAAATGGGTACTTGTAAGGCATGGCTTCAACTCTGCATATCCAAGGGGCTCTGCTCTCTTGTCACCTGCAGGGGAGTCTGTAGCCCTTGGGTAAAGCAGAAATCTGAGGGCATTCTAGACCCAAGAGGAAAGGAGCTGTCTACCTTGGATCTGAAAGTAGGCAACAAATACATGAGTGTCATGTTTTTATCATCCTTTTTATAGATACATAAAGACAAGAACAGATTAATATTTAAGAAATTTTTCAAAATTTTAAGTCTTAAACATCCTCACACACACACACACACACAAAAAAAGGAATTCAATTCTAAATTAGGCAAAGATTCTGGAGCCAGAACACCTGAAGGCATCTTTCAGCTCTGTGTCTCACGACTTCTGTCACCTTGGCAAGTTACTTAGACCTCTGCTATCCCCACTGTAAAATGGGATCATGAGAATAGTCACCTCACACGATCAGTGTGAGAATCATGGGAGAAAATGACTGCAAGACACTCAAGTAGTGACATATCACTGACCCTCAAGAATAGTTAGAAGTGTACTTAGATAACATTAGATCATTCATTCAATGTATATCATCACAATATACTACCACTACTATTATGGTTTGGATAGGAGGTGTCCCCCCAAAAGCTCACGTGTGAGATAAGGCAAGAAAGTTCAGAGGAGAAATGATTTAGGTTATAATTCATCCAATCCGTGAATTAATCCCTGATGGGATTAACTGGGTGGTGGCTAAAGTGGTAGGGTGTGGTTGAAGCAAGTGGTTCATTGGGGGCGTGGCCTTGGGATATACATTTTGTATCTGGAGAGTGGAGTCTCTCTACTTCCTGTCATCATGTGAGTGGCTTCCCTGTGCCGTGCTCTTCCACCATGATGTCCTGCTTCACCTCAAGCCCTGAGGGGAAAAGCCTGGTGTCTATGGATTGAGACCTCTGAAACTGTGAGCCCTCAATTTTTTCCTCCTCTATAATTGTTATGGTGGGGTCCTTTAGTCACAGCATTAAAAAAAAAGCTGACTAAAGTAACCACAAACTCATTGGACATAAACTTCCAGTGTTCAACCATGTGATTAGTTGTCTGTGTACCCTGAAACTAATCTAGGAATCTAATGCTCCCCTGCTTAGACATGAAATAAATTTTGTGTATTCTTTTTCCTGTTTAGAAAAATAGATAGTTATCTATGTTAAGGTTATAGGCCAAACACTGGATCCTAGAGAACAGGATCAAAGTCCATAACATTCTGGACCATTTCCAGAAACACACCTTTAATAAATAGTAGCCCATTTTCTGCTGAACTAATGTCACTATATACAACCACTAAGCTATCTTTATCTTTGTTAGAGACTTATTAAAATAGTTAAATTCTCAGCAACTTAGCAAGACCCTTGTCTCAAAAAAATAAAAAAAGAGCTGAAGATGTGACTAAATGGTTAAGCACCCCTGGGTTCAATCATCAGTGGTGGTGCACACCTGTAATCCCAGCGGTTCAGGAGGCTGAGACAGGAGGATCTCAAGTTCAAAGCCAGCAACAGTGAGGCGCTAAGCAACTCAGCTTGACCCTGTCTCTAAATAAACTACAAAATAGGGCTGGGGATGTGGTCAGTGGCCAAGTGCCCCTGGGTTCAATCCCTGGTAACCCTCCCCCAAAATTTAAATATATAATAAAATAAAATAGCTAAATTAAACAACTAGTTTATAAATTTCTAATTTATCTGCCTTTTCTTCCAAAACAGGAACTTATCAGTAAAATTTATTGCTATTAAATATCAAATTCTGGACTGGGGTTGTGACTCAGTGTTAGAGAGCTTTACTACCGTGTGCGAGGTCCTAGATTCGATCCTCAGCACCACATAAAAAGTAAATAAATAAAATAAAGGTATTGTGTCCAACTACAACTAAAAAATAACTTAAAAATATACACATATAAAATTCTGATTGAAATAAATATTTTTTTACTAGTTTCTAAAATGTCTGCAGTAGTCAGGCATGGTGATACATGCCTATAATCCTAGTAACTGAGGAGGATGAGGCAAGAGGACTGGGAAGGCTGAGGCTAGAGGATATCAAATTCAAGGGCAGCCTCAGTAACTTACTGAGATCTTGTCTCAAAATAAAAAATAAATAAATAAATAAGGGCAGGGGATGCAGCTCAGTGCTCTTGGGTTCAACCCCTAATTCCAATAAATAAATAAACAAACTATGAAAACTGCAATGACATCTAGTCATATGGTCAAATTTATTTAGTTTCCATCCTCCTTTTTCCTCCTCCCAACACCTAATAGAAAATCTCCCTTAAATTAACATAAACCTCCTCAACTAGCCATTTGAGTACATGGTAACTAATTTTATACTTTCCATTCTCCATCATTTCAGTGGCCAACATAAACCATGGCTTTGTTTGAAATATCAAGCACCATCATAATAGATAAATAAATCATCTTGCTCTTTTAATCTCGAAGATCAACAATGATGAACAGGAAAGGCAGGAAAAACTAATACATTCCTCTTCAAAACATGCATAATTCTTTGTTCTTTCCCCAAATACCAAGACCAAAAGGAAAGACAGCAAATCATGCCCACAAACCAAAACACAGCTGGTTCATCTAATTTTAGAAAAAAAATAACAAGGAAGAAGAGAAAAGTTTTCCCTGAAATAACACAGTCCTCAAATCAGGGAAATTCAAAGAACATAATACAGAAAAACCAACAACCTCAATTCTTTCCTGAGAGGTACTAGTTATATCAGTATCAAATAAAAATAAAATGCTTTTAGAATATCCCACAAAAGTCTGAAGTCTCCTTTTTAAAAAATAAATAAAAATCCCACTTACACAGAAAATATCTAAGTATAATACAAAGACAGGTATTATTTGGTTGATTCCAAACTGGTTTCTCATTTTCACCATACTCTTTTTCTTTCTTTCTTTTTTATTGGTGAATTGTAATTATACATAATAGAATTAATTGTCATTTATTTGCACATGCACACAATATAACAATATAATTTGGTCAAAAAAAAATTTCATTCCCCAGCACTTCCCCTTTTCCTCTCCTCCTCTCTCCCTCTGGTTCCCTTACTATATTCTACTGGTCTCCCTTCTATTTTCATGAGATACCATACTCTTTTAAAAAAGACAAGCTAAGAAACATGTATTTTTTAAAATCTCAATTATAACATTCACAATCAGAGTTATCCTTTATTTTCATGCTAAATTCTCATTGCCAGATGTTTATTTGATTAATTTGTTCAACCCTTAATTTGCAATAGGCTCTGCCTTTTCTGGAAGATGGAAACCAGTTCTTATACTTTTTTTTCTCTGAAAACCACAAGAAAAGGAGAAATATATATGCATATAATCTAATTGTTTTGGGAGGAATACCACTTATATATAGCATCCTTCATACTATCTCTTTAAAGAAAAAACCCTTTCTACCAAGTAATCAATCCAGAACAATGAACATGAACTTTTCACCAGCATTAGTATTAACTAGGGGGCTGGGAATGTAGGTCAGTGGTAAAGTATATGCTTAGCATATACTTGATTTAATCCCTAGCATTAAAAAAAAAAATAAAGTTAAGGGGTTGGGATTGTAGTCAGTGGTAGAGCACTTGCCTAGCATATGTAAGGCACTGGGTTCGACTCTCAGCACCACATAAAAATAAATTTTAAAAAAGTTATTAGAAAAAGTTAGTTGCTTTAAAAAAAGGTAAAATTGGTATTTGCAGAAGACAACTAAATAAATAAATTGCAACAGATTTATATAGAAATTTAATGTGTCCTCAAAAGAACTTGGCGAAGACAAACAATTATTTCATAAGTCTTACTCCTATTAACTTATTACATCAACACTATGTTTTAGTATTTTTGTTATCAAAAATATCCTGGTGAATAGGAGGTATAAATTCCAGAATGCAAAGAAATTTTCTTGCCAATTTTTTAAAATATTAGTCATTAAAAAATTTTCTAATGAAAACCATTTATTATTCTATTAAAGAAAACAGAATAAAATTTTCTTTATTTCTAACAAAGAAAATTTCAGAAAACCTCAAAGTATAATGATTTATAAATACCAATGCTTTATGTTAATAGACCTATATTGTTTCTCATTGAGTCATATAAAGTTCTTAAAACAATTGATTATATAAGAAAGTGGATAAACTATTTTATAAAAGCAAGCATGTGACAAGTAGTCCCAAGCATCTCAAGACATATCACAATGCTAAAAGAGATTTAAAATGCACCAAGGAAATGGCACAGATTCCCAAAGGTCCTAATTAATATCCTAGTTAGCCTCTATTTGCATCACCACATCTTTATCCTGCTTTTACCCTGGAAAGAGGAGCCTGTCATCACTTGGACTCCTCAGCTGGGTTTCAGGAATTGCAGTTACTGGTCAAGTCCTAAAAGCAGAGGGAGAAGGAGGTCAAGGAATCTCCTCCTGCTTCCTGAATGCCTCCAAGCCACAGCTCCCACAGCTCTCCTCTGCAAGGCCAGCTCTCAGTTCTGCTTATCTCTGGAGAATTAATGGCTTCTTGCTGTTGCTAGTCCCTAGGTGCTTTGACACTTGTTTTTTCCCTGACCTCTGCAATCTCTTCACTTGAACTCTCAAGGAAGAAATCTCTTCCCAGTTAGTATTTTGCCTGATACAACTAATACCAGATCTGTTTATTCAACAATACCCTATCTAAAGAAATTCAATTAAAACTTTTTAAAAGTTCTTAATATCTATACAACCACAAATTTACATATTATGATATTTATATAATAGTTTATTAAACATAAGTAATTTACTTTCAAACTAAGCTGGTTAATAAGCTGTTAACAATCAGTATCATTTAATTTAGGTGAAATTTAACACAGTGCTGTCCTCTCAATATGATTGCTATAAACCCCAAATAAGTTTAAAAAAACATCAATGAAGAGATCTGGTAACTGATATTTCACTTCCTTCTACCAGACACTGCCTGGTTAACCCAAGAGATTTGTTGTTATTGTTGAAGTCTCCCAAAGCACACAGAAGGAATAAAAGGTTTAAGCCAATGGTTCTCAAATTTTGGTAAGCATATAAATCAACAGGGAAGCTTGTTAAATGTTAATACGCAGGCCCCACCCACACCTTCCTATATTTCTGCCAGTTCCCCAAGTAATTTTGACATAAACCTAAATTTCAGAAATACTTAACAATGACCAACTTAAAGATTCTCTACTATATTGTTGTTGTTGTTTGTTGTTTCTTTTGGATAAAAACTTCACATTAAACATGGCAAAAAGCAACAATCTACAGGGGCATTCTGAACCATTTTTGGTCTAGACTGCTGCCAATTCTAGAATCACAAAGACAAGCAAATTCAGATCTGAAAAAAAAACAGTAACGTAACAACAATAATGTACATTAACTATGTGCAAGGCAGTGTGATATGTGCCCTATCTAATTCAATCATCCGAAGAACCACAGCAGATAGGTAATACTGTTGCCACCATTTTATTTTTTTAATTTATTTTTTATTTATATATAACAGCAGAATGCATTACAATTCTTATTACACATATAGAGCACAATTTTTCATATTTCTGGTTGTATACACAGTATATTCACACCAATTCATGTCTTCATACCTGTACTTTGGATAATAATGATCATCACATTCCACCATCATTAATAACCCATGTCCCTTCCCTTCCCCTCCAACCCCTGTTGCCTCCATTCTACAGATGAAAAAGCTGAAACCCAGAGTGGCAAAAGTCAAGACCCCCTTAGGTATGCCTGTCCTCTTACCTATGAACCAGACATCTGTACTTAAATGCAACTCTGGAGTTCCAGGGCTGTAGACCAAGTAGGCTCCTGTCAAACCCCCTCCAATTCCCATCACTCATCCAGCAAGTTCTCAGGACTTACCCCATCTCCCACCTTTAAGTTCTTCACTTATAAGATCTGTCTCACATAGTAGAATCAGAAATCTGTGCTGAGTTTTTCCCCATGAGTATTTACTGCATACTAAGTACAGGAGGGATTTGAATTCCAGTGATAGCAAGTGATGGCTATGATTTTGCAAATTTACATCTCTGCCTAAACTTCCTAAACTGTAAAAAAAGAGTTTTTTTTATAATACCTCTTATGTCACTGAGGTGACTTAGTAATTAACTGAGCTAATATACATAAGATAATTGCTTGGCACTATATCTGACACATAGCAAAAGTTGAATAAACAATAGATACTATTAAAATTATGCTTTGCCAACCCTTTCTTACCCTTACAACATCAACACAAGCCCAAGGTCCCATTTATTTTCTCTTAGCCTTGTTTCCTGAAACTGTGATAAATAATGAAACATACTTATTTATCAGGAGCAGGATGGTAACAGTGCTATAATCCAACAGGGGCACCTACAGCAGACAGCAGACAAGCAGGATATTTTAGAGCAAATAAGTCTTTCAACAGTCTTAAAACTGTAGCACTTTGACAACTGTCTATTTCTCAACTTTAAGGTCAGCCCTGTTGATTACATACCAGTATGAAGAGTCTATAATTAACTTAATTCAAAACAACAATAAAATGTCACTCAGCACAAGGACTTGGTCTTACTCACTGTATCCCAGCATTCAGAATAGTGTCTGGGCTCTGGCAGACACTTAAATATGTTTTAAATGAATGAAGGAATAAAGTATCCATCATAGACACAACTCTTAATTGAGTCCTTACAAAAAAAGTCATAATCAGCAGATCAGTTTTAATACGCCAAGTAATCAAAGTTGTTCTTAAAATTTATCCAGAACATTTTTCTCCTTTTTTAACTAATTGATTTTAGTTAACTAATTTTAATTAGAAAAGCTAATTACCAACCTTAGTCCATCAGTCTACTAAAAACATTAAAGTAGGGGCTCAGTGGTAAAGCGCCTGCCTAGCACATGTTAGGCACTGGGTTCTATCTTTAGCACCACATAAACATAAATAAAATAAAGGTATTGTGTTCAACAACTAAAAATATATATTTTTTTTAAATTAAAGTAGTTGGGCTGGAGTTGTGGCTCAGTGGTAGAGCGCTCTCCTAGCATGTACAAAGCCCTGGGTTCAATCCTCAGCACCACATAAAAATAAATAAATAAAATAAAGGTATTGTGTCCAACTACAACTAAAAAATAAAGTATAAAAATAAAATTAAAGTAGTTCCATAAATGATGTGTCATGCCCATCTCCTGCCTTCTATTAAAAACAAACCTGTTACAAAATTTAGTGATCCTGATTTTTTAGAACTTCTTGAGCTATCTGAGTTAAAGACATAAAATGAAATAAGTCACTGCAAAAAGACTAATCCTAACAAACATAAGAAGTAGAGAAGTATAGGGGGAGAGCCTACTACTATGGCAGAAAAAGGTTCTATTCTCAGAGATGAATCAAAGTGGCTATATGACCTTGAGCAAGTTACTTAATTTTAAATAATGTTTAATGTTTTGAGTCTCCATTTTCTCATCTGTAGAACAGCAATAAATTTATTACATCTACTTCATCAAGTATACATAAAATGATTTCCAAAACAATAAAATGTCATATAAATATAAAGGTATTAACTTTTGGCATAAACAATTTCAAGTTTATACATTTTTTTTTTTTTGAGATGGAGTCTCACTATGTTGCCCAGCCTGGACTCAAATTATCCTCCTGACCCAGGCTTCCCGGGTACCTAGGACTACAGGTACGCACCACTGTGCCCAGCTCATCTTCAGATTTTAAATGGATTTTTTCAATTTACCTTCATATATCTTTGCCATGCTTCCTATTTTCTACACACAAAGATCTACCAGGGTAGGGAGGAACTTATAATCATTTATGAAACACAGTGGGCTATCACTAAATATTTGTTGAAAAAGATGCTCATCTACATATATTAGAAATCAAAATTCTACCACACAAAATATCTCACCTTGTAAACATTAGTCAGCTGGCTGCTTTCAAATAAAATAACAAGTAACAACAAACACAAAAGATACCTATGTTTTTGTCAGGAGTTTCCTTTGTGCACATTACTCAGCACAAATGTTAATATTCACCCTGTGTGAATATACATGGAAGGAATGTGCTTAATGTGCTTTAATGTTTTGGTTTCATCTGACACATGCTTTCTGCACAGAAAACTACTTCCTCTCTTAATAAGAGCAAGATTTTTAAGGATGCCTGATTTCTTCTTTGGGTTTTACTTCCTAGGTTTGAGAACTCACAGGAAAAAAAAATTTGGTGGATATAAGGTCATTTCTTAAACCATTATGTCATTCTTATACTGAACAATAAGAAAAAAACTTCAGTTTTGAAAACCTTAAACATAAAGATATTCTAATACTTATTTCTAACACTTGTGTTTTCTTATTATTGCCAATACACTAAAATTCATCAAATAAAAACACAACTTCTATTTATTTATTTGGTGCTGGGGATCTAACCCAGGACCTTGCCTTGTTCATGCTAGGCAAGTGCGCTACATGAAATAATTTCCTACATACATCAAGCTACATCCCAAGCCCCACAACTGTTTTAAATACAAAAGATCCTCATACCTCTGAACATTATATAATGCCTCAAAAATTGAATTCAAGCTTATGTACTCTAAGTCTTAATTATTTACCCCCCAAAAAAGTAGATGTAAGTGTCATAGATTATCTATTAATAATTTATATTAAGCCATTGGATAACAGTTTTGTATTTACATTTGAATGAGTATTCTGAGAAGCAAAATTCCTAGTAGTTCAAATAATGAAACAACCTGCAAAATTAACCACCAAATTCATCAGTCCATTTTTCTGTTCATTTATCTAGCTATACTTTACTGCTGTAAAGTATGGCTCCTAATTTCTTACAAAAGAGGGGCTTTATGTGCTCAATTTTGTCCTATTAGGGCTTAAGGGAAATTCCTGAAGTAAACAGGAACAATAAAAAAGATTTGTCCTAGGAGTATATATAGGTGATGATTTAATCAAGACTTAAAACAGGTTCTCCTCTAAGATTAGCACAAATTATGTAGAATTTTTTAATTAAGTAGTATTTACAATATAGCTGCTACATTTATGTGCACCTATCTTTCTAATTTGAGGACAATTTTAAAGTTCTATCTTAACCAGGAACATTATACTACTCATTTTGGCTATAATGAAATCCAATGTTTGGTTACAGCCTAATTCTGATTCCCATCAACCTATCAAAATAAAAAGCACATAACATGTATAACATTCAGGAATTAGACAAGAGATGATAAGGCAGCATCCTGTCACTGTTCAAGGCTATAACCTTGAGAACTAAGAGACACAGAATTCTAAATTAGTTCCAGAACCACATTCATGGCCTGTCACATTGACTCCTGGGTGACTTCTTCAAACCTCCATACCAGTTCTGCAGGTTTGTTTCAACAGTTCACTAAGTGATCTGAAGTCAAGGCAACCTGTTCTGGTAGATTGTCACAATCCAAAGACTCAAATAACAATCCATACTTTGCCCCTCTTAAGCTACATGACCTTGAGTAGTATTTATTCTCTGAGTCTTAATTTTCTCCTCTGACCACCAATCTGGAAAATTACTTTGTATTGGCCTAATAAATGGATGAAAATCTTACACTACTAAAATCTTACCAGTTCAAAAAGTATTACCAACTATCTCATTATGGGGATCACAAACAAAAACTGTATGAGATTTATTAAATTTTAATACATTTTTCAATCTTTTCTTTTTAAATAAAATACTTTAATATAGAGAAATCAAAATTTCACAGAGGTTAGAAAATGGTGTTTTGTTGTTTTGTTTTGTTTTGTAATGCTGGGGATTAAACTCAAGGCCTCCAGCACACTACAAGTATTCCACTACTGAGCTAGACCTCAAGCCTGAAAACATTTTTAAAACTAACATTTTACATATTAAAGATAGAGGCTGGACTACTAACAGAAGGCTATATATATTTGGTTCATTTTTTTAAATGTTTGAGTGCTTATATTTATTCAAACCTCAGATTGTCAAAATCTTTAAGCCTTTCTAAAGAAAGCTGCATTTTAGAACCCAGATACAGCCCAGATGTCTAAACAATGGGCTACATGATACACCACAGACTCCAGGCAAAGTCACAACAGGATGAGAAAAGAGCCTTCAGCCTCTCTCAGATTTCCTGGTCACTGTTATTTTAAAACTTGATCACATAAACACAAACAGGGAAAAATCCATTTCAGATAAGCTACATAGGTTATGGTTTATGATCTTTGTTTTTAATAAACTGCATTAAATATTAAAACTTCATTTTTCTTATTTATGTTTCTAGGCTTTAATAAAGAGTAAATGTATATTATAATACCATATAGTTTTATATACTATGTGACTTTTAATCATAATAATCTTTTAACAATCATGCTTCTATTTCTGTCTATTACAATCAATTTTTGAAAACAGGGCTGGGGATATAGCTCAGTTGGTAGAGTGCTTGCCTTGCATGCACAACGTTCTGGGTTCAATCCCCAGCACCACATAGACACACACACACACATACACACACACACACATAGATGTAACTTAAAAAGCTTAAAGAATAATATATAACATGTCACAAAGAAATACAAATGCAATGAGCAAATCTGCATTACACTAAAATGACTCCTTTTTACTACTGTGCGTGTAACTCCTGTGAACTGAAAATCCTCAAAATGAGCTGAATATTTAAAAGTCAATGAGCTATTCTGAACGGCTGTATTGTTTCAGGCTCTGACTACAGCCCACTTTGCATTATTTGTGACAATTGCTGAAATTAATGCTAGAAGGCACTAAGGTAATTTTTTCGCTAAACATTTTCCAACTGGAAAACCGCAACATGTATGAAGTTCAGTTAATTTGTACAGAAATGCTGTTTTGCTGCCAACCTTTGTACCATGAGCACTACCAGTCCAAGTTCAAGATGCACATTTTATGGTGTGAAGATATTTCCAGCTAAACTTTAGGAGGTTTTAAAACTCTCAAACTCTGAAGATATTTTGACGTATTGCATCTATATCACCAAAGCATAACAGCATGAAACTTTTATTCGGATGTATCATAGTCTACTAAGTTGGAGCAGTGTTCCTAACTATCCAATAATACTGGTACATTAGGATTTAAGCATCTCTCTCCTACATAACAGTATGCCAGAGAAAATGTAATGCGTCTTTTGAAACGGTAGGAAAATATTTCTGACACGGTTGTTCTAGCACTAATCGTGTCAAATTATTTCTTACTTAAAATGAAAACCCAAAGTTGGAGCATTTTAATCGGTTTAAGGCGTTCCTGGAAATTGATAAAGTTCTTGTTCAGGACCATATCCGTAAGTAAATACTCAAGGTACTGAACTACCTAAAGACTAAAAATACAGTTCTACAGAATCCCAACATGGTCTCCTACATGACTAAATTATTAATGGTATCATTCAATCTTCTCATCTGCAAACAAACCACACTCTTTCTGCACTGAATTTTAAGCGTGTTTACAAATGAGAAAATAAAATTATCACGGAGTGTTCAAGCGAAAAGTGGACACCTGAGTGCTCGGTTTCTACTTGGGAGCCAGAGGAGAAACAAAGGTACCTTGGAGATAATAAACCCATGAAAGAAGACTCTCATTGTCCTTCTGCAGAAACGAGAACCACCCGTGTCACCAAGGCGAGCGGCGCCGACCGGGCCCTCCCATCACCTGCTCCTCCCGTCCTGGGTCTCGGGAGGTGAGCCCAGCCTTCGGACCAGGGGCAGCGAGACGAGGCCCCGGAGCAGAGCCGGGCCCGGGCAAGCGAGGCGCCCCGCAGCTGAGGCAGCGCCACACTCACCGGCAAGGGAACGAAGGCAGGTGCGCGGTGGCAGGGCTACCTGTCGCCGGTGAGGCTGGAGGGCGTGGTGAGGGGTGATGAGGCTGAGGAACGAGGGCAACGACGCAGCCAGGCACCAGGACTGGGCGACGACGGCGGCCAGGCTGCGCACGCTTCCTGCTCGGACAGATCCCGGGTCGGTCTCCGCCCGCCGGCCGGCGCCTTGCCGAGTCCCCGGCCCCGCCGCGCGCACGTCACGGCTACGGAGCGCCCGAGGGGGCGGGGGCCCGCGGGCCGGGGCGGGCCCGCCGGACGCGGGGGCGCGCTCCGGGAGGGGGCTTGGGCTCCTGGGCCGCCCCGCCCTCGGCTCGCCAGGGTGGCTGGGCGCCCAGCCTCTGTAGCTGGGTGGGCGCTCGGCGGCGCTGGGAGGGACTGCCTCTGGCCAAACTGGGAACCCTTCTGCCACCCCGCGGAGAGGCGTCCTTTGCAGTGGTAATTGTTCCTGGTCCCAGCAAAGCAGGTTCCCTTACACTGGATGCCCGGACTGTGCAGTGGCAACAGCAAGAATTAGTTCAAGGAGAGAGAAAGTTGCTCCGAGAGGGCGAGGACCCGGGCGCACCGCGCTGCGCCTGGCAAGACCGCTCGCTGCGCTCGGGGCTCAGGGCCCAGGTGCACGGGAACGGGTGGGAGTTTGGCTGTGTGGTGGCACAGGAAAGCACCGCTGCATACTCAGCAGAATCCCGGCTGACTTGGGCTGGACAGCCGGACGCAGGGAGTAAGCTTCCTGAATAGCTACTTGCTGTTTGGCCTTTGGAGGACCAGGCCAGAAATGGAAATTTTGCATTTCTTTGCCCTCCGCTTCCACTCTCCCCACCGCAGTGTTTAGAGCCCCTTTCTGGTTATTTAATTTTACTGGCCTTATAAGCGACACATCAGTGAGTCATCTTTTAAAATGAAGTACGAAGTACCTTTGCAAATTTAAGTTACAACGGAAACGTATATCGCCTTTAAGGTGAAATGAAACTTTTAAGAAAAGGAAATAATTGATTATCATGTTAAAAGTCTCTGCCTGGGCTGGGGGGAGCTAAGTAACAAAGGAGAATGACCCTTTTTTACAACATTTATAATGTTTATACGTAACCATTTGTAAATTTCAAAAAATCTGAAGATTCTGAAGAGGAGACAAGTTTCAGATATTCAGAGGCCCCAAGGTTCTCCTGGTGAAAAGTTACCTTCTGATGAGAAAATTTAGCATACTAAATTTAAGATATTAAAGAATAAATTAGAAGCTGGATGTGGAGGCAGGAGGATGGCAAGCTTGAAGGTACCCTGGGCTACTTAGCAAGACCCTGTCTCAAAATAAAATTAAGGGGTTTGGACTTTATACTAACGCTACTGGAGTGCTGTTATGGAATTTTAAATAAAGAAATACATAATCATACTTTTATAAAAGACTGGTGGCATTGTAGAGATTGGATTAGAAGGGGACAAGATGGCTACCTAACCAATGGTGAAGCGTATGCCTAGCATGCAGTGCCCTGAGCTCCAACCCCAGTACCACCAAAATAATTTTTTTAATATTTTTTAGTTATAGGTAGACACAATGTCTTTATTTTATATGTATGCGGTGCTGAGGATCGAACCCAATGCCCCACACATGCTAGGCGAGTGCTCTACCTCTGAGCCACAACCCCAGCCCTATAAATTTTTTTTCTTAATTAATATGATAAAATAGGGAAGTAAGAAAGAGGAAGAGAAAGCAAGAAAGGAAATAATTTACAACAATCTCAGAAGTTTAATTTCAGATTGCCATGAGATAAATCTTAAATTATATTAAAACTACATTTTGAAATTATTTAAAACGTTGAAGATCTCTGTGTATTCAGTCCACTGATTTGACTTAATTTGAATTTACTATTAGAAGCCTTTGGCAAATCTATAGAAGCCTTTACATTTTAATGTTTTTTGTAACAAATGACTTTGATTTTTTTTTTCCCTGTCTTCTTAACCCCTCACCTCCAGTAGTTACAGAGTCTCTTTATTTCTAGTCCATAGCTCTCTATCCAGTTCTTCTTCCTAGGTATTACCATTGTCTTGTTTCAGGCCACCATCATTCCAAGTAGTGTATACTACAGTAGTCACCTAACCTATTTCCCAAGCCACAATCTTGTCCCCATCTAACCGGATCTCTATAATGCTACCAGTTTATCTCAAATAAAATCTGATTATCTACATTTCTATTTAAAATCCAAGGTCTCTAGAGAACCACTCAACCACTGAGCTACACACCCTCAACCCCAGCCTTAAGATATCTTATAAGACCTTTTAACTTAACCACCAGTCACAAAACTGCCTGTTTTTATTTTACTAGCATAGTGGGAATTTATTTGTTTGTTTGTTTCCAATTAAATTTGAATGCCTTTTCTTTGGTCATATGGTTCCCAGTTCATCACACTGTTCTAAGCTCCATGAAGCTATACTAAAACAGATTTCATTACACCATGTTACATTCCTGTCTTTGGAACCACTTTCATTTTGGTCCATTCTCCTATCCCTGCTTACCTGTCCAATCTCATTTCTACCTACTGCCTTTCTCCATTTCTTATACTTCATTCAAGCCAGTCTGAAGTGTTTCTGTGTCTCGAACAGCTTTATTTATGCTATTTATTACACTGGAGCTTTGCCAAGCTAAATCCAATTAATCCTTCAGAACAAAGCCTATTTGTCCCCTTCAAGAAGCTTTCCCTAAACCCCCTTGTGACAAAACCTAGGTGCAATTTGGTACTCTTTCTCATCTCTCAGTACCCATTGTACAAATATCTTTTCTAATGCGTATTTCACCATTCCTACTTAAGTTTATCTATAGATATTCCCCAACTAGACTATAAACTCCTTGAGGGCAGAGTTGAAGACTTTTCTTTGTGTTCCTAGTGCCAAGCACAGTGGCTTTCCCATGGTAGGCACTCATTAAGTAAGCACTCCTTAAATAATGCCTGCCCTTAGCACTGCTAGTGAATAAATGAGATGATGAATGAATAAATGGCTAGACAGTTAATTCTAGGAAATTGTGTGCATTGTTATTAAACAAAGTGAATGTGACTGTCTTGTTTGTTGCCAAAACTCTATAATTTATTTCATATTTTCATTTATAAGTTTTACAGCTTTGCTCTGACTCATTAAATGTTTGTAAGACTGTTCCCTGGATCATCTTGTATTATCCTCTCCTAAACTGAGATCCATGACTTGTTATGCTGCTCATGCTGGTCTTGAACTCCTGGGCTCAAGTGATCCTCCTACCTTGGAGTTCCACGGTAGCTGGAATTGCAAGCACATGCCACTGTGACTACTTGGACAGAATTTTATTCTTCTTTTTTATGGTACCAGGGATTGAACCCAGGGGCACTTACGAATTGAGCCACATCACCAGCTTTCTTTTTTTTATTTTTTATTTTAAGTCAGGGTCTCACTAAGTTGCTGAGGCTAATCTTGAACTTGAAATCCTCCTACCTCAGCCTCCTGAGTTGCTGGGATTACAGGCATGTACCACCACACCAGGCAGAATTTTTAATTTCAAAAACCTCAGTATTGGGCTGGAGTTGTGGCTCAGTGGTAGAGCACTTGCCTAGCATGTGTGAGGCACTGGGTTCGATTCTCAGCACCACATATAAATAAATAAAAGTCCATTGACAGCTAAAAAATATTTTTTTTAAAAACTCAGTTTTTGTTGTGGAGATGTAGCTCAATAGTAGAGTACATGCTTTGTGTGCATTGATCATGTATTACATAGTTAGGCCTATGATAGTTGTGTCATTTTTCTTGTCATTATTCCCTAAACAATACAGTAAAACAACTATTAACATAATATTTACATTGTATTGGGTATTACAAGTAATCTAGAGATGATTTAAAGTATATAGAACTTTGTGCTTATGTTATATGCAAATACTATGTCATTTTTAAATATTTATTTTTTAGTTATAGGTGGATACAATATCTTTATTTTATTTTTATGTGGTGCTGAGGATTGAACCCAGTGTCTCATGCATGGTAGGTGAGCTCTCTACCTCTGAGCCACAACCCCAGCCCCACTATGTCGTTTCTTATAAGGGTCTTGAGCATCCCTGGATTTCAGTATCTATAGGGATCCTGGAAACAATTCTGATGACCTTAAGGATATTAGTCTTTTAACGCCCAATGAATAATATAAGTAAGTATAATAGCACTGACTCCAAGTTGTGGGGCTAGCAAGATAAGGAACCAGCTCTCCCACCAGTTTTATTTACATGTCTGTGATCTCACTGAGTCTTGCTGGTCTTTGGATATACAGAGTCAGCTGGAGCATAAAAGGCACAGTCAGTAAACATTTGCAGAACAGCTGAGCTGAATGAGCAAATTAGCTTCATAAGTTTCACTCTCTTAGACAGTGGACTCCTTTAGATGAACAGTTTTAGAATATTTTAGAGCTTTTATGTTATAGAAGAGAGGGAGCTTTGTTCAATTCTCCATGGAAATGTGAGATTTAAATTTAGGGGATGCTGCCTAGCATGTATGAGACTCAGATTTAATCCCAACTCCATAAAATAATTAATCAATAAATTTAAGTGATTTGCACAGATGATTGAATCTTTGTAAAGTATATATGCCTGTTATCTCAATTTTCTATAAAATGAAATTTCACAGTACTTCCAATCTTAATTTTCACCAATTATCCTTTAACTTTACATGTGTAAGCTATTCTATGTTATTCTTTTTTTTTTTAAAGAGAGAATGAGAGAGGAGAGAGAGAGAGAGAGAGAGAGAGAGAGAGAGAGAGAGAATTTTTTTTTAATATTTATTTTTTAGTTCTCGGTGGACACATCTTTGTTGGTATGTGGTGCTGAGGATCGAACCCGGGCCGCACGCATGCCAGGCGAGCAAGCTACCGCCTGAGCCACATCCCCAGCCCCTATTCTGTTATTCTTACCAAAATATAAAAAGGAAAATTATACCCTTTTTCAAGTTTATGAATGAGATGTGCAAAGTTGATACTGTATAATATAAAATTTACTATAATTAATACAAAAAGGCAAGAAAACACTGAGAGTGGGAAGTAAGCACTAAGGACATTAGGGATTCACAATATTCTTCTGAAAAACGTGTTGAGTAAAAAGCTTTGTTGTTGCCGATTTCCTTGCCTTAAAAATAGTAATATCTTGAAATAGATCAAGGAAGTATCAAGAAACCACTGGCCAGGAAGTTTCTAATTGAATGTGTGTCGGAGTTAAATATTCTCCTACAGTTAATAACAATCCTAAATTTGAAGTGGACAAAGCATTAAATGAATTTATCAGGTAATAACCTGAGTTAATTCCTATAGGTTTTATTGAGACTTACCAGATAATTATTGTATTAGTTAGCCTTCGCTGTGTAGCCAACAGAAACTTAATGGTCTATACAAAAACCATTCACTTTTTTTCTTGGAAAGTTTGTGAGACACTTGGGGCAACTGCAGTTCATGCTGCTTGTCAGTTTTGTCTGTTTCATGTCTCATTCTGGAGTTGAAGATAAAGGCACAATGGCTACCTGGTTCACATTCTTCTTGTGTCAGAGGTCAGAAATGTGGTGCCTCTTAAAGCCTGTGCTTAGAATTAGTCTCTTCTGCCCACATTACATTGGTTAAAAAATGTCAAATGATCAAGACCAGCATTGATAGGACAAGATAGTGTTATTGTGAATTTGTGGGGATCAAACATCTGCTGAACAACAACCTACTAATTGAAATATATCACCTCTATTAGTTATTCAAATGATATATTAAGCCAGGCATGGTGGCACATGCCTGTAATCCTAGTTACTGAGGAGGCTGAGGCAGGAGAAGCTCAATGTGGAAGTCAGCCTAGGCAACTTAATGAGACTCTGACTCAAAATAAAATGTAAAAAGGGCCAAGAATGTAACACAGTGGCAAAATGCCCCTGAGTTCAATCCCCAGTACCAGGAGGGGAAAAAATAGATGTGAAAATGGATTAGTTGAGTAAGAAGAGACATATGATGCTGGTCATGGTGGCGCATGCCTGCCTGTAATCCCAGCTACTCAGGAGGCTGAGACAGGAGGATCACAAGTTCAAGGCCAGATTCAGCAACCTATAGGAAGACCATATTTTAAAATAAAATGAAGGCTAAGACAGGAGGATCATGAGTTCAAAGACAGTCTCAGCAATGGCAAGCAATTCATTGAGACCCTGTCTCTAAATAAAATACAAAATAGGGCTGGGGATGTGGCTCAGTGACAGAGTGCCTCTGAGTTCAATCCCTGGTACCCACCAAAATAATAAACTAAATGAAATGAAAAAGGGACAGGCTTTGTGGGCTGGGTTTGTAGCTCAGTGGTAGAGCGCTTGCCTCATACGTGTGAGGTCCTGGGTTTGATCCTCAGTGCCACATAAAAGTAAATAAATAAAAATAAAGATATTATGTCCATCTACAATTTTAAAAAATGTTTTAAAAAAAGGAACGGGCTTGGTGGTGCATACCTGTAATCCCAGTGTCTCTGGAGGCTGAGGCATGTGGATTACAAGTTTAAAACCAGCCTCAGCAATTTAGTGAGGCACTAAGCTACATAGCAAGACCTTGTCTCAAAGAAATTTTCAAAAAGGGCTGGGGATGTGGCTCGGTACTTAAGCATCCCTGGGTTCAATTTCAGGTACCAAAAATATAAAATGAAATGAAAAAGGGACTCAGGATATAGCTCAGTGACAGAATGATTGCCTAGCTTGTGTAAAGCCCCAGGTTCAATCCTCAGTAAAACCAAAGGGAAAAAAAAAAAAAAGGAGAAGAAGAAGGGATGTGGAAAAGGCTTCTGAGATAGTGATAGTGCTCTATTTTTTCACCTGGGTGATGGGTGACATAGACAGGTTCATATCATGATTTTTTATTAAGGTGTAAGTTCATTCGTGCTCTGTGCACGTTTCTCCTCTTCTTCCTCTTCTTCTACTGTCTTCTCCTCCTTTAGAAATGAAGTCTCACTATGTTGTCCAGACTGCCTGTGAACTCCTAGGTCTGAGTTGCTGGGACAACACATGCATGCCACAGTACCCAAATTTGTGCATTGTTTCTGTATGTGTAAAAATGTAAAAGGAAATTTTAACTATTTTCCTATACATTTACAGAATACTTTTGGAGGGGAGTGTTGAGGATTAAATCCAAGTCCTTGGGCATTACATTCTACCACTGAGCTAAGCCCCCAGACCCTCTCAGATGGTCTTCCAAATGTGTTGCTTTACATTGTGCCATTGTCCAAATCTTCTTACGCTACCTGGGTATCCTACAATTCAATTCAATTCAAACTCTGTCTTCCTGCAGTCAGGGTCAGAACTCTCTGGTTAATGTCTCAATACCACAAGACTGCCCCTACTTCAGATCAACAAGTCCCAGGTTATCTGAAACTATTCTGAAAAACCAGCTATAAACTAGGGATCCTGCAACCCCTAGGTTTGATACTTTGCTGGAATGACTCACAACTCAGGGAAACATTTACTTTTGTTCACTATAAAGGATACAACTTAGGAAGTCAAATGAAAGAGATATATAAGGAAGGCAAGGTGTGTGGGAGAAAGGGCTCCACACCTTCATTTTCTTAGTAACTTTTCTGTTATTATACCAAAACACATGCAATTGTGTAACTTATAAAGATAGAGGTTTATCTAGCTCATGATTCTGGAGGCTGGAAAGTTAAATCGATTTGTTGGCATTTGGTGAGAAATTCATGTTGCATCATAACATGGTGAGCCCAAGAAAGTGTGCTAGCTCAGGTCTCTTCCTTTTATGGGGAGCCCCACCCTCATGACTTCATCTAATCCTAATTACTTCCCCAAACCCCACTTCCCTACCTATTAACATATGAATTTGAGAATTAAGATTCCAATATATGGACTTTTGGGCGATGCATTCAAAGTATAGCACATCTCTTCTGAACACATGCCATTTTCCAATGTGAGAATTCATTTACCAACCTAGAAGCTTTCTGAACCGTGTAGTTTATAGGGTTTTTCTAGAAGCTTCATTTTAGAGCCATGACTGATTAAATCATTAGCTGATGGTGATTAAGTCAATCTCTAGCCACTCTTCTTTCCTGAGAGGTCTGATTTGGATGTGGAAAAAAAAAAAGGAAATCATTATGAAAACAACATTGAAGGTGTTTCAAAATGGAGTCCCTTCGTCCCGGTTAAGGGACGCAGACTGATGCACATCTCAGACTGCTGCCTCGCAATTCAGACTTGGGTTATCTTGACCTTTTGCACATGTCTGGAATGATGGGATAATTATATAGTGTCCATAGAAAGATTCGATATGCCTGTCAGAAGTTTATTGGACTCTGGTTTTATTGACCCTTCTATTATGTATGTACATTCTTTGAGCTTCTACCAGGTATGTGGCTTATATCATACAGCTCCTGCTCTCTCTCAACACTCAATATTTGTTTCTTCCAAAGAAATTTTTACTGTTTTATGATAAATCAGCGCTGTTTACCTATAAAAGGTTACCACTTTCCCTGCCTCCTTAAGAACACCGATCTAGAATTATCTTGAATCTGTGTCTATCCAATTGCAATTTCTAAGACTGAAAATAAAGTTCTTTTACAGTTAGTTTGAGATTGATTTAATAGACAGGGTTTAAAAGTTTCAACCTGCTTATAGCGATACCAGATTTCAAACTATATTACAGAGCAATAGTAATAAAAACAGCATGGTACTGGTACCAGAACAGGCGGGTGGACCAATGGTACAGAATAGAGGACACAGAGACTAATCCACAAAGCTACAACTATCTTATATTTGATAAAGGAGCTAAAAACATGCAATGGAGAAAGGATAGCATCTTCAACAAATGGTGTTGGGAAAACTGGAAATCCATATGCAACAAAATGAAACTGAATCCCCTACTCTCGCCATGCACAAAAGTCAACTCAAAGTGGATAAAGGAGCTAGATATCAAATCAGAGACTCTCCGTCTGATAGAAGAAAAAGTTGGCTCTGATCTACAGATTGTGGGGACGGGCTCAAAATTCCTTAACAGGACACCCATAGCACAAGAGTTAATAACAAGAATCAACAAATGGGACTTTCTTAAACTGAAAAGTTTTTTCTCAGCAAGAGAAACAATAAGAGAGGTAAATAGGGAGCCCACATCATGGGAACAAATTTTTACTCCTCACACTTCAGATAGAGCCCTAATATCCAGAGTATACAAAGAACTCAAAAAAATTAGACATTAAGAAAACAAACAACCCAATCAACAAATGGGCCAAGGACATGAACAAACACTTCACAGAGGAGGACATACAATCAATCAACAAGTACATGAAAAAATGCTCACCATCTCTAGCAGTCAAGGAAATGCAAATCAAAACCACCCTAAGATACCACCTCACCCCAGTAAGATTGGCACCCATGACGAAGTCAAACAACAACGAGTGCTGGCGAGGATGTGGGGAAAAGGGTACTCTTGTACACTGCTGGTGGGACTGCAAACGGGTGCGGCCAATTTGGAAAGCAGTTTGGAGATTCCTGGGAAAGCTGGGAATGGAACCACCATTTGACCCAGCTATTGCCCTTCTCGGACTATTTCCTGAAAACCTTAAAAGAGCACACTACAGGGATACTGCCACATCGATGTTCATAGCAGCACAGTTCACAATTGCTAGACTGTGGAATCAACCCAGATGCCCTTCAGTAGATGAATGGATAAAAAAAATGTGGCATTTATACACCATGGAGTATTACGCAGCACTAAAAAATGACAAAATCACGGAATTTGCAGGGAAATGGATGGCACTAGAGCAGATTATGCTTAGTGAAGCTAGCCAATCCCTAAAAAACAAATACCAAATGTCTTCTTTGATATAATGAGAGC
This sequence comes from Spermophilus citellus, assembly GCF_964194105.1. Classification (NCBI taxonomy): domain Eukaryota; kingdom Metazoa; phylum Chordata; class Mammalia; order Rodentia; family Sciuridae; genus Spermophilus; species Spermophilus citellus. The sequence goes on along the minus strand of NC_138186.1, from coordinate 86,283,405 downwards.
AACTAAGAACAGAACAGGGAGGAAGAGCAGGAAGAAGAGTTTAACATTAAACAGAGACATGAGGCAGGAGGGAAAGGGAGAAAAAAAAAGGAAATCACATGGAAATGGAGGGAGACCCTCATTGTTATACAAAATTATATATAAGAGGTTATGAGGGGAATGGGATAACAAACATGGAGGGAAATGAACTACAGTAGATGGGGTAGAGAGAGAAGATGGGAGGGGAGGGGAGGGGGGATAGTAGATGATAGGAAAGGTAGCAGAATACAACAGTCACTAATATGGCAGTATGTAAAAATGTGATGTGTAACCGATGTGATTCTGCAATCTGTATTCGGGGTAAAAATGGGAGTTCATAACCCACTTGATTCTAATGTATGAAATATGATTTGTCAAGAGCTTTGTAATGTTGTGAACATCCAATAAATTAAAAAAAAAAAGTAAAAGTTTCAACCTGCTAATCACATGTTCCTCTGGCAGCCAGCCCTCTCGTGCTAAGAGGGGTGACAAAGGTTGCCTTATTAATATAAATTCAGGCATGTGGTTGAACTCAGCTTGTTATGAACAATTAAAGACACTCTCTTCCTGCTTTATTGCTCCTGAGCCATTTCAAAAACGGGACAAGGGCTGGGGTTGTGGCTCAGAGATAGAGCGTGTGCCTAGCATGTGTGAGGCACTGGGTTTGATCCTCAGCACCACATAAAGTAAAATAAAGACATTGTGTCCATCTAGAACTAAAAAAATAAAAAAAAAACTGGGGACAAAAATAATATATTATAACAAACGATGTTCCTATCATTCAAAAAGTTTCGAAGGTTTTAGAAGCTCTCTGCTAGAAACTGAGGACAGAGACCAAATATATTTTTCTTAGTTTGTAACAAGGTTATATTTCAAATAAAAGTTTCTTCTTCTTCTTCATTTTATTCTACCCCCCGCCACCACCACCCCAGTGCTGTGGATTGAACACAAGAGCTAGTAGCAGCAAACCTTTTTAGAAAATTTTATATATATATATTATTTTTTTTTCAAAGCCAGACTGGGCAATTTAGAGAGACCCTGTCTCAAGATAAAAGTTTTGAAAAGGGCTGGGTGCTGAGACCCCATTTGTGCTCTGGGCTGTTAATTCAAGAGATACTGGAGTGGGCTAGGGTTGTGGCTCAGTGGTAGAGTGCTCGCCTAGCATGCACCAGGCACTGGGTTTGATCCTGAGCACCACATAAATGTAAAATAAAGATACTGTGTCCACATAAAACTTAAAAATAAGTATTTTTTTAAAGGTGGGGAGATACCAGAGAAGCAATAAGGGAATAAAGAAAAGACAAACAGATACATGTAGAGAGAAAAAGCTGGGGCCAGGTGGGTAGCCAAGCCCTGTTGAGGCTTGACTGACTCTAGAGCTAGCTCAGCAAGCTTATTATATAGGATTCATCAGAAGGTTTTCTGTGGGAAGGTTTCAGTAAAGCAGGCAATCTGAAGGACGCAGGACTGGTGAGACATTAGGTTCATCTTGATTTGCTTAGAATTCACTATGCCTGGGGAAAGGTGCTGAATGCAAGGCCTCTACTGATAGAGCCACAGGCCTTTGCCTGTAGCCCCCCACCATGTTACCATAGCAACTAGGGCCTGTTGACCTGAACTTTCACACAGGCCACTCCCAGAACAAACACAGCCCCAAGAGTCAGTCAGACCATGATTTATATGACTGCTCTCTGGAGTTGGGGATGTAGCTCAATGATAGAGGGCTTGTCCAGCATGTGCAAATCTTCAGTACCTCAAAAAGCCAAAACAAAGACACCAACTGGTTGAGACATTTTCTGTATTCTTTTCTTTTGGTGTTGGGTGCACATGATAGGCAAGCACTCTACCACTGAACTATTGCCCCAAACCTTGTTAAATATTTCTTGTTAAATTGCTGAGGCTGACTTCAAACTTGCGATCCTCCTGTCTCAGCCTTTGAAGTCGCTGGGATTTCAGGCCTAAGCCATAAAACCCAACTCCCAGTTCCTATTTTGTATTCTCATTGTTAGAATTACTTTTTGGTATCTCCAGGCACTGTACACAATTTTCTAATTTTGTTCTGGTGGTTTTTTTAAAAATTAAATATATATATTAAGTGCATTTATTACTCATATAATCAACATAAATGTTCCTTTTATTTATTTTCCAAAGTTTATACCAGTTATTTCATTTTTTTCTCATAGTGCATTTATCATAGTGCATTTGCTATAATTCTAAGTGGAAGAGACCCTATATAGTTCTTGATATTAGTTTAAATGATTTTTACCTTTTTTATCACTTAGTATATTACTTGTTTCTTTTGCTTTTTGAGGGAGGTGTTAGGGATCAAACCCAGGGCCTCCTACATTCTAGGCAAGTGCTCTGCCACTGAGTTACACTGCTAACACTATTTATTACCTTTTTTTTTAAGTTTTTGTTGTTGTAGTTGGGCACAATACCTTTATTTTGTTTATTCATTTTTATTTGGTGCTGAGGATCAAACCTAGTGCCTTGCACATGCTAGGTGAGCACTCTACCACTGAGTCCCAGCCCCAGCCTCTATTTATTACTTTTTGATACCAATCTTTACTAGAATTTTTTATTGACAGTATACTGGCTTCATATATAATTTGGATATTTTCATGGCTTGAGAAATTCAAAGTTGCGTTGGATTTTAAAAGTAAGAATTGATTTAGTCCTTGCTCGCTGTCCATAGTGACTCTTCTTTTAACATTTTGCCAGTATTTCCTAAGTATTTGTACATAAGCTAATCAAGTCGTTTACTTCCTGAATCAGTTCTGATATTTTTTTCTTTTTGGTACTGGGGATTGAATCCAGGGGCGCTTAACCACCAGCCCTTTTTATATTGTATTTAGAGACAGAGTCTCTCAAGTTTCATAGGTGGCTTTGAACTTGCAATTCTCCTGCCTCAGCTTCTCTAGGGGCTGGGATTACAGGCCTGCACCACTGTACCTGGCCAGTTCTGATATTTTTCTGACTTTCAAAGAATTCATCTATTTCCTTTAAGCCTTCAAACTGTGGTCATATTATTAAACATTAATTTCTCTTATGTATTTCTGTATCTGTTATATGTCTTTCTCTTTTACATTTTTATTTTTTCCTTATCTAGCTTAAGAGTTTATTATCTTTTCAAAATACTAAATTTGTTGTGGGGCATGGTGAGGCACACTTGTAATCCCAGCAGCTTGGGAAGCTGAGGCAGGATGATCACAAGTTCAAAACCAGTCTCTGCAAAAGGTGAGGCGCTAAGCAATTCAGTGAGACCCTGTCTCTAAATAAAATACAAAATAGGGTTGGGGATGTGACTCAGTGGTCGAGTGCCCCTGAGTTCAATCCATGGTACTCCAAAAACAAAAACAAGAACTACATTTGGGGTTTTTCTTTTTCTTTTCTTTTCTTTTCTTTTCTTTTTTTTTTTTTTTTTGACTATGGTAGCATGGTGTAAAATAAGTTCCAGATCATTAATTTTAATTTTTGTCTTAATTTCCTCCTTCTGGATTTTTTTCTTTCTTCCTTTTTTTTTTTTTTTTTTTTTTTTTTGGTGGTGGTGGTGGTACTGGGGATTAAACCCATGGGCACTCTACTATTGAACTACATGCCCAGCCCTATTTTATTTTTTGAGACAGGATTTCACAAATTTATCCAGGCTGCCCTTAAATTGCCCTTGATTTTCCTCTGCCTCAGCCTCCTGAATCACTGGGATTACGGGCCTATGTTACCACACCTTGCTTTCTAGCGTTTTGAAAAAAAAAAAAAAAAAAAACTAGAAAATAAAAAATATTTGATTGTTCTGTTCCTGATTTTTAACATGAGGTTTAGTTTCTCTTCCATTTTGTATCTAATAATGAAGGTATTTAAATCTGTAAATTTCTTCTAAGTAGTTTTCTCTATATTCTATAGTTACCAGGTATAATAATTAGCAAACAAATCAAAGAAACAAAATAGAAAACAGAATAGAATTTCCAGAAATAAATCTCAATATATGAGAAAGATGGAAATTCATTTTAATGTGAAATGAAATTTTTAATAAATCGGTGGCACAAATGATAATCTTGAAGAAAAAAATTTTTTGGTACAAAGGATTGAACTACGTCCCCAACCATTTCTTATATTTTGAGACAGGATCTCTCAAGTTGCTGAGGCTGGCTTTGAACTTGGGATCCTTCTGCCTAGCCTCCCAATCTGCTGGTATTACAGACATGTGCCACCATTCATGGCCATTTGAAGAAATTCTTAAAAATTATAATTATCTTTTAGCCTAGGCATAAATAAATTTCAATTTTATTACTTACATTTTTCTTCTAAGAAATGTAACTTTATGTTCTATCCTGAGTCAAAAAGGAGCCTTTTAATCATGGAAAACTCAATGGATATATACAAATAAAAATTTTACTTTGGAAAATATAAAATGTACAGCAAAATAATAGATATTGAGTAAGTACATTGGTAATTCAGATGGCAATGTAATTTATATATACAGCCTAAATATTAATAAAAAGGAAAATAATCCAATAAAAAAATTGGACAAATGATAGGCAAAGCCACCATGAAAAAAGTGCTCAAATTTAAACTAATGGGGAAATGCACATCAAAGTAATAACAAATAACTTTATGCAAAATGTTTACAGAATTAAAAAGGGCTATAATACCTATTATTGGTGGGAATGCAGGAAATATTGTAATTTTTTCTTTCTTTTTTTTTTTTTTTGTACCAGGGATTGAATCCAGGGGTGCTTAACCACTCAGCCCCAGCCCCAGACCTTTTAATGTTTTATTTAGAGACAGGGTCTCACTAAATTACTTAGAACTTTGCTAAATTGCTGAGGCTGGATTTCAACTCACAATCCTCTTGTCTTATTCTCCGGAGCCACTGGGATTACAGGTGTGTACCACCAAACACCGTGTGAGTGGCATTGATTGCCACAGTCTGGCTGGGCAAATAACTGGGAGGTGACAAGCAACTTGTGAAGGTTGAAACAGCGGGAGCCGCTTTATTGCAGGACAGCAGAGGTATATATACCTAACTGATTATACACAGCTTGTTTCAATTAACATCATCTAGATACAGCAATCAGCCAATAAGGAATCTCCATCATCTTAATGGCCCGGTGGCATTAGCTCACAAACCACTCCTCCTGGCAAACTGCCAGGCGCCATCTTGACTTGGACCTTCACTGGGCAGAAGATTTCAGAGTCAATATGCTGCTCACCAGTTTTCCCTTCCCACTCTGCAATGGTTGTGAAAGCTGATATCAATGTAGAGCTTCATTTTGGTAGCTGAGTAACTAACAAGCAGAGCTTTTCTGTTTTCCTCTGTAAGTCCTGAGATTTTAGAATTGTTACTATAGCATAACCAAGTCTAGTGGAACTGACAGAGTGAGGAAATGGTAAAATAATTTACACAAAATATTGCTGAGAGACAAAAGAAAGATTCTGAAAATGTTTGTATAATTTTCCTAGTTTTTATAAGAAAAACAATTAACAAATGTATCTTTATACATATATAGAGATGTATAGAAAAACTATGTATGAATCCAGGGGAGGGGGAATACTAAGGAATACATACAAAGTTGCTAAAATACGTTATAAAGGAAAGAAAAATCCAGATTGTAACAATTTTTTAAAAAAGCAAAGCTATCCTGTGATCACATGCCTGTTATTCACATTTACTTGTAATTACAGAAAGGATATTCTTATATAGGATAAAATAATTTCATACAGCATTTCATTGAATACAGATGCTCTAATGCTTGGTGCTTTCTTGGTGCTAACTGTATCAAGAAGTTTTCACAAAAATGACAGAAACCACAGCAAAGAATCCATATAATGCGTTTCTCAAAGTGTGTCTCACCTAGGAATCTGTTAGAGATGTACATTTAAGGTCCCACTGCAGACCTCAATCAGAAACTCTGGGAACCAGGCATGTGTTTCATTAAGCTTCCTGTATGATTCTGATGAGAACTTAAGTTTCTTTATTTGGTAAGATGTAGCCTTATTTCAGAGGTAAAAATGTGGGGGGAAAAAAGTCCATCTTAGAAAAGAAGTACTTCTATTACTTATTTTAACACACTGCATTCTCTGCCAAATTGCAAATTCTTTCCTACTTTCAATCTAATTCCCAATGACCAGATCTGTTTGGAATCTTTTTTTTTTTTTTTTTTTTTTTTTTTAGAGAGAGAGAGGAGAGAGAGTGAGAGAGAGAGAATTTTTTTTTTTAAAGAGAGAGGAAAGGGGGAGGGAGGAGAGAGAGAGAGAGAGAGAGAGAGAGAGAGAGAGAGAGAGAGAGAGAGAGAGAGAGAGAGAGAATTTATTTATTTATTTTAGTTCTCGGCAGACACAACATCTTTGTTGGTATGTGGTGCTGAGGATCGAACCCGGGCCCCACGCATGCCAGGCGAGCGTGCTACCACTTGAGCCACATCCCCAGCCCATGTTTGGAATATTTTGTGTTGTTTTTGTTTTTGGTACTGGGGGTTGAAGCCAGGGGTGTTTTACTACTGAGCTACATCCCCAGTCTTTTATATTTTTTATTTAGAGACAGTCTCGCTAAATAATGAGGCTGGCCTTGAACTTAAGATCCTCCTCCCTAAAGCATGTTCCCCATTCCAGTGTGCACCAAGCCTGGTGGTTTTTTACTTCCTAGGTCATATGACTACAAACCAATTTTCATTGAAATCAAGTGCCCACTAAATCCAATCAGCTGTGACAGGAGGAGAATGGGATGGAAGAGACCAACTAATACAAAATATAACTAGCTATGGTACAATTACTTTGGGCAGTTTCTGTAAGAAGCATGTTTGGAAATGTTGCCGAACTAGGGCAAAAATTTTTTTCTTTATTTTTAAATTAATTAATTTTTGTATTGGGAATTTGGCTGTTTAACCACTGAGCCACATCCCCAGCCTTTTTTTCATTTTTTTTTTAGAGGCAGGTCTCATGAGTTACTTAGGGCCCCACTAAATTGCTGAGGCTGGCTTTGAACTTGCAATCTTCCTTCCTCAGCCTCAAGAGCTGCCGAGATTACAGGAGTGTGCCCACTGCACCTGGCCCAACTAGGTCAAATTTAAGCATAAATTTGTCATGTAGTACTTTTTTGTGAAAACAATACAATGTCAGTATCAATTCTGTGTTTTTGATGTTCATGTTTTAAAATAAGAAAACTTTAATGTCTTCGATTTGTCATTTTCTCTTCATTTCTCAGCTGTACATGTTGTCTCTTCAATAACTGTTCATAAAGAAAACAAACCAAAAATTCTGAATGGGACAAAAGAACACCCTTTTCTGTTCTTGTTGCATATTTCTAAAAGAAAAAGTTTAAATGAAATACCCTATAATCACAGGCATAATTGTATCCTTCACCCTACATATAGTAATTCATAATTAGTTTAATTACTATAGTAGTGACTTAAACTCATTCTTGTCCCATCTAATGCTTTCGTGACTACCACTCTGATCTTTTCAATATTTACATTTGGTCATGTTACTCCTGTTTGAAATGCTTCAATGATTTTTTAGGATAATTACCAAAACTCTGAACAAGATGTTAAAGCCAGGCGATTAGTTCCCAGCTTCCCTTTCTACCTCACTCACAGGCCTTCTAAAAAATTATGAAAATGACAAAAGTTAAAAAATAACATGAATTGCCACCCAGTTTTCAAAAATAAATATGCCACACTGCATTTCTAAAAAACCATGGTCATCTTATTTATTTTCATCATCTTCTCTCTAGCATAGGTAATCTAGCCTTTTAGGGTAAGATGTGAATTCAGAGCCCTGTTTTTTAGGGGAAAATTTCCCATACATTGGGAGTATTAACAGTACATATTTCATAAGGTCATTGTGATGAATAAATGAATTCATTCATCTAAAATGCTTAGACCAACATCTAATACTTTGTATGTGCTTAATAAATGAGGCTATTATCATTGAGGACAAATCACACACCTTCCTACCTAAGGGCCTTTGTACAGCACACCAGTGCTATTCTTCTCTTCCCTTTCTGCACTGTTCAATTTTGTCTATCACCGGTTCAAATGTCACATCTTTAGGAAGTCTCTAACCTTCCCAGGATAGACTATATTAACTTAATACATTCTATGCTTCCTGATGGCACTTACTTGAAATTACTAATTTGTAGGGCTAATTAACAGATGTATTTCCCAACACACTATAAGGAAGCTCCAAAAGGGGAGAAAATGGTGTCTTTTTACCTCTAGAACTTAGTACATAGTTGGTACTTATAATATTTATTCAATATTTAAGGAAATTTCATCTAATTTGCTTTTCATCAAATTCTGTTAGCATGTATAATGCTAATTAAGTTTGAATAATTTTTCAGTTACTGGAGAAGTTTAAAATATCACAAGTGTATTAATATTTTGTAGTTTTTACAGATTTCTTCAGGAAAAAAATGTTTGTAAAGATCATCTATTGCAGTTTAATTCTAAAGGAATAGAGAATGAAAGAGATTTGATGATCTTGTAAAAGATTAGTTATCACTAATTCATTTTTCACCTACAATTACAAGTATAAAAGAATTAATTTGTAAATATTTTCATCATAGTTAAGGAAAAACACTTACCATAAAGCTTCATTTCACCAAGACACTAGTCACTTATTTTTAGACTTCCAAACCACATACCCAATTATTAATAAAAGGCTAAGAAAGGAACCAAAACAAAAAACTAAAATGAGTTTAAAAGGCATCTTCTCTTGCAGTTCAGTTTGGACAGCTCAAAGTTAACTTTGTCTCCTGATTGGTAGTATTTATAAGGAAGTTTAGTTCAAGAGAAAGGTAAATATGGCCAATTCTACAGTATAGTATGAGTGTTTTGTATTTTCCTCTTATTTAATGTATCTGCACATTAGCATATTAAAAGCTCTAAGAAGCCATCTAAGAAAACCCACTTAACTTGGTTTAAACTGTTTCCAGCTTACTTGAATCTATTATTTATGAAAGCTAGTTATTAAATACACTTTTGAGAATTGCATTGACACCTCAAAATTCTACTAAAAATTAAACAAAAATCAAATTTTGCTTTTCATAGTCCCATGGCTCCTAGTGACCTATGCTTTAAGATTTCACAAACCGGGCTGGGGATGTGGCTCAAGCTATCAAGCTCGCCTGGCATGCGCGGGGCACTGGGTTCGATCCTCAGCACCACATAAAATAAAGATGTTGTGTCCACCGAAAACAAAAATAAATTTTAAAAAAATTCTCTCTAAAAAAGATTTCAAAAACCATCCATTTGATGATTCACCCAAGAATATTATCAAGAGTGATGGGCACTTGGGTTAGGGATGTAGCTCATTTGTTGAGCTCTTGCCAAGCATGTTGGGCTTTGGATTCAATCCCCAGAGCTGTCAACAAAACAAAAACAAAGTGACTCTAGTACTTCATCATTGCAGAATTTACTTTCTTCCTTTTAAAAATCAGGACTTTTGCCAGTCAAGGCTTGGTAACAATTTAATGACTTCATCAATCAGATTTTCAATGAAAATTGTATGTGTGTCGGGGGTGTAGAGATAAAGGATCTGAGGGAAAGAAATACAAAGCTTCATTATTTTTGGAACCATAAATTTGAAAGTTGTCAGGGACATAGATCCTTTCAAATTAGTGGCTTGCTGCAGTTGGGTACCGGAAATACCTGGGAAATTCATGATACCAATGGGATTGAGACCTGGGCATGTGTTGTATGAAAAGCTTCCCCCATGAGTTTCATGCATATTTCTACATAAAAATCCTGGTTTTGGACACTGCCCTCCTCACTGTAATCATATGCAACAAGGACTATTTAACTGTAATTGTTTTCAATAAAAATAAAATCCTCTATGCTTTTAACTTTTCTGTTTTACACCAGGGGTCTATGGCATCTTTCTTGTGAGTCCACTGCACCTTGATTTCCTTAACAGTAATTGAGGAGTCTGCCATTATTCCTTGATCTAGTTAATTCAGATGATAGGGCCAGTTTTTTTCCTCATTTCACAGTGGTCAACTGATTCTTCCCATATTGGAAAATTTAAGTTTTGGAATAGCAGTGTTCATGACCCCTTTTCTTCTTCCTGAGAGTAAGAAAATTACAAATACACCTGAAACTCCTTTTGGAGTATTTCAGCACTTTTTTCCCCTTTTAAAACAGATAACACTTCCCAGTGCAATCTGGTTTTCTTTGTACATTTGGTTGTCATATTGGTAAAACATTGATATCTGCTTGACAGGCTGGATATGCCCTCACAATAATCTCAATTTCCATTTGTCTCTAGAATAATCTGTAGAGCAGCTTTGATACCTGTGTCTGTTCTAGACATAGAGCACCACACAGCCTCATCTCTGTAAGCTACTGTTTTTTCTGACCAAGTTATTCTCTTCCACTGTAACATTCCCATAACTTCACTATACCAACTCTTGATCATATTACATATTAAAATATATTCTTTATTATTTCCAGTGAATTATCTGAGACTTTCAAGTACATTTTTAATTTTTAGGAAATTAAAATTGTTATTCTTTTTACATTACATCTTATAGTCTTCAGAGATCATGAATGGTTTGTTTTTTTTTTTTAAATACTGAATTTATTTTGGTGACTTAAAACAAGATGTAATTTATGTAACCATTTTGTGTTTTAAAGTAAAACCTCCTACATTTAATTAAGAATTTGAGTACAGGTTACTGTGCAAACAAAAGCTAACTATTCTAGGCTTAAATGAACTTGAAATAATGATTAAGTTTTCAACTGTCTGAAGTAGGTACAGCAACATTAAAGGGAAGGGACTAGTTAAACATCACTTTCGCTCCTAAACTATCAAGAGCTAAGATACATACAAATTTTATGGCAAGTAATCTAAAACTCCTCTAAAAATGATTAACTGTTATTCTATCCCACAAGAAAACCAATACAACAGATCTATCTAATTAGTTAAGACACCAGATACTCGTCATGCAGTTTCAGTGTCTAGTAGCAAACCTCTAGACCTTAAAGTTGTTTCACAATTTCTAAATACTTATTAATCACATTTTAAAAGGCTGATATCCACTCTAAACTACATATAGAAGGTACCAGAGTACATAATTATTAAGTGCAACCTGACAGCCTCCAAAGATTTCAATATATATGCAATATATAATGCATTACTTTCAAAAATAAAATTTCACACAGGGTGGGACAAATACCAAATATCTGAGTACTCTTACCTCTAGATAGTTGACATACATCAATCTATATTTTTCATATTAAAATTAAAATACTGATAAGAGTTGGCCCAAGGGACAAGTTATAATTTTAGTTTATCAAAAATTATCTGTAAAATGTAACCACTTGAAATTAAAAGAAAAAAAAAAACATTTTAGAATAGCTTTTCTCTCTCTCTCTCTTTTGAGATAGAATCTATGTTGCCCAGGTTGATCTTGATCTCTCAGGCTCAAGTGATCTTCATTTCTAGCCTTCAGAACAGATGCAATTATAGGCATGTGCCACCACATCCAGCCCCTGGGATAGTTTTTTTCAGTACCATCAAATTCTAGCAAAATACAGTTCATTGAAAAAACTTAGGTATTAGTTTTTAAAAAGATGTTCCGCTTTTTTTGTCTTCGCTTCGCTAGAGATCCAAAAGCATTTTGCTGTACAACTCTTGCTTTTCATAACTGAATTAATTATCTAACCATTAGAACTAAGTTATTACTAAAAACCCTCTAAATTGTTTATCACCATACCAGAGCCAGGAAGTTAAAAATAAAATAATTACTGACAATAGAAATGGCCTTTTAAAAACTATTATTTTTGTTATACTTGCATTTAAAAATTCATTCCTCATTTAACAAAAAATGACTTAAAATATATATTTCAAGTCTCATCTGGAAAGAATGTATATGATTTCATTTGAAAAATAATGAAGTTTCTACAAATATATGCAAGCTCTCTATATGAGTTGCAAATGTATCATCAGAATCTTCACATTTTAGTATTTTTATTTTTTTGGTGCTGGGGATTCAACTCAGTGCCCTCACATGAGCTAAGTATGCACTCTACCACTGAGCTATATTCCTAGACCCATATTTTAGCATTTCAAAGGGAGATTTTTGCTGCATTATGTGATTAAAGACAGTACTTTTACATGTAAAAATAATTTGCACTGAAAAACTCAAGCAAAAGTCTGATACTTTATCAAAATAAGATCAAAATGAGCAATAAAAATAGCAAAAGTTGTTACAAAAAATAGCAATTCCTATTTAAATTCCTGTTTATGCAGATTAAAAATGTTTATCAATTAACTACATCACACAGATTGCAGCATATTTGAAGATATAATATAGAAAGGTAACATGGGATATTTGAAATTCAAGCTGCACTTATCAAATAGTTTCATCCTGAGTCTTTGATGTCTTCAAAAATCCATTTGATAATAATGTATGCTAGTTATTTTTTGGTAGTATAATTCAAGGGTAGTTTTCTTTAAGTTACTCAATGCTGTTTATTCCTAAGTATGTGAAAATTACATATAAATATTTACTACACTTTTGGTTTTTCATAACACATGAGAGTGTATGAATTGAAAAGCTGATACTTTTTTCTTGTTGTACAAGTATATAAAGATGTTTTCTTAATTGAAAGTGCCTTAGATTTAATATTATTTTCACATTTTGAGTTATTTTAGAACAAATATAAAAGGTAAAAAGATTATCATAGATACTTAACTATTCCCATAAAATAAATCAAACCCACTGAAGGAACTATACAAGATCACTAAAGAATGTATCAGATTAATCATTTCCTCCTATAAATATTTTTTTATTTATTTTGTGTTTAGAAGTTGCAGTTTTAAGTACTATTAACAGAAAATACATAACAAAAGCTTCCTAACAAGTGAAAAAAATAATTATAAATGCTGGAAAAATTGGCTTCATTAACATATTTACAGACTTTTACTTAATACATACTCCTTTGGAAATTAATTATATGATATTTATACAAGCATTAACATCTCCAAATCACTCTGAGTAGTGAGTACTTCAGTTCTTTACTGTCTGTCCCCAAAATTGAAAGTCATTTCATTTCTGAAAGCCACAAGCAACAATTGTCTTCTGGTCAATCTGAGACACTGTTGACATACTGTTCTGTTCTTTCACCTAAAGATGCTTCTGTTGAGGAACTGTCCTTAGGCTGTTTCTTCTCTTTACTCTGATCTTCTTGCAGCTTCAGAATTATATTTCGAATTTCTTCTCTTTTTGTTCTCATTCTTGGGGGAGGAAACCAGTTTGATAAATTCATAGGTAGCTCAAAATTTAGTATGGGATTCTGAAAATGAAAGATTAAGTGTCTATTAGAAAATTATAATCAATAACATTTTAGCTTCAATTACAAAAACAGTCCAAAGTTAAAAATGAAAATATCAATTGAAGTCAATTTCCATGCATGTCTAAGTTTATCCAGATGGACCCAACTACTATGTATGACCAACCATAAAGATCTTAAAAAAAAAAAGAATTCATTCTTAATATAGGCATATTCAGATTCATATACATATATTAAGAAATTATGTACATCATAAATTTGTATCTAGTACAAATAAAAATAATTTTAAAAAAGGAAAGTATCAATATATATTTATTCATTACCTATCATATGCCAGGCAATATGCTGGGTACCAGAAATGTAAGATAATTTCTGTGTATATAGATCTTATAGTCTTGATTAAAGGCTGGCAAACTACAACCACTAAGCCAAATTCTGCATGTCCATTATTTTAATAAAGTTTTTTTTTTCTTTTCTTTTTGGCAATGCTGGATACCAAGCACAGGGCCTCCCCCTCATGCATGACAGGCAAGTGCTCTACCATTGAGTGACATCCCTAGCCCATGTTTTATTAGAATACAAACACATAATCTCATTCATATATGGTGTATGGGTGTAGAACTTAGAATAGCAGAGTGGCAACAAGAGATCGTATGGCTATATAGCCTAAAAAAAAAATACTTAACTTTCTTGTCCTTTATAAAAAGGTTTGTCAGCCCCAGGCCAGACAGAAAGATAATTCAATGATGAATACAACAAGTATTACGACATAAGTATAGAACACTATGAGAATAAATATCTAAGGGCTAATACTATTCTAGGAGAGTAAACCTAAAGAACAAGTAAACATTAGCCAGTCAAGAAAAGACAGAAGCAATAGTGAAGAGTATTACAATAAGAAATGTGTATTACAGCTTAGAGAAAAGAAAGGACAAGATACAAAATGAAAAACTGAGTAACTTTCTGCTGGCTGATATATAGAATGCTAGAATGACAATGCTCAGAAAATGAGGCTAAAGCTTAGATAGGTACTGGATCATACAGGTCATTTGAAACTTGTTGGTCTTTAACTCAAAAGCAACAAGAAGCCACTGAAATATTTAAGGCAGGACTGGAGAGAAGGAAAATACTCATTTGTGAAAGAACCATGGAGGCTGAGTGAAGCTCCAACAACCTTACAAATCTGCACCTTCTCTGAGTGCTATGCTTAGCTGTATCCTGAGCATTTCAGCTCTTTTTGGAAGCCTGGATGAAGCCATTGGATTACGAAACAATTTACTTGGAATGAACAGTGAACATTTTTGCTTTTATAAAGAAACACTAGCATGTATCTGGCTTTTTTTTTTCATGGCAATTTTAGGGCACACTCTTGAATGCAATAAAGCTGTGGTTGGATAAGGTTGAGTTGGTGCTGTCTCAGAGGTATAGAGGAGTCAAGCAACCACTGTAACGAACAACACCAGAGTCTCAGGGTTAGAGGGAATCTTATAACTGACTTATGCCTCTCAAGCATAGGAGAATGGATCATGCTGAAGGGGTATGGGGACACTAGGTATTCACTCTACCCGGGAGATGTGGTAGACCCTGGAAGCTGGGAGGCTTCTGTGACCCTTCTCTAGATGATAGTTCCTGAGGGAGAAAACTCTTTAGAATGGCTGCTTTACAATGGTTGTATGAACCCTTCTAGTGAATTTAGAGCACTTGTCATTATAAAATAGAAGTACAGGCAGTGAAGGGAAGATATTAGTAATAATAACAATATAATCATCATGGTGGCTACTAAAAAAAGTAACATGATTAGATTTGGGTTTTTGAAAACAATTATGAAAAAGAGAAGGCAGAAAGAATGGGAATATGAAACAGAAGAATGGGAATCAATACAGAAGCCTTCAAGAGTGGTGCTAGCACACTGGACTTGGAAAGAAACAGCAGGGACAAGGTAATGTATGCATTGATATCTAAGAGACAGTATTTTGTGACTCATCCACTGGACAGTGGGTGAAGAACTAAGGAGTCAAGATAACTAAGGAATATCTAAGGGAGAAATGTATGGTACTATTACTCTGAAGTTAAAGGAAGAGAGTGAAAAATTAATGGTCAACAATGTTAAATGGTTATGGGAAGTAAAGAACAATTTTAACATAAGGGTAAGGATAATGCCAGATATCAGAGATTTGAGGAGCAAGTATGAAATGGAGGCAGTAAATACAATTATTTTTCAAGAAATACATCTGTGTCCTGGTGTGGTGGTGCATTCCTGTAATCCTATCAGCTTAGGAAGCTGAGACAGGAGGATTGCAAGTTCAAAGCCAGCTTTAGCAAATTAGTGAGACCACGTATCTAAATAAAAAATAAAAAGGGCTGTGGATGTGGCTCGGTGGTTGGTTCAATCCCTGGTACAAAAAAAAAAAACAAAATCTGTGAAGGGGAGAAATGAGACAGTAGGAACTACAGGAGAGATTAGTTAAGGTGGAAAGAACCAGTGGACAGGACAGGTTGATCAGCACTGGATTTGGTGACCTGTAGGTCTTTTAAAAGTGTTCCAATTAGTACTGGGCATGGTGGAACATTCCTAAAATTCCAGAAACAGAAGGAAGGGGATTCCAAGTTTGAGGCCAGCCTGAGCCACTGAAGGAGAGCCAGTCTCAAAATTTAAATAGGGCTGGGGATATAGCTCAGTGGTAGAGAGCCTCTAGCTTTGATTCTCTGTATTGCAAAGAATTTTTTAAAAAATTCTCTAATTGTTAAGTTTTTCCTCCCTGGAATAATTTTTGAAACCACAGTTTTCAAACTCTAAAATAGTTGCTCACTATACAAAATAGTTGTTCATTATACAAAAAATAAAGTCAAATACACATTTCATTATCAATTATGTCAGATCCAAAAAACTAAAACTCACCTCGAAAAAACTCTCTACATACTGTAATACATATACACCACAATCACTAAAGTTGTTTTGCTGTGGTACTTTTGGATTAGAGCCTTTCATAACATCTTTAGAAAAACTTCTTTTGCTTCCCTTTTTAACTTCCCATTCCACTTCTAAATACCTGCAATAATGCATATGCAATAAATTATACACATATAAATATACAAACTGCCTCATCTCTAACAGAATACAAAACAAAGTGTGAGGTGCAATTTTGAACTTACTCTCTTAGAATTTTGACAACATTTGACCGAGAAGGGCCTCTGAGTGAATCCATAAGTAGGATACAAGGTCTGCAGAGTACAAATGACCAAAAATTGAATATTTCACAATGTTACAAAAGCATAAAAAGACTAATAGCATATTAACATAAAATTTTAAAACTTCAGAATTTACTTGTTTACCTCAGTAAATACCAGAAGAAAAATAAACTTTAGAGATACAAGCAGCCTAGTAATTAGGTATTGATGGTTATAGTAAACATTGAGTTGTAAAATATTAATGTAACCCTTGGTTATAAATATGTTACACTAAATTTCCATAGTTGATTCCTAATAACACTTTAAAAATTTAGCAGAAAAACAAAAGTATGAAAATTTGAACATTCACTCCACGTAAAAAAAACAAAAAAAAAAAACCCAGTGGGGCCATGTGAAAGTAGAAGGAAAATAACCCCATTAAAAAAAAATAAGGCCTATTACAAATATTAAGACAGATAACTATCACATAAAAGCAACGGTTTAGGGTGTGTGTGTGTGTGTGTGTGTGTGTATATGTTTTAAGATTCTACCACAGAACACTTAATTCAAATCCAATTTTCAAAGAACTTCAATTCTATACAACTATGTTGTAAACCCAAATAAGTACATGTAGTGCCAAATGTCCTGAAATAATAAGATCTAGACCACTCTTAGTTAAACTTTTTTTTGGGGGGATCTGGAGTAGACTTTCTTGCTGTGTGTGCTAAGGTTTTAACCCACGGCCTCAAGCATACTAAACCACATGCTCTACTCTTGAGCTACATCCCCTTGTCCTGAGGTATCTATCTGTGTTTACTTTTGTAAATTAAGTTTGCTTTTCAAAGTCTCCTATAGACAAAGTCAAAGGAGATTAAGTCTAGAAATAATTAAATTTGGGATCTCTGGAGAGACTTCAAAACACACATGTACTTCTGAAAACTAACAGTGATTTACTCTCATTTGGGGTTCCTATATGAAATTTATCCCTTAGTGCTGATGTGACTCACTCCATGGCCCTGATGTAGGAGTTACGGAACCAGTGTAAACTCCAAACCTGTGTTAACTGTTTTGACATGTGTTTTCTACTCCAAAACACAGTATACTAAAAAGAATAATGGTTAACTATTGAGACATATATGTATATCCATAGATGAAGAGTTTAGAAAAATGGGCAAATGGGGGACTGAAATAATTACTCATTCTCCCTTCCTTTATCCCTGGTGGCACACCCCACTTTTCCTCAATGATCCTGACAGCATTTGTGAATTATACTTAAATATTTGCTTAAGCAAAAACTATTTAAATAACATCATATAGTGTACAAGACATAGTTATTGCTTACTGTTTACAGATAGTAGGCTTTAAATGCCACTGTCCTATTTCTGAATTGCAATTGTCATCAGCAAGGAATCCATCATCGCTGCTATCATCCTATAAGAGACAGCACACTATTAGTACTTAAAATATGGATTTCAAATTAGGGATGCTCAACCTGTATATATTGGGAAAAAAACATCTACAGTCATTCGTTGTTAACCAAGGGACATCACAAAAAAAAAAAATGTGTTTTCTTGATTTGTATTTCTCTAATTACTAGAGATGTTGAACATTTTTTCATATATTTGTTGACTGTATATCTTCTTCTGAGACATGTATGTTCAGCTCCTTAGCCCATTTATTGATTGGGTTGTTTGATTTTGGGGTATTAAGTTTTTTGAGTTCCTTTATATATTCTGGAAATTAGTGCTCTATCTGATGTGCATGTGGCAAAAATTTGATCCCAAAATGTAGGCTCTCAATTCACCTCACTGATAGTTTCTTTTGTTGAGAAGGAACGTTTTTAGTTTGAATCCATCCCATTTATTGATTTATGATTTCATTTCTTGGACTTTAGGAGTACTCTAAGATTTCATCTCACTCTGGTCAGGAATGGCCATTATCAAGAATAAAAACAACAATAAGTGTTGGTGAGGATGTGGGGGGAAAGGCACACTCATATATTGCTGGTGGGACTGCAAACTGGTGCAGCTAGAAAAGCAGTATGGAGATTCCTTAGAAAACTTGGAATGGAATCACCATTTGACCCAGCTATCCCACCCCTTGCTCTACACCCAAAGGACTTAAAAACAGCATACTACAGTGACGAAGCTACATCAATGTTCATAGCAGCACAATTCACAATAGCTAAATTGGGGAACCAACCTAGATGCCCTTCCATAGATGAATGAATAAAGCAACTATGATATTTATACATAATGGAATATTACTCAGCAATAAAAGAGAATATAAAATTATGGCATTTGCAGGTAAATGAATGGAGTTGGAGAATATCATGCTAAGTGAAGTAAGCCAATCCCCAAAAACCAAAGGCCAAATGTTTTTTCTGTTAAGGAGATGTTAATCCATAATGGGGGTCGGAGAGCAGGCATGGGATGAGTGGAAGAATTTTGGATGGGGCAAAGGTGAGAGCAGGAGGGGCATGGGAGTAGGAAAGATGGTGGAATGAGACGGACATCATTACCCTAGGTACACGTATAACTGCATGAATGATGTGACCCTACTTTTGGTACAATCAGAGAAGTCAAAAATTGTGCTCCATTTGTGTACAATGAATCAAAGAGCATTCTGCTGTCATGTATAACTGATTAGAACAAATAAGTTAAAAAAATAATTTTAAAAAGTGCAAAAAAAGTGCTTTCTTGGTTTGCTAGTAGTAGATTAAGCAAAAAGAAAAAAATAGTACAGTATGAAGCAACCTTTACTTTTATGTAAACAAAGTTTGTCCTAACAACTAAAGAAAGGTCAAAAAAATAAATAATAATTGGCTGTAGGGTGCTTATGATTTTTTAATATAAGGTTCTATTTAATTGAAACTATAAACAACAAAAAAACCCCATACACTTCTTAATATTCATATTGGATATTAGAATTCACTTATGTTCTGCTCTTGTCAAGATACATATACATTAAATTAAAAGAAAAAAATCACTGGAGACACTTCAGAGAGATAATATTTCTATGCTCATATACTACATCATTGAAAATTTAAACATTTTCCTGTTGAATGTCAAGTTTCTACAAAGTATGACCCAATAATCCTTTGAAAGAGGAAGTAGGATAGAAGGTGTTAGCTGGGTTTTGGTAAGAGAAATAAAACATTTTTTTTGGTGGCACTGGGATTGCTTAAATCCAATGGCACTCTACCACTGAACCATATCCCCAACTTATTACTCTCTATATTAATTTATATAGAGACAAGGTCTCATTAAGTTACTAAGGCTGGTTTTCAGCTGTGATCCTCCTGCCTTGTCCCCCAGAGTTGCTGGGATTACTGGTGTATGCCACCATGCCCAGATGAGAATTAATTTTATATTAAAACTTTCAGAGGTAATGTTAGGGTCAGCCCAGATCAGAGTGGCAAGACAACAGCAGTACTAATACATTTATCCTGGGAACCTTTGACTTGAAACCTAAATTTGTGTTTGGAGGTATGACCCAAATTTCAGAAGCCATGATGAGTTTTTACTGGTTGAAGGACCTGCTTACATGATCCTAAAGAAAAACTTTAGATAAAACAGAATATTTTTCCAGGCTTTCAGTTTTACCTGATTATCTTGATCTTCTGAGAAGTCAATTAGTTCATCCTCAAGCATTTTATTACCTTCAGCTGATTCATCACCATAGCTTAGTCTGATTTTGCTTAAGCCATCTGTATCAACAAGAAACATATATTAAAAAAGATCATCATGCCTATAACTCATAAGATATAATGCTAAAATTAATGCTCATAGTTAATCAATGATATAGTAGTTCAATGATATAATAGTTAAGGATATAAAATCCATTTTATCATGTAATCTCACAAATAAAAAGCAAGTTATTTTAACTGACATATCAATTACCAAATTGTTTCTACTACTTAGACCCTGAAACTCATTAAAATTTAAAAACTAGGTATCAGTTATGATTAAACGTACACATACTTAAAATACATAATGAATGAATATATGTAGATAAACATTGTTGTACTAGGTAGTCCAGATATTTTAAACTCATAATAGAAGTTACAACAATCTGAAAATAATATAAATGCTAAATAACAAAACCAGCAAACTTTAGAACATAAAATAATGTATAATTTTAAAATTAAAACTGTGAAAATATAAAAAATTATACAATAAATGTAAAAAAATTGATTAAAATAAAGCACCACATAGAGAAAAACTACAATGACTACTTTAATGGGTGTTTTTCAAGAAACTAAATCATTAAATCAACTCTTTTGCTGACTGAAAAAAAAAAATTATTTACATAAAACATTTCAAAGAAATATAAGATGTAGATGAAAGCAATTAAGCCCAAGTCAGGGATTTTAATACCAAATATATCAATATTGTTTAATTCAGAGCACAGCATTTACAAAATTTAGAAAGCATGACTTCTGGGTATTTTAGATAAAGTTTATTTTAGTATAAGTTTAGTTTTAGTATAAGAGGTCAAAATATTAATATAAAAATGTTGGGAAGGAAGCAAAATGAAATGTACTCCTGAAAAGACACAAAAGTCTAAATATTATTAAATGTACACATACCTAAAATATTATGATCAGTTATTATTAAAATAACTATTCAAACATAATGGTAAACCATTTTGTTATACAAACCATAATCTCCTCATCTTATCTTTTTCAAAACTGCATTTTTATGTTTGTTTAAAGTTAAAACACCTTTATTTGAATAATATTTGCCCAAAATTTGCCCAAACCCTCTGGCAATTAAGAATCAGTAAATCACAATCAGGTTATTAGCAGCAAGTCATTCTTATCTACAGTCATATGAATATTTACCTTACACCAATTAAATTGTATGTGCATTTCAAAAACAAAATAAATTAAATAATTCATTTAATTCCCTCCTTTATTACTGTCAATAAACAAATGACCTGGAATAAATAAATGGTAGTAATTCAATCAGTTTTTCTTTTTTTGGTACCAGGGATTGAACCCAGCAGCACTTAACCATTGAGACACATCCCCAACCCTTTTTTGTTCCCATATTTTTTACTTTTTGGACAGGGTTTTGCCAAGTTGTTCAGGATCTCACTGAGTTGCTGAGGCTGAATTTGAACTCAGAAATCTGCCTGAGCCTCCCTAGCTCCTGGGATTACAGGCATGTGCCACCATGCTGGGCTCAATCAATCTTTCTATCAATAAATGTAAGTTCCTGAGAGTTTCTCATAGTGAGACCATCTGAAGATGATTTCGAGTCTCAAGTTTAAACACATTTCATGTACCCTAGCAAGTTAACTATTTCATATGGTGCTCAACTGAAAAAATAGCAAGTGCTTTTCACACACAGACTTAAAAATCCTAATATCTGGGATTAGATATAATTCTATTTACATACAACTGCACTTTGTCTGACATTAGTAGTCAATACTGGTAAATATGTCTTTGATAGCTAAAATTATGTTAAAACTGTCTAAAATACACAATTTAAATCCTGTTTAATATGCTATCATTGTATATAGAACAGACTGCTTAAGCATCCTTTCTGAGGTGGTTGGCAAAGGCACATCTAAAGAGCACTCTTATTTAATGTACTTTTGGGTAATGATGCATCGGAAATATCTGATTAAAACTATAGAACCTCATTACCCAAGTGTGCAGAGACCCACTTTAGAGCACTATTTCAAACTGTGGGACACTATCAATCCTGGACTAAAGCAAGCACTAAGAAAATAGTACAGGTGTTATCACAAATACAAAAATGAAAAATCAATATTCTGTGAAACACTTGTTTCATAAGCCTTTGATTGGGGATATAACTCAGTGGAAGAACATTCACCTAGCATATGTAAGGCCTTGGATTCAATCCCCTACACCACAAGAGTGAAAAAACAAAAAAGACGAAACTCTCTACCCTTCAGCTATCATTTGCCTCTCCCCCCATTCCCGCTTCCCTCCCAAGAAGATATAATTGGTGTCGGTGCACATATACTGAAAACAAAACAAATGCACTAACTATAATTAAAAAATGAATGGGATAAACAGATATTAATACATGAAACATACTTTAATTTTGGTCCTCATTAGAATTTTTTATGTTATTCACTCAAATTTTAACTGGCTATTCAACTTGAGCAGAACTTTAATTTGTAGGAGAGGGCACTAGGAATCTGTGGAGTTTGTGTATTAAAAAGCCCTGAGCTTTATTTACATTGCTCTTTTTTTTTTTTAAAGAGAGAGTGAGAGAGGAGAGAGAGAGAGAGAGAGAGAGAGAGAGAGAGAGAGAGAGAATTTTTAATATTTATTTTTTAGTTCTCGGCGGACACAACATCTTTGTTGGTATGTGGTGCTGAGGATCGAACCCGGGTCGCATGCATGCCAGGCGAGTGCGCTACCGCTTGAGCCACATCCCCAGCCCCTACATTGCTCTTTAATTCATTTCACATTAAAGTAATTTTGGTTAACTCATCAAAGGAATACCTTCTCTTGTGTTCCTTTCTTAAGAGGATCCTTGCTGAGGATCAAGCCCATGGGTTTGTACTTAACCACTAAAATATTTCCCCTGGCCTCTCTTTTTAATAGTACTGAAATAAAATTCATATAACTTTCAATCACTTAATGCATATAATCCAGTGTTTTTCATAGTTAGCCCTCTGTATCCACGGGTTCTCTGTTGATTTAACTAATTATAGATCAAAAATATTTAAAAATATTTTTACTGTACATGTATGGATTTTTTTCCTTGTCATTATTCTCTAAATACAGTATAACAACTATGTACACAACATTTATATTGTATTACATAATGTAATTCAACATACTTACTGTAGTAAAGTATACTTTAAGAGATGCTTTAAAGTATAGGGGAGTAAGTGCACAACTTATATGCAAATATGCCACTTCATTTAAAGGACTTGAGATTCCATAGATTTGGGTGTACTTGGGGGAAAGCAAGAAGATCGGTAACCAATTCTCCATGGATACCAGAGGATAACTGGTATCATACATTTGTACAAGTATCATTGCAATCAATGCTGCCAACCCTACCCCTGCATCCCTACAGAATAAATCCAGGGCCTCAGGCATGCAAGGCAGGCACTCTACCCCTGAGTTACATGTCCAATCCCTACAATCAAGTTTAAAACCTCAAAAAGAAAAAAACCCAGTACTCAATAGCTTTCATTTACCATTGCCACATTCCTGTCCTTGACTACTACCAAAAAAAAAAAAAAAAAAAAAAAAAGTCCTAAGCAGTCAATGTCTATGCTACAGATTTTCCTGTTCTGGAGATTTCAAATAAATGAGTAGTTTTATCCTCAAGTATTAAACCACTGAAATTGAAAAATAATAGGCAAGCATTTTGCCTACTTTTATTCTATTTCCTGACTAATGAAATAAGACTGGAAAATGAGCTAGAAAAGTATTTATCTGCTTGGCCTCTGTTGAACTTTCCTGCATATTTTCCTTTTCTGCTTTTTCTCTCTCAAAGGTAAATTACTCCAGAGTTGAAATCAACTTTATGCAGCTTAGTAGGCCCAACAAATCAAAATATTCTTACAAGAGCTCAACAAAAGTTTCTGACTCACAAAATAATACAAGCTGGTAGAAGTACCAAGAGTATGTTCAGCACTCATAATTTTCAATATGTTCTTTCTGAATCCACATAATTTTTTCTATGGCCTATACCGCATATTTTTTCCCATCCAAACAAAATATATTAAATCTATTTTCATTTTAATAAATCTGCAAGGCACACACTATATCATATTATGGGTTTTATGGAACAGACTTACAAATCTTTTTTAAATTGACACATAGCACTTGTACATATTCTTAGGATTCTACACATTTTTGTAGCTCAATGGTAAAGTAAAGCATTTTCCTCACATGCATAAGGCCTTGGGTTTGTTCACCAGGACTAAAAAAAGATTTGTACATATTTATGGGATAACATGTGATATGTTGATAGAGGTATACTTTTTGTAGTGTTTAAATTAAGATATAGAATGGACTCTTGTTCATTGGAAAGAAAATTATATAACTGACTTAATACAAAATTTAAGAATTTAAAGAGAATTTTTAGATTCTTATGAGAGAAGCTGGAAATATGCAACTTACTCAAGGAGAAGAAAATCAATTTATTAGAGATGATGAGAAATAAAAAGGTAGAAGTTGGGGTTGGGGGTATAGCTCAGTGGCAGAGCACTTGCCTAGCATGTTTGATCAAACTTTCCAGGTTTAATCCCTAGCACTTTAACAAACAAACAAAAGCAGAAGTTGGAGTGGTGCCCCTCTTCCTATTTAAAATAGTAAAGAATGAAGAATGAAGCTTCAATAGCTTACAGGAGAAAAGCTTTATTCTTTTTTTTTTTTTTTTTTTTTTTTTTGGTACTGGGGATTGAATCCAGGGGTGCTTAATCCCTGAGCCACATCCCAACCCTTTTTAAATATTTTATTAGACAGGGTCTCACTGAGTCATTAAGCCCCTGTAAGTTGCCGAGGCTGGCTTTGAACTCATGATCCTCCTGCCACAACTTCCCGAACTGCTGGGATCATAGGCATGCACCCAGCTAAAGCTTTAATTTTTGCTTCTGGCCACTCGTACTCAATTCACCAGGTCTGTAAATTGAGAATAATGAATTTATTAGCTTTATAAATCTAGGACTATACAACTACTGTTTATTTTGAATACAGTAAATCTCCTATGAAATTTCATAAGTGGAAAAATAAAAACCTTGAACATGCTGAGTAACCCTTATCTGAAATGTTTGGAACCAGAATTACACACAGCCTGAAGGTAATTTTAAACAACATTTAATATATCTGTATTTTAACTGGAACCATCACAAGGTCAGGTATAGAAATTTTCCATTTGTTGTATAATGTTTCAGATTTTGAAGCATTTAATATTTCAGACTAGGGATACGTAACCTATTCTACAATTTCAAAACTGCACTTGTAGAGGAAAAGGGAGGAGAATGACTATTAAAGAAGCACAAGGAGATTTTCTGGAGTGATGAAAAGGTTTTAAATTTTGGTTGCGGTAGTGATTATATGACAGTATACAATCACACAGCTCAAGCTATATTGATACAATGAGTGAATGTTATTCTAAGTGTAATATATATCAATAAACCGGACTTTTAAAAATCTGATTGTTTTAAGCCCTATTCTGGATTCTTTTATTCTTTCAGAACACAGAAATACATACCTGGATGATGCACAGAACTCAAACATTCATTCTGTAGGCCATTCTCATTTTTAGTCCTATCAACTACTTTCTGGCATGCAGATTCTCCTTTATTGGATTCTTCATTTTCACTTGCAGTATGATTTATTTTTTTCACACTACATTTCACACTGCATATGTTTCTCCGATAACAAGGGTCACTTTCTTCCTGTCCAGCACTTGAATCAGTTACAGCTAGGCAATGTTTTTTATTTAGCATCTTCTTAATTACAGGCTTGGCAGAAGAGTTTTGTGAACAACTGTCCATTTCACTGGCAGAAGGAGAAGAAATACAACTATCTTCTATAGTTGAACTTTTTTGTATGACTGCATTTTCATGGTAATGAGGATTAGGTTCATACTTTGGTTTTTCCAAACCAGGGAAACACACAACAGCCAAAAACCAGTGTGCGCTGTAAAAAACAAATGAAACTACTAAATATGTTATTAGGAACGTTTATTATATTCGGTAGTAAATACCAATTAATTGTTTTTTTCTAAAGCTTTTGTGAACAAATGTAACAATGCTAATTTTTTTCAATTCTCAAATCATTTATACCTGTTTTCATGTGTATGTATGACCACTGTTAACAATACAATGTCTATTCAAAAATAACACAAATTTTTATTAAAACCATGTAGCCTAATATATATATATATATATATATATATTTTTTTTTTTTTTTTTTTTTTTTTTGAGGGGGATAACAAGGATTGAAGTCAGGGGCACTTGACCACTGAGCCACATGCCCAGCCCCATTTTGTATTTTATTTAGATACAGGGTCTCACTGAGTTCCTTAGCACCTCGCATTTGCTGAGGCTGGTTGAGCTGCTGGGATTACGGGTATGTGTCACTGTGCCTGGCTCTAAATTCACTTGTTTTTTTTTTTTTAATTTGTTTTTTAGTTGTACATGGACAAAATATTTTTATTTATTTTTATGCGGTGCTGAGGATCAAACCCAGTGCCTCGCATATATGAGGCACACGCTGTAATGCTGAGCTATAGCCCCAGCCCCTGAATTCACTTTTAAACAATCTTCTGATCTGCTTCTTGTTTTTAAAATGAAAAATTCCTTTTAAAAACCCTTCATCAGGCTGGGGTTGTGGCTCAGTGGTAGAGTGGTTGCCTCTCATATGTGAGGCATTGGGTTCGATCCTTAGTAGCACATAAAAATAAACAAACAAGGGGCTGGGGTTGTGGCTCAGCGGGAGAGCACTTGCCTAGCATGTGCGAGGCCCTGGGTTCGATCCTCAGCACCACATAAAAATAAATAAATAAATAAAGGTATTATGTCCAACTACAATTAAAAAATGAAAATATTAAAAAATAAACATTATTGTGTCCATTTAAAAAATTTTTTTGTCTGTTTTTATTATTAATAAGTAGGAAGGAAAATATGTATATGAATAATCCTTTGTTTCATGCTATATTGAAATGTATCTACTCTAGTCATTGTTACAAAATTTCAAGCATTAATAAAGAATTCCAGCCATCAAGTAGATGCTGGCATGTTGCTGAATTCTGGTATCACAGCTCCCATAGAGTACAGATCCTACCTAAGTAAGAAACTGTACCTTCCTGGCTCATATTCATTAAACTAACAAATTGTTCTGAAAAACATTATTTAGTAGGGAAAGGGATATGTGTTGGGATATAATGAACAGTCTATATAGATAGATATTAGAGAACTTAATAGATAAGCACAATATCTCTCATTTGATAGGGTGTTTGATAAATTTTGGTGAATCAAAAAATAAGTACTTTGAATGGAAAAAAGTTATTCCACATTCTCATTCCTGCAAAATGCTAGATTATCCCAAGCTAGTACTAAGAAACAGCACTATGTCTTCACCTGACAGGATCCAGTAGAAAGGTCATAAAGACTTGCTTCATTATCAGTAAATCAAATGCCAGATGGATGAATGTTTTTTTCCTGTTCTTAATTATTAATTCTTAATATAGATTTAGATAAAGACTAGGGCAGTAGAAAGAACACACCAACTTTCTCATTTCAATCTAGGACACAGATGACTATAGGGCACATCTCAGTTTTAGAATGTTAATAGGCTGAAAAATGTGTTTGAAAAATTGATGAATATGGTGTAACATGGTGTTCAACCTACAGCTATAATCTTAGCCTGTTATTTATTTTTTTTAAACATTTCTTAACTTTGTCAGTGTAGATAAGCTTTGATTTCTGTTGCCTCTCCTAAAAACTATGGAAAATAATCCTTTTTTGCTGAAAGGAGAAAGCTGAATCAGATGATCACTTATAATCTCAAAGAACCAAGGTTGCTTTTATAAACCATTTTATTTTTTAGTTAAAAAAATTTTGCTTTTTGTCTATTAGTAACTGAATCAAGGGGCATTTTATACCCCTGAGCTACATTCCCAGCCACCACCATCCCCTTTACAAAAATCTGAGAAAGGGTCTAAGTTGCTAAGTTTGGCCTTGATCTTGTGATCCTCTTGCCTCAGCTTCCCTAGTCATTGGAATTATAGACAGGCATATACCACCGCACCCAGCTTATGAGCCATTTTAATAGTAGCTACATTAACCTTAAATTACCAATGGGAGAGAGGCTGAACAAGGCAATTTCACTTATCTTAAATTGAACTATATCCAAATATCAAATCTTTATTCCTTGACAATAACTATAGCAGTTTTTAACAGTTTATAAACTTAGTGGCATTAACTCTCTGAAAAACAAAACAGGGGCCTTGTGATTTATAGGCTTTTTTTTTTTTTCATCTATAAAAGGTATATTCCTCTTATGAAATCCTTTAGTGGCCCTTCATCTTTACTCATTCTTCTCTCACCAGGAAGATTAGAAGCACTGACAGTAGTTTCCATACACAGATATAGTGACTAAAAGGGATATGCCTATGTCCCTAAATTATATGTGACTCAAATTGTACTTCTATTTTAAATATATAATTCATTTCTCACAAATAACTTTCTTTCTTACTAGTACCTCATGTGTTACTTACATAATAAATTTAAAGAAAATTTATCTTGGAGAGAATGAAGAAATTAATGTTCAGTTAGTTTTAAATTTTGTTATAAGATTACAACTTAAAATATATGTGTGTGTGTGTATATATACACACACACACATATATATATGTATATATATGTTCTGACCTAGGTTATCTGTCTTTGCTTGGGCTACAATGTAGAGCACACAGGCCTCATAATTAAAACATTTTTCTTTTTGGGGGGTGACAGGGATCTAACTCAGGACCTTTTAAATGCTAGTCAACTGCTCTACCATTGAGGTATACCTTAAGCCCCTAAAATACAATTTATTTTAATTAGTTAATTAATATATTCATGTTTTGGAGACATGATCTCACACTGTTGCCCAAGCAGGCCTTAAATTCCTGAACTCTTGTGATCATCCTACCTCAGTCTCTTAAGAGGATGGGAATATAGGTGTATATCACTAAAACAGATTTTAAATCTGTTTTTCAAAGAAACAAAAGGAAAACAAAGCATATTCAGAAGATAGACTGGCACAGCTAGGCTTATTAACATAAACAATATCAGTCGAGTTTACTCAAACCACGATAAAAATAACACAAAGTAAGGCCATAATTTGTCTAGGCAGGGGAGAACGCTAGGTTAAAGTACAATCCACAAAATAGCAAACATCTCCCTCTTTTACTAAATAAGTGAATGCTACTTCATTACCCAAGAAAACTACCTCAGACTCTCCCCTCAACCAAAGCCCAAATTCTCTTATACTTTCTTTTAATGAGAGACCACAGAATTGCTGATGGTTTATTTCTCCCAAGTTATTTGACTTCAGGTAAATTTCCAGTGGTCTTTGGCTGAAAAGCATAGGAAAACAAAAGCGAGAGCAAGAGAGAAATACAAAAAAACTCAATCTGAGACAGGAGGATTATATTTAAGACCAGTCTGGGCAACTTAGGGAGACTATCTCAAAATAAAATTTAAAAAGGGCTGAGGATGTAGTTTAGTGACAGAGCACTGACATAGTATGTAAGACTCTGGGTTAAACCCACAGTAAAACACACACACACACACACACACACACACACACACACACACACATATACACACTCACTCACTCATTCACACACCAAACCACCACCACCTTGGAAGTCTGAATTTGTATTAAAATTCTATTTTACATATCAATGCCTCTATGGTCAAGGGAGATATACAGGGATGATAATACAAAGTACTTATGCATCTCCATTTACTTAGAAAACTGTTTCAAATAGCATGATTTTCAATTTGATCAAATGCCATTAATCCAACCACCTTCCTCTTTGGTTAAAAGCAAATGTGTGTTTTAAAATATTCAAATCCATCTATGTAACTAAACATCCTTTGGTGTTAACATTTTCTCTACCACAAGCATCACTGTTTTTGTTTGAATGACTTTACTCTGCATTGATCTATAAAAAATATTAGAAAGGTATCTATCTTTTTTTTTTTTTAACAAAATTCAGTACCTGGGAAACTGCATTAATTTTTATAAAACAGGCATATTCAATACTTATGACTAGTTTCAAAAAGCGGTTTTAAAATGGATGAATTCTTTACATTCTAAACACATATTTAAAAAGTACCATCACATTGACAAAAAATTTTTACTCACGCTTCATTGAGGGGTACAAAAATAAAATCCTTCTCAAAAATATCTACATGCCGGGTCCATGTTTTTACTCTCCCATGCCGTTTTTGTTGTATTCTGTAAGAAAGATAAACTATAAGCTTCTGAATTGTCTCAATGTTTTAGCTTATATGCAGTGATTTACAAATTATGTAGATTCACATATAACAGCTTCAAAAATTGTATAAGACAGTTTAAGAAGCTGGGAAAAGAAAATAGAACATCTTAGATAAAATGATAAAGGCATGAAACTGCCCATCATTGAATATGGAGGAAAGAGATATTTAATTCCTATTGGCATAGCCTAGGGGCTCCAATAATTCTCTTGCCTGGACTTCTGTCTCTACTTTTTTTATTATGCAAAACTGGTACTAGCAGCTGTACAGTGAGGGGCAGGCATAAGAGCATGATTTATGGTAACTAAGGAGAAGAAAGCAGGAAAAGCAGCATCAACTGACATTAGATGAAGCAGGATAGATTATGAGCACAGGTCAAAAATCAATGACTATCAACAACTCTAAAATGCAAATTAGGAATTGTTAAAATAGGAAATATTTATATTATACACAGCAGCAATCAATTCAAGACATTAAACAGTTAAGTGAGTATGTACAACTCCTGTGTGTACCTATTTGACCTATTACCAGTCAAGAATTAGAGCTGGATGCCATCACTATAAGGAGAGGAATTATAAGTAAAATAACTCAGATGTTAACTTGTCTATGAAGAACCATCCAAATAACTTATTTAAAGTACAGATTCACAGGTTTCTCTTAGATATTATAGATGGAAGAGCTAGAGTAAAACAGAGCAATCTGCATCTAAGCAATTTTTAAAATTCAGTCATATTTGGAAAGCACTATTCTTGATATTACACCCATAACATTTATAAATTCTAGGTATTCTGGGGATATTAGAATATTATTGATTACATTAATCTTACAAACTAGTAATAGTAATAAGTGATGTGGATTCAGTAAGAAATTTAAGAAAAATTGTACCCTAGAATTAGTGCAGGATTATTTTAAGGCAGTTAAACACAAATCTGTAAAGAATGAAAATAAACCTATTTGATGACTCTCCTGGCTGTACAATTTAGAAAATAAGCAAGTAAATTGCAGAGATTTCTATTTTCTTTTAAATACTATGGCACTCCATTCCACATTCATGAATTCAACCAAGGACAGAAAATATTCTGGGGAAAAAATTGCATCCGTACTGAACATGTATATATATATTTTTTTCCTTGACATTATCACCTGAAGAATATAATGACTATAAATAGCATATTACATTATCATTAGAGATGATTTAAAGTATACAGAGGATGTGCCATAGGTTATATGCAAATACTGCACAATTTTACATACTTGACCATCTCCAGATATGGGTATCTGCATGTGGGGTAGGGGAAATCTGAAACTCCCATGGATACTGATTGATAACTGTTAAATGATTTTTTTACAAAATTAAAATTGAATCTTATTACACCTGTTAAAATATTTTCAGTCTGACTTACGACAGATTGGTTGTTTCATGATTTCTCCTCTCTCTCTGATTAAGGCGTTTATAGAAAAAAGAACTGAATATATGAATTCGGTCAGCTTCTTCTTTCTTCAGTTTTTCAAGCACCAAATATCTATTTTAAGCAAAAATAATTTCGATGTAATAATTTAATTCATATTAAAATTAATCAGTCATGCAGTAATAAAATATTTATTTAGCTACCATTAAACTCTATTCCTTAGAAATGAACAAACTTACTGGCAAACTTTTGGACAATGATTATGACCAGATTATGTTTGGATAATGAAAAATAGTATTTTAGAGTAATATTATGACTTGAAAGATATAATAATTTAAAATTAAGGATACACTTTAAATCAAAGAGTAAAGAAAGCATATGTCCACGCAAAATTTATACATGAACATTAGCAGCAGCGCTGTTCAAAAACTGTCCAAAACTGTAAATGATACCGGACACGTCAGCACACGCCTGTAATCCCAGCAGCTCAGGAGGCTGAGATAGGAGGAACATAAGTTCACCGCCAGTCTCAGCAAAAGCGAGGTGCTAAGCAACCCAGTGAGACCCTGTCTCTAAATACAATAAAAAATAGGGCTGGGGAACGTGGCTCAGTGGTTACGTGCCCCTGAATTCAATCCCTGGTACAAAAAAAAAAAAAAAAAAAAAAAAAAAGTAAATGACAGAATTGCCTATCAAATAATGAATGGAAAAATAAAATGTATATGGAATAATATTCAACAATAAAACGAAACAAAGTGGTAATACACATGACAACAGAGAATAACCTTAAAAGCATGCTAAGTAAAAGAAACTACTTGTTAAGAACCACATATTATATGCTCCCATTTACATAAAAATTCCAGAATTGCAAATCCATTAACAGAGAGAAGACTGGTGGTTACCTTAGGCCTTTGGTAGGTTGAAAAAAAAACCAGGCAGTAACTACTAACAGGTACTGGGGTTTCTCTTTTGGATAATGAGAATGTTCAGATGTTGACTGTGGTGAGAGTTTTATAATTTTCAAATATAATAAAAAAAATAACTGAACTATAGACTTTAGAAGGGTGATTTGCAGGGTATGTGGACTGTACTTCAATAATTATTTTAATACTATTCATTGCATTTTAAACAGTTTAGTTAATCAATCTTAAAGACTCAACTATATACTACTTTTTATGAAAATAAAAGACACAAAGAATCCTGGCAGTGGTGAGGTTATCGACAATGTCTCTTTTATATGAAAACAAATTGAAATGCTCCTTTATGTTGCAAAGGGAAATTGTTATAATAAATTTATTTGTTTCATACTTTCTCATAGGAGCTATGCAATCAAGCTATGGCCACATTCATTTTACTCAAGTGAAGATAGTCTAATTGCCTTGTGAAGTCTTACACAGAAACACCAAATGCTTAAGAGGTGTGTTCTCTCAGAGGGCAGGCACAGTTTTGAAACCTTTTACTTTTATAATTCCAAAGCTCAAGTTCTAATGAAAAGGAAATAACGTAAAATATTTCTTATATTCAAGCAACTCAGTGTGCCCCTACAAAACAATAAGTTCATGACACAAAGTAAACTGATTATTATTTCTGCAATAATATACTCAGAAAGCAATGTGTACTAACTTAGCTCTAAGTTCAGGAGCTAAACCACAGAGGGGGAACTATTTTACTTTTGCTGGACCAAATCACAATGACTACTTTATAAAACTGAACTGAATAAACAAAGAGAAAATTCAACTTAAAATGTAAAGTTGGGCTGGGGATGTGGCTCAAGCGGTAGCGCACTCGCCTGGCAT
The DNA here is from genome assembly GCF_964194105.1 of Spermophilus citellus. Lineage (NCBI taxonomy): Eukaryota > Metazoa > Chordata > Mammalia > Rodentia > Sciuridae > Spermophilus > Spermophilus citellus. The sequence continues at coordinate 86,249,721 of NC_138186.1, read as the reverse complement.
GCATGCGGTGCTGGGTTCGATCCTCAGCACCACGTACAAATAAAGATGTTGTGTCTGCCAAAAACTGAAAAATAAATATTAAAAAATTCTCTCTAAAAAAAAATGTAAAGTTATTTGTGATTAAAAGAAAACTAACTACTTCATATATAAACAAATTGTTGTCTTTTAAAGAAACTAGTTTTGTCTTTCAGTTTTAACTCTGAACTACCCATAAATAATTGTGTATACAGTTCTGGTTGTTTTAAATATACATGTATTATAATTATTGATTTTAATAAGAACTTATGTTTCAGTTTATAATTAAAGACAAAATCCAAGTTTACTGGAAAAAAAAAAAACCCTTGGCCTTTTCTTCCATTTGGGTACATTAATGCACATCAGTGCATAAGCCATTTTAATATTGACTGTTGTGGTCAAATAGTTCACACTATCTCAAAAAGTACAAAATCTGTAATAACAAGATAACATTTAATTTTAACATTTGAAAATGATTTTAAGGTTAATCTACAACTACACGAAAGTGATTTTCTAAGTATTTTTATTAAAATAATCCTTTTTCTCTGCATCGTATTAACATTTCCCAGATGCCATGTTTTCCTGCTTCTTGAAAAGTTGGCAAACTTTGTTTAAAAGTTTGTTTCTAATTTGTAGAGCTAGAAATAGAGAAGAATGAAGAGCTCTGACATCAGGAAGACTTATTCATTTTAATAGTAAAGCTTCCTTTTAATTTCACTTCTAAGAATGTCATGAGAGAAATATCAATAGGTTATTTAAAAATAATTATTTTTAATTTTAATCTTTATTAGGACTATGCTTGTATCAGAGAAGGCAGACTAAGTTTAACTATATGAAATCTGTCTTAAAGCCTAACTAAAATATGAGGAGAGTCCTGAAATATAATAATGATTATATCTTAAAAAGTGTAATTATTTCTGTATGAAATAGACAAAACAGAACATAAACAAAATACAGGAAGGAGTTCAACTATTTTTTAAATTCCACTATATGTTTTAAAAAACAAATATAAAGACCCAGATTAAAAGTAAAGGGATGAAAATGTGTACACCATGCAAATGCAAATTAAAAGAACCTGGAAGAGCTATATTCACATTTTGAACAAAGCTCTTAAAAACAAGGAAGATTATCAGGGAGAAAGAGGGATACTTTGTAATGATAAAGGTGTAAACTCTACAAGATATGAATAACTGTATATGTACCTAACAACAGACCTTCAAAATACATGAGGCTTCAAGAACAGATATAGAAGATTTCAAAGGAGAAAGACAAATGCATAATTAACGTGGGATATTTCAATAACCCTTCTCCATAAACGACAGAACAACCTGGCACAAAATCTGTAGGGATAAATGACCTTAATAGCCCTATCAACCAAATTGACCTAATCAACAATCATGAACACTCCATTTAACAATAGCAATGTTGTTCTATACATTCACTTCATGCTTCTTATTCTTAGTAGCTTGACTTGTTCAAGTAGTAGAGTATAAATCAGGACTGAGATAACATTTTCTTAAATTGTAGTAAAAACAAAATTTACCATCTTAACTATTTTAACTAAGTAGTTCAGTAGTGTACAGTATATTAATACGGTTACAAATTAAAGTATGCATTATTCCATTTTGGCAAAAATGAAACTCTACATCCAATAAACAGTTTCTTTTTCTCCCTCCTCCAGTACCTGGTAACTATCAATTATACTGTTTCTATGAATTTGATTACTTTGGATATCTCATAAGTGTGATCATACAGCATTTGTCTTTCTGTGACTTATTTTTCACACAATGCCCCGAAATTCGATCCATGAGACTGTAGTTACGATTTCCTTCTTTTTGAGAATAATATTCCATTATATGTATAATGTCATATTTTACTTATCCATTTATCATCTATGGACCATTAAATGATTTCCACCTCTTAGCTATTGTGAACAGGAGTGTACAGATATCCTTTTAAGACCATGCTTTCACTTCTCTTGGATTTTTATGCAGGATTCAGGTTGTAAGATCATGTGGCAATTTTATTTTTAAATTTCTGAAGAACTTCCACATTGTCTTCCATTACGTAGTGGCTATACCATTTTATAATACTACCAAGAGGGAAAAACAGTTCCAATTTCTTCATATTCTCACCAACCCTTGTTATTTTCTTTTTGCTGTTTTTGGATGGTAGCCAACCCAGTGGGTTTGCAGTGATATCACATTATGGTTTCATTTGTATTTTCTAAGGATTAAGTTAAGTGAGCATCTTTTCAAATCCTTGTTTGCCATTTGTATGAAGAAACACTCCCCCCCCACTTTTTTTTTCAGTGCTCTAACACTGAACTACAAACCCAGCCTGATATATCATCTTTTGATTTAGCAACAAAGAACTTTCTTTAAATCTGTCCTTAAATATATGTTAGGTTTCAGGGGGTCTTACAAGGTTAGGCATTTAAAACTTAATGCAGTTTTTCCTTTCAGAGAACATAATTCATCTGTTCCCTCCTTAGAGATCTGTCAATTTTGCTTCATGTCATGTATAGCTCTACTGTATGGTACATATCATTTAAAGTTGCTATGTTTTCATGGTGGATCACTCCTTTATCATCATATAATGTCTCTGATAATTTTCTTTGCTCATCATTTCTTTAATGATACTCCTGTCTTCTTTGTTCAAAATTAATATTTGCAGAGTCAATATTGTTCCATTCTTTTCCTTTCCAACGAATCTTTGAAGGGAATTTGCATTTTTTCTATTACTTTACATGTATTACTTCACCAAATTCTCACAATCCTTTTAGACACCATTCTCACTTTTAAAATGTGAAAACACAGGTAAAGTCAGATCAAAAACTTTCCAAATGTTACTCAAAAAGTAAAATTTAAAACCAAAATAATCTCTGACTTTAGAAAATAAAAATACACAATACAAAATATTATTAAAATTTTGCTAAAAGGTTAGTAGAAAATTAACTTACTTCAAATAAAAGTCTATAATAACATCATTTAAAAATTCTCCTTCACTGAGACAGTGCAGGTCCTCATTAGTAACAGAGATGCCTCCCTTAGCTGGAGGTGGTGGATACACGATCAATCTGCAATTTAAAAAAAAAAAACAAAACAAGCAAATAAGCAAAGCTTTACAAATGTATATAAGTGAATTATAATAGAAAAGAAAGAGAAATTCACAGCATTACAAATGTAAAAGAAATTTCTCACTTTTCTACAGGTCCAATGAAGATGGTATGGCTCTCTGCGGTTTCTTCATCATCATCAAAAAACTGGAATTCCTGTTTGTTTCTAACCTGTATTTTGGATTCAAATGATACCTGGTAAAAGAAATTAAATTATCAATTCAAAGTCAAATGGAAAAATCTTCTATAAGAGCAAGTGCAAGGCACAGAAAGTTTTTAATTAAAAATGATTAAAAATAAGAAACTAGAATAGTATGTCTGAATCTGTATTAAAAACAATAAACAGGTTGGGCATGGTAGTACACCGCTGTATTATCTATCACCTACTAGAGAGGCTGAGGCAGAAGAACCACAAGTTCAAAGCTAGCCTGAGCAACTCTGTAAGACCATCTCAAGAAAATTTAAAAAGAAGGCTTGGAATGTAGCACAGTGCTAAAGCATTTGCCTCACATGTGCAAAGGCCCAGGATTCAATTCTCAACACAGAAAAAAAAAAGGGGCAAGAGTAGGGGGTCACTTTCTTTTATCTTTAGCTTCTAGACAGAGACAGTATACTAATATGTTAATAATGACTTTCCAGCATCTTATTACTATAAGATTTCTACTATCCATAATAGATCAGATTATGGTAGTATAAGATTTAAAGAACCTTTAAAAAAAAAAACAGAAGTGGGTTTGTTTTCTTCTAGCAGTGAAGGCCTACCTAAGTTCAATGTTTTTAATACCTTGGCAATCCATAATATGTGGGGCAGAAGCTTAGGGAACACAGTTTAATAAGCTCTCACCCTCTACAAGATTTAAATGAAATAGAGGCTCCTTAGAGGGAGAAGCCCTCGATTGAAATATAAAGTCCATTCCAGCTGTCTTATGGCTTCTGCTACTCTTTTCTTCCTCTAAAGCATTATCTCCTGTAGCCAACCCTGCAAAATGAGGAGGATGATTCTCCTTCCTCCTGCTTTTTGTCCCAATCCACTGTGTGAGACCTTGCTCAACTATCACTAAGATGGTGTTTGGACAGTCAATTTCTGTGTAAATACCAAGGCTGAGAGATTTGGCCCCAATAAATTAAGTCAGCAAAATTTTAGTTGCTGTGGTAGTGTTATAATAATACTAGGGCATTTGGTTCATGTGGCTTCAGAGTTACCTAACTATATGAGTAGTTCCTATAACTGGATATATACATTGACAATCAAGGTCAAACAATATGTATTCCTCCCTTCCCAAGTTTTCAATCATGTATGCATATATTAAATATAAAGCATAAAACCACACAAAAATGACCAAAATTCCTCCAAACCTAAGACTCAGGGTAAATAATTGATTTGAATGAAGCAGTGTGTGTATGTGTACATTGGGAATCTTGTTCCTAAATTAGATGCTACAAGATAGTTCACACATCACATATAAAAAGGACTTAATTCTAAAATGGAATTTAAATGAAAGTCATTATTATAAAACATGTCCCCTTAAAATTAGTCATTACTCAAAATAAATTTAACATAATTACAGTTTTAACTTTATTTTCTTTTTGCGCACAACTTCCTTTGATGCTCTCTTCATAGCTTCGGGTGCAGGCAACAAGTCTGCTATTGGCTTCTTCGAAGGGAATTTTTGCAAAAAAATTGGGAACATTATTTTTTATACCAATGTCAGTAATGATGCTTTCAAATACCATATTTGCCTGAGGATCAAGGCCATTTTGAAAAATTAAAATTATGTATTGTTCCTCCGAATCTGAAAAGAAATAAATATAACCATAAGACTAAAAGAATAAAGTAAATAGAAAATTTAAAGCATAACAACTAATTATTCTGAAGACTAAGATCATCAAAAGTCCTGGAATAAACATCCAAAAATTAATGTTTAAGATACAATAAATACTGAAATAAAGATCAGTGTTACCAATGTCACTTAAAGTTACCAAAAGAAAGGAACTGTTATTATTTTAGTAACAGCTCAAGAACAAGTCTACTGAGCTGGGCTTGTAACTCAGTGGTAGAGCGCTTGCTTAGCATGTGTAAAGCACTGGGTTTGATTCTCAGCATCACATATAAATAAGATAAAGGTCCATCAACAACTAAAAAAGTATTTATAAGAACAAGTCTACTAATGCATGTAACAAATATACCTATTTACAGTCTTAAATATGTACCAGGTAACATTTTTGTCAGATACAAATAGGAATGTGCTAAGCAAACTAGTAGTATATCTACTGAATTTAATTGCAAAACTGCTGTTCACTAATGTGTCAACTTTTGCAGTTTTTTTTTAGGTTCTTAAAAAAAAACATTTAATTTTTACTTATAGGTGAACACAATATCTTTATTTTTTTATTTTTCATGTGGTGCTGAGGATGAAACTCAGAGCTTCATGCATGCTAGGTGAGTACTCTACCTCTGAGCCACAACTCCAGCCCCAACTTTTGCAGTTTTAATAGTAGCTATAAGTTACTAATTATTAAGATAAAATGGCAATTACTGCTGAAAAGTATTTATTTTGTAAGCAATCAGGCTATGACATAAATGTTAGAGGTGAAGGGCAACCAACTAGAGAATTAGATCTATTTATTGTAAAGAATGAAGACCCCAGTGTAACTCCACATCATGTGCAACCACAAGAATGGAAAGTTATACTCCAGGTATGTATAATATGTCAAAATACACTCTACTGTCATTTTTTTTTAAATTATTTTATTGTTGGTTGTTCAAAACATTACATAGTTCTTAATATACCATATTTCACAGATTGATTCAAGTGGGTTCTACTGTCATTTTTAATTAAGAACAACAACAGCAACAAAAAATAAAAACCTTTTCTATGAACTTGAAAACTTTCTATTCAAGCCTATTTTTATGGATTCTGATTTACAGTTCAACAAATCGATTTTACTTAGTGTTAAAAAATACACATCTTTTGAATTTTAACTCATTTTTAAAACTTCCTCAATGGGTACACTTGGATTTTTATCTTCAGCTCTTCCACTTTGAGTGGGATTTTCCTCAAGTACAAAATGAAGGCAGTAATATCTGTTTTACAAGGTAGCTGCTGTATTATATTCTAATAAAGGAAATTAGTGCACTGAGAAATATTGCTTCATTAGGCCTTCATTCTGTACGAATCATAAAGTCTTCCACTTTCTAGTGCATGCACATTCTGCTATTCAACTGATTATGTCTTAAACTCTGTTCCACATAACTTACTTGATAACTTATTTATTCCTTTACAATCATTCCGAATTTTATCCTCCTTATTCATTTGCAATTGCATGCTCAGTTTTTGATAAACTGTTGGTATTGCCTGAAGAAACACGACTGGTAATTTTCGGACATTACACCATTCACATTTAGTTAGATCAGAGGTATTTAAAATAATCTCTATAGGATCACTTTCTGGTTCTAGAGGAAAAACAAATGGAAATGTTAAATGGATCAATCAATTTTTACAAGATCAAAAATCATGAATGAAGAAAATACAACTTTAAATTTAAAGGTCTATTTATTATTCCATAAGTATATTAAGAAAATTTCTATACTTTTCCCAAAATAAGAGGCTCTAAAAGATTATGCTTTGTTGTGTTGTAGAAAGAAATTACACCAAGATACATGCCCTTTGTTAAGAAGACATAGATAATAATGAATAATCATCTTAATGAATTCAATAAATACCATTTAACCTTTTATTCCTATCAAGTACTTTAGTGTACACAATGCTTTAGTGAATAAACAGATATAAAGTAACTTACCATCTAGATGTATCTTGATAAAATCTAAACAAAACTAAAAAAAATAAGATAATTAGTACTGATCACAGACTTATAAAGATTTTACACATACCTTATATGATAGACTACATGGACCTTACGTCTTTAGAAGGAAGAGAAACCAAGTCATTTACTATGTGCTTAAACTTAAGATGAAATATTTTCCCCAAAAAATATCTCTCAGAAAGTAGGGCTTTACATTTTTTTTCCAAGTACTTAGAATTTTTTTATATTGCTACTTTGTCTCTAGAGAAACTAACATATTATTATAATGAACACTTGAATACTCCTTACCCAGATTTACTGTTAATATTTTGCCACATCCACTGTATTACTTTGTGGTGTATGTGTGTGTGCGTGCACACACACACACACACACACACACACACACATATGGTCACTTCCCTTTTGCTAAACCTTCATAAAGCAGGCATTTCATTTGCAAATCCTTCAGCATATATTTCCTAAGAACAAGACATTATCCTGTGCAACCAAAACATTAGCACATCTTAGAAATCAAGGTTAACTTAATTCAAAAGTTCATACTTTAAATTTCACTAACTGCTCAAAATTTGCCTTTATCCTTGCTTCAACTTTGCCCAAATCCATGAATCTATCAAGGTTATATTATATTGATCTCATATCTATTCCATTCTACACTAGAAATCAGTCTCTCTCTGTTCTTCCTGGCCCGGCCTTTAAGAAACCTAGGCTAAGTTCTGCAAAACATCTAACATGTATCGGATTGTGTTTCTTCATTTTTAAAATTCAGGCCACATATTTCCACACAAACTGCACATAGATGATGGGCTGATACTTCCCATAATTTCACATCAGAAGGCAAGCTGTGTCAGTTTCATTAATGATACAAATTTAATCACTTAAACGAAGGCAGCGACTGGTAGGTTTTTCCACTTGAAAGATTCCCTTTGCAATTAAATACTCTTGAGAAAAAATTCTTGAAGGCTTGTGAAAATTCTGTTTTCTCATCATCTTTTTTTAAATATTTTTTTTTTAGTTGTAGATGACACAATACCTTTATTTTATTTGTTTATTTTTATGTGGTGCCGGGATCAAACCCAGTACCTCACGTATGCTAGGGAAGCGCTTTACCACTGAGTCAGAACTCTGGTCCCTTCTCATCATCTTTTACCCAATGGTTTTAGCACCCACTGAAAATCCTTGCCTGAATCAGTTATTATAAGTGGTTATGACAGTGTTTTAAATTAATCATTTCAATGTGAAGATTTAATATTAAGCCTGACAAAACTTAAATTAATATTTTTGCATATTTACAGGAGTTAAGAAAATCAAAAAAGGAGGTAAGTACTTTTAATTCCACTTAAAAAATAAGATGAATCGATATAGATAGGGAAGAAAAGCAAATACACTTTGTCAAAATGCTTGGGACTAAAAGTATTTCAGATTTTGAAGATATTTGAATTTTAGAATATTTGCCTGGATTTTACTGTTCAAGCATCTGTAATGTGCAAATCTGAAATTGTAAATGGTCAAAATCCAAAAATTCTTGGTGCATAATAAGCAGGAGTTCTACCCTGAAGCTATACCCTCAGCCCCAAGACAACTTTATATATTTCTTTATTTTGATGGGGGTCTCAATATGTTGCCTAAGCTCATCTCAAGCTCATGGGCTCAAGTTATGTGTCCCCCCCACCCACCTGTTTCAAGTTCCAGAGTAGCCGGATATACAGGTGCGGACCACCATACCAGGCAATCCAAATCTTTGAGTATCATGTCAGCACTCAAGTTTTGGATATCAGAACATTTTGGATTTTTGGATTATAGATACTCAACTTGTACAATATGCTACTAACAGTATAACTTAACTGAAGTATATTCACTGTAGAAGTCTTTAACACTTTAGTTGGAAAATTTTCATGATGTAAAAAAGAAAATAGGAAAACATAAATTTAGTAATTACTAGAATAATTGCAGTCTAGAATGTCATATGCATATTTTAACAATTGCATTTCAAACTTAATATATTGATTGGTTTCACTGGAAAGTAACACATTATTTGGGCTTTTCAAGAATGGATATTTATAGCTTGGAAGCTTCTATACAAGGAAACTAAAATTCTATGCTCCAGAAAAATGCTACATGATTCAAAAAGCAGCAATAATAATGACATAAAATATTTATGTCATCTAAAAATCTGCATGTAATTAAGCATAAATATTAATATTTTAAGTAGACATTGGGCTAGTTCATCTACATCTCTAAAGTTTCTAAAATTAAAATGATCAAAATTCTTGATTTTATGTCTTTCACTGAAAAAAATGAGAAAAGATTTTATATTTAGACATGTATGGCATTTCTAATATGTAATCTATAAATTACTATCACACAGAACATTTCACATTTAATTTTCCAGAATTATTTCAGTTAGCATTTTCATTTTAAAAATTTAAACAGTACATTTTATATTATACACACTATCTTTTGTTTTTTCCATTAAATTTACAAAGCTAGTTTCAATTCACTGCAGCATATATAATTCAACCTATAAATTTTATTAAAAAAAAAATCTTTTTTTTTTTTTTTTTTTTTTTGGTACCAGGGATTGAACCCTGGGGCACTTTAACACTGAGCTACATCCCCAGTCCTTTTAATTGTGAGAAAGGGTCTTGCTAAATTGCTGGGGCTTGCCTCAAACTTGGGATTCTCTTGCTTTATACTCCCCCAAGTAGCTGGAATTAGAGGAATATACCACTCATCCCAACAAATTTTAATGTAATTCTTTTCCCCTCCCTCCCTTCCTTTCTTTCTTTAAAATTTGTACCAGGATTGAACCCTGGGGCACTTAACTTCTGAGTCATATCTCCAACCCTTTTAATTTTTTGAGACAGGGTATCACTAAATTGCTGAGGCTGACTTTGAACTTGCACTCCACCTGCCTCAGCATCCAGAGCTACTGGGATTACAGGTATGCATCACCATACCTTAATAGAGAGCTTTGAAACTAAATATGCAACTTTCATTAAATGTATAAATCACTAGCAAAAGCTCATTCATCATACTGAAAAGTTATAATAGTGCTAATGTGGGGGAAATTCATAAAACCTAGAGAACCCCAGGAAATTTGGGGGATATAAAGTACACAGAGTAACATTTTTGTTAAATTATAGAAATCAAGAAAGACTATCTGTATGTGAAAACCTGTAACAAATACAAGTTTTAGGAATCACTAGAAAACATAACATTTGTTACAATGTTACTGGACAATAAAGGGCAAATAAACTATATATCATTTGCTTTAAATCTCTGAGGGTACTTATATAAAACTTTTAGTTTTTAAGTTGTGATAATTGTTTTGATAGAAAACAACTACTGGCTTCCCACGGAGGTTTGCTCTGCTAAGAAATCATATTCACAGCCAGGCATTTAGGCGAAGACTGCAATGTTAGCCACTAGGGAGGCTGAGGTAGGAGGATCACAAGCTCAAAGTCAGACTGGGCAACTAGTAAGAGCCTGTCTCAATAAAGAAAAATAGGTTGAGGATATAGTTCAGTAGCAGAGCGCTTGCCCAACATATATAAGCGTGCATTCAATCCTCACTACCAAAAAAAAAAAAAAAAAGAAAGAAAAGAAAAGAAAGAGGAAGAAATAATGTTTACATTTCATTTGCGCCTACAAACTAAGCTGTAGATTTTGTATGTGTGTGTTTATGATTTGTTTTGGATCACATTGTTTCTTAGGATCATGAACCTTTACCAGAAATAAAAATTATGTCTTTATAGAAAAATAATTATTACTTAACATAAAATGAGAATAAAACTCCCTTTTAAGTTTTCCATTGGTTTATAATATCTTCTTTTACAGATACTGCTTTATGTATAAAGGATAATACAAGAGACAGGGTTTGAAAATACAGATAGGAACAAATAATCAGGGACAAGTTAAGACATTATAAAGCAAACGTCTACAGAGTAAGTACAGTGCTTTAGGAAGATAAATCTATGAACAATATCAGAAAACATGAAAAAGAAAATGATGAAAAAGAACACTGCTTAAGGAAAGAGAAAATGAATACTTGAATGGGCCTGGTGACAGTAAAATGATGGGCAGACAGGTATAATAAGGAAGATAAAGGTACTATAAAAAATACATCAGGCATTGTGAATATTAAACTAGTCTAAAAGTATATGCTTCTTAGATGTTCACTATATAGTTCAAGAACCTCTTTCTAAAACTTTTGATGCTACATAAATTTTAAGCGGAACTTGAAGCTTTTGGATTCTTTTTTCTCTTACTATAGTTCTTTAACATATCCTTTTTAAGTAATAAGCTGGCATGAGAATAAAACTACTAAATTTTGGAATGTTTTGTAATTCACTGGTTATCTTCTTATAGTGAATCTGCCATTACTCTAGACATTAACATTATGATAAATTTTTATCCAGTAATTTTTAATGGTGAGGCATTACTATTTATATATTCTTAAAGCAATCTGAAATCTTCAAATAATTTTGATTTCTATTAACTTAGATAATTTAGCTTACAAATTTTAAATACTATAGATCAGGTTTTGCAATGGAATTTATCTTGTAATCAGTACAACAAATAGCTAAAGATTATACTTACAATAACAGGCTCTATTAATAGTCGGAACAGTGTTCCTACTCGTATACTTCGACAATTTAAAATGACACTTTCAAACGAACTTTGGCAGCTTAAAGATAAAGAATTAACTAAAGTTTCTTGAGAAGCCATTTTACGACGCTTTAGAGGTGTGCTGATGATAGAATTGCCAAACTGAAAAGGAAAAGAAAATTTTCACTTAGTAAGTTGCCATAACAAGGCTACAAATTCAGTACACATACAAAGAACACCTAATATAAGGAACGTAATTACCACAACATAAAAATAATTATCCTTAACAATATTAGATGAAACAGAAAATTTCTTTATAAAAGTAAATCCACTCTGGGGCTAAGGCTGTGGCTCAGGGGTAGAGCGCTCACCTCACACATGTGAGGCACTGGGTTGGATCCTCAGCACCACATAAAAATAAATAAATAAAGTAAATTCCTTCTATTTTATCAACCTCTAGTTATTATTTGAAATCCAAAAGTATTAGCAGAGCAGTTAGGAAGAATACTGTGGGAATCACACTCCCTGGGATCAAATCACAGCCAAATCAATCACCTTTTAATGGTCTGATCTTGTAAAACTTCCCTTCAGTTTCTTAAAATGAAAAATAATAAAAGTATCTGCCTAAATGAATAACAGACACAAGCAGCTTAGAAGACTGCTTTATGTACAGTAAAATGCTGGCAGAAGTTAATACTTTGACTATATCATTAATTCTTTAGAAAATAATCAATTAGGGAATTTTGTATTACAAAAGAAGGCATTACATATTTTAAATTACTTGATCTGTTAATTTAGATTTCACAGTCACTTCCAAATGTAAATTAAGCATAACACAGTATTTTACATAATTCTATATTTTCGTTAAAAGTAATTACATTATGGGTTGAATATACCATTATCTGAAGTGCTTGGAATCAGAAGTATTTCAGATTTCAGAGTTTTTTGGATTTGGGAATATCTGCATAGCTTTTACTAGTTGAGCACTCTTAATCTATAAATCAAAAATCAAAAACTCTGGAGGATTATCAGTACTCAAAAAGTTTCAGACTTGCCAAGAGTGGTGGCTCCTACCTGTAGTCCCACCAACTCAGAAGACTGAATGGGGAGAATCACAAGTTCAAGGCCAGTCTCAGCAACTTAGAGAGGCCATGAGTAATTTACTGAGAACCTAATTCAAAACAAAACAAACAAATAAATAAATAAAAAATAAAAGCGCTAGGGATGTAGATCTGTGGTGAAGTGCCCAAGGTTTCAATCCCTAGTACCAAACCAAAACACTAGTTTCAGACTTTGGAGCATTTAAGACTAGCATTTGGATTGGGGATCCATAACCTGTAAAAACTATTATGATGTCAAGGGCAAAACATGATCTTGACAGAAAATGAGCGGGGATGGGGCTGGGGGCAATAGGTCTAACATAGATAGAAGACCTCTCTATGATACATGTCATAGAACAGAATACACATTTAAAACAAAATACAGATTTAAAACAAAATGTATAGAAAACCCCAGACTTCACACACAAACACAAAAATTAGAATAAACAAACTTAACAAAGTTGCAACGTATAAAATCTAATACAAAATTTAGTTGTACTGCTATGCCCCAAGTGAATGATCTGAAATAGAAATCAAGAAAGCAATACTATTTACAGTAGCTCCAAAAAATAAAAATAAAATATATATTATAAATACCTAGAAATAAATTTAACCAAAGAGGTGAAAGATCTCTACTGTGGAAAAAAAAAATGATGAAAAGAATTAAAGAGAGGGGCTGGGATTATGGCTCAGTGGTACAGTGCTCACCTTGCACATGCAAGGCCCTAGGTTTGATCCTCAGCACATAAAAATAAATAAAGTTAGAAGAAAAACAAAAGAATTAAAGAGGACATAAAATAAGGGAAAGACATTCTATGTTCATGAACTGGAAGAATTAATATTGTTAAAATGCCCACACTAACCAAAATAATGTAAAGATTCAATGCAATTTCTATCAAAACACCAATAATATTCTTCATAGAAGTAGATAAAATGACCTAGCTTTTTTTGTAGCCACAAAATCCCTGAATAGCCAAGGTAAACTTTTTTTTTAATATTTATTTTTTAGAAGTAGTTGGACACAATATTTTTATTTATTTATTTATTTTTATGTGATGCATGTGGTGCTGAGGATGGAACCCAGTGCATCGCAAGTGCTAGACGAGTGCTCTACCGCTAAACCACAATCCCAGCCCTTAGCCAAGGTAATCTTAAGCAAAAGGAACAAAGCAGGAGGCATTATACTCAAGTTGCAGTAATCAAACATCATGGTATAGACATTTGGGGCTCGGATGTAGCTCAGTGGTAGACTGCTAGCCTAGCAGGTACAATACCTGGGTTCAATCCCTAGCAAAACACACACACTACAGACACATATTCTAATGAAAATATAATCAAGAGCCTAGAAATAAACCCTTGCTTCTATAGGCGTGTGTGTGTGTGTGTGTGTGTGTGTGTGTGTGTGTGTGTTTTGTGTGTATGTATGTACTAGGAATTGAATCCAGGGGCACATCCCCAGCCCTTTAAAGAAAAGACAGGGTTTCAATGAGTCACTTAGGGCCTTGCTAAGTTGCTGAAGTTTGCTTTGAACTCATGATCATCCTGCCTCAGCTTCCCAAGCTGCTGGGTTTACAGATATGCACCAACATGCCCAGCCAATTTTTGACAGAAGGGCTAAAAACACACCCTAAAAAAAGATAGTCTCTTCAATAAATGGTAACAGCAGAAGAATGAAACTAAACCCCTATGTCTAAATCATATACAAGAATTAGCTCAAAATGTATTCACAATCAAAATTTAAGACCTTAAACTATAAAACTAACAACAAAAAAAAAAATGCTTCAGGATACTGGAATGGGTAAGAATTTTTTTGGACAAACCCCAAAAGCACAGGCAATAGAAGCCAAACCAAATACATGGGCTTTCACACTAAAAAGATTCTGCACAGCAAAAAATAAAAATAAAAAATAAATAAAAATAAATAAACCTATTAACAGAGCAAAGAGTAACCTAAATAACAGAAGAAAGTACCTGCAAGCTATATATCAATAAGGGGTCAATATCCAGAATCTATAAGGAATTCAAATAGCTCAACAACAAAAACAAAAATAAATACACAAAACCCAAATATTCCAATTGAAAACTGGGCAATAGACCTGAACAGAAATTTCTCAAAGATGACATGCAAAATGCCAACAGGTTTATTTATATTAAAAAATGCTCATTATCCTTAGCTATCAGGGAAATCAAAATCAAAATCATAATGAGATATCATCTTATTCCAGTAAGAAGAGCTATCATCAAAAAGACTTAAAAGATTGTAAGTGAGAACAGGGATATGGAAAAAGGGAAACTGTAGACTGTTGGTGGAAATGTAAATCTGCGTAGCCATTATGGAACCAGTACAGAGATTCCTTGAAAAACTGAAAATAAACTACATATAATACAGAAATCCCACTCACTAATATCTATTCAAAGAAAATGAAATTAGCATGTTGAAGAGACATCTGCACCATTTTATTTGTTATAGTACTATTCACAGCAGCCAAGAAATACAAACACATTAAGTGTTCATCAACTGATAAATGGATAAACATGGTACACATACACAATGACATATTATTCAGCCAGAAAAAAGAAAAAAATTATGTCATTTGCTACAATGTGGATAGATCTGGAAATCATTATGTTGTTATGGTTGTTTACTTTGTTGACTGAACTTGGGGCACTTAACCACTGAGCCATATCCTTAGCCCTTTTAATTTTTTGAGACAGGATCTCACTAAGTTGCTGAGAGCCTGACTAAGTTGAAGAATGCCTCACTAAATTGCTGAGGCTGGCTTTGAACTTGTGATCCTTCTGTATCTGCCTCATAAGCCACTGGGATTATGAGGCATTTCCCATCATGCGGGGCTGTTTATGAAATAGGACAGGCACATAAAACCACTGAACGTTACTCATATCTGGCACACAGAAAGCTGATTTCATAGAAAATTATAGTGAATAATAGTTACCAGAGGCTAGGGAGAATATTATTGGGAAAGGTTAGTCAGTGAGTTCTAAGATATGGTTAGGAGTAAAAACAGCTACTGCATAGTGGGATGACTACAAATGATAACACAACCTAGATGCATTTCAAAAACCTAGAATAAAGAATTTCCAAGGTTCTTACCATAAAGAAAAAGATGTTTTAGGAGATAAGACATAGACATGTTTAACCTAATTTAAAAACTATACAATGTTCATATATACTGAAACATCACATGGTACTCCATTAGTAAGTCTTATGTGTGCTAAAAAATAAATAAAAAAGGAACAAAACCAAATGTGATCATCATATATATCTCTATGATTTTGTAAACTGATTTTTCAGGTTTACTAAGAGTTTATCACAAGGTTTACCAACTATTTATCAAGAATATTTTGCCAAATTATTAATGGAAACCCATTAGACAGGTTTGACAGTTCTCTTATTTAGTTTTAATGTTTTCAAATGAAAGAAATAAATAAAGCAGATAATTTAAGAGCTTTCCAGCTGAATTCCAGATAATTTAAGAGCTTTCCAGCTAAATCTAGAATCTGAGTGTTCCATGAGCACTGGAGAACACTTATGCATGTTCAATGCACCAGTCTGAAAACTATTCAACTAAAAATTCTACCATATGGAAATCCATTATTTATTTAACTGAACTGGTTCTATGTTGAACATCTGACTTCTATCTCCAATGAGCATTTCTACAGCTCACTACATACACATATTTAGAATTATTGCCAAATTGCCCTCCAGCAAAGTTATAACCATCTACAAACCCAACATCTCAAATCTTCAAACACTAACCAAGATGAGACCCTGTCATACTTCTAAAATTTTCAGCAATCCGGATAGTTAACAAAAGGTTATTTTAATTTCATATTCTCTACTTTGATTACCTTGATTGAAATTCATTCATTTTCTTTATTCAGTTTTCAATGGTTTGTTTCTATTTCTTGGCTTTTAAAAAATTAACACACAAAAGATCAATTTACACTTTGTCAAATAATTCCCTATATCCTCATTTGCATTTACCTATCCAATTCTATTTATGGTATTTTGGAACACTTATGTTTGGTTTTCAATTAATTAAAGAAATTTTATCTCATGTTTGGAAGGGCATTTCCTAAGATTATATAAAAATATATCCTTTCAGTAGTTTTTTCATTTCTTCAGCCTGTAGCCTTTTTTCTTTTTGGTGGTACTGGGGAACTTAATGAAACTTAAGTTTGAGGCCAGCCTGGGCTACTTAATAAAACCCTATCTCAAAATGAAATTTTAAAAAGGGCTGCTCTACCACTGAGATATATCACCAGCTCATTTTAAAATTTCATTTTGAGACAGGGTTTTATTAAGTTGCCCAGGCGAGCCTCAAACTCAAGATGCTCTTGCCTTAGCTTCCCCAGTAGCTGGGATTATAGGCATGTGCCACTGCACAGGGTTTCAGGTTCCCATCTGAACCAAGTCCAAGTATTTTCCTCTGAACCCTGACATATCTATGCAAATATGTCATTTTTTAACATATAAGATTTTATTTTATAACAAATGTTCTTTTGGGGGGGGGATATACCTATTCAACGGTACTGTATAGAAATTCTAAAAGTTATTGATAGAGTTTTAACTTTTACTCTCAATGGCTGCTTCAAACAGTTATACCATAACTTCTTCATTCATATCCATATTAATGGACAATGATTTTGTTTGCAGTTGTTTGTTAATACATTAATCATGCTTGTACATATAGCCTTACAAACTGGAGAGGGGGCAGGAATTCCTTTAAGAAGGATTCTAGGGATTTAGTTATTTGGTTGAAAGTGTATGTTTAAGGGACTGGGGTTGTGGCTCAGTGGTAGAGTGCTTGCCTAGAACGTGTGAGGCACTGGGTTCAATCCTCAGCACCACGTGAAAATAAATAAATAAATAAAATGAAGGTATTGTGTCCATCTACAACTAAAAAAATATTTTTTTAAAAAAAGTATGTGGTTAAGATTTTTTTAGTATGCTTTTATTTTGCTTTCCCCAAAGGACACTGTAACTTTCTTTACTATAAGCAAATTAGTAACGTATGTTTTCCCTTGAATTTTCGCCAGCAGTACATATCATTTTGAATTGATTTGCAATTAATTTTGCTAGTCTGTTTAGTATATAGTTACAATATTTCATTTTCTTTAATTTATACTTCCTTACTAAATTTATATTTTTCATGTGGTGGTGTAGTGTCTGAATATTCTCTTTGTCTATTCCTAGCCTTTATTTTCTTTCCATCCACTAACTTTAAAAAAAAAAAAAAGTCTATTATAGGCATTAAAGTTTTATGTCATCTGCATTTCAAATATTTCTCTGTGTATCTTTTATTTATAAATTTGTTACTTTTCCATGGGAACATTTTGAAATTTTTCCTATAGTAGAAAGTAAATATAATTACATTATAGTAAAATGCAAATAAATTAAAATGACTTTTCCCTGTCTTCTAGATTTTACAAGAAATCTCCTTATACAAGTTCAGTACCTCTAATCTAAAATTAGAAATGATCCAAAATTGGAAACTTTTTTAATGCAAACGTCATGCTACAACTGGAAGATTCCACACACCTGACCTCAAGTGATGGATTTAGTGAAAGCATGGGCACATTATGTAAAATTATTTAGGAAGTTCTCTGCACAATGCATGTATACAACATAAAAGAATTTCCTGTTCAGACTTGGGTCCATCCCCAAGATATCTCATTATATACATGCAAAAACTCCAAAATACAAAAATACTTGAAATGTGAAACACTTATGGTTCCAAATACTTCTGATAAGAGACATTTAACCTAAGGTGCTGGGGATGAGGCTCAAGTGGTAGTGCACTTGCTCGCCTAGCATGAGTGAGACCCTGGGTTCAATTTTCAGCACCACATAAAAATAAAATAAAGATATTGTGTCAACCTAAAACTAAAAAATGAATATTAAAAAAAAAGAGAGACATTCAACCTATATTTAGACATATCGCTATAAAGTCAACACTTCTTTTCTTGCTGAATTTTTATACTTGAGCCTTTAGTTTAAATGAATCTTATCTTTACACTGTTTAATGTCTTCTGAAATGACTTTCCAAGTAGCATTAAAGTCTCAATTACTGAACAATCAATTTTTTTCTCCTACTGAACTGTCAAATTGCCCTTCAAGAAAATATTTACATCCTAGCAGGAAAATGTTAATCTGAACAAATAAATGTCAACCAACAAGTGTGAAAAGTACCTGATCTTTCATTCTTGCTTTTCTTGGCAATGTAACTGTATTCAATTCTGATTCTGTTGGAATGCTTCTTAGTTCATGCTCTGCTCTGCAGATATTTTCATTTAGTGCTGCTTCTACTTTTCCAGTGGATGGTACAGGGGAAGAACATGCTGAGTCAGCAGGTTGAGGAGATATGCTCTCTCTTCTGTTATTCTTGTCATTGTCATCATCATCATCACTGGACAAAATGACTAAAATCAAAGAAAATTCATAATTTATATTATGAGTTCACATAAGGGCAGTTCTTTATTTTTATTTAATTTTTTAAATTTTTATTGTTGGCTGTTCAAAACATTACATAGTTCTTGATATATCATATTTCACACTTTGATTCAAGTGGGTTATGAACTCCCATTTTTACCCCGTATACAGATTGCAGAATCACATCAGTTACACTTCCATTGATTTACATATTGCCATACTAGTGTCTGTTGTATTCTGCTGCCTTTCCTATCCTCTACTATTCCCCCTCCCCTCCCCTCCCCTCCCCTCTTCTCTCTCTACCCCCTCTACTGTAATTCATTTCTCCCCCTTGTATTATTTTTCCCTTTCCCCTCACTTCCTCTTGTATGTAATTTTGTATAACCCTGAGGGTCTCCTTCCATTTCCATGCAATTTCCCTTCTCTCTCCCTTTCCCTCCCACCTCTCATCCCCGTTTAATGTTAATCTTCTTCTCATGCTCTTCGTCCCTACTCTGTTCTTAGTTACTCTCCTTATATCAAAGAAGACATTTGGCATTTGTTTTTTAGGGATTGGCTGGCTTCACTTAGCATAATCTGCTCTAATGCCATCCATTTCCCTCCAAATTCTATGATTTTGTCATTTTTTAATGCAGAGTAATACTCCATTGTGTATAAATGCCACATTTTTTTTATCCATTCATCTATTGAAGGGCATCTAGGTTGGTTCCACAATCTTGCTATCGTGAATTGTGCTGCTATGAACATCGATGTAGCAGTGTCCCTGTGGCATGCTCTTTTTAGGTCTTTAGGGAATAGACCAAGAAGGGGAATAGCTGGGTCAAATGGTGGTTCCATTCCCAGCTTTCCAAGAAATCTCCATACTGCTTTCCAAATTGGCTGCACCAATTTGCAGTCCCACCAACAATGAACAAGTGTACCCTTTTCCCCACATCCTCGCCAGGACTTGTTGTTGTTTGACTTCATAATGGCTGCCAATCTTACTGGAGTGAGATGGTATCTTAGGGTGGTTTTGATTTGCATTTCTCTGACTGCTAGAGATGGTGAGCATTTTTTCATGTACTTGTTGATTGATTATAAGGGCAGTTCTTTAAACCTACAATACAACCCTTGATCTTGGACTTTAGTCTCCACAACTGTGAGAAAACAAATTTCTTTTAAGACACCTACTCTAGGTATTCTTTATGGCAGCCTGAGCAGTCTAATAAAGGGTTCTCTGTGCTTATATTCTAAACTTCTTCACACCTCCCCCCAACTCTTTCTGCTCATTTCATTCTGAGCTAGAAGTTACCTATCAAAGACGCCTATTCTGTGACTTACCAAAAAATAACACCCTCCCTCCTCTTCACACTAATGTACTAATATGGGTTGAGGATATTTTTGGTTTTGTTTCATTATTTTGGTATTAGGGACTGAACCCAGGGAGTCATGCATGCTAGACAAGCAATCTACCACTGAGCTACATCCCCTGCCCTTTTTAATTCTTTTTTCTTGGTTATTTTTAGTTGTACACGATGGTAGAATCCATTTTGACATAATTATACAAGCACAAATTCAGACCCCAGTACCTCTCCTTCCCCTTCCTTCTCTCCACCCTCTTTCTGCCATTTACTCATAATATTATTTTTTAATTAATTTCTTGTATATGTACACAACATTGAGATTTACTGTGCTATATTTATATATGTATATAGGAAAGTTTGTCATATTCATTCCACTGTCTTTCCTTTTCCCATTTCCTCTCTTCCTGTTATTCCTGTCTACTTCACTGAACTTCTCTCTCCCCCGCTAATTGTGGATTAGCCTCCACATGAGAACACTGGACCTTTGGTTTTTTGGGATTGGCTGATTTCACTTAGCATGATAGTCTCTAGACCCATTCATTTACCAGCAAATGTCATAAAGTCATTCTTCTTTACAGCTGAGTAATACTCTATTGTGTACAAATATCACATTTTCTTTATTCACTCATCTGTTGAAAGGTGGCTTTATACCTTGGCTATTATAAATTGTGCTGCTCTAAACATCGATATGGCTGGATCACTACAGTAAGCTGATTTTAAATCTTTTGGATATATACTGAAGAGTGGGAAACTGGTTCAAATGGTGGTTCCAATCCTATTTTCTCTGTGGAATCTCCACGTTACCTTCCAGAGTGGTTGCACCAATTTGCAGTTCCACCAACAAAGTATAAGTGTATCCTTTTCCCCACATCCTTGCCCAGATTATTATTTGTATTCTTGATAATTGCCATTCTGATTGGAGTGAAATGAAACCTCAGTATAGTTTTAATTTGCATTTCTCTAATTGCTAGAGATGTTGAACATTTATTTTATTTTGATACAGGAACTCCCTAGGTTTCCAAGCTGGCCTAGAATTTTCTATCATTCTGTCTCAGCCTCCTAAGTATCTGGGACTACAGGCTTACACCTACATTGCCCAGCTAGGGATAAATGAAACTTGATTTGTATTCCTGGGGTACAGAAAAAAATTCTTAATTTCTCCATTTATTTACCAGTTTTCAGAATACCACTTTGGGACCCTTAGAAAGATAACTAATGGAGAAATTCTCTTTCAAGAGAAGGGGAGTATTATAACAAACTAATTGATTTTAATATATTCAAATATTTCAATGACTAGTAGTAATCACTCTTTGTGACCTAAGTACTTCCATTACTTTGGGAGTCCTTTCATTTTAGTTCTTTTGTAGTAGTTTTGACCACTTTCACGCTTCCTCATCTGACTGATAAATCTAGGTTTATCTCATATTTTGTACTCTTAACCTGGAATAAAGTCATTTCTCTGAGCAACTCTGGTTATTTTTAGTAGGAAATGGTGCCTAAAAATATTGTTCATTCTTTCTTTTTCTTTATTTTAAGGCATGTTTGTTTCTATACCAGGGATGTTTACGATTTCTAAGCCTTTTCTATATTGTTTTTGGTACCAGTGATTGAATCCAGGGACACTCAACCACTAAGCCACACCCCCAGCCCCTTTTTATATTTTATTTAGAGACAGGTTCTTACTAAATTGTTGAGGGCCTTGCTAAGTTGCTGAAGCCGCCTTTGAACTTGCGATCCTCCTGCCTCAGCCTTCCAAACTGCTGGGATTACAGGTGTGTACCATAAGTACTTTCTAAAGGTAAAGTTAGGATACATGTATTTTATGTTTAAAATAAAATATATAATAAATTCACATTATCTCCAATTCAAATGTAAAGTTTTAGGACTCTGGATTCCTTGATTTTACTTTAATATTTCTTTTTTTCTAACACTGAAACAATAATATAATTATTTCTTTTATTCATATACATGTGTTTATAAAAAACAATACCAATATTGTTTTTTTAAAATTTTTTTTAGTTGTAGGTGGACACAATATCATCATTTTTATTTATGTATTTTTATGTGGTGCTGAGGATTGAACCCAGGACCTTACAAGTACAAGGCAAGCGCTCTACCACTGAGCTACAATCCCAGCCCCAATACCAATGTTGTTAATAACAATATTACTGAATAGACTTAGGATTTCTGTGAAATTCTGCTTAACCTTAAAATCACTGGATATACACACCATATTATTTTAACTTAAACTCATCTGAAACAATATGTTCAAGCTACCAAAATACAATTAAATTCATTTCTTAAATTATGCTTCACAAAAAATATTTATATGTAATTTCATTTTATAATTATGTAAAATATTTACATGGTTCCTAAGTAAAATCAACAAAACAATTTCTTTTTGGAGAAATCTAACATCCATCTCCAGTGTCTGTTTCCTCTCATTCAACAAATATTTTTTTTTATTAATTTTGTTAATCTATGTAAAAACTATTCTATTAATTTTGTTAATCTATGTAAAAACTATTCATCCCTGCACCATACAATCTTGTTTGCACCTGCTTTATTCACTTAAAGATCTTGGAAAATTACACTTTACATGTGATCTCCCCTTCTGTCTCTACAGCTACATAGTCTATAATTTCTACCAGTCTCATTGTTTTCAATTTTTGCTATTATTTTTTACAAAATAAAAATGTGTGCACATGTCCAAAGACAGGATAAACTTTTAAGGGAGGAACACTTTTTACTGAGTCCTGTTTGTCAAATATTTTATTGAGCTATGCTTATGTGGCATTTATATGGTATTTATTCCCTTAAAACCACCATCAGTGGGCAAGGTGCAATGGCACATGTTTGTAATCCCAACCATTCAGTAGGCTATGGTAGGAGGACTGCAAGTTTGAGGCCAACCTCAGCAACTTGGTGAAACCCAGTTTCAAAATAAAAAGAACTGGTGATGTAGTTTAGCAGTAATGTGCCCTGGGTTTAATCCCCTGTACCAAAATACAAACAAACCCCAAACAGCCCATTATCAGTGGGAACACTTGATCCAAGTAAGAAAACTGGGCATAAATAGCACTTGATCTACAACTGGAGTCAAGCCTGTGCTCTCTAGTACTTAAGATGGATGGGATGACATGCTCTTGGGTAGCCAGAATTAATATTGTCAAAATGGTCATATTACCAAAAAGTATTGTACAGATTTAATGCAATTCTTATTATAAAATCCCAATGACATTCTTCATAGAACTAAAAAAGGCAATCATAAAATTCATTTGGAAAATAAAAGACCCAGAATAGCCAAGCAATCCTTAGCAAGAAGAATGAAGCAGGAGGTATCACAATACCAGACCTTAAACTATACTGCAGAGCTATTGTAACAAAAACATCATGGGAATGGCACCAAAATAGACATATAGACCAATGGTACAAAATAGAACACAGAGGGACAATCCCACATAAATACAGTTATCTCATACTAGACATGTGATCTCCCCACAGATGCCAAAAACATACATTTGGGAAAAGACAGCCTATTCAACAAAAGGAGCTAGGAAAACAGGAAATCCCTACGTAGCAAAATGAAATTAAACCTCTGTCTCTCACCCTGCACAAAAATCAACTCAAAGTGGATCAAAGACTGGAACAGAGACCTTGTGCCTAATAGAAGAACAAGTAAGCCCAAATATTCATCATTTTGGCTGACTTAGGACCTGACTTCCTTAACAAGACTTCTAATGCACAAGAAGTAAAATCATGAATCAATAAATGGGATGAATTCAAACTAAAGAACTTCTACTCAGCCACAGAAAACAATCAATAACATGGAGAGAGAGCCTACAGAATGGGAGAAAATCTTTAGTACATGCACCTCCGATAAAGCATTAATCTCCTCCAGGCATATAAAGAACTCAAAAGACTTAAAACACCAAAAAAAAAAAAAAAAAAAAAAAAAAAAAAACCCAAATAACCCAATGAATAAATGGACTAAGGAACTGAACAGACACTTCACAGAAGAAATACAATTGATCAACAAACATATGAAAAAATGTTCATCATCTCTAGCAATTAGAGAAATGCAAATCAAAATTACTCTAAGATTTCATCTCACTCCAGTCAGAATGGCAATTATCAAGAATATAAGCAACAAGTGTTGGCAAAGATGTGGGGAATAAGGTACACTCATACATTGCTGGTGGGACTGTAAATTGGTGCAACAACTATGGAAAGCAGCATGGAGATTCCTTAAAAAACTTGGAATAGAACCACCATTTGACACAGCTAACCCACTCCTCAGTTTATACCCAAAGGACATCTCAGTTTATACCCAAAGTGATGCAGCCATATCAATGTTTACAGTAGCTCAATTCACAACAGCTAAACTATGGAACCAACTTGGATGCACTTCAACAGATGAAGGGATAAAGAAGTTGTGGTATGGAGCTGGGACTGTAGCTCAATGGCAGAACACTTGCCCCGTACATGTGAGACACTTGGTTTGATCCTCAGTACCACATAAAAATAAATATTTTGTCCATCTACAACTAAAAATTATTTTTTTAAAAAAGCTGTGGTATATATACACAATGGAATATTACTCAACCTTAAAAAAGAATGAAATTATGGCATCTGCAGGTAAATGGATGGAGCTAGAGAATATCATGCTAAGTGAAATAAGCCAAACCCAAAAAACCAAAGACCAAATGTTTTCTCTGATAATTGGATGCTGATCCATAATGGTGGGGAGTTGGGGAAAGGGGCAAAGGACTTTGGATTGGGCCGAGGGGAGTGAGGGGAGGGAAAGGGGTATGGGGGTGGGAAGGACTATGAAATGAGATAGACATTATTACCCTATATACATGTATGATTATATTACTGGTGTGACTCTGCACCATGTACAGCCAGAGGAATGAGAAATTGTGATCCCTTTGTGAACAATGTGTCAAAATGCATTCTACTGTCATGTATAAATAATTAGAATGAATTAAAAAATAATAATAGAAGATGGATAGGATGAACAAAGTCAGTTATTTTCACAATTGTGAGGACATTTAAAATTTTTTTTTCTTTTAGTTGTCAATAGACCTTTACCTTATTTATTTATATGAGGTGCTGAGAATTGAACCCAGTGCCTCAAACATGCTAGGCAAGCACTTTACCACTAAGCCACAACCCCAGCCCTGTGAGGACATGTTTTAACTCCCCAAAATATTACATAACTGGCACAAAGATACACTAAGACTATACTTCTGAAACATGCTCACAAATTTAAAACAAAATATAGAAAGTATTAGATAGATATAGCAATATTAAAAAGAGTAAAATTATGTTAGGTGTGATAGTGTATGCCGATAGTACTAGTTACTAAGGAGGCTGAGGTATAAGAGAATTATTGAACCTAGGAGTTTGAATCAAAAAAGCGGGGAAGAGGGAGTGAATACTTACTTGGGTCATTTAGGTCTGACAGGCTTGTTTTTCTTTCTTTCAAGTTTGTGATTTTGGGTATTTTTGTCCCAGGTAAAATGACTTTTCCATTAGTCTGTAAATAATTATTTCTACTATCATCACAATTCACAATAATATCAATTGGGACTTTTTCCACACTGTTACCATAAAACTTCTTGGTTGTTAATCCTATGTTTTGTGACTTCTGTCCTCCAGAATTCTGATGTATCGACGTTCTTAATAATGGTCCAGTAGGTTCATTTAAAGTTATAGCTTGTCTGCAGTTTCTTTGTAAATCATTACGAAAACTAATACCACAACCTTGGCATTTGGACTGATTTTCTTTCTCTTTTCCACATTTTGGGCAACATTCACGCTGTTCAGAAACCTTAAGTTCCAAAAAAAATGAAAGAAAGAAAAAATGTGGTTTTACTTCAACATCAAGGAACACCCTCAACATTTCAAAATTAAGTCCTTCCCTCCCCCATCACTACCATGACTACTATGAGATCCCGAATAAGGCACATTACTTGAGATTTAGCATCAAAATGCTGTAAAGAATTTCAAGACCAATCCAGTAGTCAGCTATGTATAAGCTAATTTTGCAGTTAATAATGGGGCAGGGAGTAGGGGGTGGTACTAGAGATATAGCTCAGTTGGTAGAGTGCTTGCCTAGAATGCACAAGGTCCTCGGTTCAATCTCCAGCACAAAAAAAAAAAACCCTGAGGGGGTTAGGGATGTAGCTCATTGATGTAGAAAAGCACATCCCAATTAAAACACTCAGAACTAAGATATAGAAGGAAATATATCCTATAGCATACACTTTTGGGAGGGGCGCTTAACCACTGAGCAACATTCCCAGCCCTATTTTATATTTTAGTTAGAGTTCGGGTCTCACTGAGCTGCTTAAGGCCTTACTAAGTTGCTGAAACTGACTTTTGAATTCACTATCCTCCTGCCCTAACCTCCGGAGCCACTGGGATTACAGGTATGTGCCACAGTGCCTGGTTTACCATACACTTTCATCTGTTAAAAAATACGTTATCTTGGGACTCTTTGCAGTAATTAGGAACAAAATGCAAATCATCTCAACTGTATTAGATACTAAATTTTTCAAGCTAAAAATTGTAGATTAATAATTTTATCAACCAACTGATCTAAAACCTAGAGACTCAGTGCCACTTAATTAATTTTAGGAAAAAGTATTAAATTTTCATAAAAACTATGATTTCTTTTTTAAAAAAAAACTTAAATTTTTTATTAGAATCTCATTTCCTTCCTTTTGGTCAGTGAAAAACTTTTATGAAACCAAGTAATTTCAAATTAAAGGGCTGGGAGCACTTGACTAGCATACTTGAGGCCCTGAATTTGATCCCTAGCACCAACCACAACAAAACAAAACAAAAACTTATAAATTACACATCACATACTATCAGCAAGTCTCTATACAAAAAGTGTACTTAATAAGAATGAGCCTTTCTTTCTCTGATGAGACATCACTGAGACAATGTCATTTCATTACATACCCTAAAGATGTTTAATTCCATTCAATACATAGATCCTATTTTCTTATAAACAACACATAGTATGAAGTTTCGTATATTATAAACAAAAAAGAAAAGCCTCTAACCTTCTTACAAATTTAAAGATTACATAAGAGACTGGCTATAACTCTTAATCTACACTAAGAAAATAAGAAAAATTAGCAATGAAGTAATAGTAAAAGAAGGAAGATTTATTTTAAAAATTAAAACAGATTTTAAGGTTTCGGCTGGATTGTTCACCAGAGGAAGGACGTCGTTTTGAGGCACTTTTCTCCTTTACCTGGGCTAAGCAATGGCTAAGCCAGCAGAGCCTGAGACAAGCCTAGGCTGCAAGCCAGGAAGACTGGGACAGACATAAAGCAAAGTGAACAAATAAGTAAATACATTAGGGATGGGACTCAGGTTTCTCACTGTCAAAGAAAGTTATTATTACGTAAAATGGGAACAGCTAAACCAAGATTCGGTTACCAATGTGAACTCATGGATTTTATTGTTTACTAAATATTGTTATTAAATATTAATATGTACATCAACATATATTTCCAAGCTTTGTTTACTGAAAGGGCCTACAAACTTACACTCAATATCAATGAGCATTAACTTGTATACCAATAGCTTCCCCCTACTTAAAAGAAAAAAGGCTCCTTGGGAAAATGCATGACTCTGAGATTGAGAGAGAAAAAACAAGGTGGCCCAGATCATCCTGTTATACCAAAAAGTAAGAAGTGCTCAAAGAATGATGGGTTTATGTCAAAAAGACAACCATCAGCTTGAAGAGACAACATGGAACAAATCTGGAACAATTTAAGCATAAAAATAAGTAACAACAGTTAAACACTATAACTTTAGAGAAGAATGACATATATATATGCCTATATAAATAAATGAGAAAAATCTTAACTAAGGTAAAAGTTAATATTATCATTGATGTGAACAATGATGAACATCATGAGTCTCCTGATATGCTATGCAATGATTATAGTGAGGGGTTTTTTTTGTGTACATTATTCACATCATAAAAGAAAACACACAAATTATGAAGAAACATCAGGTTAATCCACTTTCAAGTATAAAGTAAGTGGCCTATACTCCTCACAAATATCAAGGTTATAAAGGACAAGAATTATTTCAGATTGAAAGAATAACATTATTTTGAATTAGATCTTATACCTATAAAGGACATTATTTAGATGAAATATAAATGGGATCTAGGGAACAGATGGTAATTTTGCATTTTTTAACTTTGCAAGTTATACACTGATTATAGAGAATGTCTCACATATCCTTTAGGGGAAAAAAAAGAGAAAACACACTCTAAAGTATTAAGTAGTAAATGGGCATCATGCCTACATTACACTCAAACAATATGTGTATATGTGTATATATCTATAAACAAATAAATGAATATGGGAGAAAGAAGGATGGAAGAAGACACAGGGAAGGAGGACAACAA
Source organism: Spermophilus citellus (assembly GCF_964194105.1). Classification (NCBI taxonomy): domain Eukaryota; kingdom Metazoa; phylum Chordata; class Mammalia; order Rodentia; family Sciuridae; genus Spermophilus; species Spermophilus citellus. The sequence goes on along the minus strand of NC_138186.1, from coordinate 86,220,812 downwards.
ACAAATGTGGAAAACTGGGAAATGAATATGTAGAAACCCTTCCCATTAATTTTTGCCCCCAATTTTTCTATAATTTTAAAATAATTGAAAAAAATGTTTCCCTGAGAACAATTATTTATAATGTTTTACTGATAAATTCATTTGAGGAAAGAATATTCTATTATTTTGAACAGGGAAAAAAATTATCTATCGAAGACAAAAAGATTTGCTAAAATAACTTTGCTAGTCTCTTTGGTCCTGTGATAAAAGATCACCTAGAATTTAATGAGCACTAAAAATAATATTAATAAAAATACCATCTGACTCAACAAAGAATCATTTCTCTACCCACCTCTAAATGGGTTAAACATTTTTTTGAAGCAGGAGACAGAGAAGTAGACTGGTATGTACTACAGTGCCGTTTCTGTTGGACTTTTCTCTTAATTTCAGGTTCTACTTGTGATTCAGACTCTTCTGTTTTCTTCATTATACGTTCTAAAGGAAGGAGAAAAAAAAGCACTGAAATTAAACTTAATAAATTCCTCATGATGTTTACTATGAAAAAACTCTAGTTTTAATATTCTCAATATTTAAGTTTAGTTAAATAGCGTTTCAACATGTATGATAAAGAATAACCTAAACTTTAAAACTAAGTTTCGACCTTTTCATTCCTCAGCAGGATTTCTACACTGCAGACTACTTCAAACGTTCTCTTCAAATTATTCTTGTCACTAAGGCACTTAAAAGCACGTTCTACACTGAACTACACACATATCCTCCCACCCTCCAAAGCAGATTAGTTATACTTCTTGGATTAATAATGAGAAAAAAAAATCTGAATTCAAACATCAGGTACATTCATTAAGATAAAGCCAAACTAATGCTCAAGCTAATGTTTAAGTTCAAGAAGTACAAAAGAGAATTTTCCTCCTTATCTTTCAATGTAAATTTAAATGCCCTACTTGGATAATCCCAACTTGGTTAAATACTTATCTTTAATATCCTCTTCTATCTTGTTCTTTTAAAAAGAGATTACATACACATAAAAATCAACATTATCTAATATTTTGCTTGATATAAAGTTCTATTAAAAGGGGCTGGGGTTGTGGCTCAGTGGTAGAGCACTTGCCTAGCATGTGTGGCGCCCTAGGTTTGATCCTCAGCAACACACAAAGATAAATAAATAAAGGTACTGTGTCCATCTACAACTAAAAAGTATTTTTAAGATAAATTCTATTAATAAATTCTATTAAGAAACCTCAGTAATTATTCTTGTTTATTGCAGTCATACAGAATTTCACTAAGTGATTATCACTCTCTTAGCCTCTGCACCTTCATATTCATAGACAATGGTATCAGAATGGACTATTCCTTGTCTTACTTTCTTCATTTTCAAGAGAATTCTACTTTCTAATAGCTCTTAAATTTAATCTCTTCTTTCCAGCTTCACTGCTTCTACATTTCAGATGTTTAACTTGTCTAATCTTATCTTCCTGACTCCAGTTTTGCTCCCTTCATTCAGATCATTCTCCACTATTGTGAAAGTTTTCTACCACAAAAAATGTGACTTTGTTATTCTAATACTAAAAATTTTACCATGATTCTAGCAGCTGAAGAAAAAAAACCCTTGACTAAATACCATCTTCTGGTAAGCAAAAGTTCATGTTAATGTTTCAGTCTTACTTCCAAACTTTACCTTTCAAAGAAGTGTATTTCTCAGGGTGTTTTCTAGTTTACCCTATTTTATATGCTATTCTCTTCACAAGCAAAGGCTACCCAATTTATCCAGTGAATTAAAATTTTTATTTGCTAAGAAACTGCCTCTGTCCCATCCTAGGAACAATAAAGCAATCATTGGAGTTTCCACAGCACTTTATCTGTACTCATTTTATTATTATTTATCTGTACTTGTTACTCCCTATATATTGTTAGCTCTGAAAAAACAGAAATCATGTTTTAGACACATTTCCCCAGCATCTAAAAATTGCACAAGGGTAGACAAATGCTACTATATTAATAAACCACATGAGAAAAGAAAAACCAAGGCATATTAAAAAGTTGAAATTATGGGGGTAGGGAGCTGTGGAGAGGTTAGTAGATCATCTCCAAAAATCGCTTAACTTTTGCTACAGTGAGATGTTGTGCATAGATTTAGAACTATCCTTTAGCCTCTTGTCATGGAGAAAAATTGAAAGATACTTCTTTTTCTCTCCTAAAACCTAAGGTTACTGAAAAAACACTCCCGTCATCCAAATGTTAATAATTTCCATGTGTGCTAACTTACTTTGTTGGTTGCCTAAATATAAAAAGAATTTTCTATATAAGTTGATTATTAATGAGCTATAATGTGGCATTTTAAAAAATATATCAACAGAGTCACCTAGAACATAACTAATTACATGCAAAACTTAATTTATGGTAGAGTAGTATTAACATATGGTTACCCCTTCAGAGTGAGGGAGCTAATAATTTAATTGAAGCTACTAAAAAGACTGAGGCAAGAGGATCACTTGAATCCAGGAGTTCAGGAATAGACTGGGAAACACAGACTTTGTCTCAAAAACAAAACAAAGCTGGGTGCGTTAGTGTACGCCTATAATCTCAGGGGCTCAGAAGGCTAAAGCAGGAAGAACAAAAGTTAAAGCCAGCCTGAGCAAGGAACAACGAGGCACTAAGCAACTCAGTGAGACCCTGTCTTTAAGTAAAATACAAAATAGGACTGGGGATGTGGTTGAATGTCCCTGAGTTCAATTCCCAGTTCTCAAAACAAAAGGATATGACAATAACACCCCCCCCCCAAAAAAAGGACCATGCTCCTTTCCACGATTTATTTCTTTTTTCTCTTACTAAATTCAATACAATATAATGGAAAGCCCTTTCCTTACAAACAGATTTTACTAAACTTTGAAAGCCACACATAATTTTACTCAAATATGTATATAATAACTTTTCTGGCTGGATCTATTTAAAAACAAATTACACAGAACAGAATACATAATATTTAAAACATGGGCATACAATCCTCTCTTGGTATCTATGCGAGACTGGTTCTAGGACCCCTTACAAATATTGAAACCTGTAAATATTCAAGTCACTTAACAGGAAATGATGTAGAGTATCTGCATAGAATCTATGCACATCTTCCTATACACTTTTTTTAAAAAGATTTTTTTAGTTGTAGATGAAAAAAAAAATCTTCCATTTTATTTATTTATTTTTACGTGGTACTGGGGATTGTACTACCCAGTGCCTCACGCACGTGACGCAAGTGCTCTACCACTGAGTTACAACCCCAGCCCCCTATATGGTTATTTGTTTATTTATTTATTTATTTTTGTAATTGTAGGTGGACAGCATGTCTTTATTTGTTTACTTTTATGTGGTACTAAGGATCAAACCCAGTGCCTCACATATGCTAGACAAGTGCTATACCACTGAGCTATAGCCCCAGCCCCAGCCCTTCCTGTACATGTTAAATCATCACTAGATTATTTATCATCTCTAATACACTGTAAATGCTATAAAATTAGTGATACTGTGATGTTTATGGAATAACAATAAGACAAAAGTCTGTACATGGTTAGAACAGAGAGTTTTCTTTTTGTGAACACATTTGATCTGTGATTGGTTAAATCCTCAGGTGCAAAAATCCAAGGCTATGGAGGGCTGACTGTATATACATAAAAAAGGCCTGAAAGTGATGCTGTATTAAAGTGCTAATGGCAGTTAAACTGACTAGTTCACTGTGAGGAAATACTTTTCTTTGGTATATCTGAGTTAAAACAGTGATAAATCAAGTTACTGAGTTGTACCACACAATATAATTATATTAAAACACAATTAATGTACACTTAGAGATAGCACAGAATGTCAACCAATTCAATTTGAGAAGGATACAAAAACAGGCTAAAAAGTTAAACAAAAGGACAGGTAGATAGGGGAAAAAATGAGCAATCTTAATATATGAGTAATTATTATTTTATGTTTGGAAAAATTAAAAAAGAACACTTTCCCACAAAAAACAATAGGACACATGGTCCTACCACAAATTATATGTAATAGTTTTCAAGTTTTAAGTTTTTACTAACAAGACTGCTTATTAAAGCTAGTAAGTGCTGATATATGGCTTATCAAAATACATATTAAGTGCCTTTTAAATTCAAAATAAAGGGGTTTGATAGAATGATTTTTAAAAAATTATCTTGATGTTAAGTTAAGAACTACAGAAAGACAGTGATTTCTTTCTAAGAGAAGATAATTACTGAAGCTCTGCCACTAACAACTTGGATCCTAGGAATTCCAAAAGAAATTTTAAAACAAATGCAATCTTCATAGAAAAACCTATGTGATATTATTATAGTAATATAATTCATCCTATACTCAAGCATATATGTCTACCACACACAAAAGAACTGAAAACAGCAGGCTCTGTTGAGTTTTCATTAAGTTAAACAAATGATACAATATTTCAATATAATTTTCTTCCTTTCAAAAAAAAGTTGACAAGATAAATATCAATATTCCTCTCCAGAAGTTTCTAAGTATTGCCATATGAATTTCATTTATTAAATATGTCCACAGATATAATCAAATACATAGAAGGTACAACTCTTCCCTACAGAAGAAATAATAAATGTAAAATAAAGAAAGAAAATAATCACCATTAACAAACATAAAACAATAATTACTGCCAGTACATGAAAAGATTCTAAAATCAGAGGGTAAAAGTTTGAGAAACAGAATACTGCACAGTCTAAGGATCTCATGTAAGATATTTACTTAGTGACAAGGGAAAAGAAACAGTGACTTTTAGTAAAGAAACCCAACAGAAACTACCTTAAACAAGTAATCATAGTTTATATCCCCAGTAATTAATATATTCATATCATGTAATCGCTGATGTGAAGCATGAAAAGGGCACAACATGATTTCTATATGAACCTTGTCAAAAATGCAGAGACTCAATCTCATTGTAAGACAACATCCTCCAATCCAAACTAAGAAGCATAGCACAAAGCAATTAATACAACCTTCAAAATTTTCAAGAAAATAATGATAACTAGATGCAATGTAGGATCCCAGATTGGATGCTGGAAGAGAAAAAGGACATTAGTGAGAAAAGGATACTGGCAGTCTTGAGGAACCCATCACCTAGTAGCTGCTATCTGAAACTGAATCAAAACATTAATTCTACAGCGGTATGAGTTAGGAAGGCTGTGGGAAAGTGGTGCAAGGCAACCCAGAGAACTAGGAAACCAGGTACAACCCTGAAACACCAGATTTTAGAGTAAAAAGAGAATGATTAAAAAAAAAAAAAAATAGACTTCACCAGCACTGTGTTCACAATGGCTTCATTGGGAAGGGAAAGCTCCCCTCCAGTGAGCTGAAAGTGTCACAAGAAACTGTTTCTTAAAAAGAAATCAGTCTGTCTATAGTTCTTAACATGAATCTTTAAAATGATTTTCTTTATTATTCTATCTGACCACCTTTGCTGACAGCCATAGCCAAGTAGGAATGACGCATGGCATTTTGCTTTGAAAGGTGACCCTGCTCAGAGATTAGGGTGGCTCCAGGTTTAGGGTGGATCCTGCTGGATTAGGATGGCTCCAGGTTTAGGGCTGGGATTAGGGCATATCCTGCTGCCTCAGGCGCCTGCTCCTTGAGTTCCCATTGAGTTCTCGAGGGGTTCTGAGAGAATTGGTACGCAGAGCCCGGTGGAGGGAGTGTATTTTTCACAGAACGTGTGTGTAGAGTCCCCGTGAGAGTTCGGGAATAAAGAGTTGCTGTTGGAATCTACAAGGCTTTTGTGGTGGCTAGGTTATTTTGTGCCCAGACAGACTGCGGCACACCTTTATTTTGAATTTAAAAGGCACTTAATATGAATTTCGATTCAGCAAAATGCAGGTTCTGCAATCTAAGCAGAACATTTAGATGCTGCAAAGTAAGTTGGGACAAGAGCGCCCTGGCACTTCCCATCAAAAAAATTTTTTTTATTAGTTGCTCATGACAATACAATGATCTTGACATATCATACATTTGAATCAAATGGGGTATAATTTCTCATTTTTTCAACTGTACAGGTTGCAGAATCACATTGGTTATATAGCCACGTATATACATACAGCAATACTGGTGTCTATTTTATTCTGCTGGAGGGAGGCTGCACCAGGTTAAAAAACTTCATTGCTAGCCAGGGCAGTGGTGCATATCTGTAATCCCAGAGACTTGGGAGGCTGAAGCAGGAGGACCACAAGTTCAAGGTAAGCCTCAGCAATTTAGCTAGACTCAGTTTCAAAATAAAAGGGCTACAGTTGTGGCTCAGTATTAGAGGGCCTTTAAGTTTCAATCCCTAGTTTCACCAAAAAAAGAAAGAAAAATGGAAATCCTCATTGTTTAAACTTTCTGCCCAGAGATCAGAAATCCTGTTGCTTTTCCTTTTCAAAAAACTTCTTTTGTGTTTTGTCTTTTTGTTGGTTTGCTTTATTTTTGTGTACCCAAGATCCAATGGTCACCTATGCTTTATTTCTCACTAGATTGGTGGGTGCTCAAGCTATTAGTCAATCTGCAAGAATGAGACTATGGCATGGACTTGGCAGAAGTTCTGGGCAGTGAAGAAACCACAGTGACAGGTCCGTGGGTCTGCAGAGCATACTGGAAGGAGCTTTCATTTGAAATTTGTAGTCAAAACTATGATAATGAACAAAACTGACAGGAAGTGGAAATGAGGTCTGAGTCAGGTGGAAAGTTGCAACCTTGGCATCCAACATGGATCTGGCCACCTTCCCCATGCCCAGAAGTGTCTGGTGGCTCTGGTGACATAACCTAGGCAATTCTCACACACCTCTCCCCAGCACACGTATTGAGGATCTTGGAGGAATGGCACAGCATGATCAAGATTAGTCCACAGGCTAGTTGGTGAGAAGACTGTCCAGTTACTTCTACCAGAGATATACCCCCATCCCCAAAGCACAATAACACTGAAGGTGAATTCTACTCTAAAATGGACAAAACTCTTCCTTCACTTGCTGGTAGGCAAGGATGGGTTAAGATCAGCATATACAGGGTCCCACAAACTACCTCATAACTGAAGGACTCTAAAATCAAGGCCCCTTAAAGAAGTGTCTCCCTAATACCTCAGCAAAGAGAAAGCAGAATCTTTTGATGATTGTGGTTGTATTAGCTATTTTTGGCAAAGGTTTGTCATGTCTTCTCTATGTAGTTTTATACATTTTTTCAACTAGTTAAGATTTTTCTTGATAAGTCTTTTTTTCTATTCCATCTCTATTTTCCTCCCTTTTCATTCATCCTTTCTTCTTTTTATTTATTTTCTGTCTCCCTTCCCTCCCCACTTTTTCTTTCCTTTTCACCCTTCTTCCAATGATTTCGTGTTATATAGAGTATTATCGATTCTTAACAATGCACTCTACTCTATATTATTTCTCATCTAGTTTTCTCATTAGTTAGTAGAGTTGCAGAGAACATTAGAAATTAAGTTTCTAAAACATGTAGCTCACAGTTCCTCAAGTTATCACTTTACCAACGGTAACTCTTTCCTTTCTAAGGGAACCTGGTAGTTGAACGTAGTACTTTGATTACTCTGATTAGCTGCTTTGATGCTAAGATATTCGCCTAGCTCGGGGAATATTATAAAGTGATAACTACTTACTAAAAACCCTCACATGACAAAAGAACTCATCAAAACAAATGCAAAAACAATACAGAGGGGCCGGGGTTTGGGCTCAATGGTAGAGCGCTTGCCTAGCATGCGTGAAGCACTGGGTTCGATCCTGGCTCCACGTAAAAATAAATAAAGGTATTATGTCCATCTACAACTAAAAAAATATTTAAAAAAAATACAGAAACTCTTAAGCCATGAGGCAACATGCTAACATTATGTCTCTGAAAGCTGACCTCCCCACACAGATAAATCAATCCACAGATAATTAAGTAGAAATGCTAGAATAATTAATGAATTTAAAAAGATCTAAGGGAGATAATATAAAATATGAAAAAGCATTAGAGATTCTGAGGATTGGGGATATAGCTCAGTTGGTAGAGTGCTTGCCTTGCATACGCAAGGCCCTGGGTTCAATCCCCAGCACCACAAAAATAAAAAAAGAAAAAGAAAGAAAAATTTCAATAGAGATTCTGAAAAAGAATCAAAACAAAAATATTGGAAATAAAATTCAGTCAAACCCAGGTACAGAGGTGCACATCTGTAATCCCAGCAACTCTGGAGGCCAAGGCAAAGAGGATCACCAAGTTCAAAGCCAGCCTCTGCAACTCAGTGAGGCCCTAAGAAACTTTGTGAGACCCTATGTCAAAAAAATAAAAAGGGTTGGAGATGTAGCTCAGTAATAAAGCACCTGCTGTTTCAATCCCCAGTATTAAAAGGCAAAAACACCTCAAAGTCTCTCCAACAGATTAAGTCAAGTATAATACAGAATCTCATAGCTTGTAGACAAGGCAGATATAGCTGAATAGTTACAGCAGTAAAGAAAAAAACTATGATTAGAATATGCAAGAACTCTGGGACAACAACACAGGAGACCAAACTTAGGCATTGAGGAAGGAGCAAAGATATAGGCTAATGGAATCAATAACCTATGCAGTGAAAAAACTGCAGAAAAATTTCCAAACGCTGTGAATGAAATGCACATCCACATACTGATGGCATTTAGAAGAGCAGATTATAAGACCAGAAAAGAAATTCTTCAGGACACATTATAACTAAAATGTCAAAAATCCAAAACAAATAAAAAATTTTAAAACTACAAGAGAGAAAGGTCAGATCACACTTAAAGGAAAATCAACGAGAACAGCAGCAGATTTCTTAGTAGAAACCCTAAAAAATCCAGGAGGACTTGGAACTTTCAAGCCCTGAAAGAAAACAGCAACCAAAATGGCTATATCCAGCAAACTTATCCTTCAGAATCAAAGAAGAAATAAACATTCTAAGATAAGCACAAACTAAAGGACTTCATGACTATTAAATCAACATTACTGAAGATACTTAAAAGGAATCCTACACACAGAAGATAGAAGAAATCTCATTAGAAGATTAGATAGGTAAATGAGAATTAGGATCTAAACAAACATTAGAAATAAATCAAATTGAAAAAAGTAATACATATCTCACTATAATGATGGTAAATGTAAACGCTCTCAATTCTCCAATTAAAAAACAGACTAGGGCTGGGGTTGTGATTCAGTGGTAGAATGCTTGCCTAGCACGTGTGAGGCACTGGGTTCAATTCTCAGCATTGCATATAAATAAATAAAATAAAGGTTCATTGACAACTAAAAAAAAAAATTTTAAGAACATAAAAAAAAAAAAATAAGACAAAGGAAGACGGGCAAAGTAGATTAAAAAGCAAGGCCCATCTAACTATATGCTCTCTGCAAGAAATGCAACTCACAAGTAAAGACATCCACAGACTAAGTGAAAGGTTGGAAAAGTCATATTCCATGCAAATGAAACTCAAAAAGCTGACTTCAACCCAAAATCCTAGTTACATAAAAGAAATACTACTTGACATTTATGGCTTTAGGCCTATACCTTTAGGCTCACAAAGGTACAATATAATCATACTGAATGATGTCAATATATTTCTCTAATAGGCCACCCAGACAAAAGTGACAAAGATACTATAGATAAAAAATACTATAAATCAAATGGACTTAACAGACATCTACAGAATATTTCATTCAAGAGCTGAATATACTTTCTGCTCAGCTGCTCTAAATAGTTTCTCCAAAACAGATCATATTTTAGGCCACAAATCAAGTCTTAGCAAATGCAAAAATAATAATAATATTTTTTAAATTCCTTGCATCTCACCATCATAATGGAATTAAATTAGAAATCAACAAGAAAACCAAAGAAACTACACAAACACACAGAGATTGAACTGTTGGGAGCTGCCCTGGATGCAGGCAGCTTTAAGTCCTGATGCACCAGGATTGTGAACAATTATTGTGCCCTGCAATAACTTGGGCTTTACCTCCACTCAGATAATGAAGTGTGGTTCCAGGAGTAGGCGTAACCCCGTGTGGTTGAGTTACTCTCACCTGTTCCTTTGTAATCCTACCCCTTTGCCCTTTTGGGGATAGAATGTTCCATGGAACCTCCCCTTGTGTGTCTCCTGTATAAGAATAAAGAATTCCAGTGGCTCTCTCTCTTTCCACAAACCCTTAAGGACGGAGAGCCGTCACAGATTTTGAAAAGGTACTTCTGTGTGGTTGCGTGCTTTCTTTATCGTTTTCTTAAGTTGTTAGAATAGTAAGATTTTGTGATCCCAGCATTAGGTTGCCAGCTAGGATAGACAGTGATACTGAATTATACTTTTGAATGATGAGTGCTTCATCTAAGAAATCAGAAGGGGCTGGAGTTGTGGCTCAGAGGTAGAGCGCTTGCCTAGCACATGTGTGGCACTGGGTTCAATCCTCAACACCACATAAAAATGAAATAAAGATATTGTGTCCACCTACAACTAAAAAATAAATATTAAAAAAAATAAATCAGAGGTGAAATTTCAAATAATTCTTAGAATCAATGAGAATAAAAATACTATTAAAAAAAAAGGATTGAAACTAGGCCCCTCTTTCTTACCCTATATAACAATTCAACTCAAAATGGATCAAAGATATATGAATAAGACCAGAATCTTTCCAAGTGGTAGAAGAGAACTGTATTAGTCCGGGTTCTCTAGAGGAACAGAATCAACAAGAAGTATAATAATAAAATGGGGACTTATTAGGTTGGCTTCCACGAACAGAAGCTAGATAGTCCACAATGGCCATCTGTAGGCTGGAGAGCTGGGACAACCAGCAGCTGCTCAGTCCAATAGGCTGAAGCCACAGAAAAAGACATATCAACTATGCTACCCTAGTCTGAGACCTAAGTCTTCTGGAGAATCACTGTCAGAGCCTGCTTTGGAAAAGTGAAAAAGTGAGAATCCGATATCTTCAGATGATTGCAGCACCAATCAAGAACACAGCAGCAATAAAGAACCCCTTCAAGAAGAATCAATCTTGCATCTGCTGCTGCTTCTTTGTTCTTTCAACTTTTATTTCATCCAAGCCATCATCCTATTGGTTGGTCCTGTCCACGCTTAGAGAGGGTCTCCATTTCAGTTAGCTATCCCACATGCCAATCATTCCTACACACACTATCATACCCACAATCCTCTTAATCCGCAGGATCTCTTAATCCAACAAGTTGACAAATTTAACTGTGACAAGAACATAGGGGAAATTATCCAAAACATAGGTACAGGCAGAGAGACCCTCAAAAGGATTCCTAAAATTCAGAAATAATACCAAGAATCAGCAGGTCACGGTGGCACACATCCTATAATCCCAGCAATTCAGGAGGCTGAGACAGGAAGATCATGAGTTCAAAGCCAACCCCAGCAATTTAGTGAGGCCCTAGGCAATTTAATGAGACCCTGTCACAAAATCAAAACTAAAAAAGGGCTGGGGATATGGTTCAGTGGTTAAGCACCCCAAGTTCAATCCCCAATACCAAAATTAATAACACCACCAAGAAACGAATGGCAGCCAGATAAGAAATTTCGAAACAGCAAAGAAACATAAGGAGAGAACCTACAAAATGGGAGAAAACCTTTGCCAGCTCTTCTTCTAATAAAGGATGTATCTAGAATATATGAAAACTAGAATATATAAAAAATTTAATACCAAAACCCCAAATAACTCAATAAATGAATAAGTACAACTAGAAAGACACTTCCCAAAGAAAGTACAAATGTCAACAATTATATGAAAAAAATGTTCAACATCTCTAGGCATCAGGGAAATGCAAATCAAAACTACACTGAGAGGGCTGGGGTTGTGGCTCAGTGGTACAGCGCTCACTTAGCACATGTGAGGCACCGTGTTTGATCCTCAGCACTACATAAAAATATATAAATAAAATTAAGGTATTACGTCCAACTACAACTAAAAAAAAAATTTAAAAAAAAACTATACTGAGATTTCATCTCACTCTAGCCAGAATGGTAATCATCAAGAATTCAAATAATAATAAATGCTGGCAAAGATGCAAATAAAACAAAACCCTTGTACAGGCAGGTTCCTTAAAACAAAACAACAAAGAACTAAAAATTAACTACAACAACCAGGCATCCCAGTGACTCCAGAGACTACGGCATGAGCATCAAAAGTTCAAGGTCAGCCTCAGAAACTTAGCAAGACCCTGTCTCATATTAAAAAAAAAAAAAAAAAAAAAAAAAAAGAAAAGAAAAGAAAAGAAAGAAAGGGTTTGGGATGTAGCTCAGTGATAAAGCCCCAATGGGTTCAACCCAGAGTACCAAAAAAAAAAAAAAAAAAAAAAAAAAAAAAAAAAATCTAAAAATAATTAAATAGATACACACCAGATGTTCCAATTATACATTATGCCTTGGTATCTCTCCAAAAGAATTAAAGACAGCATACTTTAGAGATGTATGCAGTCCCACATTTATTGTTATAATACGTTTCACAACAGTCTAGTTTTTGTACCATTATCAATAGATAAGAATAAATTATAACAGATAAAGATTGAATGACTAAAAAAAAAAATGGGGGGGGTGGTGGTGGATACATATACACCCAATGGTTTTATTCAGACATACAGAAAACAATGTCATTATCAGGAAAACGAACAGTATTATGTTAAGCAAAATAAGTGAGATCCAGAAAGACAAGTGCTAAGTTTTCTCTTATATGTGATAGCTATACAGAAAAAAAAGGAGGGGGGAGCAGGGGAGAGAGATCATAAAAATAAAAGGGAGACCATTAGGAGTAGAGGGTCCAGGGAAGGACAAGAAGTGCAATAGGGGAAGTACTAGGTAGTGAAATTGATCGAATTATGCCACACACATATATAATCATTAAGTGGTACCATTAAAAAATTTTTTAAATAAAAAGGACATTAGAAAAAAATATGAACAAGGTCAATAGCTTAGTTAAGAACTAAGCAATTTCTCAGTTTTGATAAATGTACTATCATTAGAAAGATGTTAATATTAAGGAAAGCTCATTGAAGGATAAACAGGTACCTCTCTGTACTAGTTTTGCAACTTTCCAAAATAGAGTTAACAACAATAAAAATAGAATTCTATTTACTTAACAAATCTTGAATAAACTAATAATTATTATAACAAGACTGACTGTTTTGCATCTAAATCATATTAATGATCCAAATCACTTAACCTCTCTCAAAAGTATTTATCAAGCCAGGCGCAGTGGTATATACCTATAATCACAGCAGCTTGGGAGGCTGAGGCAGGAGAATCACAAGTTCACAGCCAGCCTCAGCAACTTAGTGAGTCTATAAGCAACTCAGTGAGACCCTATCTATAAATAAAATTAAAAAATGGTGGAGGGGTGGGGGGAAGTGGGAGGGGTGGGGGGAAGTGGGAGGGGTGAGGGGGGTGGGAGGGTGGCGCTGGGATTGTGGCTCAGCCATAGAGCACTCGCCTAGCACATGTGAGGCCCTGGGTTCCATCTTCAGCACCACATAAAAATAAATCAAATAAAGGTATTGTGTCCAACTACAACTAAAAAATAAATATTAGAAAATAAATAAATAAACAGCTGGGGATATGGGGAAGTGCCCCTGGGTTCAATCCCAAAACAAAAAAACAAAAAAGCATTTGTCAAGTAGAAATGAAAATACTCGTAGTACAGTTAGTTTTTCACTGAGGAGTAGAACTAATTTTGTGACTGAGAAAGAAAATAATATAGTGGCTAAGAGCATGGGATTTGGCATCATGGGATTTGGCTCTCCATTTGCTAGCCCTGTGCTTAAGCAAGCCATGTAATTCTTCCATGCCTCAGTTTTCTTCTCTGTACAAAATACAAGTAAAAGTATACAGGGATTTTTGAATAGGGATAGTATATAATAATGGATATAAAAGCATATAACTTAGCATCTACTATAGAGTAAGAGTTTAATAAAGATTAAAGGCCTAACAGAATGAGTGTTGAAGAAGGTAAACACTATTAGCTATAGTTCATCTATAGTTAACATTTGAATGTTAACAAAAAATGCTAATACATAACCAAAAGATTTCATACTATAATCACCTGACTCTGTAACCATATAGCAGTTAAAAGTTAGGAGAAATGCTCAAATCAGTTATAAAAATTATTTTCTATATATTTCTATGTAAATCTGTTTTTTTTTCTTTCTTTCTTTCTTTTTTTTTTTTTTTTTTTTTTTTTTGTATTGGGGATTGTACTCAGGATCCCATGCATGCTAGCCAAGTTCTCTACCACTGAGCTACATCCCTAGTCCTTTTTATTATTTTATTTTGAGTCAGGGTCTCCTAACCCTCCTGCTTCATCCTCCTGAGTAAGTGGGCTTACAGGTATACATCACTGAACCCAGTTTATCTGGGAATATTCTAAAGTCAGTGTCATATTTCTATCTGTACCTTTCATACAGAAATTCAAATCCCTTCACAGGTGTAACAAATGAAACTGCACACTTACCAACACCTTGGGGCCGACTTAACCTTACAGGATTAATTTCAACTTTTTGGACATGAGGTGGATATTCTTTCCTAGAAAAGGAAATTTATATGGTTTTACTCAAATAGGAAATGTAATTTTCAAAATTAAAAAGTTAAGGGGATACTTACAATGCATTTATTAAAAGTAAATCATAGTTTCTTTGTCATATAAAAAGTCATACTACAAGATACTAAAACTGTATTAATAAACTAAAGTTTAAGGTATATAAAATCCCTAAACAGCAGTGACTCTACTTTATTTAGACTGTCAATCTTTCCAAGCCAATAAAAGGCAGACTGTTAAATAAATATTTAATAAATAAATTTAAATCACTGTCCTTTCAAAGTTCTCATTCTGTTTTATTTTATTAATGTATACACACATACACATATTTTTTAAAGACAGGGCCTTGCTATGTTGCCCAGACTGGCCTTGAACTCCTGGAATCAAGGGATTCTGCTGCCTAAGTCTCTCAAGTACCTGGGACTAAGGTGTGCACTACCAAACCTAGCTTTCAAAATAGTCACTTTGGAAAGCTCTATACATTTATTCCCTAAATGCACAAACCTTTAGAATTGCTTTTACAATCAGTTTATAAAAATCACATTTAAAAACTAAAACTTAAAATCCATACACCCTACTTTGGATAAAGAATTACCCAGCTTAATATTACTCAATATATCCAAACTCACTGTAAATGTTTATGCTTATTTAAAAACAAGTCAATGAATAAAACAATAAATGTTGAATAAAATATAGGTTTTGAGGATAATTACAAAATCAGTACAAAAACTGTTATGTACAAAACCATCAATTATGGAACAAGTGTTTTAGTTTTTGTACTATTACTACATTATAGCAGAGAAAATAAATACACTAGTTTTAAAATATAATTTTGTCAAGAGTTCATGTACAATTGATTTAAACTTAATTTTTAGTAACTAAGTGTCCTATATACTATATCTAAATAAGTCCAAACTACACTAATTTGGGGAAAAAAAAACAAAAGCCCTACAGGTAGTGGTAGAATAAAAACATTTATATACAGAGAATTACAAAAAGTACAAATAGGCCAGGGAGCTACAATAGTTAGATACTTTCCCACCCTAAATGAAAGCTTCCAAAATATTCCTGCTAATATTTAACTGGGGGATTAAAAAGAGGCTATTCTATTTATCTACAAATCTGCTCACACTAGTAATGAATATTTTCTAATCATCACAAATCACTAAGGCATATTTTTGCAAGGATTTCATATTCCTACACTATAAAAGTCAAAAGTACCAAAATGAAAATAAAATGTGAAAATTACAAAAGAAGAAATTATTAAAGAATGGTGACAGTAATATATTTGTATTAGCAGTTAGCAAATATTGAAAATCATATGTCAGGTACTAACTGCTTTTTCTCTATTAATTCCTTTAATTTTCACAATAACCTTATGAGTATACTTTTTTACAAATGTATAAATGAGAAGACTGAGGCACAGTGAGAATAACTTCCTCATGGTCACATAGCTACTAAATGGCAATACCAGAAGCTGAAAATTAGCAAAGTCTTATCAATCATGATGAGTACAGCAATATCTGGTACAGCTGGGCAATTTCCACTCTGCCAAGATTTTAAAATTTGTGAAAGATGATACAAAGTGTGAAGATTAGTGGTAACAATAGTGGTAGATATTATTACTTGAAACTCTTCTGTAAGGAACAGTTATCTTCCAGTTCATTTTATGCACTTTGTAAAATCTTATAAGCAAATCTGGCATGGTATTGAAGGCGGTGTTTATTTCAAGACTACTAAGATGGTTTAATAAATACATAATTATTTACATCAGTATGACTCAGGGAAGTTATTTTTTCCTTAAGGTTCTAGTTTTTATTGAAATTTTGGCCCTTGGGAGCTCCTTCAGCTATTTCTGTGTTCTTTTGATGTAATTCTATCCTGGTTTTCACTGTGTAACACACATAATTGGAAAATTTAGAAAAATATGGAAAACTTTACTAATTGTGATAAAACAAATTTGTACAATACAACCTCTGAACTGTTCCAATTTTAGCTGCTGAAGCAGGCACCCTTTCACTTACTTATTCATTTTTTGGAATAATTATCTGGTTTCTGGCAACATTCATTTTGTGTTTTCCCCAGTACATCCCTAGAATCAATCATTTCTCCATGTTTCTTTATTAGAGAGTGATATTTAAAAACCAGAACCTGGGCACTGTTTAATCAACTAATGTCAAAAGATGTATATTTCTATAAAAAATAAATCTATTCATTTTACACAGTTAGAATTCATTATTTCAGATACTTTTTAACTGATAGAGCAGTTAAAAATTTAAAAGATGTATCAAAATCTCCCCAAATTTATTTCAATTAAGAACTACTTGCATTCTAAAAATTTTCGGGGAGCTCATATATATATATATATATGTTATACTTTTATAAATTGTGCATATTATAAAATGTCCTTCTTTATCTTGTTTAGTGCTTCTACTCCTTAATTCAGTCTAATTAATATTCTACCCTTGCTTTCTGTTTGCGTTTCTCTGTGACCCTAAACATACCTTTAGTTGCAAACTCTTTAGTATGGTTCTTACAAAAAATACAGTAGAACAGTGTTTAATCCAACCAGTTTGTCTTTTATTAAATGTATTCAACCAGCCAGGCACAGTGGCCACACACCTACAATCCCAACTACTGAGGAGGATCCCAAGTTTGAGGCCAGCCTGCACAACTTAGCGAGACTATCTCAAAATAAAAAGTAAAAAAGGCTGGGGATGTAGCTTAGTGTTAGAGAGGCTCCAGGTTCAATCTCCAGTACTGTAATCAATCAATCAATCATCAAACTGTTTATATTTATAATAGCTGACAGACTTCATGTTTTTCTTTCATCTGTATTAGCTGGTTTTTAGATTTATATTTATTGTATGTTTCCTTTTTTCCTATTAACTATTCATTTCCTCCTCCAGTTAATTTAACAAAAGAATATTTTATCTCTCCCTCAAACCTTACTGCAGTTGCACATTTAATTTGCTTTGCTTTAACATGTTATAACAGTCTAGGGGCTGAGGGAGTAGTCTAGTGGTAGAGAATATGCAAGGCCCTGAGTGAGGTTAATCCCCACCATCAAAAACAAAACAACAAAAAAGTACTATTTTCTCAAACACAACACAATATAGCAGCACAAGCACTATACGTCTCTAATGGAATGAGACCTTCAATATCCTTTAATTTCTCACTTAACCATTCCCTAAATAAGGACTCTCCCCAAATAAGGCCTTTTATTTTCCCTTTAACCCTTCCAGAAGGCTTGTTTTTCTTCTATCTTTCTACCTCCTTAACTCCTAAGAGTAGAAAGATAGTTTGCTGAGTTAGTTTTCAATATTGATTTTCCTTTGCATCATATCTCCATTTAGAAAGTGCAATATGTTTAGCATTAACTGGACTGTCATTAACTTAACCTTTAACTGTACCAATTATAAATTATATATATAAAATTATATTTCATGGAGCTGAGGTTGTAGCTCAGTGGTAGAGCACTTGCCTAGCACATGAGGCACTGGGTTCCATCCCCAGCACCACATAAAACTAAATAAACAAAGATATTGTTTAAAAAAAGATTATATTTCAGAGAATAACACTTCCCTACCTAAAATGCTTAGAAGTCTTCTATTCCATTAATATAAAATACAAATTCTTCAGATCAGCTTACAAAAGCCTTTCGTGATCTAAGTCCCAGCCAATCTTGTAATATTCTTCCACTTTAATCTCTAGCTATAGTGGTCCTTTTTTTCTGTTCACTGAACATGTTAAATTTATTCTTGCATTAATAACTTACCACTACCTTTTCCCTATTTGGAAAAGCCATTCTTAGAATGGTTGACTCCTTCTTTAGTTAAACATTAGCTTCATAATAGTAAAGGGTGTTTTCCTGAACACGGAATCTAAAGAAACCATATTGTCATTCTATCTCATCATCATCCAATTATACTTCTCTACACACAGAACAACATATTTCAAGTTTCATTTGTACATTATTAATATTTGCCCCATCAGAATATCAACTACAGGGGTCCAATGATCTTGTGTTTTGTTCCTCATGATATCGTTATGCCTAGAGCATAGTAGGCATTCAACAAATACTTGCAATTAATAGAAGTATGTATACAAAAAGCAGTGTGTAATCAGAGAAGATATTTACCAGGTCAAACAACTTTACAAACAGCTGTAAAGTATGGCAATGGCTGTTAAAAGTGAACCACTGGCCACTACACAGCACTTCTGTATAGTGAATCAAAATATTGATTTTGCAGCTTATGATCAAACATCAAAATTCAGGCATCTGAAAGGCACTGTGACCTTTTGTTTTTTGTACCAGGGACTGAACCCAGGGTCACTCAACCACTGAGCCACATCCCCAATCCCATTTGGAGACAGGGTCTTGATGAGTTGCTTAGGGTCTAAGCTAAGTTAGGCTTTAAACTTGTGATTCTCCTGCCTCAGTCTCCAAAGCCATTGGGATTACAGAAATGTGCCACCATACCTAGCTGTGGACTTGAAGAAACTGGGTGGGAATTCAATACATTCAAGACTGTCTAGCCTGTTTACTGTTTTACCACCTACTCTTTTCCTAGTGTTTTCAAGTTTAATCTCTATTTTCTTAATAGTAGGTTTTATCATGTAGCAAGTCATTCTTCTCTATCCCCATTTCTTCTTCTTTTTTAAAAATAAGTCTTCAACTTTCTATTCTCAAATATTTACTCTTTTGGATAGAATTAAATTACATTCATTTTATTTTAAGCAGTAGCTGCCCACATGGTATAAACTCCTACCAAATAGGAACAAAATATATGCCTCAAATTAGTTTCTTTAGATATATTTATATAATTGTAGATACTATCATAAATGAAATTTTTGTCTTTTCAAAGACAAATTCCTGAGTTCAAACCCCAGCACCACCAAAAAAAAGGGGGGGGGGAACAAATTCACGTGATTAGAGGTGAATTAGAGTATTCAATTGATTAGGGATGAAATAATCATAGTTTTATAGCCTATCATCTTGATCAATTCTTATTATTTCTAAAATTTCAGATGACTCATAATTCCAAGAAAGAAAAAAAAATCATCTGAATATAAGTTTATTTTTATACATCTTGAAGCAACAATTAACAGTGTTATCATCAATTAGTTCCATTGCCCTATAAACAATTCAGCCATACTTATCAAAAGAATTAAAAACATTTGTAACATGGCCAAATGAACCCTTTTCCAGAGATTTATTCTAAGAAATGCAGTTAAAGATTTATAAGCAATATTGTTCACCAATGTGTTTTAATAATAGTGAAAAACAGCCACAAATGAGCAAATGAGTAAAATATATTATGGGTATCTATATGACAAGCTATTATGCAGACATTAAAAATTATTTTTAAGAGCTGGGCATGGTTGCACCCTCCTGTAATCCTAGTGATTCTTTAGGTTAAGGTAGGAAGATCACAAGTTTGGGCCAGGTAGGGCATCCTAATGAGACCCTGTCTCAAAATAAAAAAAATGCTGGGAATGTATCTCAGTGATAGAGTACCCCTGGGCAACCACCACCTTAACAGAAATCTTTCTTTAGAAGCTAACTTAATAATACTGGAAAATGCTCAGAACATACTGTTAGGTAAACACAGTTGCTCCAAACTGTTGGAACACACAGTTAAAAGTATTTTCATTATGATTAACCACATGTTAAGCATATTAAAAAGGGCATACAAAAATAAATAGAGAGAAAATGCATCAAAATTCTAACATATGCTGTATGAGGTATGTACACATGCCTGTTATTCTGGCAACTTGGGAAGCTGAAGTGGGAAGACCTTGAGTTCTAGACTAGCCTTGGGAACTTGGTAAGATCCTGTCTCAAAATGAAACATAAATAGGGCTGGAGCTATAGTCAGTGGTAAAGCATCCCTGAATTCCATCCCCAGTACCAAAAAATAAATAAAATAAAAATCCCAACATGTAGTTTTCTACTCTGAGAACTTTTTTTAAAAAAATTATATAAACCTTAACTACTCTTGTCTTTTTAAACACAACCTATAAGTAAACACTACCTGTATTTCCTATTTTTATTGTTTTATTCTCTTTACCTTTGTACTTTTGTTTCAAAATTCTCTATAGTTATGGACCCACTTTATACACTAAATATAAATATTAAAAATAAATTCTACATTTAAAAATCACTGTATGCTTTAGTTTTACAATGTGTCAACAGATTATTTATATAAGGAACAAAATAAAACAGTTCAAATATCAGATTATATATTCTGAGTTGTTGGTGCTACCACATACACTATATTCACAATACATATGGCCAAGAGTCAGAAAAAACTTTGTTTTATTCAAGTTGTCAAAGTTACCCACAATGTAGAAAAACTGGTAGCAATTTCTTTTTCTTTTCTTTAAAGGCTAAATCTCTGGAGCTTAATACTGTTAATTAATTTGTTTACTGTATCTTAGTTTTAAGATTATAACATATCTCAATGTGCCCAGCAAATAGTAAAAGTAGAAAAAACAGGGAGAGATTAAGCTTTTACAACTACCTTACTTTTATTAGATAAACCATTGTCTTATGAATATTGATTTATTTCAGAGATTTATAGTTCCTTAAGTAGTAAAGAATAAAGCTAAGAAAACTATCATTCCTAACACATCAGGGGGTAAAAATGTGGCTTACTATTCCTAAAAGGGAGGAAACGGCTATGTGAACAAAAAATTAACAAAGTGATTGGGCTTGGGGCTATAGCTCAGAGGTAGAGCACTTGCCTAGCATGTGTGAGGCACTGGGTTCAATTCTCAGCAACGCGCATACAAATTTTTTAAAAAAACGTCTATCAACAACTAAAAAAAATTAACAAAACAAAATCTGATAACGAAAACATTCTTTTGTTTAACAAAATAATTTTATGTAAGGATCCAAAGGATTATGTACTAAATTCACCCTAACAGTAACTAAGTTGCCATGTAAAGCACTGAGGTATATTTGTTACAAGGACTTTCATAAACAGTTTCTGCTTCACATCTAGTTTTCAAGAGCTTTAGTCCTTAGAGGTAATCTCAGCAACAAAGGATTAAAAGAATTAACACCTATTATTATTAGTACTCAAAAATTTTCCATTTATTACAGTGTACAAAATCAATTTTAAATAATTATCTCATTTGTTCCCAACAAAACTTTAAAATTAACCACTTATGGCAATTAATAAGCCTACAGCTATACTGCTTATTTGCTGATCTTCTAACTCCTATTCTAGCATTATACTGATAAGAATGTAAGCTACAAGAGAGTAGGGATTTTTGTCAACTCCAAGAAGAGTGCCTGACATATAAAGGCATTTAAATATTTGCTAAAATATATCATGAAATAAAACTCCCATTACAAAAATTATGTGTAAGTCAAAGCAGTAGAAAACAATTAGCATCAACCCTACAGGGCTACTGTAAAAAAAAAAAAACCACCTAAGATCTTTCTATTATTCTGATAATATAACAGCACCCAAATTTCAATTACAATGGCATGAAGGGAAGAATATGTTTACTTGGACAAAACAAATGTCTGTTCTAAATGTGTGATTGTATGAAGAGCTATTTAAAGTATAACTCTAACAATTTTACCAAAAATATTAATGGTCTTACTAAAAAAGCAGTCACTTATGAGTAAAACATTTAAAAGATACAAAGGATTCACCTGTATCTAGAAGTAATAATTTACTCAAACAGGAAAAAACTGATGGGAAAGTCTCTCTTTCCTAGGAAATAGGTGATAAAATATTTTCATAGCCCATTCATTTAAAACACACAACACGTGTGAAATAGTTCAGAATTATATGTTTAAATCTTTTTTACTGGAAGGATTATCATTAAATTTGTATTTCTGAGCAGGCTGGGAATATAGGTCAGTGGTAAGCACTTGCCTAGCAAGTGTGAGGCCCTGGCTTTGATCCCAAATACCACAAAAAGAAAGAAAGAAATTCAGGCTGATGATGTGCTCAGTCACAGAATGCTATAACCAGGATGCATGAGGCCCTAGATTTGATTCCCAGCAACACAAAACAAAACAAAACAAAACAAAAAAAAGTATTCCTGGAACTCAATGTTCATAAAGATATAATAAATTTTATATAATATTCCAGATTTCTTTTTACCCTCTCTACATATTTTTTTAAAATTATACAGGTGAAATTATAGATCAAATTATATAATTTTCCTTTTCACACTCACCAATTATATAAAAGTATTGCTTCAATATAAGGGCTTTTAACCTGTTTGGAAGGTCAGAAGGCAGGGTTCACAAAAAAACTTTTTTGAGAATCTCATGAACATTTGAAAAAGATATGCACATACACAAAAAGTTTTCTCATCACAGGGGAGAGAAATTACTTTTAAGGACACTTGCTTTAGAATGATTATGATCATCTCATTATTCAAAGAAATGTGTATTCTTGAAAACGTTTTCCCATGTCATTTATATTATTCATATTTCTCCTAAACACTATGTGGTCACCACAGTTCTTACAAAGGAAACAAATACTGATAGAAAGTTGAACATAAAATTCTGTTACAAATTTTTTTTATTAGAATAGAAAACATTTGCTGTTTGAGGTTCTAACTCCAAGTTAAGTTGTACCTAGTTTACTATAGAAAAGTATAAAAGCAGGATCATTATCACTGAATTATAACATGAAAGAATTTGATAATAAAACTGAAAGCAACTTTACTACCAAAGTACTGAAATATTCTATTTTTAAAGAAAAATAGGACACATCATCATATATATGTTATAACCATTCATGGAAAAATGGTTACTGTAAATTATGCCGAACGCATGTAAGCCAAATAATATGTTGTACTATAAACAGGTTTCCTTCTATTAAAATTAATACTTTTTAAAGACAGGGAATATAGCTCAGTGGCAAAACACCTGCCTAGCATGCATGAGGCCCTAGGTTTGGTTCCCAGAATAACCAAAAAAAAAAAAAAATTAATAATATACTTTAATGATGAACTGTAATTCAATGGATATTTTTCAAAGCATATTAAAAGTCTGATATTTTACTGCTATATCCATGCTCTAATTTCAACAATATCAAGCTTACCTTTCTTTTCGGTCCGGATTGCTTAAAACATGAAAAAGAAAAAAAATGTAAGAGGCAAGACCTCATTGTTGATTTATCATTGTAGTTGCATTAACTGTAGTCAATAAGGCAAAACTATATTGTGATCAATTTGTTTTAAAGGCATTTTATGTATATTAAGTACTATGTTGTAAGTGTTATCCAAGCTATTTTTCATTTCTTGTTAATACCCAAAATAATTTAAACAATCTTCTTATGTTCTTAACAAGAAGAAAGATGGATATACACAAATATGAAAATAAATTATTGAAAGGACTTTATCAAACATTTGAAGATACTCATTATTTTAGGAATTTTAGGACAGTTATAGAGTTTCCAAGAATAGTAACATTTCTTAAAGTTACAAAATTTTTAGTCATTCTATTATCAGGTATGAATATTTGCTTTCGACTAAGAAAAAAAATTGAGGCTGCACAGTATTTGAGACATAATAAAAAAGTCGGAGATTATGGGTTGGGGTTGTGGCTCAGCAGTAGAGCACTCGCCTAGCATGTGCAAGGCCCTGGGTTCGATCCTTAGCACCACACAAAAATAAATAAAGGTACTGTGCCCAACTACAACTAAAATAAATAAATTAATTAATTTAAAAAAATTTTTTTTTTTTAATAAAAAAAGGTCTGGGATTTAAAATCATGCCCTGGGCTGGGATATGGCTCAAGTGGTAGCGTGCTCCCCTGGCATGCGTGAGGCACTGGTTGATCCTCAGCACCACATAAAAAGAATAAAATAAAGATGTTGTGTCCACCTAAAACTAAAAAATAAATATAAAAATAAATTTAAAAAAATAAAACCATGCCCTCTTATCATAAGTACTATGTATAAAAACTCCACATTCCTCCACAGTTCCTAGAAGCTCAAAAAAAGAAACTTCACTTAAAAATAAATCTATACAAGATTGACATCCTGTAATTATTTTATCTTTATTATGAAAACAACTAAATATAAAACTAACTGTAAGCAAAGCACAGTTTGTAAAATCCCCAAATTCCCATACTATTATATTCATGTGGAGCACATAAAATAATTTAATTCCAAAAAATATGGTAACTTATTTGTATACAAACACACTCAAAAGAAACAAAATCTTTTTCAACAATAAAAAATCATAAACTTACATAATACATTTGAAATTTTACCCCTGCTATTTAAAAAACATATAAAACTATTTTGGACAAATGACAAAAAAATGAGACAAATTCATCACATTCCTATTAAAATAAGTGAAGCAAAATATATAAGTTTAAATACAGCCTGTTTTACCCTACATATGGAGTTATATTTCTAGGAAAAGCAAAATAAAAAGCAAAAGTTAGGCATTAATACCTAATCTAGTCATCTCCAACTTCACACTGTTGAGCCAAAATGAGAAGAGCTTAGTACTCTCATTTTGCTTTTTTTTAAACTCACCTGTACACAGGAAAGAAGACAATATAGAATAGAAACAAAAGAAACCTAGGTTTGATTCTTCCCAATAAACCAAGTTAGTTAGGAAGAGGAAAACAAAAATATATATATACACACACATATACATATTTAAGAAAAATGGACATGAGAGTATAAGTGTGCATATGTGCACGTTCACTTTTCTTATTGGGAAAAATAAATCTACTATGATGTCTAACAATAAAGTCATAGAATATTTTAAAAAGCTTTAATATGTGTTTATTATAAAGTCCTACACTAGAAAAATCTTAAATATGCATGTGTGTGTGTTTGCGTGTGTGTGAAAAACAATCTGTGAATTACAAGCATTTCTTGAAAAGGGCATTTCTTGAAAATTCAAATTAAGACCTGAAAAAATAAATTTTAGGAGAAGCTATCTTTAAAACCCTGTGTTTACCCTCATTTGAGGCCTGACAATTGTGCCAACTGCTTGTTGCCAATCATTTTAAGCAAAGTTTTCTTCACACTTTGAAGATGTGATTCTATCTGGTATACTCAAAAGTACCTGTAATACCTCCTCCTTCGTGACTTTTCCCGTGCTTTATAATATTATTACAAATACTTTGTACTTCTCTACTAAGGCACTTAGGTAACCATTTCTTTGTCTTTCTATCATTTGCTCTAATTAAATTTGAACTTCAAGGGCAAGAACTTGGTCATATCTTTGAATATATTTCTTACCTATGTCTATTGCATAAAATTAGTGTTTTTTAAATATTCATCTTAAAGAAAATTGGAAAAATTCTTAATGACTGTCTTTGAACCTCAAAAATCTTTTCAATGATAGTCACACTGCAGTTGGAATAAGACATGTTTATTCTTATACAGAATAAATAAAAGAAAAACATTAAGTAGAATCTGTTCTGCTTACTTGACTCTAAATGTTTTCTTTACTGTTCCTAATCACTCTTGTCAAATATTTTCACTCAGGATTGTTTTCTTTTGATCGTTTCTTTGAAATTAATTTAGGTTGTTGCTGTTTTTGAAGAAACAATATTTTATTACTAAGCACTAGTTCTTATAAAATGAATCTAATGATTTACAAAGATGAGCAATGATACATATGCAAGGTAGAATAGGTGTCAAAATTAAGAATAAAATGGGGGCTGGGGATGTGGCTCAATGGTAGAGCACTTGCCTAGCACATGAATCACTGGGTTCAATCCTCAGCATCACATAAAAAAAAATAAAGTTAAGCCAGGCGTAGTGGAGCACCCCCATAACTCAGTGGCTTGGGAGGCTGAGGCAGAAGGATCAGAGTCAGCCTCAGCAAAAGTAAGGCACTAAGCAATCAGTCCTGTCTCTAAATAAAATACAAAATAGGGCTAGAGATGTGGCTCAGTATCAAGTGCCCCTGAGGTTAATCCCTGGTACCCTCAAACCCCAAAAATAAAGTTAAAAAAAAAAAAAAGATTAAGAATAAGGGACTGGGGTGGTGGCTCAGTAGTAGAGTGCTTGCCTAGTAGCACGTGAGGCGCTGGATTCTATCCTCAGCACCACATAAAAATGAAATAAAGATATTATGTCCACCTACAATTAAAAAATAAATATTAAAAAAGAATAAAATGAAACACAACCCAATTTCCAGACTATAATCATCTTTCAAACATTCCAATGAGGACATAAAGGAAGGAGAATAGGTCATGGTGTAAATAATACCAAACTGATAACTTCAAAAGCGATAATAATTTAATATTTTAAGCTGTAAAATATAATCAATGTGATTATAAATTTTAAATTAGGGCTGGGATATACTCAGTTGGCAGTGCTTGCCTTGCATGCACAAGGCCCTGGGTTCAATCCTCAGCACTATAAAAAATAAAATAAATAAATTTTAAATTAGTAATTCCACTTAGACCAGATTTTCATAATATCAAGAATATAGATTTTTAATCAATAACAGTTTCTATTAGTGTGATCGGTGCATGGGCATGTGTTTCCTCTTCTTCCCTTGCCACAATTACTCTTTTATCACATTTTCATGTTTGTCCCACATGTAGGTAAAGAGTTTGTGTACTTTGCATTAGGGAAAGCCAATTTTTGGTATGTACATTAATTTGTCTTAATTGAACTTATCAAGTATCTTATGTGATACTCTGATAACACATTTAAGTAAAAAAAAATTATGAGAGATTTAAGGTTTTTAAATCTATATAAACATGGAATATATAAAAGAAGGAATCCTAAGGTTCCAGACACATTTTTTAAACGAGTACCAGCCTCGATTTTCATTTTTAAAAACAAAAAATAGCATCTAAAATGTGTCTTTAAATTTTATCAGCTATAAAAGACTACTTATAATGCAGTACACTATTTAACTGCTAGAATCAAATGAAAGGGATGTTAACATTTCAAAAATCATTCTGAAAAACCTCAAAAGCATACCAGGCTTTCCTCAACTATTGCTTTCATTATTTCAATGTTGAAGCCGGACTTTCAAGATCAATGAGAACTCCTAAATCTACTAAAATCAAGATTATCTCAAACATTTAAAAAATTGCATAATTTGTTTTATTACTATGAAACCTTACAAAGCAAATAAAGTAATAGCTATAGTTTTACTCTCCAGAGCTCAAATACCAAAAACTGAGCATTTTTAAGTCAAACACTGTATGGTCAATATCATAAATCAGTTTAATTTAAATATCTCTTAGATATTGAATTGTAATGCAATACAGTGACTTGTATTTTAAAATTCTCTATTTATAAAATGTGATTATTTCAAAAACAGAAATAAAATAAGAAAATTTCAGGTCATAAATTATTTCAGAGATCTACCTCTTTTTCTCTCCACAAAGGAAAAAAAAAGTTTGTTTAAAAAAAAAGAAAAACAACTCCTGTTAAAAACAAATAGAATTAGAATCCTTACCTTTGGGCTGCTGTTTTTACTACTGGTATCTGTGCATGAGCATGATGAAAACGTCTACCATGAACTACAGTTCCAGAACATAATGATGCATTTTGTGTATTTTCACTGCAAAATTTAACAAACAAAAATAATCTAAACAAGAGAAAATTACATACACAATGACAAAATAAATTCTTCTAAAATCTAAGTATACACAATAAAATCTTTACCATTTAAAAAATTTATAGATAAGCTCAATTAACTGTACAAAATTGTCCCTTGGAAGGTTTTTTTTTTTTTTTAAATGTTTCCCATACAGTTTCAGGGGAAAAATAACAAATAGAACACTAGAACGGAAATCCAGAATCCTAAATTTTATTTCTGATTCTGACACTAAGTTGAGAGTTACTTCACCTTTATGGATCTCAGCTATTTATAAAGTGATAGAGGAGAGCAATTTTTTAACCCCACTTCTGGTTTGTTACTGATAGTCCAATCCTAATCAGTTAACAGTGGTTCACTATAAGCGCTATGAAAGTTGGGTTATATCTGGAAGAGGAATAAGAAATCTATAAGAGAAAAAAAATTCCCTTGTTGAGACAATCTTAATTAGAATATCTTAAAAGACATTATGACCATCCCACCTTACAATGCCTTCTATTTCTAATATTATCACTGAAATTCCACTAACTAGATCAAAGTAAACGCATCAGATGACTGCCTATTGAAATGTTTTTTGCAGTGTTCTATTCTGAATCAAGACATCACTGCAGGGGCTGGGGACAAACAAAGATGTTGTGTCCGCCAATAACTAATAAAAAAAAAAAAAAAAAAAAAAGACATCACTGCAATCAACCCTACCCCCAAGATTCAAAGCAAAGAATCTACACATTAAGACCATCGTATATCTTGACCTACTGACAAATTCAAAAGAAAAGGTACAGGGTAGTTTTTTTATCTTTTAGTGTTAAACCCTTTATGTTTTATGTAGGGTACTGGGGTGAGGTGCTTATACCTCAATTTCTTATTGTTGTTCAACATGTTAAGTCCAATTGGGTTGCCTTTCAAAGTTTTAAAACTTTCAGTCTTATTTCGTCTTACATATGTCTTCAAGATGATACCACCAGAACTAGCAGCAACAGTTTCAGATGGTCGATTTAACTGTAAAAAGATCCATAAATATTAAGGAGTTAATAAACATAAAGAGTTAATAAAAATAAAATTTATCAATAAATATTTAAAAACTCATTTGTTAAAAAAAAATAAGTAAAAATGTTATTGGGGATAGGGGGATGGCAACAGCAGTGGCATAAACCTGAGAGTAATTCAATTACAGAACTTTTCCCTAAAAACAGTGCATATTTTTAGGAAAAGGGAGTATATTTTCTCTTCTGTAAATCTCTCCAAACATAGTTGAAAAAAATGAGGATAGTGGATCTTAGAATAGCTTTCTCCAGAGAGAAAAAGATAAAATAATTCCTATGCTTAACAAGTCTTGTTGCTATCCAAAGGACAGTACTGCCAAATGTGGCAATCAATAGTCAATTTAACTTAGGCTTTTCTGTAAGGATTTTTGCTTTACATGAAAGTTTCTATATCAACACAGAAATTTAGATAATGTCTTTATACCTTCATGGATGCAAATGTTAGCATAAACATATTATAATCACCTTGGGGAGATCAGTATAACATAATGGCCTTCCTTAAGCTCTCACTGAAGACACCAACCTTGGTTATAGTCATTTTACAAGACACTTAAAAGCTGTTTTCCAACAATTTATGGCTAAAAGGTCCTAAATTCTTAGTGATAATTTTCCCAAAATAACATTCTGAATCATTCTTATGTACTTTAATTTCATTTGTTGTTATTTTTTAAGACAGGATCTCTTCTATGTTACCCATGCTAGCCTGAGCCTCCTGAATAGCTGGGACTAGAGGTGAGTGCCACCATACCAAGCAGTTTAATTTTTCTTTTTTTTTTTTTGGTGCCACGGCTTGAACTCAAGAGGCCCTGAGCCACATCTCCAACCCTTTTTATTTTTTATTTTGAGAGAGGGTCTCACCAAGTTACTTGGGCCATCTTTGAACTTGCAATCCTCTTGTCTCAGCCTCTTGAGATGCTGGGATTACAGGTGTGTGCTACCACACTGACTTAATTTCATTTTTGAAACAATCTTTTATTTTCTTTTTTACATTTCTTCAAGAAAACATAAGATAGTGGCAGAATGTGATGGACATCATTATACAAAGTACATGTATGAAGACTTGAATTGGGTGTCAACATACTGTATACACAGAGATATGAAAAACTGTGGTATATATGTGTATTAAGAATTGTAATGCAAAGAAAAAAACCAAAGTACATGTATAGAGGCATGAATTGGAGTGAACATACTTTATATACAGATATATGAAAAATTGTGCTCTATATGTGTAATAAGAATTGTAATGCATTCCACTGCTGTCATGTATATTAAAAGAAATAAAATCAATAAAAAATTAAAAAAAGAAAACATAAGATAGTATCTTGATTTTCCCCTAAGTATTTATATAGAAGCCCACAGTACCTCAAGAAGTATCTCTCATAAAAAGCCCTAGCTAAAGGATGGCTATAGACAACACAAACTCCACCATCATAAGCAAAAGGATCTTAAAAATTCTTCATTTTCCAATTTTGTTGCCTATACAGTGCTTATAGGTTATGTAATTTTAGTCAACAAGAAAACAACCAGTAATTTTAGCTTTGTCAGATAACTATGTATCTCATTTAAAAAAAAAAAGATCTTTTATTGTATTGTCAAATTCCCTTAGAAAAAAGTTTCCTACCATCTGTCATACTTGGAATAGAGCACCAAGAAAAAGAAATCACTTTAAAATAGAATCACATAAAGCAAATTTGTAAAGCTTATCACATAATTCTAACTGCACAAAAACTCAAGAGATAATTGCTGAATTAAAACACTACACATAAACTATTTTAGATACCTGCCACATTTAACTTTTCCTAAAAGTTTTTATTTTCCATCACTTTATTTGAACTCTTAATTTGGTAAGCTACCTCAAATTATTGGTGAGAAAATAAGACAAAATGGAGCCATTTATGGCTGATTATCTTACAAATTAGAGCATAACTATTAACAAAATCAAAATGATACATTCAGCCAAATGTGGTAGCATTTGCCTATAATCTTAGCTACTAAAGTGGCTGAATCAAGAGAATCACAAACTAGGCCAGCCTGAGCAATTTAGCAAGACCTTGTCTCAAAATAAAAATTAAAAGCCAGGCACAATGGCGCACAACTGTAATCCCAGCAGCTTGGGCTGAGGCAGAGGATCACAAGCTCAAAGCCAGCCTCAGCAACTTCACGAGGCCTCATCTCAAAATAAAAAATTAAAAGGGTTGGTGAAGTACTCAGTGGTAGAGCACCCCTGGGTTCAATCCCCCGTAATGCAAAAGCAAAAAGGAAAAAAAAAAAAAAGCAAGAGCGCTATAAAACAGATGGATTAGCACAAAACTAAGCCAACTAAAACACAGGCCTCACTGAGGTCAGTTACACATTAACAAAGAAAAACTATTAAATAACTACACTTAATAATGTTAACAAAATGTAGCCATTAGGGAAGATATAATGCTAGTGCCATGCATTATATGAATTACATAGTTTCATATAAAATGTCACAAAAACGCTATAAAAGTGGATAGCTGTCAACAGACTTAGAATCTGATATTTTATATAAAGTCTATCCAAATATTCAAATCTTTTGTTATAATATAAAAAGTAGTTAATACAATACATAAATGAGTATGGTTGTTTTCCAGTAAAATTTTACTTTATGGACACCAATTTCAATTTTATATATTTACTTGTTGTGAAATAGTATCCTTTGATTTTTTTTAAAGCATTTTTAAATGTAAAAACCACTCTAGCTTATGGACCAAAATTTGCAGGCCATATTCAACTCATAAACCTTCCATTTGCCAATCCCTAAATGATAACATCAATCATTATGTAACTAATGCATAACCAATCACTAGAGAATAAGTTCCACAAGAAAAATAAACTTATCTATTTGCTAGCACCAAGAATATTGTGTTCAAAATGTATTTACTAGCCGGGTGTAGTGGTGCACACTTGTAATCCCTGCACGCCTGAAATCCCAGCAGCTCGGGAGGCTCAGGCAGGAGGATCGTTGAGTTCAAAGCCAGCCTCAACAAAAGCGAAACCCTGTCTCTAAATAAAATATAAAATAGGGCTGGGGATATGGTTCAGTGGTCGAGTGCCCTGGAGTTAAATCCCTGGTATCAAAACAATAAAAAAAATAAAAAATAAATTTACTGTATGAATAAATATTTCATTGAAATTACTAAATGTGCAAAAATCATCACATAGTTAATTTTAGGAGAGAACAGATGCTCAGGAAATTTAACACATAATAATTTCAGATGAATAAGAGAGCCCTAAAAGATATTAAAAGATTACTGGCATTAAAAATGTTTAAAACAAGGACTGGGGATGTGGCTCAAGCGGTAGTGCACTCGCCTGGCATGCGTGCGGCCCGGGTTCGATCCTCAGCACCACATACAAAGATGTTGTGTCCGCCAAATACTAAAAAAATAAATATTAAAATTCTCTCTCTCTCACTCTTTCTCACTCTTTAAAAAAAAAAAAAAGTTTAAAAACATTTAAATCCCAAAATTGAAATAAAAACAGGGTGTGGCTCAGTTGTCACACTTGCTTGCATGTGTGAGGCACTGGATTCGATTCTTAGCACCACATATAAATATATAAAATAAAAGTCTATCAACAACTTAAAAAAAAAAAAAAACCAAACTTGGGCTGGGGCTGTAGCTCATTGGTAGAGCGCCCTCCTCACACGTGTGAGGCACTAGTTTTTTTTTTGTTTTTTTTTTTTTTTAAAGAGAGTGAGAGAGGAGAGAGAGTGAGAGAGAATTTTTAATATTTATTTTTTAGTTCTCGGGGGACACAACGTCTTTGTTGGTATGTGGTGCTGAGGATCGAACCCGGGCCGCACGCATGCCAGGCGAGCGCGCTACCGCTTGAGCCACATCCCCAGCCCGAGGCACTAGTTTTGATAATCAGCACCACATAAAAATAAAGATACTGTGTCCAACTACAACTAAAAAAAAAAAAAAGGTTTTAAAAAACAAAACAAACAAAAACTTAAAACAGTAAAGAAAGCACTAAATACCAAGAGAAAAAAAAATGTGATTTTGAAAAAGAACCAATAGAAGTTCTACAAATGATAAATGTCATTGAAATGTAAAAAAAGAAAGGCTGAGATAGGAAGATTGCAAAATCAAGGCCACCCTTGGCAACTTAGGGACCCCGTCTCAAAATTAAAAAAGAAAAAAGGTCTGGGGCTATAGCTCTAGATTCAGTCCTCAGTAGTTGGGGGTGGGAGGAATAAAGAAAATAAAAGAAATCAAAGGGCAGATTAAACAGCAGATTAGAGACAGCTGAAGATAAGAATGAGTGATTTGGAAAAAAGAACCAAGAATATTACCTAGAATATGAAAGTGATGTTTTTCTTGTTTATTATCTTTTTTTCTATTAAACTTAAAACACAGGATAAAGGATATGAAAAAAACAATAGTCTGCTGTCTACTAAGAATCCCCAAAAGAATAATGTAGAAAGGCAATATCCGTGGAGATAATAGCTCAACTTCAAGACACAAGTCTTTTTATAGAGGACCAGTGAAACTATTCAAGACCAAAGCCCAAAGGCAAAGAGATTATTCTGTTTAAAAAAAAAAAAAAAAAGCATATCAAGACACTATGAACAAAAATAAAAGGTCTTGGGGCTGGGGATGTGGCTCAAGCGGTAGCGTGCTCGCCTGGCATGCGTGCGGCCCGGGTTCGATCCTCAGCACCACATACCAACAAAGATGTTGTGTCCGCCGAGAACTAAAAAAAATAAATAAATATTAAAAATTTAAAAAAATATAAAAATAAAAAAAAATAAAAGGTCTTTCCTAATTCCATCAGAATTACAAACTTTTTCCAATAGAAATAGAAATTGGTTTCAAGTAAGGATCCATACAGACCTTCTTATTACCACAAGCCATTCAAAATCTTAGGATATGTAAACTCCTGGGATACACAACAACTTTTTAAACTTTATTTTATATATAATATATATATATATATATATATATGTGTGTGTGTGTGTGTGTGTGTGTGTGTATATATATATATATACACACACACACACATATTAGTTATTGATAAACCTTTATTTTTTATTTACATGTGGTACTGAGAATTGAACCCAGTGCCTCGCACATGCCAGCCAAGTGTGCTACTGCTGAGCCAAAGCCTCAGCCCCAATACACAACTTTCTAAAGGATAAACAGTTATGGACAGTTTTAAGGAAATCAATTTCTAAATCTCAATCTATAGTTTTACATTTCCTTAAAACTGAATTACTTTTAAAATCATCTTGAGAAAGGTACTAATATAATAGCTCTTTCCCATTTCCCAATAGTTCCTTTTTCTACTTTACAAAAGAAAGATATAATTCTCTACTGTATTAGGATCTAAAAAAAATTTCTGCAAGAAATAATTTGAAATACTAGAGTATGTGAACTCTCTTTTAGTAAGTAAAATAATGGCAGGATGTTGGTTCTTTCCTTGTTTTAAGAACACTTTTATCGGGCTGGGGATGTGGCTGAAGCGGTAGCGCGCTCGCCTGGCATGCGTGCGGCCCGGGTTCAATCCTCAGCACCACATACAAACAAAGATGTTGTGTCCGCAGAGAACTAAGAAAAAATAAATAAATATTAAAATTCTCTCTCTCTCTCTGTCCCCCTCTCTCTCACTCTCTCTTTAAAAAAAAAAAAAAAAAAAACACTTTTATCAAAGGTCTTCGAAGGATGAGTTAGAAACTGGATATATTAGGCCAAAGTAGGATTTTTATTGGGTTATTGCAAAATGGAAAAGCAAAAGTTATGAAAATTTGCATTTACTGACTATATTCAGAAAAATATTGCTCAAGGGGAAAATCAAAGGAAAAGGATTCAAAGACAACATGGTATAAAAAGCGTTTTTAAAAAAGACTGAAATCTGTGTCTTATCACAACCAGGTAACAAATTCAACTCAAAACCAACACTGTATTTATCTTAGAATTCTGAAGTGAAACAATTATTGTGAAAAAATGACAATAGACCTTTACAGATATAAGAATGGTAGGACAATGTAACTGACCTCGTTAAATAATTTTATGTAGACATTCTGCATAAGCTAAATGAACTAAACATGCAATATCAATATTTTAAATAAAATACAAAACCCACAAAATATAAATTATCTTACAGGAAGTATTGACCAAACCATAGTAAGGACTGTATCCTCAAACTGGCGATGTAGCTCAGTGGTAGAGCACTTCCTAATATGCATGTGGTTCCTGGGTTCACTCCCCAGATTACCCCCCCCAAAAAAAGGTGAAATTAATAAGTATTAATAAGAATTAATAATTCCTTAGAGTATTGGGTTTTCCTAAAAAAGGGGGGGGGGGTGGCGACTAGAAGTAACAAATATAATTATTGGCCACTCAAATCCTAATGAAATCATTCCCTAAAATTAAGAAAGCCTATTATTTCAATAACTAGATGACAAATTATTTTTGTTTTAGAAAAACAAAATTATTTATATATAGTAAGAATTTGTAATACATTCTCTGCTGTCATATATAAATTTTTTTAAAAGGCTGATATTTCACACTTCTCTTTTGTTCAAAAATCTACCACAGGGAGACTCAAGAGCACAGTGAGAAAAGCCTGTGCACTGGAAACCACTGTAAAATGCACCATTATTGTATGTAGTATTCTGAAAAAAAAAACATTATTAAACTAGCCCATGCTGCTAAAGATGCGTTTAAATTTGAGAGAAGCTGAAATATGGAAATAATATCTTAGTCTCTATAAACAAAATTCCTTTTTTAATTTTTAGTTGTAGATGAACACAATGCCTTTATTTTGTTTATTAATTTTTATGTGGTGCTAAGGATTGAACCCAGTGCCTCACTCATGCTAGGCAAGTGCTCTACCACTGAGCCCCAGCCCTAGCCCCCAAAATTCTCCATAATATTCTAAAGACCAAATAAAAAAAAAAAACAGGCAAAGGATATTAACTGATAATTACCTAATAAATAAAAATGGATTACTTAAATGAAAAAGTGTTCAACTTCTTTCACAATAAAAGAAATGCAAATTAAGATGCTATTTTCTACTGGCAAAGATTAAAAGGTTGATAACATTGTGAGAGAAGTATGGGGAAACAGATGCTTTTAGACACTGCCACCTAAGTGTAATGAGGTATGTCAAAATTAGGAATAAACCTGTCCTGAGCTGGGATGTAGCTCAATGGCAGAGCACTTACTAAAAGCAAATCCTTGGATCAATCCCCAGCAGCATATAACAAAATGAAACAAAAGAAGAAAGAAAGAAAAAAAGCCGGGTGGGGGAAGAACACCACACCCACACACATTACACACCTACTCTGATAACAACAGCTCTACTTACAAGAGCGTAAGAGCGCATCCTACAGATGTGCTTGCATGTATGAAAAATAACCCATATAGAAGGCTAATTTACTCAACATTATCTTAAGAAATAAAAAATGTAAGCTTGTAATAAGTGTGATGATATCTGTGATGATGTGTGTTAATAAGGTACCCCATACAATTGAATACTATGTACCCATGGAAGAGAATGAGGGTGCTTTTTATGAATTCTCATGGATAGTCTCCAGATTAAATTAAAGCAAGATCAGAAAAACTACGTATAATATTTCCTCAACTGTATATAATATACAACCGTATAGAATAGAGTAGGAATATACATCTTTATAATGAGTAACATATTTTGCTATTGCTTGGATAAGTGTTCCCCAAAGGCCCATGTGTTATAGGCTTAGACACAGCCTGTGGTAGTATTGGAAGATGGTGAACTATTTTAGAGATGGGGCCTAATGGAAGGAAGTTAGGTCATGGGGGTAAGCCCTTGAAAGGTACATGGAATCCTGGCTCCCCTCTTTCTCTCTTACTGTTTTCCAGCTGTCATGAGGAAAACCGTTTCCATTACTATCCATTCCTGCTACAATATACTATGCAGTCACAGGCCCAAAGCAACAAGGCCAAGCAATCATGGTATAAAACCTCCAAAATCATGAACCAAATAACCCTTTTTGCTTATTAACTTGATTATCTCAGATATTTTGTTATTTTAATAAAAAGCCGACTAATGCACATTTCCATAGGGATAAACAAGAAACTAAGAATACCTATTTGCCTCTGGGGTGGGAAGTGGGGATTTTGAAGTTCACCAAACAAATAAGTCTTTTAATTAAAGTAACAGCTTTTAGTATATAACCTAAAAGAAAAGAAATTTAAAAGCAACACTTGCCTTTTTTCCTTTTGAGGTTTCAGAATCCTCATCTTCTTCTACACTGAGTAGATTTGCCCAACTACACAGAAAAGAAGGGGGAAAAACTTTAAGTAACAATTATAATCCAAACATTAAATTAAAAGGTTTATTCTTTATGTTCTCCTAATCATAAAACTTTTTTCGTAAATAGTAAAATATTTTAGGCTCTGCAGGCTATATAGTCTCTGTAGCAACTACTCATCTTTGCCACTGTAGTATGAAAATAGGTCATAAATTACATATGTAGCTGTGTACCAATAAAATTATTAACAAAATCAGGTAGCGGGCAAGATTGAAACTATAGGTCATGAATTATTGATTCCTACTATAAATGAACAGAAAATCTTGTGTTTTTTTTTTTAACAATGAATTTTATATATTCTCATTCATTTTTCCTTTCTCTCTTGGATTGACATTTAGGGAATAAGAACAGAGAAACAAAATGCAGAGGAAGAAACACTGTCAAAGGAAAAAAAAATCAGCTAATGAAAAAAATTTAATTTCAATGCTTCTGCCACAGTGAAATATTTATGATTTCACCACTCCTGAAAATATCAACCCTCCACTGAGAATTACTGGCCTGAGATTTTTAAAAGATCAGACCAATATGTAACATGATCAAAAAGCTGAAGCTCAAGGATCATGATGAACCAGAGTACAATTCATAAATTAATTGCACAGTATAGCACTTTAAAATATTTTTTTAAATCACATAACCATGGCAAATCTTCCAACAAAGAAAATCTAACATACATTTTTAAAGACAATTCTTCTGCTAAACTGTTTATAATTTTAAAAAAAAATCCTTGTTACTTATAACTAAGAGTGAAAAATATTTTGCTTC
Source organism: Spermophilus citellus (assembly GCF_964194105.1). Lineage (NCBI taxonomy): Eukaryota > Metazoa > Chordata > Mammalia > Rodentia > Sciuridae > Spermophilus > Spermophilus citellus. Next base: position 86,182,550 of record NC_138186.1, on the reverse strand, counting down.
ATTACTTTTATATATATCCTAACTTTGGGGGAAAGGTTAATCAGGGATTGAACCCAGTGGCGCTTAACCACTGAGCCACATTCCCAGCCCTTTTTTTTTTTTATTTTATTTTTTTTATTTTGAGACAGTGTGTCACCAAGTTGCTAAGGCTGATTTCAAACTTAAGATCCTCCTGCCTCAGCCTCCCCAGTCACTGGGATTACAGGTATGCACCACCATGCCCAGCTATGTTTTATTTAACTTTTTAAATTCTAAAAACCAAAATGTTTGAAAGGCAGTATACTTTCTCTTTAGTTTAATTTCATAATTTAGTTATATTTTCTCAAAACTATGTAAATACTAAATGTCTATAAGAAGAAAATTTAAACTGAAAATTAATCAGAAGACAAAAAAAAAAAAGACCATAAAAAACTGACTTTAAGAAACTTACCAGTTCAAAGCTCTTCTTCAAATATAACTTGAAGGCACATAAAGTGGTAATAATGAACAGAGCTATTTCCCAGATAGAAATAAAGCACCTACAATATTTAGCCAACATAAATTTTGCATCAAGATTTCCAAAAAATATTTATAGTTTTGGTAGAACTTTGTGTGTATACTCATGTATACCAGAATTTCTTTCTTTTAACCAGTGGGACACAAGGGCAATAAAATCAAGAAATAAAAACAGCATCAAATGTGCAATACAAATCTCATGATGTGCTAAAAGTACTAATAAAACTAAAATTTAAAACAAGTATTTATTTTGGTACTGGGGATCTAATCCAGGGTTGCTTAACCATTGAGCAACACCACCAGCCAGCCCCTTTTAAAATATTTTATTTAGAAACAGGGTCTCCCTAAATTGCTTAGGGCCTCACTAAATTGCTGAGGATGGCTTTGAACTCATGATCATCTTACCTCAGCCTCCCAAGCTGCTGGGATTACAGGCATGCGCCACCACACCTGGCTTAATTTAAAATCTTTACACAGCATTCATTCCAAGTACACTAATAAAGTCTAATGGACACTCTGCTTAAACTTCTGCCTGGGTAAATATCTGTGCTTATCATTTACAATGGCACTACTTTCTCAAGTGAAATATGATCTACAATGAATGTGGTAGTGGTAGGGTCACAAAGGGAAAAGAAAGAAACTTTAGGACTTAAAGCTTTCATACAAAATTCAAGGTTCTTAATCTGGGCTCAGTCATGACAAATGGTGGCTCTTCAAATTGCTGCCCAGCGTACCTATTCTTTAAGAATAATTTTCTTAATCTGAAAACTTCTATTGCATGATCAGTTTTTAATCATGAGGTTACATATATTATATTCACATATTTCTATATTTCAAAGGAATTTCAAAAGACTGACAAATGTAACAGTAAAATTATTTACCAATAAAGAATTGCTTTGTCTTTCCTTAATGTTACTGAGTTAAATGTTTCAAGTAAACACCATACTCTTAAAAATCTTTCCATTGAAGGTTAATTTTCTAATGAGAAATTTCATTCTTATAAGATATCTGAGGGAAAAAAGTCCTTACTCTTTATCTGTATCTCCTTCACTTTCTTCTTCATGATCAAAGCTCCAATTATTTTTAAAACCTCCATCTCTCTTAGACTCTGATCTAGCCAAAGCTGAAATAAAAACAAACTGAAATAAGTATTTATTAATAGAGCTATTCAATACAAAACAAATCTGAACATTTCCCAAGCTCTTTGATTATTCTAAAATTTCTTGTGGGTTTTTTTTTGTTGTTGGTGGTGTTTTTTTTGTTTCTTTATTTGTTTGTTTTTTGGTGGTGCTGGGATTGATCCAAGGGCCTTGTGCATGCAAGGCAAGCTCTCTACCAACTGAGCTATATCCTGAGCCCTTCTTCTTCTTCTTCTTTTTTTTTAACTATTTTTTGTAAACATCTTATTTTCTCCAAATAGAAAACACATTAAAATGTTCTTTTTTTTCTAATTATTATATGTATCTGCTACACAAAGAAGCTCAAATCAGTAAGATATAATAAAAATGGGGAGAATCACATGAATATGTACAAATGTATAAAATCACCCCTAAGTTTCCTTTGATCACCAATTCTAGAAATTAATGACTAATTTAAAAATAGTTTGCTTGCTTTACTCATGAGAACTATATCCAAACCTCTAGCCTTTTCCTTAAATTCCATCATCTCTGCTTTTAACAGAAGAAAAATAAAACAAGGTTTCCTGTGTTGGCAAGATGGTTAATTCGATGTCCAGAAAAACTTCAAATCAAAATACCAAAAATGCTCGGTATGTTAAAAAAAAAAAAAAAAGTAAGCATATAGCTGAACCCCCCTGAAGTCATAAATAACTAGAAAGTAGGAATCCAGAAAGATAAATAAAGTTCCAAAGCTGGCATATGTCTTGGAGCCATATGACAAAAAAGAGCCTGATGTCCTAGAGCCTATGCTTTAAGGAGATTAATTTCAGAATGTTTGCACAATGACACATAAGGTTAAAAAACAGAAAACCAGGAGGATAACACTCCAACGAGGTGAGCCGGGGGAAAAAAAGAGAAAAAAGGGATTCACTAAAGAATAATTGTAATGTTTGATCCTTGACTCTAGGATTCTGAGTTGAACTAAAGACAAATAAATTATCTGTGTGTCTACCTCACAGTCAGTGTTATAGCATAAATGTTCAGATGTTGAAATCCCAACCCCAAGGTGATGGTATTAAAAGGAAGGCCTGGGCTGGAGGTAAAGCACATGTGAGGCACTGGGTTCATCCTCAGCACCACATAAAAATAAATTAATAAAAGTATTGTGTTCATTTAAAACTAAAAATTAAAAAAAGAAAAAGAGGGAGGGCCTTTAGAAGGCATAGGGTAGAGCCATCATAAATGCGATTAATGTCCTTATTTTAAAAAAAGAGAGAGACATAAGGGAGTTTGTTTGCCCTTCAACCACAGAACAGTCAGAACACATCTATAAAAGAAAGCAAGCCCTTATCAAATACTGCATCTGGATACCTTAATCTGACTTTCCAACCTTCAGAACTTTATATATATAGTTTAAGTCTATAGTACTTTGTTAATAGCAGCCCAAATGAACTAAAACCGTTAGGGAATTCCTAATCATAAGCACATAATTATTAATGTTTGAGGCCAGAATTTCACAACCTACATGGCCCAGCAAAGTACATAATTAAAACAGCCTCTCTTTTGTTTCAAAAAGCAAAGGATGATAATGAAGGGAATGTCATCACCTGGAAAGCAATTAAGATACCCACACTGCCACTGCAGTTGCTCTAAGGCCTACCACCTTCAGAAATTGACCTGTGGTAAATATGGCTACTAGGCACAAGAGAAAATATAACTGTATGTCAAGGCTAAAAGAACAAAATACTACTATTCAAATGAGGCACCTAAAAATCATATGCCACAGATTAAGGCAGAGACTCCATTAAAGAACACCTAAATCTGTGAGGGCAGCTACTGAAATATCCAGTTCATGTTGAGAATCTCAACAACTAGTCAAGCAATAAAATGTTCTGGTTAAAAAAATAATTCCAAAAATAAGTAAAACCTCACATGAAAACATCATTAGCCATCACTGAAATGCAGATTAAAACCATAATGGGAAACTACTTCTCACCCATTAGGATGGCTGCTATTATTATTATTATTATTATTATTATTTTAATGTAAAGTAGTGAGCTGGAACTCCAGTGCACTGCTGGTGGAAATGTAAAATAGTACAGTCACTGTGGAAAAAGTCTGGCTGTTTCTCAAAGAGTTAAACACCCATGCAAGATGGAGTGATGCCACTTATAATCCCAGTAAGTCTGGAAGTTGAGGCAGGACTCAGCAACTTGGTGAGACTCTGTCTCAAAAAAAAAAAAAAAAAAAAAAAAAAAAGTGCTGGGGTAAAGCTCAGTGGCAAGGTGCCCTGAATTCAATATCCAGTACCACCAGGGAAAAAATAAGTAAATCAGCTACATAATCCAGCAATTCAACTTCTGGGCATATACTCAAAAATAACTGAAAATATGGATTCACTTGTGCACCAACCTTCACAGAAGCATTTATAATAAGTGAAAAGGTGCAAACAATCTAAATGTCTATTCCTAAGAGAACAGATAAACAAAATATGGTGTATGTATACACACATACACACTCTGTAGTATTATTCAGCTCCTGAAAGAATGAAATTTGGATATATGCTACGACTTAGATGAAACTTGAAAACACTACTCAAACAGGCAAGAAACAAAAGACAAATACTATATTATTCCACTTATCTAAGATAGCTGGAATAAGCAAACTTATGAGACAGAAAATAGAACAGAAATAAAAGTAGGCATAATTGTAATTTTATTACCAAAAAACCTCTTCTTAAAGGAGTGGGAAGACTCAATGTGACTTACATAAACAAATTTTCTCTTAAAATACATAAAACATAAATGCAAGTCTCAAAAATTAATTTCAAATATGAATTCACAACCAAAAATACCATGAAATAGGAGGAAACAACTTATCATGACCTAATATGAAACTTCTTTACGTATATACTGTGTTAAAAATATAAATAAATAATAGTAGATAATGAGAACAAGATTTCTTGTTGGAGAAAGAAGTCACAAATAAGCAAGAATGGAAAGCTAAACTATTCTCTGTAGTGCTGAATTAGAGTCAGAGATATCAATATGAACTCATGTTTATTTAGTATATACATACATATAGTCAGATGTAAATATAGATGTGTTATAACATTAGTATAAATGGCTAGGACTTTGTCCTATAAGAGGATCCAGAAGCAGCAATACCCCAGTAGCAACAAGCATGCCCACAATTCAATCTTGGATTTTATATACCATTTTCTCCAATAAAGGAATCAGAGATCTTAATGGGGAAAATGCCTAATTTTAAGGGAGAGGCAGGAAAAATACAAGTTGAAACTGGTATATCTTATAGTGCCAGCATATAAGAAAGTGCTTTAAAAAGAAAAAAAAAAAAAAAGGAAGGGGTGGGGGGGCTGCAACGCAACATCAGATGAGTTGAGGAACCAACCTGAAAGAACCCCCCAAAAGTCTAGCAAAATTGGCACAATTTTAGTAAAAAATGAGAATAGCATTGGATTATAATCCCACAACTAAAACAGAGAAATTTTCATAGGAAAATTTCAAATAGCAGTCACACATTCCTTCCTATAAGAGAGAACTTAATTCTCCTTCCCATGAATATGGACTGGACTTGGTAACTTGTTTAAAAAAAAAAAAAAAAAAAAAAAAAGACAACCAAAAGGGGAAAAAAACTGAAAGTGGAGAAACCTGATAAATAGTACATTAGCCAAAATAAATGATCAATGTCAACATCAACACTGATATGTCTTATTCCTAACTTATATCCTTTAATACAATATGATGAAGATGATACTTCAGCTCTCTTGGTTTTCATCTCCAAAATTCATAATGCCAGGTTAATCACCAAAGAAATCAGACAAATCAAACTGAAGTACCTTCTATACAGTAGCAGCTGCCTGTAATCCCAGCAATTTGGGGGGCTGAGACAGGAGGACTTACTGCAAGTTCAAGGCCAGCCTCTACACCTTCAAGAGGCCCTAAGCAACTTAGCAAGACTATCTCAATTTTTTAAAAATTTTTTTTAGTCATACATGACAGAATGTATTTTGACATATAATACATACATGGAATGTACATACATCAATCATATTGTCTATTCTATTCTGCTGCCCTTCCTATCCTCCCTACTCCTCCCCTCCTCTCCCATCTTTTCTCTCTATCCAATCTAATGTGACACACTTTTTTTTTCTTTTTATCATTACAACATCATATACATATTCTGTATAACAATGAGGTTCTCCTTCCATCTTCCATGCAACTCCCCTTCTCCCTCTTTTTCCCTCCCACCTCTCTTCCCTATTTAGTGGTAGTCTTCTTCTCATGCTCTTCCTCCCTATCCCATTTTGAGTCACCCCCCTTATATCAGAGAAGACATTCGGTATTTGTTTTTTAGGGATTGGCTAATTTCACTTAGCATAATCTGTTCTAATGCCATCCATTTGCCTGTAAATGCCATGATCTTGTTATTTTTTAGTGCTGAGTAATATTCCATTGTATATAAATGCCACATTTTTTAATCCATTCATCTATTGAAGGGCATCTAGGTTGGTTCCACATTCTAGCTATTGTGAATTGTGCTGCTATAAACATTGATGTGGCTGTGTCCCTGTAGTATGCACTTTTTAGGTCTTTTGGGTATAGTCCGAGAAGGGGAATAGCTGGGTCAAATGGTGGTTCCCATTCCCAGCTTTCCAAATTGGCTGCACCAATTTGCAGTCCCACCAGCAATGTATGAGTGTACCTTTCCCCCCACCCAATCCTCGCCAGCACTTGTTGTTTTGACTTCATAATGGCTGCCATTCTTATTGGAGTGAGATGGTATCTTAGAGTAGTTTTAATTTTCATTTCTCTGATTGCTAGAGATGGTGAGCATTTTTTCATGTATTTGTTGATTGATTGTATATCCTCTTCTGAGAAGTTTCTGTTCAAGTCCTTGGCCCATTTGTTGATTGGGTTATTTGCTTTTTTGCTGTTTAACTTTTTGAGTTCTTTTTATACTCTAGAGATTAGAGTTTGAGGGGTAAAAATTTGTTCTGAGGATGTAGGCTCCCTATTCACTTCACATATTATTTCTCTTGCTGAGAAAAAACTTTTCAGTTTGAATTCGTCCCATTTGTTGATTCTTGGTTTTAACTCTTGTGCTATAGGTGTCTTATTAAGAAATTTGGGGCCTGCCCCCACGTGATGAAGATTAGGGCCCACTTTATCTTCTGCCCAAACCAGAGGAGGAGTAAGCCCGGCACCAGCCCAGTCAATTTTTTTTTAAAACAGGGGGTGGGGGGCACTGGAGATGTAGCTCAGTGGTAGAGCATTCCTGGGTTCAATCCCCAATAACAAACATACAAGAATAAAACTGTCAGTGGTAAGAAAAATAAGGAAAGACTGGGAACCTGTCAAAAATCTGAGTAGATAAAGGAGACATGACAAACATTCCAAGCCAAATTGGACTCAAGAACATTTAGTAAACATTAGTGGAATAACTAGTGAAATTCAAATTAAATCAGTAATAAAGTATTAGTATTGTAATGTTAAATTTCCAAGTCTTCACAAATATACAAAGGCTATGTTAGGTGGCAATATTAGTGAATGCTGGGTAAAAGATATATAGAAACTATATCATCTTCAAAAGTTCTCTATAAATTTAAAAGTATTCCTAAATAAATGTTAAAACACTGAATGTAAAATGAACCTGTTTCAAAAGTTAAAACCCACTAAAGGAATTAGGGATTTATACACAGAACTCTTACAAACCTAATCATACAATATCCCAGTAGATGATAGAATAAAGGCTACAGATAAGTGCAAAACAACAACTTCATAAAGTAATAAATGCCAATGAGGTAAAAAATTAATTCTAAAAAGTAAATAAATTAAAAAAAAAGTTTGATTCCTAGCATAGTAAGTAGGGATAAAAACTTAAAACTCTGGGGCCAGGGCTGTGGCTCAGCAGTAGAGAACTCAACTAGCACATGCAAGGCCCTGAGTTCCATCCCTGGCACCACATAAAAATAAATAAAACAAAGTTATTGTGTCCGAACTACAACTAAAAAATAAATATAAAAAAAAAACACTTAAAACCCCCAGAAGTCCCTGAGCGTATTTACAAACTATTTTGGTTGACATTTGTGATTATGAGTGGAAAATTATACACTATATTCTGCTTACAAAATTAAGGAGAGAAAGAAAATAAAAAGGTTAAGGAAAGACCCCAGTTAATAACAAATTAAACACATACTTTTTTATTCTTTCATTTACTAACTCATCAACTGCAGTGATAGGGATCAAACTTAGGGTCTGGTGCATGCCAGGCAAATGTTCTACCCCTAAACCTTCAGCTAACACATATATTTTTTCTACATACTTTTCACTAAAATGACAATAATGTAAAGAGGGGAAAAGCAGAAACCCATCAGAATTAAAAAATAAAAACAAAAAACAACAACAGAGAGGAGATAACAGTAGATTAGAGATGTAACAAAAGTGATGAATGGTGAAATTTTGATAAATGAGTAGGAACTTACTTGACAAAAGAAGGCAAAGACCTAAGCAACTATGAGGACACAAATTACCAAACTAACAAGAAGCAAAAATTGATATTTTGTTTTGTTTGTGTGGAGCTAGGGACTGAACCCAGGGGTGCTCTACCACTGAGCTACATTCCCACCTCTTTTATTTTTTATTTTGAATAGGGTCTAGCTACATTGGCAAGGCTGATCTGGAACTTGCCATTCTCTTGCCTCAACCTCCGAAGTCACTGGGATTTCCAGGCACGCATTATCAAGCCCAGACAAAAGAAAATTTTAACATTATATCAATAAAACAAATAAGTATTACAAATTTTCCCACAAAGAAAAACTTAAGACTTAGAAAGTTTTGCCAGTATTTTTTTCCAACTTTTTAAGAAAACAGCACCAATCTTAACCTAAACTTTTCCAGAAAATAAAAAAGTAGGAATACTTTGCAGTTCATTTTGTGAAACCAGAATACTTGATACTAAAGGCATGAAAAAAAGAAAAATTACTGAGCAATCTCATATGAAGACAGATATAAAACCTTAAGGAAAAATTAGCAATCAAGTCCTATGATTTATAAGGAGCAATTCATTACAATTACAGAGTTGACTCCAAAAAGCAAGCTAACATTTGAAAATTATGACTGTAATTCATGATACCCATTTACCATAAACAACAAATACTTTTATTAGGAAAAGAAGAAAATTTCCTTGAATTGGGCACCATGGTGCATGCCCCAGCAACTCAGGAGGCTGAAGCCCTAAGCAACTTAATGAGACCATCTCAACTTTAAAAAAAAAAAAAAAAAAAAAAAAAAAAAAAAAAAGGCCTGGCAATGCAGCTCAGTGGTAAAGCACTTGCCTAGCAGGCATAAAGCCCAGTGTTCAATTCCCAGCACTCTCCCAGCCCCCGCCAAAAAAGAAAACTATATTAATCTACAAAATAATTATAAAACCCTTCATCAACTTTCCCCCTTGCAAAAAGCTATCAACAAGTCTATTCAATCATGTAGTGAAGGTCCCATTTGGGGGTGGAGGTGGGGCACTTTGCAAGGTGAAGAAAACCAGTAAGAACAAAACATTCATGTATAAAAACCCCAGAAAGGCTCAAAAATTGAAGACAGTAGACAGTAGGTGTATCTGATAGAAAAAAGATTGGTTGTTTTAAATATTTTTAGTAGAATGAAATAAATGTATAAGAAATTAGAATAAACGTATAGGAAAATCAGAATTTGAGAACCATTATAGTAATATTGAATTCAGTCATGAATTGTTAATGGATATTAAAACTAGTGGGTGAACTCTTATGAAAAATAGGATTTGTCTCAAATGTGTCTCAAACTATCTCTCCACACAATACTTACTAATTAAAAAGGGAAAAAGAGAACTTTAGGTCAAGAAATCTGTTAAACAACACCCTACGTGATAAGGTAATTTCACTAGTAAAAGGACAAATTGGCATCCTGGGTCATAGATATGACAAACTGAGAGGGGCAAAGGGCATTTCTTACTTAAAAATGCATAAACTGAATCTAATCATGAGATAAAATCAGATAAACTCAAATTGAGATAAACCCAAACTATAAAATAACTATCTGATTTTCTTCAAAAACAGAAAGGTCAGGAAAGACAAAGGAAGACTGAAAAGCTATTTCTAGATTAAGAGAGATAAAAGACATGACAAATAAATGTAATACAGATTCTGTATGAGATCATGAGTAAGAAAATTTTCTTTTCCTATTAAGGAATATTTTTAGGTCAAAATCCTGTCTCAAAAACTAGAAAGGGGGCTGGGGATGTGGCTCAAGCGGTAGCGCGCTCGCCTGGCATGCGTGTGGCCCGGGTTCCATCCTCTGCACCACATACAAACAAAGATGTTGTGTCCACCGAAAACTAGAAAATAAATATTGAAAAATTCTCTCTCTCTCTCTCTCTCTCTCAAAAAAAAAAAAAAAAAAAAAAAAACTAGAAAGGGCTGGAGATGTAGCTCAGTAGTAGAACACCCTTGGATTCAGTCCCCAGTATCAGAGTAGAGGAGGGTAGAATGCCACTGAAACCACTTTGAAGGTCAATTTGGCAGTACCTAGAGCAAAGCTGTAACTGCACATGCTCTAGGTTCCAATAATTCCATTGCTTAAAGTATATTTTTGGCAAGGTGTCAGCAAACTATGGCCCAGCCAAATCTGGCCTGCTCTGTTTCTAATAAGGTTCATGAAGTAGGAAGGATTTTTACATTTTTAATGGTGGGGGAAAGGGGGATCAAAAGAAGAATGTTTCATAACAAATGAAAATCTCAAAATGTCAATGCCCATAAATAAAATTTTACTGGAACACAGTCATACTCTTTTGTATTATCTATGAATGCTCACAAGTGTTAACTGTGACAGAGATTGTGTGAACTACAAAATGTACGATACTTTCTGGTCCTTTACAGAAAAAGGTTTCTGACCTCTGTCCTAGAAAGAAAATCGTATATGCACAAGAAAATGGGCAAAGGGGAGGGAGGGGAAGGGAGGGGACGTGGGGGTAAAAAAGATGATGGAATAAGACAGACAGCATTACTCTAAGTACATGTATGACTGCACATATGGTGCAACTCTACATTGTATACTACCACAGAAATGAAAAGCTGTGCTCCATTTGTGTACAATGAACTGAAATGCATTCTGCTGTCATGTATAACTAATTAGAATTAAAAAAAAAAAAGAACTATCATAATCAACCCTCTAAATCCTCATGGTCCATATTCACAAATTCAGCCACACATGGATTGAAAATCTTTGGGGGGAAAAGTTGCACCTGTACTCAACAACTACAGACTTTTTTTTAACATTATTCTCTAAATGATACTATGTAACCACTTACATTGTATTAGGTATTACAACCTAGAAAGTATAACACAGAATGGGCAATGTACCCAAATGCCATATCATTTTATATAAGGAAGTGAGTATCAAAAGATTTTGGTATTGGGAGGTGAGGTCCTGAAACCCACATGTTGAGAATACAGAGGGATAACTATATTCATAACATGGAATAATAAATGACAATGAAAATGAAAGCACTGGTTTATTAATATTAATATGAAGAACAAATACAGAATGACATGATTAAAAATTTGAAAACATGCAGAATTATATATAATTGTACATATTGTACATGTAAGTATATATAGTGAGTGTATGTGTGCATACGTATTTTTTTACTGTACTTACAATTAATGTATTTTAGGAACTTTTAAATTTACTGTTTTCCAAAGCTATTAAACTTCTCTCCAAAGTATACAAAAAGCAAAGAGTTCACCTCAGCATCAACTGTAGTGGTAATGTTTTCTTCTTAAGTCAGGATGTAGAACATGAGTGTATGCCATATAATCCTTTTCATTTCACACGAGTAAAATATTTTCTAATAATTTTTAAAACTATCACTGGTAAGTGTTTATAGCAATGAAAAATGACTAACATTTTAAAGAACAACTAAGAGAAAAGTTAACTTCTGCAACTTAGAAATATAAAAAAAGCAGTAATAAACTACAAAGAAAGAATTAAATGCAAAAGTTAGAAAACCTTTCAATTAAGCAATTTTAGGTGGCTCTGTAGGGTTATATAGAGCCAGTCTTTCTCAAGAACTATCAAGAGTCCCCAAAGGCAAAGCTTCTCAGAGCCCAGGAGTCACTATTTAACAAGTGTGAGTATGCTGTTATAGACAGAGCCCACTTGAGGATGCCTTTAGACTACATGGAGAGGGAAGGACCCAGCCAGTTAGATATCCAATTCCATCTTGGAGTCTCCAGACCAGTCAAGACACCAAATCATGCCTGCAATTGCTACCTGAGCAGAAAAAAATCAACCTGATGAGCCTTTTTCATTCATGATCTATCAAATCTTCACCTGTTGGTAAAGAAGACAAAGAAATACAATGTCCAATACTACCTCAAAATGAAGTCTTAAAATATATTTGTGGGAATGATATTAAATTATACCCCTGTAAGTCACAAAATCCACAATATTCTTTCCCTTAGGACTCAGCAATTGTTCACTCTTCACTAAGTCATCTACTTCTTCATTCCATTGAGTTTCTACAGATCTTTTGTGGTGTCATATAGTCAGTTCAGTTCAAGTCCATCAGCCAGGCAGCAGTTTGGCACTGGTAGTCTTACTGGAAAGTCCTTGACTTTCTATGGAACAGAAACAAGTGGTGGTACTTTTATCTAAAGTACTACATACAGCTGGTTCTACCTTTACATAGGATACACAATCTCTAAAAAGACAATTATCTCAAGTTGATGCTTACAATATTCTAAAGCCAGATAATGTCCCTTCTGCTCCAAAAAGGTGAGAGAACAAGGATTATGCAGGCGGCAAGGGAATTCAGTATTCAGTGAGATGGACCAATGAAATGTGAGAAACACTTTAAATCTGAAGAAGCAAATGCAATTCAACCAGGAAAAAAATTATCCCTTCATGATAAAATTAAGAGACTGGAGAAACAAGTAAAGACTGTAAGTGGTGAAAACAAAGGAGAATGGGGAGCTGACATCTAAACCTGTGAAGGAAATGCTCAGGAAGATCTTCAGATTTAACTGCTACTATAACAAAATGAAATTGCTATTGATATTCTTTGAAATCATTTGGACAAAACAAACTTTGAAGATAGAAAAGAAATCCCACATTCATCTGAAACAGCACCCCTCACCCCCACCATATACCCAAAATAACAACCTTCAAAGGCAAAATCAGAATATGGTTAGTCTTACTACCTTAGACAGCTTGCTGCCCACATCCAGCGAGGGCAACTGAACCAAAGTCACTCGTGTGAGTGTGAATCTGGGGTGACACAAAATACCACGCAGACATGGAATACCTTTTTATAAGCTTCAGGACGGCTTCTGGCTCAGGGCCTCAGGCTCCCACAAGGGAGGGCAAGAAAATTAGAGAGGGAGAGAGGGAGGGAGGGAGAGAGGGAGGGAGGGGGAGAGGGAGGGAGAGAGGGGGGGGGAGAGAGAGAGAGAGAGAGAGAGAGAGAGAGAGAGAGAGAGAGAGTGTGTGTGTGTGTGTGTGTGTGTGTGTGTGTTCTGGAGCTGGATTTTATTGGGGAACCTGTTTCTTAGAAAAGGGCAAGGGTAGGATTACAAAGGAACAGGTAAGTGTAACTCAACCCCATGGGGTGACACCTACTCCTGGAGCCACGCCTCATTATCTCAGCAGAGGTAAAGCCCAAGTTATTGCAGGGTGCAATAATTGTTTAGTATCTCTTGCCCAGGACTTAAGGGCATGTATTTCTAGAGGCGACAGTAACTACTGTTAATTTGGCACAAGGCAGAGCATCCAGGCATCTCAGTTTGTCTGAGACTGTCTTAATTTTAGCATTGAAAGTCCCCTATCTACACTGGAGGACAGGTCCTAATGTTTTCAACAGATGCACAAGTTTCTAGGAAGTAAAAAAATCCTAATGTAGCCAAACAGACGCTGAAAGCAACACTGTTTTAGAGCCAAATGAATACAATACAGATTATACACCTCTTTCTATAACCTGATATTGTTGCTAAAGTTTGAATATGACTTAAGTGAAGCCCGCCCTCCACCCCAAAGGTTCAGGTATTAAAGACTTAGTCTCTATGGTGGCAGTGTTGAGAAATAGTGTGGACCTTTTCAAGACATGGAGTCTAGGTCCTTAGAACATAAGGGGCGAGCCCTCTAAAGAGATGGTGGGATCTCTCTTATGCTTCCTAGTTTTGAAATTTGATCCTTCATTCTACACATACATGCTCTGCCATCTTCCATAAAGCCCTTGTGAATGCTCACTGGCTATACTGTTTGTACTTTTAACCTCCAAAACTGAGCTAAACAAATGTTTTCCTTCATAACTCGACTGCCTCAGGTATTTCATTACAGTAATGAAAAACTAATACAGTTGACAACCTTAATTTACAGTTCACAATGGATCATCCATTATTGCATCTTTCCAAGTAACATGACTTAGGTATACAATTTAAGTGTGTTGTAACTGTGAGCATTTAACAGTCTTTGTATCAAGATTTTTTAATTTTAATATTGTGACCATGTTTTCCAAGAGTTTAAGTAATGAAAATTATTATAAAAACAATTCCATACATTCACTGAACAACAACAATAAAAGAGCAGGAAGGAAATGTTTCTTTTATGCTTCCTTTTTTCTTCATACACCTGTCTGGTTTCAGAAATTTTTCAATCATTTCCTGATCAAAGAAAAGTTAAACTAATGATTGCTTATATTGCTAGTTACACCTCTGAAACAAAATCATAAATTGTGTTTCCTACCTTTGTCTATTTTTAATGTCTTAAACTGTCCAAAATTTAGAAATTTGTAGGTTTTGAAGAACTGTCATTTTCAAGTTTGAGAAATGCAGGGCCTCCGTCCATCTTTAAAGATATGTTCCAAGACCCTCAAGAAGAGCAATAAACTTAGAGACCATTCACCCAGAACACATAATTTTATTCTCTTTCTCACTATACCAGTCAAGGTAGAATATTGTGATCAGCAACAACCTAGAAGAAAAGGTAGTAAGTGAAAGAAAAACAATAGAATAAAAATCAAATAGAGAAGGTGTACTAGAAAAGAATAGAAATCAGGGAAGTTCTTTTTTCTCTTCTCTCCCTACTAAAAGAATAAATTAAATAATAGTAATACCAATTAACACATACTGCTTATTATATTCCTGGAAAAGCATTAAAAATTTAATATAGGCCAGGCGCAGCGGCACAGAAGTGTAATCCCAGCTCCTCTGGAGGCCAAGGCAGGAGAATCATGAGTTCAAAGCCAGTCTCAGCAATTTAGTGAGGCAGTAAGCAACTCAGTGAGACCCTCTCTCTAATAAAATACAAAATAGGGCTGGAGATGTGGCTCAGTGGTTGAGTGCCCCAGTATCGCCTCCCCCCCCCAAAAAAAGGGATTTAATATAAACTCACTTAATCCTGATGGTGGCAATCTCAAGGGGTAACTGTTATAGTTTGCCTAAGTGTCCCCCAAAGGCCCAAGTTTTAAAGATTTGATAGTTAGTCTGTGGCCCTACTGGGAGGTGGTGAAACCTTTGGGAGATGGGAAGTTACCTAACTGGGGAAACACCACTGTAGAGGATATTTGGTCACCATCTCTCCTCTTCCTTTCTCTCTCATGTTCCAGCCTCCATAAAGTGAGCAGCTTCCTTTGCCACATACTCCCACCATGAAAATACTGCCACACTACAGGCCCAAAAAAGCAATAGGCCAACGAACCATAGACTGAATCTCCAAACCGTGAGCCCAAATAAATCCTTCATCTTTTAAAATGTTATGATTTTAGGTATTTGTCACAGTGACAAATAGCTGACTAACAAAATAACTACAATTATTACCCTTAGTTTACAGGTAAGAAAATACAGACAGTAAGTAATCTGTCCAAGATCATAGAATTATTAAAGTAGTAGAGTTATGTTGAACCTCAGTATTCTAGTAAAAAAATCACACTCATTTCTAAGCAAGGTTCTAATATCTCCTGTATCAAGAATTCATGAAATCAAATCACTTCAACTGGCATAAAATCAGGAAATACACGTGTTTGAGTAAGGAGCAAATAAAGAATAACATATCAGGATGCAGTTTCCAACAGTAGGACAATCAGAAGAAAGAGGAGGTCTAAATGGAAGAACTGAGGCATAGTACCTGGACGGGCCCAAAGAAAAGACCTTGCTCATACTCCATGGAATGCCAATCACTTAGGAGATAGTATAAAATATTTACTAATTTTTTACTAAATATTTACTAATCCCAAGTAAAATTTAATTTTACAAGTAAAATTGCCAATAAAACTGGCAAATGGGCTCTAGACTAAATTTACATATATGGCTAAGAGGAAATAGAAAACATTTTTCGTCTGGAGACAGAAGCATGTTTGATATTTTAGAAGACAACAATGAAATGGTTTAACAATCTATCTTTCCAACCTAGTGGACAAGATCCATAAAGGGAGACTGGCTTGAAACGAAAACAAACTTAAGTAGTAATGTATGTACCCTAGGAAGGGAAAGTAGAAAAAAAAAATTTCAGGAAAAAAATGGGAGAAAATAGAGGTAAAGCAATTCAGATGGTAGAAAAAAGGCAACAGGAAAGAAAGCTAGATATCAACAAGTACAGTACAAAAAGATCTAACATGAGAAAAAATAAGACTTGTTGGAGTTCCCATAGAGGAGAAGAGTGGGAAAATATTTTAAAAAAAAATTATTAGAACGAGCTAACTATCATCATCTTTGCCCTACACTGCAAGCATCTCCTAACTGGTTTCCCTGATAATCTGTTGACCCTCTAAGGCTATCTTCGGGTGACCTTTTTTGCAGCAATTCTGATGATGTCCCTTTAGCTTCATATTGCACCATTCTTCTTGCTAGGACCATATTGTCCTTTCTTGGTTCCCCTAATATGCCACACTCCTATTTTATTCCCTCTGCCTGGAAAGCTCTTATCTCCCTACTTCCCCTTCTCCTATTCATCTTTCAAACCACCCTGATTAGGTCAAATCCTATTTTAAACAACTATCATTAATTCTTAAAACATGATGGTTTGGGGCTGGGGTTGTGGCTCAGTGGTAGAGCACTCGCCTAGCATGTGTGAGGCCCAGCACCACATAAAAATAAATAAAATAAAGATATTGTGTCCAGCTAAAAAATAAACATATATATATATATAAAATTTTGATGGTTTTAATTTTACAAGTGATTGTTTGATTATTGACTTTCCTCACCATACTGGAAATTCTATGGAGAACCCTTTCTTCCCCCCTCACCATGTGCCTCACAGTGCAGTGCCTGTAACATAACAGGTGCTAAACAAATATCTATTGAATGAATAATAAGAAAAATGGTAAAACCATCTATCATAAGTGGGAAAAAGCTATGAGACAACAAACAGTAAACAGATGCAAAAGAAATGAGCCCAAAAGAGAAAAGCTAATTAGATAAATAAATTCAACAACCCATGGCCCAATAAAATTCATACAATTTTAGTGTGATAATATACAAACAAAACAAAGAATGTACAAGAGTAGGCAGTAAGTCTCCTTTTCCCTAAAAAAAGTCATAAAAGGAAAAAAATTCCACTTAGTAGTTATAAGGAAGCAAAATATATTTTGGAGCAAAGGTCATATAGCTCCTCAAACTTTGAATGATCAAGCAATGCTAACTGCTCTTTGCACTCACTAAAGTAAATGGCATTATCTCCCAACACCTCAAGCCAAAACCTTACTGATTTCTCCTTTACTCTGCACCTCAATATACAATCCATTCTGTCTTACAAACTCTACATTCAAATGTATTTTCAATTTTTCCCCTAATCTCCACTGCTACCATGGCAATACTTCAAGCTAGCACCACTTCTAGACTGCTACAACGTTCTAACTTATCTCCCTACTGCTACTCTTGCTCTTCTCTTATTCCACATAGAGAAGTCAGTGATTTTTAAAAAACATAAATATCATGGTATTCCTACTGCCCCAAATTCTAAAAATGACTTCCCAATGCCTAGAACGAAAGAAAAACTCACTAGCCTGCACGATAGATCTCTTGCCTCTTACATCACTCTCTCCTTGGTTTGCTACATTTCACTCATAATCAGTTCCATTTTATTTAATGAATAGAACTATATATCATCTTTGAGCCTTTACACCTATCATCCCCTTGGAAGTGTTTCATAGTCAAGGTGGTCAGCATCACCTCTTCAATGATGCCTCTCCTTTACTTGAACACTGTAAAACAGCTTATGGACCACTACTTTGTACCTTTTCCCACAGCCTTTATAACAGTTATAATCTGGTTTATTTCATCAATAACAAACACATTCCAGAAATATGACATTAAAGAGATAAATATGGTAGTATACAGCTTATACTTTAGTAGTATAGAAAAATGGGAAGAAATAAATTTATCATGCAATAAGGGCTGACATGAAAAGTAAAACAGTAAAAGTAATGCCACATTTGTACATGTGCGCATGAGCACATGTGGCACTATGACACTTTTAGATTGTCAGGTCTGAGCAGACCTGACTAAAGTGAAAAAGTGAACTATGTGAAAAAAGACTGCTCTAAATGGATTATTTTTTACTTGTTTACTGACAGTTTTTCCCACTAAAATTAAAGTTCTATGAAGGCAGGGACCTTGACTATCTTATGCACTGTTGGATTCAACTTGATACAGTGCCTAGCAGAGTAGGATACTATAAATATTTGATGAGTGAATGAAAACCTACTTCAGTTTTTGAAGAGCTCTGTTGGAAAGAACACCAAGTGTAATGTGTAGATGTTTTAATGTTAAAATCTAAAAACTTGTGGGAAAACATTTAGAAATCTTTAAACACCATAGTACAAATTATATGCAAATTACAGTAAAGTATTTCATTATTAAAAGTGTGACTGGCATGCGCACAGTGCCGGGTTCCATCCTCAGCACCACATACAAAGATGTTGTGTCCGCCAAAAACTAAAAAAAAAAAATTAAATAAATAAATAACAAAAAATAAAAGTGTGAGAAACCAAAAAAATCAGGGAAAATTAGTACCACTACTAGTATTAGAAGTAGGACTAAATAGTATTTGTTTATTTAGAAAATATTGAATGAGATAAGGTGAAACTCTAATTTATCTCACCTGTATATTAATAGACCTTAATTAGAATAAACTAAAAGCAATAGTTTCAAATTCCCATCAGCTCTGTTACGTTACCTTTGTGTTACTTTTATCCTCCTCATGTTCATCCAATCAGAACTAAAGTGAACCAGAAGCCTATAGAAGCCAGAAACTTACTTTGACACAAAAGTATAATCTGCATACTGAATTAATACCTAAGTCATCTTTTCAATTTCCTACTTCAAAACAAAACAAAAAATAACACACATATCATTGACCTGTTAACACAAAAACCACTCTCATTCTCTTAACAGGTACATATACTACCCAAACTAGGATGGATAATAGAGAATGAACTCATAAAAATTCACAAGCATTATCTTCTTCTTTTTTTAAGTTGTAAATAGACAGAATGCCTTTATTTATTTATCTTTATGTGGTGCTGAGGATGGAACCCAGGGCCTCACACATGCTAGGTGAGCTCTCTACCACTGAGCCACAACCCCAGCCTCCCCCCACACCGCATTATCTTCTTACTAGGAATTTCTAAGGCTGACCTGCACAAAGGTTAAGACTTTTTCACTTCTATATGCAAGTAGGAAGAATTAAGCAAATTTCTTTTCTCCACCTCTATTAGCCTTTACTCATTTGTTAGACTAATATTGAGTACTAAGTGTTCCCGTAACTGTATGCTGTTAAAGCAGTATACAAGTCACATCCATCCCAACACCTCCTGCTACCACTAAGGATCTTGCTTAAATTGTACTTTTAAAATTCAGTAATGCTTCTAGTTATTTTAAAAAGTTATCACTTCTACATATTCCATTTTTAAAAGTAAAAAATTATACAGAGTGATTATTTTTTTTAATTACATACAGTACAGACTCATTTCCCTAAATATATTTACAAATTCGATTACCAGTGTAAACACTGAACCCTTAGTCAAATAAGTAACTTGAACATTTAAGTTCTTGGTCCACAACTATAACGAAATTCAGCCGTATTTTGAGGGTCCTTATATACACGGGCAATAAGTCAATGGTTACCCACTAACACCATCCCCAACGAAAACAGCTTTTCTTAAGACTAGCAGAGTTACTAACAGTAAATGTTTAACTTCTCCTCACAAGTGAATCAAAATGGAAACACCTAAACTTCGTCTATTAGCTTTAGTGACTGTTTCAAAACCGACACTGTGAACCTCAATCTCTTTCTCCAAATAAATTATTTTAGAAAATATGTTTAGCAAAACAAAAACAAAAACAACACACACATTTCCTAAGACTACAGGACACAGGCAGGCCTAATCTGAACGCCGGTTGCAAAAGGAAGCCCGAAGCTCTGTGGAACACACGGATGGGTATTTAAGACCCAAATACCTCTCCCCTCCTCTCGCGCGGCCCCCAATTCCACACAATCTTAGCAATTCGAAACTTTCCACGAACGCCAACAAGACCCTAGTGCAGTCTGCTCTTATCTTAGGCAACCGTCAGAAGAAAAAAAAATTTTTTTAATGTCAAAGACTTCTGTGCGAACTCTCGGAAAGACGCCTACAAACTCGGGCTCGCAGCCCGATCCACCCGCGCCGCCTCGAACTGGGGCGGCCAAGCCCCGCGCCCCGGCAGTCTCGAACCCGGCGCCTCCGCGGCACATTCCCTCTCCGCCCTGGCCCACCCCTCGCACTCCGCCGCCCCCACACCCACCTAGCGCAGATAACTGATTATCCGGAGTCCCGGGGGCCACGTTCCCCTACCCTCCCCGCAAAGGCCGAAACAGACGTACCTTCCAAAAAAGTAATCTCCCCAGCGCTGCCGCCGCTCTTGCCGGCCGCCATCTTCCTCCTCCCACGCCGCCTCCTTCTTAATCCATGGCCCACACCGCCGCCGTGCTCGCCGGGATGAGGGGCCGCGCCGTAGGAGGGTAGCCGCCGCAGGGTTGCGGGCCTCGGGCTCAGCCGGCAGGCAGGCGGCGCTCCCACCTCCAAACGGGCCTACACAAAAGCAGGCCAGGCGCGCCCGGGCCTATCCGCAGGCTGACGGGCGATAGCGAGGCCCGCGGCCTGGGCTTTTCCTCAAGCTCCTCCGGGGGAACGTGAGCGGCGACGACGGCGACGGCGCTTCCCGGGCCTAGTTCCTCTCGGCCCACGACTCCACATCCACCGCCCACCCAGGCCGCCAGGAACGCTTCGCTCAGCCGCGGGACCCCAGGAAGGGAGAAGGAAGGGGAGCACTCAAACACGCCTCCCTCCGTCACAGGCCGTAAAATGGCCGCACCCGCCGCGCCGGGGCGGCTAGGTCTCCGCGACCGTCAGGCGCCTCCGGATCACTCGCTCCTTCTGCAGCCGCCGCCGCTACGGCCGTCCGCCCACCCCACCCAGCCGTGAATGCATCAGCGGAGGCCCTCGCGACTGTCCATGTGGACAGGGGTGGGTCTTCTCTGCCACTGCCTCGCGTCGGTCGCCACAGCAGCTCTACCGCCGCCGCTCCTCCCCCACGGGCTTTGGAGCTGCCGCCAGGCTCCCGCCCCCGCCCCGCTGCCGCCCCCAGCGCGGCTCCCCCTCCGGGCCCAGGCTCGGCTCGCGGGCAGAGCCCGCTGCGGCGCCGACCAGATCCCGACCCTGGGCGCCGCTGCCCAGGCTCCCTGTAGGGCCGACCTTTGGGGCACCCGCTCGGCCTGCACAGGTTACCTCCCAAATCCCCACTGCCAAAGGCCCCATCGCAGAGTGGCGTGTGCACGCGGCCGGGTGGGGGACGCAGGTGGGGGGCGCAGGTGGTCCTGGGCCACCACAAATGCGAGGAAATGTTGAGAGTTCGTGTCAGTGAGGAGGCTCTAAAATTTGCCAGGTGAAGAAAAATGATGGTAGATGTCCAGAAAAGGCTCACATTCATTTTTAAATAAGTTTTATTTATCAGACAACATTTAATCACTACACTTCGGATGGAAGTGTTGAAAAACAAGACCTTTGTCACTTAGGTGTCTGAGACTTCAGAAACCATACACTACCCTACAAATCAGGCCTCATAACTACAGATGTCTGGATCTTTTTGATACCGTCAACCATTGTGTTGATGATTCTTTTTTTTTTCTCTTTCGTTTTTTAATGTTATAAAAATGCTGTACTTTCACTAGTGAAAATATGGAAAAGACAGAAAAAACGAAGTTACCCCATAGTCTACTGAAACTCACCTACTTTTGGTATGTAGTACTCTAATCAGCATTTTTCTTAAATCCTTCAGTAGCCACCTCAAAAAAAAAAAAAAAAAAAAAAAAAACAACCTGTGGGACTGGACAGGGTGGCGCATTCCTCAAATTCCAGCAACTAGGGAAGCTGAGGCAGGGAGAATGGCAAGTTGGAGCCCAGCCTATGCAATATAGCAAGAGCCAGTCTCAAAAGATAAAAAGGGCTGGGGGTGGAGCCCAGTGGCACAGCACTTGCTTAGCATATTGGAGTTCCTGGGCTCAATTCCTAGTACCACAAAACAAAAATAAAGAAAAATCTATTTTTTATTTTAATAAAAATTCAACAGCAATTAAAATGATTCTGAAGAACTGAATACAATACTTTGAAATTAACAGTTCTAATTGTCCTGCTAACCATGGTTTAAGCACGCAATTTTTTTGTTTAATACTTTTTAAAATGCATTTTCCTATAATTAAGTGGTAATATTTACTGATTTAGTAAGATTAGTGCAATGAGTAGAATTTATAATTTGTTATTTTTGTTGCTTGAGGGAATTGCAGGGTCCTGTTGTGATGCTTTGTGACATAATCTGTGCCAATGAGGCATGTAGATGTGGGGTGACTGGTCATATGTACAGACTCTAAAATATAAAGAAAATAAGCCTTTCATTTAAAAATATACATATACTGGCTTTGAAAATGGAGGAAGGTTCCAGGAATCAAGGAATGTGAGTGACCTATGGAAGATGGAAAAGGCAAAGAAACTGATTCTCTGCTGGAGTCTCCAGAAAGGAAAGCTAACAACTCTGTTTTAGCCCAATGAGACAGATGATCTGACCTCATAGAACTCTAAGATAATAGTGGTAAAGTAACTTGTTATAGCAACCATAAGAAGCTAATATCCCTGGAATGGGAAACAAGGTGGAGTTGTATAAAAGATGTCTTTTAAGCAAACTGAGTTAGGCTTCTTTCATACCAAGTCCACTTTTAAGTATTATAAATTCGAGCTAATATCTTTAGGCTCCTAATTCCAATTTTAAAGAAGAGGTTATAAGGTCCTTGCTTAAACTCTCTCAACTTAAACTCTCTCTCTCCAGAGGACCTATAATTTCTCTCTACCCTCTCTGCCTCCTATGAAATCTGCCAAAAAACCAATCCCACCTCCAATCTCTGCCCACCTGCCTTCTCTTTACACCAGGCAAGAGGACATCTCTCTTGCTCTGATTGGCAGCTGGATTTCACCCATATGCCCCAGTCAAGTAGTACAAATTTCTCTGGATACTTGTTGACACCTTCTCAGGATGGATGGAGGATTTTCCTACAACCAATAAATGTGCCACTATGTTGGCCAACACCCTCGTTGAACACATTCTTCCCTGATTTGACCTCCCCTCCTCAATCCAGTCTGATAATGGTCCTGAATTTACTTCCCATGTTTCATGGTCTGTAGCTAAGGCACTCAACATCTCCTGACATTTTCATATACCCTACCATCCTCATTCCTCTGGCAAGGTGAATGTACCAACCAGACCTTGAAGAACATTCTCACTAAACTATCCCTTGAATTACATTCAAATTAGACTAAACTCCTTCCTTTGGCTCTTAGGTTATGAGCCCTCAAAGAAGCCACTCAACATCTCCCTTTTGAGCTTCTATATGGATGGCCTATCTCCCTGCTCAGCTCGCCAACCTCTGATTCTCTACTACCCCTTGCTCATTATCTTTTCTGGCCCCTTCTGGCATACATTAGGAACCTTCTTTGACAATACAGTAATGCTGTTTTGGGAAAGCCTAGTTCTACCTCTTCCCCTTCTCCCACTCTGTCTCCTGGCAACCTGGTACTTTTTAACCCCCCAAACAGGCTCCCTTTCTCCTCACAACTCTCCACAAAATTAACTGGACTCTATTAGGTCATTCTTATCACTCCCTCAGCGGCCCACCTTGAGGGCCTCCCATATTGAGTTTATAATTCCCATTTGAAAGGGTGGTTTTCCCCACCCTTTTATACAGTGACGCCCACAGGCCTTCTCAGACTGTGTTTCTCCAAGGCCAGAACCCCCAATCTTCCTTCCGTCTCTGAGGACCACGAGGACACTGCAGAACCATGAGTACCATCTTCTCTTTTTAATTTTTGCCCTCCTCCCTTACTCTGCACTCACCTCCCAGGGGTACCATTTTTAGGAATTATCATTCCAATTTCTAGGAGACTTATAGCAACTTGCCCAAACCATACTAACCATACAATCCCAGCTTGATGCTTTAGCTGATGTGGTTCTGCAGAATTGAAGGGGCCTTGATCTTTTTATGGCCAGAAAAGGCGGACTTTGTATCTACAGAAGGAATGCTATTTTTATGTCAATCAACCTGGTGTAGTAAAGGACAAGATAAAACAACTCCAACAGAACCTTGAACATGCGAAACATCAGCTCTCTCTACAGAATGATGGCAGCTAAATAACCCCCTTCTCCAGTGGGCACTTCCTTTCCTGACCCCTCTTCTTGTCATAGACCTTCTGTTAATGCTTGCCCCCTGTGTCATTAGATTCATTCAAGGCCAGATACAAAAAATCTCTAAGCAAAACATAAACCAGCTTTTGTTACAGGAATACCAATCCCTCACCAAAAATTGGGGCATCAGGGACAGCATTCCACCATCACTCAACCTCATCTATCAGTCCAATAACATTTCATGCCCCTAATGAGGGATTCAAACGCTACTGCTTCCCGGCAGGAAGAAGTTATAGAAGATTGACCCAGGTCCCTATTCCCTAAAGGGCCCAATAAAAACAAAAAAGGGTGAATATAAGGTCCTTGTTTAGCATCTGAAGAACTATCTTAAGTGACAGCTACCATTTTAAGGAAAAAGTTTCACTTTCCAGCCCAAGTGCCTTTCTGAGAAAAGCTCACCATTCCTTCATATGAACCCAGCCCTTAACTGCCGACATTAGGGCCCACCTGGCTCTGGTTCCTGAGCCTCCCCCATAAAAGTCCCAGAACTCAAGCTTGTTTTGCCTCTCTCCTATTGAGAGACGGCCTTTATTTGTCAGCTCTGACAAACTCTCTTGTGTATCTCTGCCTGGTCTCAGTCTTTAATTTCTCTCTCACCTATCTCTCATTCCTCACTTTCCCTTCAGAGGTTTGGATTAATTCAATGATTCTCAGACTTTAGCATGCATAATCATCACCTGGAGAGTTTATTAAAACAAATTATAGTATTTTTCCCTACTTTTTGGGCTGGGAATGTGGCTCAAGCGGTAGCGCGCTCGCCTGGCATGCATGTGGCCCGGGTTAGATCCTCAGCACCACATACAAACAACGATGTTGTGTCCACCGAAAACTAAAAAATAAATATTAAAAAAAAAATTCTCTCTCTCTCTCTCTCCCTCTATCACTCTCTCTTAAAAAAAAAGAGAGAGAGAGAGAAGTATTTATTCAGAAGTATTTTTCCCTACTTCCAGAGTTTCTGATTAAGTGGGTCTAGAGCAGGACCAGAGAAACAGCATTTCTACCAAGTTTCCAAATGATCCAAATGTTGCTGATCACAGGCATACTGTGAGAATCACTAGGTTCAACAATCTCTAAATTCCTTTTCAGTTCAATCATTCTGATTCTATGAATGTATAACTGAAATTATCGATTCCCATATTCAAGTATATATTAAAGATACTTTCTAAAATCATTGTTCTTCCATGTGAATATGATGAATTAAGAATTGATAGTGCCATGCATCCCATTAGAAATTTTCAAGTTTAGGACATACCCTTGAAACTTGGTGTACTTAGTATATTTACAAATACTCAATTAGCAGCCCTTCTGTATTTACACACACACACACACACACACACACACACACACAGGGAGAGAGAAGAGAGAGAGAGAGAGAGAGAGAGAGAGAGAGAGAGAGAGAGAGAGAGAGAGAGAACTGGGTATTGAACCCAGGTGTGTTCCTTTTTTATATTTCATTTTGAGACAGGTTCTCACTAAGTTGTTCAAGCTGGCCTAGAACTTGGCAATCCTCCTTGTCGTGAGCCATCCATGGGCTGTGTGTATGATCTATGTGCATTTGAGTGTATGAAAGGACTGGTCTGGCATTGCATGCTGACTGGGCTGTGCAACACAAATGTGCCTTTCTTCTTTATCTGCCTGTGATCCCACACAGCAACTCTGATGGCAGTGACTTGCCAAGATGTCAATCAATCGGCTGATCACAAGACATCACAAAGCAAGACTCCACCTTTGAAACGCTATTCCCTGCCTTATTTGGTGAAGAACATTCCCTTGAACCTCCCTTGTATGTGTCCCCCCTATAAAATAAAAAGAATCCGGATGCACGCTCTCTTTCACTGCAGTGCTGCCCAGCGTGGAGCTGACCCTTGTAGTCACTGAGCAGTCCCACTCTCAATTTTAGAAACTTATGTTCCTGTGCTGCGTAGTATCTTCACCATTTTCCTAGTTATTGATATAGCCAGCTTCTTTGAACCCAGCTCATCTCACTAGCCCGGACAGCTGGCAACAACTTCTGCCTCAGCCTCCCAGGTAGCTGGGATTATAGGTATGTACTACCACACCCAGCTATATATACATTTTTTATAGAATAACTTTGAGCATCAGAAATATAATTATAAAAGAGTTATCTCAGATATACTATTTTTTATTAAAAGTCTACCATATCTTTATAGCAAATTCTATTTAGCTATCGGATAACTTGTAATAGTAAGCAAAATTTAACTCTGGTGTAAAAGAAACATAATGGAGAAAAGTTAAACTGTTTGGGATTTGAATGAATGGGCAGTTACAGTGAATAATAAGCTATTTTGCTTTTGCTAGTTATTCCAGTAAAGAAAACTTGGAGGCCTGGGGTTGTGACCAGCGCTGGTCTCACATGTCTGTGGCCCTGGGTTCGGTCCCCAGCACCAAATAAAAATAAATAAATAAAGATACTGTGTCCAGGGCTGGGGATGTGGCTCAAGTGGTAGCGTGCTCGCCTGGCATGCGTGAGGCCTGGGTTCGATCCTCAGCACCACATACAAACAAAGATGTTGTGCCCGCTGAAAACTAAAAAATAAAGATTAAAAAATTTTCTCTCTCTCTGTCTCTCTGCCTCTCACTCTCTCTTTAAAAAAAAAAAAAAAGATACTGTGTCCATCTACAACTTTAAAAAAATTTTAAATAAGAAAAAAAAAAACTTGGAAAAAAGGAGAAAGGGAAAACTGGGTCCTACCCTGCAAAAATTCCAAACCTAATTTTATATCTTCTCCAGTGTCTTTTTTTTTTTTAATACTCTTACTCTGATCTTTTATTCCTGATATCACAAGCTGGACCTGCTTCTCTTCCAAACGCAAACATCTCAGCTATGGGCATAACTATTGTGGCCATTTTCAATCACATTATTATTTATAAATCTGTTGAATCCTTCATGTTCTCTTTTATCTTTAGTTTTCTACATTATTTCATTTACTCTTTCTTGATTATATGCTCAAGTCCCTTACTTCTCTGCTCTTTCTGGATGCTTTCTCCTAAAGCCTCTATCTACCCTGAGTAAATCCTGGGATATAGGAGGGTGAACACACTGAAAAAAAAAAAAGTCATTCAATTAAGAAGACTGGTTTCACTAAAATATCATGGCTGCCACCTCAAGGAACTTCTGTACTGCAAGCCTTCCTACAGTGTTCTCAAAGTGGCATGCTCTTCACATGTCCTGCACAACCATTTCAAACTTCTTCAAGCCTTTCTCCACCACTCAGCAGAATTCCTTACTTCCTACTTCAGAGAGAAATACATGCTACAAGATCAGATTTCCCCTAGTGTATCCAAACTATATGTGTCTCTACTCACCTATTTTTTATTTCCTATTTTACAATACAGACAGAATTCCTCCTTTAAATGAATCCCTTCACATAGCATATGTGTTCCATACCCTAGTGCTAACTAAAAATGCCCACTAGCTTTAGTCCACTAGAATTTACTTTCTTTGTAGCAGAAAGTGTTGACCCTACTCTATAACTATTAGGATGTTTGGTCACAGCAGGCAGTTTTCCAACATAGCTGTAGCCTACTTAAATTACATTATTTAAGAGTCTCCACATCAAGTGGTCTCTCAGTTTTCCATGTAGTTTAAATCCTACAAGAAAGAGTAATAAGTGGTGATGGCTAAAGGGCTGACATCCACCATAGTGCACAATCATTTCATGTAGACAGAATTCAGAGAAAAACAGGACTGAGACAGTCTACAGGATCATCTGGAAAGAACCCAAGATCATAAAACCATCTCAAAAGCTGCTTCTCTCCTGGGATTCTTAGTACATTGAATAACATTGCCATCCACCCAATTTTCCATATCAGCTAGGAATTGCTATTGACACACTCTCTTTCTCTCTCTCAAAATAATATTTCCTTATATCTCCTTTGTCAATATCTCTTGAATCTATCCATAGTTTTTCCAAGAATTAGTCTATAACCTCCTAGCCATACTACCATATTAATAGCTTCAAACAGATTGTGGCTGATTCTCTCTACCCCTCTAATCTTTCTCACAAGAAAGCCATGATTATCTTTTTTTAAATTTTTTAAATGTAAATCAAATCACAACACCTTCCTGTCTTAAACATTCAAAATTTTCCCCTTTTGGGCTGGGGATGTGGCTCAAGCGGTAGCGCGCTCGCCTGGCATGCGTGCGGCCCGGGTTCGATCCTCAGCACCACATACAAACAAAGATGTTGTGTCCGCTGAGAACTAAAAAATAAATATTAAAAAAAAAAATTCTCTCTCTCTCTCTCTCTAGACTCTATCTCTCTCACTCTCTCTTTAAAAAAAAAAAAAAATTCCCCTTGCTTTTAGGATAAATTCCTAAAATCCTTAGGCCCTCAATCCCTATCTCCTTAGCTTCATCTTTCAACACTCTCACCTTCTTCATTAAGATCCCACCACTTTCAAGTTTTCTTTTGTTTGTGGTGCGGGGGATTAAACCCAGGGCTGCCTGTGTAGTAGGCAATGCTCCACCACAAAGTTGTACCTCCAACCCATTTTTTGAGGGGCAGGGGATACCCGGGATTGAACTCAGCGGCACTCAACCACTGAGCTACATCCTCAGCCCTTTTTTGTATTTTATTTAGAGACAGGGTCTCACTGAGTTGCTTAGGGCATATGATTGATGGTTTTTGAAGAACAGAGTTAATTGGACTCAGATTAAATGAATGATTACCATTATATAAAAATAGTATAGAAGTTTCTCTTTTTGTTTTCGTTTGTCTTTTAACATAATTTGTACTTTAAATATTCCCCTGACTTTCAACTTGTTAATTACCTTATTTTTATTCTTGTTTAATCCTACCATGAGTCATGCTCCTTTTTTATTTCCAGATTTTTTCTTTTTTTCTAAAAATATTTTTATTTTATTTCTATGTGGCGCTGAGAACCGAACCCAGTGTCTGACGCATGCTAGGTGAGCACACCACCACTTGAGCCACATCCCCAGCCCCTCCAGATTTTTTCTTTAATCAATGTTTTCTGTCCCCCTTTGATGTCACAGATATTTTTCTAGGGTATTAGCAGCTGGATTAGTAGCCACTTTCATGCTTATAATTTTCAATTTTGGATCAAGTGAAGATTAAGCTAATATTTTAAAAATTATAAGTGAATATATCCTCAGAATAACACACATTTTTCATACATAGCCAGGTTCCTACCATGCACCTTTAATGTCAACATTTATAAATGAATAGGTAAGTATTTATTTGACCAGGGCTACATTATAACTTTTCTGGGTCCTAGGCACCAGAATTTCATGGGGCCTTTCCTCCATAAGCAATGTCTTAAACATTTTTTTAAGCCAGACTTAAAATACTATGTATCATATGCTCATTTTTTTCCCTTTTGGTTTTATTTATTTATTTATTTATTTTTAGAGAGAGAGAGAGAGAGAGAGAGAATTTTCTAATATTTAATATTTACATCTTTGTTTGTATGTGGTGCTGAGGATCGAACCCGGGCCGCACGCATGCCAGGTGAGCGCGCTACCGCTTGAGCCACATCCGCAGCCCTCCCTCTTGGTTTTAAAAGAAATAACATTAAAACATTTTCACAAGCCTTTGAAAGAATTATGGACCCTAGACACTGTGCCTCTTGTGGCCAATGGATAAATTGGCCCTCCAGATTAACATAAGGCTTTTCATGTTCATTATGGAAATGATCATAGAAAAAGCATTTCTGGCTAAACTCAGAGGCAGCAATTCTAAATCTTTAATATGAATCAATAAGACTTTATAAAAGAACTTCTCTGGCCCAACCCAGACCATCTAATACAGCAGGTCTGAGTAGGACCCATATGTTTGCTTATTTCTGATATGCACAAAGGTAATACTGATGTCTGAGAACCACACTTTTGGAGTAATATAAACAATTGTTTCATTTATGCAAAATTAGTGTTCCCAGTATGATTTGCTAGGTGAATTTTCCAAATTTCCTAATCAACATTTACTGAACATCTATTATTATTCTTGTTTTGTTGCAATCTGAGACTCAAAAACTATGTGACTTTGTCAAGGTGACTCAGCTAGAAAATGGTAAACTTGGGTTTTGAGCCCAGGTCCATCTAGACTGGACATGGTTCAGTTAAATTCATTCTCCTTTATTATCATTACAATGTGGTAATGATGGTTAAGATAAAATCAACACGCTTAGTGGAAAAATTTTAAACATGAAATAATGCATAAAAGTGGCACTTTCCTAGTTCACCATTATTGTATTTGCCCTGATTATTGGTGTCTGCTGATGGTCTTCCTTTTCCTGCATATTTATTCTTCATTTCTTGTCTCCAGTTAGTAACAGCAGGAGGACTGATGTAGTAATGTCTTATAACAATTTTCTGAAAGTACTGTTCTGAAATGCTGACTCCAAACTAAAGCTGTTTTTATTTTGCAGTTTTTATTAACCTCACTTTGCAATTTAAACTGCCCCATCTCTTCTGCAAGTCAATAAACTTAAGTCTTTAGACCACCACCCACTACCCCACCCAATGTAAGGATTAACTAGCACTCTGAATTTTGGAATTTAAACACCTTCACTTTTTGTAGTTAACAGTCTCATTTTATAACTAGCTTCCTCTTAATATCATTGGTCAGTCTCTTGATAACATAACAAGTACTCACATGAATAGTCTTTTTGTTCAATCACAAAGTCTTCTGGTTGGAAGACTGCTGAGACTAATGACTTGAACTTGGCTACGGTTGATTTAATTTTGTTTTACTATTAAACCAGAAAAAAGAAATGCAAATACTAAACTAGATATAGGGGTGCAAATGAGTGGAAGGGATTTGCCAATACTCTTCTTTTTCCTCATGAAAGTGTGTCCCAAGGGCTGGGGATGTGGCTCAAGCGGTAGCGCACTCGCCTGGCATGCGTGCCGCCCGGGTTCGATCCTCAGCACCACATACCAACAAAGATGTTGTGTCCGCCGAGAACTAAAAAATAAATATTAAAAATTCTTACTCTCTCTCCTCTCTCACTATCTCTTTAAAAAAAAAAAAAGTGTGTCCCAAGTTAAGTGGTCAGTGTCATAGGGAGAGGCCAACTCAGTGTACAAGGACTAATCCTGTTACCACCCAAGAATTTTTTGGCATCACATTATATACTTGTCTTCTAATTCTTCTGCTTTATTGGTCCTTATTGAAATTTCAGGTCAGTCAACTTGGCAGTAACCCTCCAAATCTATAATGTGTCCAGACTCCCACCCCCCACCCCCCCCAAAAAGAAAGTATTTTAGGTTATGATTCAGCAACTATTTATTAAATACCTACTAAATTGGCATTACTTTGCCAGATACTGGAAAACAACTGGAAATAGTTCATTTGGCCTATTTTAAAAGGGCAGTTTAGTGATGACAGCAAGTCAGAAGAAAATAGAACCAACTTCCTGTTTCCCCATTGTTTTATGCCTAGCTCAGAGTTTACTCTCTTCCTGACCAGTCTCTTCAGGGTGCATATTGACTGGCTATTGGCATGGTGTTAATAATTTCTCCAGCACCATAACTTATGGTTGTCCACAAATCCCTCTCTGAGAAGAGGGGCTGGAAGTAAGGTAGGATTTGTAGCTATCGTTCATGTTTTACACAGTGCATCTCTGTCTATCAGAAGCAGGTACTTTTACTGCTCTGCCTAATGTGCCACCTAAGAAAAAAGGGTATTTGCATAATAAAGACCCATTCACAGAACCAAATACCAAAATGCTTATCTTGCTTAGAATGACAAAGTTTAAAATATGTAGAAAATAAAATACTTTCAATGGGCACAAGAAAGAAAAAGAAAATCACACAACTTAATTCAAGAGAATTATTATTAGGTAAAGTAATGTGAAAGTGCTGTTTTTGACTTAGAGCAATTTCATTTGGTTCCACCTAATTCCGTGGTGGTTTTAAGAATGATGTATACAAAACAAATAATAATAAAAGGATAGAAGAATCAATTGTAACCATCTAGAATTAAATTCTGGCTGATACGTAAAATAGTTTTCCCACTTTCACAATTACAGAACTTATGTGATTTTCATACCTAGAATTTAAAAATCTTAAGGATGATCAAGACTTGATAGATGAGGAAAGTTACAGAAATTGTTAAAGTCTACAAATGTTAAGGCAAGATTGTAATAAATCACCGAGTCAACCTTAAAGCAGAAGATGGAAACTATTCACTTGCTTAGGCAGTCCAGACCCACCAGCTGGTGGGCCAAGGGATAGACTGCAAGTCTACACCCTTTGACCCCCTCCCAGGGCTTGAGTATACCTTTTATAGTCCAAAACCGTATTAAAGCATAAGTGGCTGTTGCTATAATTCAAAACCATAAGCAAACATTATAAGATCTAAAATCAGGGCTGGGGATGTGGCTCAAGTGGTAGCGCGCTCGCCTGGCATGCGTTCGGCCTAGGTTCGATCCTCAGCACCACATACAGACAAAGATGCTGTGTCCGCCAAATACTGAAAAATAAATATTAAAGTTCTCTCTCTCTCTCCCTCTTTCTCACTCTCTCTCACTCTTTCTTTAAAAAAAATGAATAAATAAATAAAATCATAAGCAGAAAAGAGATTGGGCCAAAATTTCCCTAGTTGTATACAAGTTAAAGAATGGTTACTAACATCTAGACAATCAATCTCTGACAGGGTACGTTGTCCAAGAAAAATGGGAACCAAAGACAGAACACTTTTACGTTGTATAAGAATTGCCATTTTGTGTTGCCAAACATGCTATGCTAAGCAACTGTCCATGGCTACAGAGGTGGGGCTTTCCCTGGGAGAAGCATTTCTTACATGATGTGGAGTCTCAGGGCAAAATGGAGTCTGTTTGGTCATTGTCCATATAGCCTGGCCCATAACACAATGACCATATTTTTATTTTATGAAAGGATCGCTTTTAAAAAATGGTAAGATAACAATGTCAAATTTTGATATTTCAAAGAAAACATCTAAAACTGTGCTTTATTTATTAGCTTAAAATTATTTAAAAATATTGAAAAAACACTAGGAAAAAGCAAATTACCTAAAACCTGAAAACTATTAGAAATGCTATAAAAAAGAAAATCCTCCATGCCAACTCAGTAATTACTTTCCTCTGATAGCCTATACTACACAGATTAGCTGTATATTTTGTATATTTTTAATATTTTGTGGTACTGGAAATTGAATTATACATTAATTTTTACAAAAATTATATAATGCAGAGCATGGTGGTATACACCTCTCATTCCAGAGGCTTGTGGGGCAGGAGATCACAAGTTTGAAGCCAGTCTTGCAACTGTCTCAAAATAAAAAGGGCCTGGGGATGAGGCTCAGTAATTAAGCATCCCCAAGTTCAATCCCTAGTATCAAAATAAATTATATAGAATTGGTCTGTAATTTGCTTTTTTTTTTTTCTAATTCGTCATGGATGTTTTCCAGTTCAGAATAAATGGATCTTCTTCATTGCTTTAAAGAGCTGCAAAATGTTCCATTAAATAAATGTTCCATGATATGTTTGATTGCTTCTCTATCCTCAAAATTTATCTTTTGGTATTTGTTATGTCTGTGTGATTGCTGAAAATACTGTGGGTCTCTTTTCATTGGGATGATTAGCCTCTTCTTGAAAAATATAACTTTAGCTGGATGTGGTGTGCCTGCTTGTTATCCCAGTGACTCAGGATGTTGAGGAAGGAAGATCCCAAGTTTGAGGCCAGCCTGGACAACTTAGTGAGATCCTGTCTCAAAATAAAAAATAAAAAGGTCTGGATATATAACTCGGTAGTAGAGCACTTCTGGGTTCAATCACTAGTACTGAAAAGAAAAAAAAAATGTTTAGAAAATAGTCAGCACTTGTTTTAGACTATATTCTTTAGAAATCAAAGAATCAGGGTTGGCATTCTGGCTTAGTAATAGAGTGCTTGCCTGGCACATGTGAGCCACTGCGTAAAAATGAATAAATAAACTAAAGGTATTTGTGTTCCTCTACAACTAAAAATATAGATATTAAAAAAAGAAATAAAAGAATCAGATAGGTGGTAAGAAACTGCCCTGATGGCGCATATCTTATTTATATCAAGAGCCAGGGACCAAAAGAAAAGAAGAGATCAAGATCCCACAACTCCCTTTAAAAGCATATCCTCTGCCAAGTGTGGTGGCACATGCCTGAAATCCCAGCAGCTCAGGTGGCTGGTTGGTAGGAGAATCGAAAGTTGGAGGCTAGCCTCAGCAACTTAGTGAGGGCCTAAGCAATTTAGTGAGACCCTGTTTCAAAATGAAAAATAACAAAGGGCTAGGGATGTGGTTAAACACCCCTGGGTTCAAACTCTGGTACAAAAAAAAAAAAAAAAAAAACCATATCCTCAATGACCTGAGGACCTCTCACTATGTCTCATCTGTGAAAGATTTCACTGTCTCCCAATAGTTCTGACATGGAGACCAATCCTTTAACACATGAGCCTTTAGAGGATACTCATAATCCAAAATAGAGCAGTTGTAATTGTTATATTTTATTAGTAGTATGGGTGTTCATCTCTTACTCTGACTAATTTATAAATTAAACTTTATATATATATATGAAAAAAACATAGCATATGTAAGTTCCATGATTTTTCATGAATAAAGGCAGACAACTTACTATACCTATGATTTGGAATTAACTAGAGTATAAATTTCTTATAGACAGGGGATTTAACAAAAATTTTTTTAGTTATAGCTGTACACAATACCTTTATTTTTATGTGATGCTGAGGATCAAATCCAGTGCCTTCCACATGCAAGGAAAGCACTCTATCACTGAGCTACAACCCCAGCCCAAGACAGGAGATATTTTTTTAAGATATAATTTTGTCTCTGGCAGAATAGAATCTTGAACATAGAAGGTATTTAATAGTTATTTATCTGACTTAATGAAAAAAAATTGTGGTATCCAACTATCACAAGAATCTAAATACATGTTTTAGATGGTCTAATTATTAATAAAGTTGTAAACTTCAATATGCAGATATTGAGATCAAGTTTCTCTCACTATTCAACAAAACAACTCAATAAACATTCTTATAGGGGACTGGAGTTGCAGCTCAGTGGAAGGTGCCTGCCTAGCATGTGTGAGGCACTGGGTTCAATTCTTAGCACCACATATAAATAGATAAATAAAATAAAGGTCCATCAACAACTAAAAAAAAGAATTAAAAGTTATTCTTACATTTTCAGATATTTCTAAAAATTTATTTTAAACATTAGTAATTGTTATGGCTTAGCTATAAGGTATCCCCCCAAAAGTTCATGTGTGAGACAATGCAAGAAGATTTAGAGGTGAAATGATTGGGTTATGAGAACCTTAACCCAATCAGTGAATTAATCCCCCTGATGGGATTAACTGAGTCATGACTGAAGGAGGTAGGTGTGGTTGGAGGAGATTGGTCATTGGGGGCATGCCTTTGGGGTATACATTTTGTATCTGGCAAATGGAGTCCCTCTCTCTCTCTGCTGTCTGATAATCATGGGAACCTTTTCCCTCCACCACATTCTTCTGCCATGATGTTCTGCCTCACCTCCAGCCCCAAGGAATGAGAAACAGGGAATGGAACTGGCTGTCTATGGACTTAAACCTCTGAAACCGTGAGCCAGCCAAACAAACTTTTCCTTCTCTAAAATTGTTCTTGTCAAGTCTTTTAGTCACAGCAGAAAAAATAAAACTGACTAAAACAGAAATAAAAACTAAAAGTCTAGTCACAAAATTATTTTAAATATGTGCTGTGTCCGTGAAACAAACTCCAAATAATTCTAATCATAATGCAACACTGCACTGAATTTAAGTACAAATCACATGCCTATCTGCCTTCCTGCATGTATAATTGTCTTTACATGATTATATTTATTATGATTCCATCTTTGCTTTTTGAAAAACAGTTATACTTCATGTGTGTTACCATGAGGTTTAAATATACAAAAAATGTTAGAATCCCTTATAAAACTTCCCTAGATCCATGCCATGGTATTAGAAAAGATGTAGTAGTAAAGCAAATCCAAGCTGGGTGTTTTGGTACCTGCCTGTAATCTGAGATATTGGGTAGATTGAAGCAGGAGGATCACAAGTTTGAGAATAGCCTCAGCAATTTAGAGAGGCCATAAGCAACTTAACAAGACTATCTCAAAATTTAAAGAAAGCTGGGAATGGGGCTCAATGGTTAAGCACCCCTGAGTTTAATACCTGGTACAAAAATAAATAAATAAAATAAAAAGAAAAGAAGAAAGAAAGAAAAGAAAAAGAAGAACAAACCTATTTAGATGGCTTCCAGGAGATCCTTTATATGGTTTAGTCCATGCTGCAGTGTTTTAGGTGATAGGTTGATTCAAAACACACATACATAAACAAACATAAAATATTATTTAGACTCAGGATAATGGGATTGTTATTAGAAATACTGATGTGACATTTTATTACTAATGTCATCATTATTATGTGATTATTGTCCAAGAATTTATGGATGACAAGATCAACTGATAAATGATCAGTTTTCAATTTTCAAAGAATGTGTCTTCATTGGCAGATACCAGCATTACCTTACCCAATGTATGAAATTTATTCAAAAAATAATTTTGAAGCTGGAGGTATAACAATAGTAGAGCATTGCCTAGCATGCATAAGGCCCTGGGTTTAATTCTATGTGTGGCAAAAAAAAAAAAAAAAAAAAAAAAAAAAAAGAAAAGAAAGGAAAAAGAAAGCAGAATCTTTACTATTTGTTACACGTTAATTGATTTGCTAATATTATTGACTAACATTCCACAATAATTCTCTGAAGTTTACATCAATACTCAGTAGTTTCTTAATGTTCATAAAATCATCAGAAGCTTTTCCTTTGTTACACTATGTTTTTTTTTTTAAAGAGAGAGTGAGAGAGGAGAGAGAGTGAGAGAGAGAGAGAGAATTTTTAATATTTATTTTTTAGTTCTCGGCGGACACAACATCTTTGTTTGTATGTGGTGCTGAGGATGGAACCCGGGCCGCACGCATGCCAGGCGAGCGCGCTACCGCTTGAGCCACATCCCCAGCCCCCTACACTATGTTTTTGATAGATCTGTAGCAACTGTTTGGCCTGAAATAACCAGCACTAAATTCTGGTAAATGACCACAGATCCAGGATGTGGTCTCTCTTCTACAGAGGTCTGGAAACTTAATAATCATAACTCTCCAAATAACTAGTATACTCTATCCAAGCACATAATAAGGACATAATATATATGCATGCTTTGGAGGATCATGTAATTAATAACTTTAAAAAGAACAATGTTTCCATCATTTGATCAAGTAACACATCAGTTGGATTATATATGTTTGTTATATACCACCCATTTGTTGATATTAAAGTTACCAAGAAACAAAATAATCTTAGGTTAAGAATAGAGAACAGAGTAAAGGGAATTTGGTGGTTGGAGAGTTTTTTCATCCAGGCTGTGGTAGATCCAAATACAGCAGCCTTCTCTATCAAATATATCTTTTTAGTCACTATACTCATATATACCGTGTACATGATTACTCTTACTTTTATGTATGTTCTAGATAAATATCCAGTCAGTCTTGCTTTTCTTTTGTATTTTCATTATGCATGTTTTCTTCTTTTAAAAAATCATTGACAGTACTAATTCAGAGTTTAAAGTATGTTTTTAACAATAATGAAGCAAAAGAAGATGCACATGGTTCAGTGTGTGAGTGGTGAATGGTATTACATTTAAAATACAGCTCTAAGCCTGGTGCAGGGATACATACATGCCTGGAATCCCAGTGACTCAGGAGACTGAGGCAGGAGGATTGCCAATCCAAGGCTAGTCTGGGCAATTTAGTGAGAAATTGTCTCAAAATAAAAAACCAAAAAATAAAAAAAAAATTGGAATTTCTTTAGGAGTACTCCTTAACCCCCTCACTCTGGGACTGGCCATTGACCCCAGGGACATTTTATCACTTAGTTACATTCCAAGTCCTTTTTATTTTATATTTTAAGAGAGGGTCTTTGTAAACTGCCCAGGCTGCATGGAATTTGCAATCTCCTGCCTCAGGCTTCCAATGCTGAGATTGCAGTTATGCTCCACTACTTCCTACTGAGAATTTCCGTCTTGATCCACATCACACTCAAATGAGGTAAAATTAATCATCTAGCTCTTATTAAAATCTCCTGTCCCCTCTTATCTCCAGCACTTGGAAACTCTCAGGAGTTTCCTGCTTTCTATCATAAAATGATATTCTCAGTTCCTCATTGCCAGCTTCTCTTCCCAGCTTCTGAGCCCCATACCAGGTATTCCCAGTTCCTGAGAAACATAGATCTAAACTCTTTCTTCTCCACTCCTAAGGGATAAAGTAGGAAGCTAAGTAGGAAGTACCTGAGAAATTTTTGGAAGCAGTAGATGGAAAGAGAAGGAAGGAAGCTGTGCATCCCCAATTTTAATAATTTTAAACTTGTCACATAGACAATGAGAGGCTCCATTTTTTATGGTGATTAAGGGAACCACCTGGATTTTAGAATATGTGATGTGATGATTATTTATATTTAAAGAAGTATACCTGCTTGTCCTAACCATTCTGTCATTTTCCTCCATTATCATTTAAGGTTTGTCTTCACCAATAGTCTTTTGACCAGTATCTTTTGATAGTTGATGAGTATCATCTAAATTATGTTTCTCACATTCAAGTACCTGCTAGTCATGCTTTGTATTTAAAGCATGCAAAGGTGAGAAAGATTATCAAATCTTAGTTTTAGCTAATGTTGTTTTGAAAAATTCCTAGCTGAGCATGGTGGTACACACCTGTGATCCCAGTAGTTTGGGAGGCTGAGGCAGGAGGATCACAAGTTCAAAACCAGTCTCAGAAACTTAGCGAGGTCCTAAGTAACTTAGTGAGAACTAAGTTGTCTCTAAATAAAAAATTTTAAAAGGCTGCAGGTGTGATCCCTGGTACAAAAAAAAATCCTAATAATTTTGTCATTATTAATTTTTTTCATTAAAGAAAGTTTGAAAATAAGAAAAATAGAAAAAAAACTATAATTCAGCACTCAAAGTGCTGAACAGTTGTTTTTTCTTTTTCTCCTTCTTTTTTTCCTTTCCTTTCCTTGCTTTTTTTCTTAACATACATTTATATAGAACCCATAGTTGGAATTGTAAATAATTCTGTTATGTTTAACCTTATAGCTTAAGTATTTTTTACTTATTCTATATTTCCTTATTTCTTGAAATTATGTACATTTTATTTAATAATTTTTCTTTAATCAGACATTAAGTATGAATATTGTTCTAGTCTTTTGCTTTTGCTTTTATTGTTGAATATTGCCTACTCCGAAACACCACCAAGATAATTCAATGCCAAGGCAAAAAGTTGAATTTATTGCTAATTGCAATAAAGGAGACCACTACTTTGACAGAATCTTGTAGACTCTCAAAAAGATAAGGGCAAAGTCGGACTATTTATAACCATTCTCTCATTTTCCTCCATTATCATTTAAGTTTTGTCTGATTTAAGGCAGGTCATTTAGTAAGAGGGTTTGACTAGATAGGCTAAGAATCATAATAGTTTTGATTGGAGGACAGGCAAAGCAAAAGTTTTGAGATTAGGGCTTTGAAGGGAGACTGGAAGAGAAAACGATTTGGTGTTATCAATGAAATGTTGAACAGTCTGATATTTCTTTGAATGTGTTTGCAGGATATCCAGAAATAGAGTTATTTCCAACTTTTTATCTTTCAAGAGTTTTTTTATCTTTCATACTGGGGGTGGTGGCAAGGGGCTGGGAAATATTGAACCCAGGGGCACTTTACTACAGAACTACATCCCCAACCACTCCTGCACCTTTTTTTTTTTTTTTTTTTTTTTGAGACAAGATCTTCCTAAGTTGCTGAGGGTCTCACTAAGTTGCTGAGGATGGCCTTGAACTTGTGATTCTCCTGATTTAGCCTTCTCATTCCCTAGGATTACAGGTGTAAGATGTGATACCTAGCCTCAAGAATTTCTGGGCTGGGGATGTGGCTCAAGTGGTAGCGCGCTCGCCTGGCATGCGTGCGGCCCGGGTTCGATCCTCAGAACCATATACAAACAAAGATGCTGTGTCCGCCGAAAACTAAAAAATAAATATTAAAAAAAAAAAAAAAGAATTTCTTAGAAGATGGGCTGCGGTTGTGGCTCAGTGGTAGAGTCCTTGCTTGGTATGTGTGAGGCTCTGGGTTTGATCCTCAACACTGCATATAAATAAATAAATAAAATTTTAAAAATAGAAAAAAAAGGAATTTCTTAGAATACTAAAGTCATGATAATTAAGATAGTGAATAGTAAAATAATGTGGGGATAAATGTTTTGTTTTTCCATACATAATAATGCAGTGATTATCTTAGTACATATATCTTTCTTTTTTTTTTTTTTTTAAAGAGAGAGTCAGAGAGAGAGAGAATTTTTTAATGTTTATTTTTTAGTTCTCGGCGGACACAACATCTTTGGTTGTATGTGGTGCTGAGGATCGAACCCGGGCCACACGCATGTCAGGCGAGCGTGCTACCGCTTGAGCCACATCTCCAGCCCCATATATCTTTCTTATATTTCAGTATTTTTCTCCTTTGAATAGATTTCCAGAAGTGAAATTACTGAGTTCAATAGGTTCAATAAACATGTGAACAGTTGTTGAAACTTATTATCAAATTACTTAATAAAAGTGTTGTAGTGTACCAATTTGTTCTCCCATCAGAATTTAGTATCTTTTTATTAATTTTTATTTGGTGATATAGAAAAAATGTTTCAGTTATCTACTGCTTTATATTACCTGAAACTCAATGACTTAAAACTTTAACAATAATTTATTATTCCTTACCATTCTGTCAGCCAATTGGGAGGTCCTCTTCTATATCATTTGGCTGAGTTCCCTTTATATGGCTTAATTCAGCTGGGAGCTCAACCTAGGGATGGAATGCCCAAGATGGCCTCTCATCCTCCAATGTCTCCCAAACACAGCTTCTATTAGGGTTTGAATATGACATGTCCACCAAAAGCTCCTGTGGTAACAACACAGGAAGTGAAATGATTAGATTACTAGAACTATAGCCTAATCAGTGGGTTAATCTGTTTGTTGAATTAATAATTTAAAAGAACTACTGTACTGGATGGTAATTATAGACAGGTGTGGTTGGAGAAAGTAGGTGTCCGGGGGCTTGTGCTGGGATTATATCATGTTCCCCTGGCTTCTCCTCTCTCTCCCTCTCTCTCTCTCTCTCTCCTTTCATGTCACCATGAGCTGAGTGGGTTTCTGTGCTAAATCTGTAGTTCTCACCTTGGGCCCAAAAGAATGGAACAGGTTGATCATGGACTGAAACTCTGAAACCATGAAACAAAATAAAGTTTTACTCCTCTAAATTGTTCTTGTCAGATATTTTGGTCGAAGAGAAGAAAAGCTGATTAATACAACTTCCAATCAATCTTCCTTCCAGGATGGCAGATGACTTCCTGAAGGGATTATTACAAGACAAGTCCTGTCTTAGTCTGTTTGGGCTGCTATAATAAAATACCTTGAACTGGGAAATTCATAAAGAAGCAAATTTTATTTTTCACAATTTTGAAGGCTTGGAAATCCAGGATCAAGGTGCCCAGTATTTGGTGTCTGGTGAACATTGATTCCATAGGTGGTACAAAGGACTTCTTCTAGTCTCTATTATTAGTACCTTAATCCCATTCATAATAATCCTACTTATGACCAAATCACCTCAGTAAAACCACACTTCATAATACCATCGAATTAGGGATTAGATTTCAATATATGAATCTGGTAGAGAGACGACAACTTTTAGGCCATTGCAAGTCTCAACATGTAAATCTTTGCATTACTCTTGCTAACATCTCATTGACTGAAGCGAGTCATATGGCTGAAGCCAGAGTCAATGTGGGAAAGGATTACATGAATAGTCACGAGGACATGAGTATAGCTGCAGATTTACTGGGGGCTTCTAAAGTAAGAGTCTACCACAAACAATATCGTGGTTTTTGGTATATATTTTTTAAATTATAGCATTTTGGTGTGGGGAGAATGGGAGGGAAAAGAGGGAGGAAAGGGAGATCATGAACTGAAATTGATTTCCATACATGTATGAATTTGTTAGGATGAACCCAACTACTATGTATAACTATAAAGATCTAGTAAAAAAAAATTATAGCATCTTCGTGATTAGTTGTAAGGCTATTTTCCTAACTTTTTTTTTTTTTTAATATTTATTTTTTAGTTCTCGGCGGACACAACATCTTTGTTGGTATGTGGTGCTGAGGATCGAACCCGGGCCGCACGCATGCCAGGCGAGCGCGCTACCACTTGAGCCACATCCCCAGCCCCATTTTTCCTAACTTTTTATTGTCTACTTTTTGTATCTTGAGAATTTCTGGCTGATATCATTTGTTCATTTGCAGTTTTCTCACTAATTTGTGTCAATGGAATTTCTGTGAAGTATGCCTC
This sequence comes from Spermophilus citellus, assembly GCF_964194105.1. Taxonomy (NCBI): domain Eukaryota; kingdom Metazoa; phylum Chordata; class Mammalia; order Rodentia; family Sciuridae; genus Spermophilus; species Spermophilus citellus. The sequence continues at coordinate 86,139,682 of NC_138186.1, read as the reverse complement.
TTTTTGGTCATCTTTGCTGTTGAACTTCTTTGCCGTTTCATTATTTTCTTTTATCAAAGTTAATTTTTTGTGGGTGTATTTGTGTACCATTTTAAAATTGTCAACATTATATTCTTTATAATAAATTTCAACAGATGTTTGACAAATGTTCACTTTTATTTTCTCCTTTGGTTTTGGTTTTCTATGGTCTTGATATTTAATCTGTTTGGATTTCATTTGGAACCATAGGGTAAGATAGACATTTAAATTGACTTTTTCTTCAAAATTCATAATTTACCATTATTTCTTCATTATTTTTCTCCTTTTTCATTGATTTGTGATTTTTTCCTTTATTTTCTATTAAATCTGATTCCATGCTATATGTTTCTTTCCATTAATGGTCTCTTATTCCAATGTTACTACCATACTTTTAACGTTATTGTTATTCTATAATATATTTTGTCTGTTGCAGGAATTTTGCCTGCTAGTCCTGCTTATTATACTATAAAAAATTTTCAGTATCTTATTTTTTCAAGTTTTAAAATAAAAATTCCCTCAGAATACTTAATTATTAAACCCACAGAGAAAATGAAGAACATGAGGTTTCAGGTTAACAAAAATGTTTTTAAGAATCCAGAGGTATTTTTAAAGCTTTTGTTGAACAATGGTAAGCTTTAAAAATATTTTTCCTTTTTATTTCCCAAATGGCACCAGCTGTGCAATTTTATTGCCAGTCAGGATGTTGTTTTCAATTTTCACTGGAATTTTTTTCTTATGCTGAATCTGCAAGCTCTTTTTCCTATTGCATTTACCACAGCAGGACATACATACTGAAGTATGCTTGATTCCATATTGTATGCATATGGGATTATTACATATGTATTACATATACACTGAAGTAAATTGTATTTATATTGATTTTGTTATTCTCTGGATAATTTTAGTGTAAATTAAAATGTTTTATAAATTTTTCCTTTTTTTAAAATTTTTACTTAAGGAATTCTCTTTTAGTCTTTGATTTTGTTCAATTATCTTTAAGAGAAAGCAGGAAGAAAAAAAATTATCCCTCTTCTACTAAAACTAAAATCTCCACAGAGTCTGTCTTAAGTGCCTCCTAGGTCATTATTCACTGAGGAAAAAATAGTCTGAGGAGAGCTCTAGTGAAAAAAAAAATCTTAAAATCATGCCTTTGCACTGTTCCTTCTCTTTGCAATTCAACACATCAAGGCTCTTGTTGGTCTCCCCTCTTTCCTTGTGTGAAAAAGCCTTCTCCAACAGTGGGGAAACTATTTATCCTTACTTTCAATTTAATCGTTCATTATTTCAACTGATTACTTATTTTCTCATTCTATCAATCTCCAATCTCATTGTCTCTTTCGATCACTATCTCTGTGCAAGCCACTCCTCATCTTCCAGTGCTTGTTTGTTCCCGCACAGCCTCCCCTGCCTCCCTTGCACTTCTCTCCCCTTCAGTACCTGAACTGAAAAGACAAGTCGAAGAAAGCCAAGAAATGGACAAGGAAAGGAACAGAAACAAAGTGAATAGGAAGGGAAAGGAGGGGAAGTGAAATGAAAGAGAAGAGCTTAAAGTCTTCATTTGATTTTTAGGAAAACAACAGATCAAGTAATTAGATCTATAGGTGAACAGGATTCCAAAAGTTCTGTTAATAAGTGAAATTCCAAGAATGATAGGTGGTGCATATGTGTAATCCCAGCAACTCAGGAGGCTGAGACAGGAGGATTCCAAGTTTGAGAAACTTAATGAGAGTGTGTCTCAAAAAAAAAAAAAAATTTAAAAAGGTCTGGGGACATAGTTCTGTGGTAAAGAGCCTCTGGGTTCAATTCTCAGTATGAAAAAAGAAAAATGAAAAAAAAGGTGAAATTTTAAATCTTATAGTTTATAACCTCTGTAAAATCTGGTGATTTACACAATTTTTTTTTTTAAAGAGAGAGTGAGAGAGGAGAGAGAGAGAGAGAGAGAGAGAATTTTTAATATTTATTTTTTAGTTCTCGGCGGACACAACATCTTTGCTTGTATGTGGTGCTGAGGATCGAACCCGGGTCGCACGCATGCCAGGCGAGCGCGCTACTGCTTGAGCCACATCCCCAGCCCTGATTTACACAATTTTAATGTTTGAGCACAGCATTGGGGCAATATCCACACTTTTAGTTCTTTTAAGCTATTGGTTTCTGCTTGAGTTCTGATATATTGAGGCTTCGTTAATCAGAGGGAACAATAAAGTGTGGTAGGATGGTGGAGAGACATTTGTCTCCAATTTGTTTGGGAATGAACTGATTTTTCATTTTATACTCAAGAATTTATGGTTTCTGAAACATCTTCTTTTCCTTCGTTCCTCTCTCTGCCTCCTTCCACTTTTTTTTTTTTACATAGAAAGACTTCACTTGAAAAAGACTATTTTTTCTATAAATTCAAAGCAATGAAATATTCTGCTATATCTAAGAAGATGTACAAAAAGTGACTTCTTCAAAGTGTTACAAACTGAAATTTGACCTATTATAAAATAGGGAATAAACATTTGTAGATTTGTTTCTTCAGTGAATTATCATTTGGGAAGGAGTTTAAAAATAGTTTGAATTGTGTTATGAATTAGATATATGGTATCTCTAAAAGCCCATGTGTGAGACAATGCAAGAATATTCAGAGGTGAAATCATCATGAGAGATGTAACCTAGTCAGTGGATTGGTCTAATGTGGATTAATCTGGTGGTGACTGTACGCAGGTAGGGTGGAGGAAGTAGGTCACTGGGGGTGTGCCTTTGGAGTTTTTATTTTATACCTAATGAGCAGAACTTTCTCTGCTTCCTGGTTGCCTTGTCCTCTTGCTTTCATCAGTCACACCTTTCCACCTTGATGTTCTACCTTGCCTCTGGACCAGAGCAATGGAATCAGCTGACCATGGACTGATTCTTTGAAACCATAATCCAAAATGAACTTTTTCTCTGCCAAGATTTCTTTTTCGTATATTTCGGTCACAGTGACACAAAGCCGACTAAAACAAGTCATATTCTAATAATATACTGAATGAACCCTGTCTTCAGTCAACCAAATTCATATTTTCTAAATTTCTACATGAAAAAGTGAATAGGATAGTGCCAATTTTTGCTTATTTTGTAATAGCATTTCCAAAATGATAGATTTTTTTTTGAGGGGGGTACTAGATGTTGAACTCAGAAGCACTCGACCACTGCGCCACATCCTCAGCCCTATTTTGTATTTTATTTAGAGACAGGGTCTCATGAGTTGCTTAGTGCCTTACTTGGCTGAGGCTGGCTGTGAATTTATGATCCTTGTATCTCAGCCTCTTGAACTGCTGGAATTACAGGTGTGCACTACGGTGCCTGGCAAAAATGATAGATTTTAAAGACAGTATACGTTATATAAAAGTATTACATTTTATATAATATAATAAACAATATAGCTTAGTTTCTTAAGATAATATCCTATGTTACCATATTTCACAATACATTAAATTTTTTCAGAATATCTAAATACAGTCTAAGAAAATTATTATCAGAAGAAATCAAGGTTTATCTAACAATGCTGAATTTAAAATTGAATTCAATAAATAAAATAATTTAGAAAATCTTAACTATAGATTTATATGATAGTTAATAAAATCAAATAGTTCTAAAGGTGAAAGAAAATTCTCAATCTATTGTGTAACCATTTTCACCCAAAATTCACCTTCCCAAAGGTTAATACTTTCAAATCTTCTAGCTCTTTCCACCCCCCGCCCAAGTATTTGCCTTCATATATCTTAATATCATTAAGCTTTTATTAAATCTTGAAATGATGTTTTCTACTGACTTGCAACTATGAAAGATAATTAGTCTCTGGGCTGAGGTTGTGGCTCAGCAGTAGAGTGCTTGCCTAGCATGTTTGAGGCCCTGGGTTCCATCCTCAGTACCACATAAAAATAAATAAAGAAAGAAAGAAAGGAAGGAAGGAAGGAAGGAAGGAAGGAAGGAAGGAAGGAAGGAAGGAATAATGTCCAACTACAACTAAAAAATAAATATTAAAAAAAATAATTAGTCTCACATCCACCCACTTTTCATCCTCCCACAACTTTTAGTTATAATTTCTGATAGCTTCATGTTTAGTGTTTGCATTATTATAATTTTATTCTTATAGTATAACATAATCAGACTTTCTTTTTATTACAATTTATTTGCTTAACTTTGACTTTAAAATTGTTTTTGCTTGTTTGGTTTTTAATATATTTTTCACAAATACATTGCCCAAATTTTGCTACAAGTAGAGATTTTTGTGGAGTATATTTGGAACACCTGCCAATTTATTAGCTTATTTGTTTTGTTTTTGTTTTTGAGGTGCTGGGGATTAAATTCAGAGCCTCATGCATGATAGGTGAACATCTCACCACTGAACTACATCTCCATACCTCAAGTTCTTAAGGAGAGCATTCCAGACCTTTTTCTTCCTATTCCAATCTTTGCTGGTTGTTCTGATCTTGTACTCAGTTATCAACTTGGAATTTTCATTTCTCTACTTTTTTAGGGATTCTCTTTCTCTTCTCCTAGATTTCAGACCGTCCTCATTCTTCGTTTACTTTCTTATTATAGTGGAATGCATCCTCCAGTGGCTTCCAGGAAAAGGGTATAGAAACCAGCCTCTAAGATGGCCCTAATTGATCCCTGCTTCTTGGTATTCACATCTTTTGCACAGATCTCTCCCAATAGCATGAGAGAGAAGTGATAGTATCTGACTGCCGAGACTACATTATAAAAATTGCACTTTTTGTTTTGGGAAACTGCCCTCTCTCTGTTGGATCATTCACTACAAAGGAAGCAAACCACTGTTTCGAGGAGCCCTAATGGCAATGCCTATGTACTGAGGAACTATGGTCTTCCACCAACAGCCATTGAGGAGCTGAGATCTATAAAGAGCTACATGAATAACCTTAGAGGCAAACTATCTAGCCTGAATAGAGCTTTGAGATAATTGCATACCTGGTTGACACCTTGATTTGTAATTACACGAGACATTCTCAGACATAACCCTCAGTTAACCATCTATTGGAACTGGTGAAGCACAGAAATTGGGAGATAGCAGATGGTATGTTAAACTGCTAAGTTTTAGAGGAATTTGATTTACACTAATAGGTAATGAAAAGAAGGGTAAATGGTAGATACATTTTCTGAGATGTTAAATGTCTGAAAATATTTTTATCTTGGCACTTGTTGGGAAGTTTGGATGTATATGTGATAAATGAATTTACCTTAGAATTTTCGAAGCATTGTAATTGCAATTGACAAATCAGAGTCTTGATTCCTGATTTTTTTATAAGTCCCTTTTTTCTACTTCAGAATCTCTTAATATCTTATTTTCCTAGTGTTATGATACTTTATGATATAATTTGTTAAGGGTTTTTATTTTACTTATTATGCTGGGGATATATTAATTTATTTTAATTTAGAAACAGCTGAGAAGTTTTCATTATTTCTTAAAAAAATTATTTTCTCTCTGTTCTTGTAGACTATTAGATTTTCTATACTGATCCCTTAATTTTCTTAATCTTTTCTCTCTTGTATTCCATATTTTTTTCCCTTTTTTATTCTATACTCTGGGAGATTTCCTCTACTTTATATTCTAACTTTTATACTGAACGTTTAAAATTCACCAACCTTCCTTTGCCACACCAACCCTTCAAAGACTTTATTAAGTGGATCAGAACAGGATAAACTTCCAGGGAGAATATTATTCATTGGCTGCAGTCAAGATATTATAGCTGAGCTGGGGCTGTATCTCAGTGGTGGAGTGCCTGCCTCACATGTGTGAGGCACTAGGTTCAATCCTCTGCACCATATAAAAATAAATAAGTATGATAAGATTATTGCAGAAAAAAGATACATCTATTTTTTAAAAAATGTTACAGCTACTTTGTTTATCTATTCTATGAACATCGCTCAAATTTGGAAATGCCAATCCTCTAGGAACACACCCAATTTTGGATCTCTGCTATTAAAGGGTATATATAGATTTCATTGCTTTAACTAGATAATATATTTAGAATTTCTTTTTACAAATCCAGTTGTATAACTACTATTTGAACTGAAAATTGCTATCATAAGTGGATTTGTTTGAGTCCTGGATGAACTTGTTTTTCTAGTTGTTAACTAGTAGAGAGGAGTTATTAATTCATAACCCCTCTCTATGGTTTTAGGCTGCTGAAAAAGTATCAGTTGCTGCTCTCCAACACATTTATTATTTTGGTGCTTTTAACTTCCTGATGTACATCTGAGTTTCCATTTGGTATAATTATTCTTCAGCCTGAAGGATTCTCTCTCTCTCTCATTTAAAAACAGTTTTTTTTTTTTAATGCAATACTAGAGATTGAAACCAGGGCACTTTACCATGAGCTATATTATAGACCGGCAGCACCATACCCAGCAGCCTGAAGATTTTTTTCTTTAGCATTTCTTGTAATGTAGGGTTTTGGGTTGCAAATTCTCTCAGGTTTTATTTTATCTGAAAATATTTTCTTTTATTGATTTATTTATTGATTGATTACACTGCTGGAGTTTGAATCCAGGGCCTCATACTTGCTAGGCAAGCACTCTACAACTGATCTACACCCCTAGCCCTCATTCCATTATTTTTCAGGATTATTTTTACTGGATATAGAATTCTAGGTTATATTCTTGTTTTTTTTCCTTTAAACAATTTATATATGTCATTTCATTTCTTCTGTCATTTATTGTTTCTTATGAGAAGTCAGTGATAACTCCTGTCATTCTCCCTCTTCATATAATATATTCACCATACCCCTGTGGCTGCTTTTAACATTTTCTTTAAAAAATCTTTGGCTTTCAACAATTGACTATGGATTTATGTAGTTCTCTTTGTACTACACAGAATGTATTAAGCTTCTTAGATTTGTGAGTTGAGAAATAAGCAAGTTCACATTAATTTGGAAAAACTTTGGCTATGATTTCTTCAAATACTTCTCCTTCTCCTCTTCCTTTACTGAGAATTGAACCCAGGGGTGCTCTACTAAAGAGTTATATCCTCAGTCCTTTTTATTTTATTTTGAGACAGGATCTTGCTAAGTTGCCCAGGCTGGCCTTGAATTTGTGATTGTCCTGTCTCAGCCTCCTGAGTAGAAAAGATTATAGTCAAGGACCACCAATTGAAAAAATTTAGACCATTGATTTGGTCCCACAAGTCACTTAGAATTTTGAAATTATTGTCAATAATTTTTCTTTTTGTGCTTTAATTTGGATAATTCCTACCACCTCTGCTTTGTTTTCAAGTTCACTGATTTTCTTTCTTCTCAGGTGTCTAATTTGCTGTTAAACTTATTCAATAACATTTTTATTTCAGATATTGTAATTTCAGTTCCATAACTGGTTCTTTGTGTGTGGATGTATTGGAGATTGAACCCAGGGGCACTCTGCCACTGAGTTACATCAGCCATTTTAAATTTGAGACAGTCTCACTAAGGCTGTCCTTGAACTTGTGATCCTTCTGCCTCAGCCTTCTGAATTGCTGGGATTACAGCTGTGCACCACCGTGCCCCTTTCAGAAGTGGTTCTTTTGTAAAGTTTAAAATTCTCTTGATATTTTCTGCATCTGTTCACTAATTAGGCACAGTTTTAAAACATTTTAAATATATTTCAAAAATGGTCCTTTCAATTTAGTATGATTTTTTATACCTTTATTTATTTATTTTTATGTGGTGCTGAGGATCCTACTCAGTGCCTCACACATGCTAGATGAGTGCTCTATCATGAACCACAACCCCAGCCCCAATTTAATATGATTTGAATGCTAAAAAGATAAATGTGAAAATGAAGAAAACTGGGATTCTGTACTTCTTTTGGCACTAAGAAATGTAAGTTTCTTACATTGGGCTGGGGGTGTAGCTCAACAGTAGAGTACTTTCCTAGCATATGTGAGGCCCTGGGTTCAATGTCCAGCACCACATAAACACACACACACACACACACACACACACACACACACACACACACACAGAAGTAATCAGTGAGGTTAAATGAATCATGAGTTGCATCATAGGAGAAAGAGGAGTGAAGCGTTGAGACAAAAAGTGCAAATACGAGTTTAAGAATGAATGGTAAGGGTTAAAATAATTTATCAGGGTTTGGCATGAAATGGCATATTCATAGCATATATTTTTCAAGACAGTTTTAAAAAGGAATTATTTACAAAGGTGTTTCCAGGGTACAAGGAACCTACAAAGAATAGACCAGTAATCTGGTTCTGGTAATAATGGCATTGCTACTGTCCCTGGGACTGAATGGTGTAGTGAGGTGGGGGTGGAAGGTGAAGGAGCTGCTATTGAAATATAGACACCAGGCAGGCTGAAGGGTACTTCCCTTAGCGGACCTGTGATTCACATAGGCAAAAGCAGCCCTCTGGAGATAACTATGAAGGACAGGAACCAGGCAAATAACTACCAGATGTCCCTGACCTTTCTCCTTTGGATATCCTGATAAACATAAGGAAGGGTACAGAATGGATTTGAAAGGACAAACAGAAAATATCTAGCATGGACAGATACCAAGACAGGACTTGCACTGGAAAAATCTCCTAGATATCTTCCTATTTACTTGGGTAAATAGGATTCAGACTTATATCTAGGCAGAGAGTAGATGCCTAAAGTTTCTTTTGTGACTAATATGTGCGTGTGTTTATTTATTTATAACCAAAACCACCTTTAGTTAACGACTATGGATTCTATCTTTTGTTTTTTAAAATTATATTTATAATTTTTTTTTTTTTTTTGTATCAGGGATTGAACTCAAGGGTACTTGACCACTGAGCCACAACTCCAGCCTCATTTTGTATTTTCTTTAGGGACAGGGTCTTGCTGAGTTGCTTAGCACCCCCCTTTTTGCTGAGGCTACCTTTGAACTTAAAATCCTCCTGCCTCAGCCTCCTGAGCTGCTGGGATAACAGGCATGTGCCACAGTGCCCAGCTATATTTACAATTTTAGTTTTACTCTTTTAGGGATATTATATATTTCTATACCACAGTCTTTTAATTCCCTCCATAGAAGCAATCACTGTTATTAGTTTTTTATGTATCCTTCTAGAGATATTACTTATTAAAATATAAATTGATAAGTCATCTTCATTTTAAATATTACACTATCCATATTCTTCTGTATCTTACTTTCCCACTAAATGTTATCTCAGAGGTTTCTTACTTTAATCAGTGCATACAGCTTTTTATTTTTCTTTTTTCTATCCACTCAGTAATTTATTCATTTAGCAGCTATATGCAAAGTATTCTGCTATATATTATGGTGGATACCATCTTTTTCCAACTGTATAACACTACATTATATGAATGCATCCTAATTTATTAACTAATTCCTGTTTGGGGGTGTTTAAGTCAGCTTTTTATCGCTGTGACCAAAATAACCTCACAAGAACAACATAGAGGAGGAAAAGTTTATTTCTGCTTATGATTTCAGAGGCTCAGTGCATAGTCAGGGGACTCCGCTGTTCTGGGCCTAAGATGAGGTAGTACATCATGATGGAAGGGTAAGGGCAAAGGAAAAGCAGCTCAGGACAGCCAGGAAGCAGAGAAGCCTCCACTCATCAGGGACAAAATAAAAACCCCAAAGGCACATCTCTAGTGAACTACTTCCTCCAGTTACATCCTACCTGCCAATAGGTATCACCTAGTTAATCCATATCAGAGGACTAATCCAATGATCAGCCTTATAGCTCTCATAATCTAATAATCTTCTCACCTCTGAACTTTCTTGCATTGTCTCACACATGAGCTTCTGGGGGACATCTCATATCTAAACCATAACAATGGTATTTAGGTTATCTCTAATCTCTTAATATTACTGAGGATATACATCTGTGATTAATCTTGGAAATCCATCGGTTTGCAAATAAATGAATATATCTGGAGGATAAATTCCACCAGTGAAATTGCTGGGTCAGAGGATAAGAATATTTATAATTGTGATAGATGTCACAATAGATATTGTCCAACTACTTTTCATAGAGGTTGTACCAAGCTACATCTCCAGAAGTAATATATCATACTTAGCAAAACTATCAAATTTCTATCTTGGTCCATTTGATAAGTGAAAAATAAATTCAGAATTGCTTTGCTTTTATCTTATTATGAGGATGATAGCATACTTTTTCAGTAATATAGTAACTATTAGTATTTACTCTATATTGCATTGTCTCTTCATGAAATTTGCCTATTTTTCTGTAGGTCTGTTGGTTTTTTTTTTTCCAAAAGGTAGCAATAAATACAGATATATCAGTCATTTTTCAGTGCTATGACTTGCAAATATTTTTTCAACATGTCTTTGTTTATGATGGTTTTATCGTGCAGATACTTTAGATTTTTGTTGTTGTTGTTCCAGCGTTTGAACCACTGTGCCACATCCCATCCCAGCCCTATTTTGTATTTTATTTAGAGACACGGGCTTAGTGTCTCTAATTGAGTTGCTTAGTGCCTTGCTTTTTGCTGAGGCTGGCTTTGAATTCACAATCCTCCTGCTTCAGCCTCCTGAGCCACTGGGATTACATGCATGTGCCACTGCTCTGGCTTCGATTTTTTTTTTAAGTAGCTGAATTTATAAATCTTTTATTTCCTGAAGTTCTTGTTTTGTTTCATAATTAGAAAGACTTTCTGAAACACTGATTCATCTTCGCATTCCTGGAACAAACCACATTTGACAATGGTGTTTTTTTTTCTTTAATGTGCTATTAGGTTTTCTTCATCAATATTACATTTATAATTAAGATTGGCCTGGTATTTTATTTTTTGTGCAATCTTTAAGTTTTGGTATCAATATCATATTTGTTTTATAAAACATCTGCTGAATTTTCCTTCTTCTCTGTGCTCTAAGAATAATATTAGAATAATTGGTAAAATGTCCTTGTGAATTCATCAGGGTTTTCTTTTTTTTGTGTGTATGTGGTGTGGGGAAAGTTTGCTTTGACAGTTTATTTTTCTTTTCTCTGAAAATTGGTTGCTTAATTTCTGCTTTTTTTGGAGTTTGTTTTGATAAGTTTTATTGTCTTAGAAATTATTTCTGAAAGTGAATTTTATATGAACAAACTAGTCTCTTTAGATTATGTTAATTTCTTTTTTTCAATCTATGGATATTTTATTCTTACTACAAGTTTATATTTGTGCTTTCTTCTATGTCCTTTTTTTATTTGCTAGTTAGCTAATGATTATTTCTCAAAAATTTACAGTTTATTTTAATCTCATTATCTCTTTCTAGAGGTCTGCTATTTTTGTTTGTACTTATTTATTTATTTATTAACAGTATCTCAGATTGAACCCAGGGGCACTTTACCACTGAGCTACAATCCCAACCCTTTTTTTATTTTGAGACAGGGTCTTGCTAGACTGCTGAAGCTGGTCTTGAACTTGTAATCCTTCCCCGAATTCCTATCCTCCTGCCTCAGCTTCCCCCATGTTTGTGGTGGCCACATGTGCCAGCGTAACTGGCTTGCATTCTTGCTTCATATTCGTAAGATCACTTTATTGTGCTTTCCTCCCCACTTCCATTCATTTAATAAATATATTTTCAAAAGCTATATTAAGAATATAAAATATCAAAGGTTGTGATTCTTTTTTTTCAATTATGTGATGCTTTTATTAGTGCATTATAGTTATACAAAATAGTGGGGTTTATTTTGACTTGATCATATATGCATGGAATATAATTTCCTCCATTTCAGTCCCTAGTACCTCTTCTTTCCCTCCCCTCCTCCCTTCTCCTGCTCCCTTTCCTTTATTCTTCTGGTCTTGCTTCTATTTATTTACTTTTTTTTTTTAAATTGGCACTTTATAGGTATGTATCTAGGTGAAATTCACTGTGGTACATTTATATATTTGCATAGCATAATTTGGACAATTTCAATTTTTCAGTTCCTCCCCTTTCTCATCCCTTCTCTCTCCTCCTCAATCCTCTTCCTTTACTCCGTTGATGTCCTGTCCCCCCCCCCGCCCCCCCACCTCCAGCCCCCCCCCACCTCCAGCCCTCTGTCTTTTTTTTTTTTTTAACTATTATTATTTTGCTCTGGCTTCTGCATACACTTCATTGTGTTTTATGATTTGTGACATTCGATCATAATTCTTATGAGCTCTATGGCAATATTTTCTGTAAGTGCTCTTCATTTCCCTATTTTTACTATTCATTTCTTCATTATTTTTGTTTGTATCATTTTTTGAGATATAATATCACATGAATGAATTTTGATTTGGTTTCCTTGGCAAGTGAGTTTTCCTAGGTTGAAGTTTTTCTGAACACCTACGTAAAAAAGATATCAGGGATGTATTCCAGGTTTGAAAATAATTTCCTTGAAAGCCAAGTCTTTCTCCTCCTTCTCTCCTTTCCCCTTCTTCTCTCTTCCTTCCTTCCTTTACCAGTCCTATTGGCATAGGGGAAGACTGCTCCCTACAAATATGGTTTATCTGTTTTGTTTACCTTTTAGCTATTCCTTCTCCGCTTTTTTGGAGCAGAATGGATAATCTTGTTACCAGTCTGTACATGCTGTCTCTTTTATTGTTTTACAAGTGCATTCTGTTTAATACTTCAGTGTGTGTCTGAGATGTTTAATTTTACATGTTCACTTGACTGAGCCAATTGGGTGCCCAAACATTTGGTCAAATATTGTTTTGGGTATTTCTATTAGAGTGTTTTAAGATGCCATTAACATTTAAATAGATAGACTGAGAAAAGCTGATTGTGCCTCCTAAAGTGGGTGGATCTCCTCTAATTAGTTGAACAATAGGACAAAATAATAGTTGAATAATAAGACAAAAAGACTTACTATAACTGAGTAAAAGAATTCTTCCTGCCTGACTACTTTTGGATTTGACCTAAAACATCAGCTCCTCCTGGGCTAGTCCCTGCTAGTCCTTGTATGGAAACAATGCCATCAGCTCTACTGGTTCTCAGGCCTTTGAATTCAGACTGGGAATAAACCACCAGCTTCCTTGGGTTTCCAATTTGCCAGCTCACCTTGTAGATCCTGGGACTTGCAGGCTTCTGTAATCTTGTGAGCCAATTCCTTATAATAAATATCTGTGTGTATGTGAGGGTATAACATTTTATATACACAGAACCAATAAGATGTGTGTGTGCGTGTGTGTGTGTGTGTGTGTGTAATGAAAATTTGTATACTAATATTATGTAAATATATATATATATATATATATATATATATATATATATATATATATGCCTTATTAGTTCTGTTTCTCTGAAGAACCCTAATACACTGTCCTTTACCTATAAGAAATGTACATTGCAAATTATTTCTGAGATTTACATCCACTGTCAGTCTCTTTGTTTTTTCTTGACTTTATCTTTTCTGGATTTGATCTTCCAACTATATTGTGGATTGGATTTCAGCTGTCTAGTTTCATAAAAGATGAATTATGCATTTTTTGTTGTTGTTATCTTGGGGAGTTTAAGTGATTTCTGGGAGGATAAGAGGCAATTAACTTACTTTGTTCTTTAAAATCAGAAGTTTAAATTCCATCAAACCAGAGGTGTTATTGTTCTGCTAATTCCTTTCTTAGGTCTATGACTAGTGCTCCAATAAGAGAGAGGAAGTTTGGGAACTCTTGGGGAAATTTTGAAAGGAACAAATGAGAAATAGGAAAAAGATGAAAAGGAATAAACTGAGCAATAAAACTGTTGAAAAAAATTTACCAGTACAATATTTAGAGGACTTTTAAGAACAGCAGCATCCACTATTTATGTTTATGCTTTGAAAACACTTCCCAAGACATGTACATTTTCTTAATCCTGGGTAAATTCTACTGGAATCATGGAAAATTTGATATGCAAATCTACAACCCCCTCTGCCCTGTGTGTGTGTGTGTGTGTGTGTGTGTGTGTGTTGAATTGATGTAAAGGCAGAGTTCCATGCCTGTGTCTTCTTTATTTTTTTTAAATATTTTTAGTTGTAGATGGACATAAAACCTTTATTTTATTTATTTATCTGTGGTGCTGAGGATCAAACCCAGTGTATTGAGGGCCACAGCCGAGTTGGGATGATGCATGGCATTTTTGCCAGAAGTAGTGGTTGAAAGGTGATGCCAGCGAGCCATTAAGATGATGACTTTTGAGTTCTCGGGAGTTCCTGTTGAGTTCCACTTGAGGTCTCACTGGGATTCCTGAAGCGTTCGCATTGGTTGGGGAAGTGCTGGAGGAGGGATTTTCCGGTTGGTGGTTCCTGGAGGAGCTGCGCGGCATTCGGGAGAGTTCCTGGGGAGCGTGTGTGGAGTGTGCTGGTGGAGTTCAGAAATAAAGTTTGTTCCTCTTGAGTGGCTTGTGATTTGTGCCCAGCCAGACTGCGGCACCAGTGCCTCACATGTGTTAGCCAAGTGCTCTACTACTGATCTACAACCCTAGCCCTTCTGTGTTTTCTTAATGCAAAGCAGAAATAGATTGTGCAGAAACAAACTTCAAGGCAAAATTAGAAGCTGTAGATTTCCAAAAAGACTGAAAAAGTTTAGGGCATTTTATAGAATATGGAATAGCAGCTCTAGCTGATCATGTCTAGATGTAAAGGATTTGAAGGTCTTGAATACACACTTTTGGGATATCTCTTCTAAATTGAGAATATATATTTTACCATTTATGTGTATTTTGGGTGGATTCTTTTAGGGGATACAATTATAAATAAAGCATGGCCACACTTTTGAGGAACTTGTAGAAGTAACCCAAGTTTAGACTAGAATAATTGTTTGATATATTCACACTTTCTATTCCTGTTTAGTCAGCAAACTACTCAGAAATGTGACCCTGGGTGTTGTGTGTGATGTTGGAGAATATATCTTTGTAAAGGCACCATGCTTGGCTCCACGAATCTCTAAAAATTTCTATACAGCATTTAAAAAATGAATTATTTGGGGTGACTGGACAGGGATCAGATTATATGGATAGCATATGTCTTCCTTTTATCCTCCATCTTTCAATCATCAAAAACGGTATTTTTAGGGGCTGGGGATGTGGCTCAAGCAGTAGCGCGCTCCCCTGGCATGCGTGCGGCCCGGGTTCGATCCTCAGCACCACATACTACAAAACAAAGATGTTGTGTCCGGCAAATACTAAAAAATAAATATTAAAATTCTCTCTCTCTCTCTCTCTCCGTCTCTCTCACTGTCTCTCACTCTCTCTTTAAAAAAAAAAAAAAAAATAAAAACAAATATTAAAAAATTCTCTCTCTCCTCTCTCACTCTCTCTTTAAAAACAAAACAAAACAGTATTTTTAAAGTTTGCTTTATAATGAGGAAAATGTTGACAAATTATTAGGGATAAAAGCAAGGTAAAAAACTTGTGCATTTATTATGATTTGTGTAAAAATCATACTTCAATGGAAAATAGACAAAGGAAATATCTTTAGGTGGTGACATGTTATATTTATTTCTTAAAAATCTACAATATTGGACTTCAAATTATACTGCAGAGCTATAGTAACAAAACAGAAATGTACTACCTCCAAAACAGGTATGAAGACCAATGGAATAGAATAGAAGACACAAAGACAAACCTCAGAAATACAGTTTTCTGATAGTAGACGAAGGTGCCAAAAACATACAGTGGAGAAAATGTAGCCTCTTCAGCAAATGGTGCTGGGAAAACTGGAAATTTATATTTAGAAGAATGAAATTTGACTTTTTCATCCTGCAAAAAAAGTCAATTCAAAGTGGATCAAAGACCTAGGAATTAGAGAAGAAACCCTGCAAATGCTAGAAGAAAATGTAGACTCAACACTCTAGTATGTCAGCAAAGAACCAACCTCCTCAATAAGACTCTTAAAATGCAATAAATAGAATTTTAAAAAGTCAGGGCTGGGATTGTGTCTTAGCGGTAGAGTACTCGCCTAGCACATGCAAGGTGCTGGGTTCGATCCTCAGCACCACATAAAAATAAATAAATAAAATAAAAGGTTTTTTTAAAAAGTCAAAAAGCTTTTGCACGGCAAAGGACAATTAAGAGCATGAAGAGAGGGCTGGGGATGTGGCTCAAGCGGTAGCGTGCTCGCCTGGTATGCGTGCGGCCCAGGTTCGATCCTTAGCACCACATACCAACAAAGATGTTGTGTCCGCCGAGAACTAAAAAATAAATATTAAAAAATTCTCTCTCTCTCCTCTCTCCTCTCTCACTCTCTCTTAAAAAAAAAAAAAAACTAGGAATGAGGGACTGGGATTGTGGTTCAGTAGTAGAATGCTTGCCTCGCACGTATGAGGTGCTGGGTTTGATCCTCAGCACCACATAAAAATAAAATAAAGGTATTGTATCCATCTACAATTGAAAAAATATTTTAAAAAACCCCCTAGGAATGGAACCCTCAAATGACCCAGCTATTCCACTTCTCAGTATATATCCAAAAGATTTATTTATTTATTTATTTATTTATTTATTTATTTATTTATTTATTTATATCCAAAAGATTTAAAATCAGCATACTACAGTGGCATGGCCACATCAATGTTTATAGCAGGACAATTAATAGCCAAGCTATGGAATCAACCTTGAAGCCCTTCAACAGATGACTGGGTAAAGAAAATGTGGTATATATACACAATGGAATATTATTCATCCATAAAGAAGAATGAAATTATGGCATTGCAGGTAAATGGATACAACTTGAGACTATCATGCTAAGTGAAATAAGCCAGTCTCCCCAAATCAATCGTTAAATGTATTCTCTTATATGTGGACACTAATTCAAAATAAAGGGCAGGGGATAAAAGACAAATAATAAAAATGAGAAGGAAATTTTATTAAAACAGAAACAATATTAATATAGTAGATGAAGATTATTGAGGAAGAGAAAGAAAAGATGGGAGAAGGAAATCTGACTGGATTTTTGCATGTGTATGCATGAATGTGGCCAGTGGGTCCTGCATTGTGTGTATTCATAGGGCACTAATTAAAAAAAGAAGAACAAAGTAAGCTATAAATGATTGGTGGAATGAAGAGAGGGAGGAGAGGGGCAGGGGGAGAACTGGGGACCGAATTGGAGTGGATTGTGTTTCATGCTTTTGTGATTTTGTCAGGGTGTATCCTGGTGTTGTATATAACTAAAAATAATTTATAAAAGATTCTGTGTATTCTAAATTTAAATATTACTTTTAAAATTTGTCTTACAGATATATTTAAATACAATGACTAAGGTACACACATGTATACACTTATGAAGAACTGGTTTGCAAGGAAGTTTATAGCTAGTATTTCTTGATCTCTATATTAGATGAGTTCTTTTTTTCTGTTATAGTTTCACCTAATATATTTGTGTTTGTTGACATTTGCATACTATGCCTATATGCTAATTTGATTAATTAGGAAAAATGTTCAAGTTAAATATTTGTTGAATTTAAGATTTAAATGTACCTTTTTTGTAGTTTTATATATCTCTATTTTCTCTTGATTAAATAATCAAGATTGACGACCTTTTACATTCTATAAAAATATAGCTACCCCACTGATGAAAATTAGTTTCTGACTTATCATGTAAAATTGCCTTATATGACCTCGAAACACAAATATCTAAATTAATAAAGTTCTAATTACTCAGGATAAAAAAATAGCTGGGAAATTAATGTTTTCCACCTAATCCAGTGTCTAAATAAGGATTATTTTAGTTAATAATAACAAACTCAATAAGGCAAGATTTAGCAAAGAGTGGAGGTGTGTTGTAAGAGTACAGAAACATTAAAACTCAAGGGCAATGTTGCAGTTCAGGATATTCTCAGGTCTTGAACCAAATTTTGGAAAAGCATGAGGACTTCAGGTGGTTCATTTTTAGAAGAAGATTCTGTATCTGAAGACACATGACCTCTTTCTCATCTCATCCCTCTCTCTCTCTCTATGTTCTCTTTTGCTTTTTTTTCACATATGACTACCTTACAGCACAGTAGTTTACATATTGGGCTCAAGCAAACATCCCAGACTGATAAATGTATCACAATTTCAAGTCCAAGTTCCTAGAAGAAAAGATTTGGTGGACCCAAATAAAGATAAATGTCTAGTTTTGGGCTAAACACATTGGCCGTGCTGGGGGTCATAGATTACGAAGGTAGTTGCTGCAGTTCTACATCTGAGGAAGGAAATTTCTTAGAGAAGACACTCAAAAAGAACTGCTCTCTCCCTTTTTTTAATGCTTTCTCTGTATCTACTATGCATGACTACCACAGCACCTGTTAATACTTTGTATCATTTAGGTTTTTTTTTCCTTCCCCTTCTTTTCTCTGGTGCCTGGACAACAAGGACAGCTTGCTGTGTTTCCCTTTCACCTAGTGAGCATGTAATTAAGCAGTAACAAGAGCTAACATTTATTTAAAACTTACTGTATGCCAGGCATTAATGTCTTTTCTTTTATTAATTTATTTAATTTTTAGAGCAACTCTATGTATGGAACAATGCTAATGTTCTTTAAAAATGATTAGATGAGGGCTGGGGATGTGGCTCAAGTGGTAGTGGGCTCGCCTGGCATGCGTGCGGCCAGGGTTCGATCCTCAGCACCACATACAAACAACGATGTTGTGTCCGCCGAGAACTAAAAAAAAAATAAAAATATTAAAAATTCTCTCTCTCTCTCTCACTCTCTCTCCTCTCTCACTCTCTCTTAAAAAAATGATTAGATGAAAAATAGCTTTGACAATGAGTTTTAGATGGTAACATCACACTGATTTAAAGGTTGTAAATTTTTTGGTTTACCAAATGTCCCATAATAATACCATCTGTAGTATTCTTTTAGTCAAAGTGATTAAGCCTTTTTTTTTTTTTAACCACTTCGTGTCAGGGTTGTTCTATTTGAAATATTAGTGCATTGGGGAAATATTTTTTAGGTGGGTGTGAATTTTAATCTTCCTTATTCTCTTTTTAGTTTTTTTCCTTTTTTTTAAAAGAACATAACTGTTCTTTGTGAAATCACTAAAGGAATGAAATTTTTCCTTTGTTTTCCTCTGACATTTTTAGGTTAAACTGCATTTGCTGCCAGATTGAAAGGGATGATTACTGCCAGAAGAAGTACACACAGAGTTTATGAAAGAATCTCTGAAGGCGTAAACAATTTTTCCTAACATTTGTAGGAGAAAAGAGTTAGTCAGTCTTTCAGATTATACCTCTATAAAGGCTTAATTGAATTAAAGGTGAATACTTTTCCCTCCAAATGTAATTCATAAGGATTTGCCCTTCAAGATTCATGACAGCTTGATCTCTAGTTGATGAATCAGAGAACTGGAATAAATACTGGAAGAATGGACCAAGTATTTCAATTATGAAAACAGTGCTAACTGATTAGTAGGAGAAGTTATTCATTCATTTGGTCAACAAAGATTTATTGATCTGCTCTTATGGCTAGGGCCTGGTATAGGAAGACTTCCCTTGCTTTCAGTCTAGTTCTTTTCCCTGCCTACCCTGGGCTTCTATCTATGCCTGAATCCCTCATACCCTGAAATTGACAAACAAGGGGGAAAATTACCTGTTATGGAAAGACCCAGTCCAAATATATTGCAGGGAAAATAACCATCTTGGAGCCTGAAATACTTAAGGTATTCTTTAAACCAAAAAAGAAAAAAATTGTGGTAAAACATACATTACATAAAGTTATTACTTTATAGTCATTAAGTTACTAAGAATTTGCATAATAGTATCAAGGGTTTCCTATGAAAAATTAATGAAAATGGGGTTATAAGAGCATGATTATTCTGCAAGAACTCTGGGACAACATCAAGAGAAAAAACTGAAGAATCATTGGGATGAAAAAGAACATGGAAATACAAGCATTAAGAACATTTTCAATGAGATAGTCACAGAAAACTTTCCCCATATCAGAAGGGAGATAGACACCCACATATAGGAGGTGTACAGGACCTCATTTAGACCTAGCCAGACGAGAAGTTCTCCAGGACACATCATAATCAAGATTTCTAACATGGAAAAAAAGGAAAGAATATTAAAAGCTGCAATATAGGAATTGCAGGTCAAATTTAGGGGCAAAACAATAAGGTTCATTTCAGACTTCTCAACTCAGACCCAAGGAATGAGATTTTTCAAGCTCTAAAACAAAACAATTGCCAACCAAGGTTGCTATACCCAACAAAGCCCTTTTCATTTTTGATGGGGATGTCAACACACCCAATTTCATTGAAAAAATACCTCTTGATATTAAATTTCATATAGACCTCATTACAATAATACTTGGAGATTTCACCACACCCTTATCACCAATACACAGGTCTACAAAGCATAAAATCAATAAATATATATCCAACATAAATAATACTATAAATAAAATGAATCTAGACATATACAGGGTATTTCACCCCCAAACAGCTGAATTTACCTTCTCCTCAGCAGTTCATGTAACTTTCTCCAAAACACACCATATTCTAAGGTAATCCCATATATCATATCACAATGGAATGAAACTAGAAATAAATAGCAAAAAAATAAAATAAAATAAAAGACACCACAAAACACATGGAGATTAAGTAATACTTTTTAAATGAAGAATGGATCAAAGAAGAAATGAGAGGAGAAATCAAGCAATTCTTAGAAACAAATGAAAACAAAGATACAACATATCAAAATCTCTAAGACAGTATGAAAGCAGTACTAAGAGGAAAATTCATTGCATTGAGTGCCTACATTAAAATATAGAGAGATTATCAAATAAATAAGCTTATGCTCCACCGCAAGATTCTAGAAAAAGAACAACAGACTAATTCCAAAATCTGTAGAAGGCAGGAAATAATAAACCTGAGCCAAAATTAATGAAATGGAGAATAAGAAAATAAAACACAGGATAAACTAAACAAAGAGTTGGTTCTTTGAAAAGATTAATAAGATTGATAAACCCTTAGCCAAACTAACCAAAAGAAAGAGAAGACCCAAATCAACTGTATTAGAGATGATAAAGGAGATATCACCACAGACATTGATGAAATTCAGAGGGTCATTAGAAACTAAATAAAAAATTTATACTCCAATAAACTGCAGAATCTGGAAGATATTGACAAATTTTTAGACACATATGATCTGCCCAAATTGAAGCAGAAAGATAAACAGACCAATATCAAGTAATGGAATTGAAATAGCAAACACCTATTAATAAAGAAAATCCCAGGAACAGTATGGATTCTCAGTTGAGTTCTACCAGATCTTCAAAGAAGAACTAACACCAGTCTTTCTCAAATTATTCCATAAAATTGAAAGAGAAGGAATACTCCCAAACATATTCTGTGAAGCCAGTATAATCCCGATACCAAAATCAGACAGGCTCATTCAACCATAGAACAGGTAATTTCAGGCTACCATTCGCCTGCGTCTCACAAAGTACTCAGGCTCAGTGCTAAAGAACCCGCAGAAACTGCCTCTTGGAGCCTGATCCTATCAGAACATACACCGAGCCCGGAGAGGCCAAATTCTGACTCCCGGAACTGCTCTGGCCCAGGGCTAAAGAACCCGCGGAAACTGCTTCTCGGTCCGGATCCTGCTGAATACTGTGGAAGCCAGAGGGGCAGAGCAGAGACGCCGTCCGCGCCCGGAGCAGCCCCAGCGACCCGCCGGCGTGGTATCACTTCACCCCAACTGCAGTAGGGGCCGAGCAGAGCCACTGCCCAAGCTCGCAAGGTAGGCAGACCAGCGACTGATTGGCGGATCAGGCCCAGCGGCCTGCCGGTGTGGTAGACACATCACACCAATTGGAGTAGGGACACAGCAGAGCCTTCGCCCACGCCAGGAACAGGCCCAGCGGCCTGACGGTGTGGTAGTCACGTCACCCCAATTGGAGTAGGGGCAGAGCAGAGCCGCCACCTGCGCCCGCAAGATAGGCAGACCTGCGACCGACCGGCGGATCAGGCCCAGTGGCCTGCAGGTGTGGTAGACATGTCACCCCAATTGGAGTAGGGGCACAGCAGAGCCTTCGCCCCCGCCCGGAACAGGCCCAGCGTCCTGCCGGCGCGGCAGACACATCACCCCATTTGGACTAGGGGCAGAGCAGAGCTGCCACCCGTGCCCACAATGTAGGCAGACCTGCGACCGACCAGAGGAACAGGCCCAGCGGCCTGCCAGCATGGTAGACACGTCACCCCAATTGGAATAGGGGCAGAGTAGAGCCGCCACCCGCGCCCGGGACAGGCCCAGAGGCCCGCCGGCGTGGTAGTCATGTCACCCCAATTGGAGTAGGGGCAGAGCAGAGCCGCCGCCCCCGCCTGGACTAGGCCCAGTGGCCCGCTGGCGTGGTAGTCACGTCACCCCCATTGGAGTAGGGGCAGAGCAGAGCCGCCACCCACGCCCACAAGATAGGCAGGCCTGTTACCGACCGGTGGAACAGGCCCAGCGGCCTGCTGGCACGGCAGACACATCACCCCATTTGGACTAGGGGCAGAGCAGAGCCACCGCCCATGCCCACAAGGTAGGCAGACCTGCGGCCGACCAGAGGAACAGGCCCAGAGGCCCGCCGGCGTGGTAGTCATGTCACCCCAATTGGAGTAGGGACAGAGCAGAGCTGGCGCCCGCACCCTGAAGAGGCCCAGCGGGCCTCCGGCGTGGTAGTCACATCACCCCAATTGGAGTAGGGGTAGAGCAGAGCCGGCGCCCATGCCCGGAACAGGCCCAGCGACCCACCGGCGTGGTAGACACGTCACCCCAATTGGAGTAAGGGCAAAGCAGAGCCGCAGCCCGCGTCTGCAAGGTAGGCAGACCTGCGACCGACCAGCAGAACAGACCCAGCGGCCTGCCAGCATGGTAGACAGATCACCCCAATTGGAGGAGGAGCACAGCCGCTGTCTGCCCTGCAAGAGAGACTTGTCAACTATACAAGAGCAATATAAATATATAGGGGGAAAATTTCAAAAACACAACAGTTTCACCAAGCAAAAAGAAACGCAAGCAGTATGAAACGACAAGGAAAGAAAGGACCACAAGCAATGCAGGTCAACTCAACTTTAGAAGAGGTAATAGCTGCAGCAGATGGAATGTCAGATAAAGAATTCAGGATATACATGCTTCAGATGATCTGGAGTCTCAAGGAAGACATTAGACGGCAAAATCAGACAATGACAGATAACTTTGACAATGAATTACATAAACAAATCCAAGAGGCAAAAGATCAACTATACAGGGAGATAGAGGTAATAAAAAACAAACAGAAATCCTAGAAATGCAGGAAGCAATAAACCAACTTAAAAACTCAAATGAGAATACTACCAGCAGAGTAGAACACTTAGAAGATAGAACATCAGACAATGAAGACAAAGTATTTCAACTTGAAAAGAACATAGATAGCTCAACAAGACTGTTAAGAAACCATGAGCAGAACATCCAAGAAATATGGGAAAACATAAAGAGACCAAACTTAAGAGTCATTGGGATACAGGAAGGTATAGAGCTCCAAACCAAAGGAATGAGCAATCTATTCAATGAAATAATATGAGAAAACTTCCCAGACTTGAAGAATGAGACAGAATCCCAAATCCTAGACTCTACAGGACGCCAAATGTGCAAAATCATGAGATCCACACCTAGACACATAATGAAGATGCCCAGCATACAGAATAAGGAGAGAATTTTAAAAGCTACAAGAGAAAGGAAGCAGATCACATTTAGGAGTAAACCAATCAGGATAACAGCTGATCTTTCAACACAGACTCTGAAAGCTAGAAGATCCTGGAATAACATATTTCAAACACTGAAAGAAAATGGGTTCCAACCAAGAATCGTGTATCCAGCAAAATTAAGCTTCAGGATGGAAGATGAAATTAAAACCTTCCACGATAAACAAAAGTTAAAAGAATTTGCAGCTAGAAAACCATTTCTTCAAAACATCCTTGGCAAAACATTTCAGGAAGAGGAAAGGGTAAATAACAATGAAAACCAAAAGTGGGAGGTAGGACAGTAAAGGGGGGAAAATAATCAAAGAGGAAAACAAACCATGTTTAGTAACATAAATAAACAAATATGGCTGAAAGAACAAACCAAATCTCAATAATAACCCTAAATGTTAATGGCTTAAACTCACCAATTAAGAAACACAGGCTAGTAGAATGGATCACAAAACAAGACCCAACAATATGCTGCCTACAGGAGACACATTTGATAGGAAAAGATATACATAGACTGAAGGTGAAAGGTTGGGAAAAATCATATCACTCATATGGACTGCGGAAACAAGCAGGAGTGTCCATACTCATATCAAATAAAATAGCTATCAAGCCAAAGTTGATCAAAAGGGATAAAGAGGGACACTACATACTGCTCAAGGGAACCATACACCAACAAGACATAACAATCATAAATATATATGCCCCAAACAATGGTGCAGCTATGTTCATCAAGCAAACTCTTCTCAAGTTCAAGAGTCTAATAGACCACCATACAATAATCATGGGAGACTTCAACACACCTCTCTCACCACTGGACAGATCTTCCAAACAAAAGCTGAATAAGGAAACTATAGAACTCAATAACACAATTAACAACCTAGACTTAATTGACATATATAGAATATACCACCCAACATCAAGCAGTTACACTTTCTTCTCAGCAGCACATGGATCCTTCTCAAAAATAGATCATATATTATGTCACAGGGCAACTCTTAGACAATATAAAGGAGTAGAAATAATACCATGCATCTTATCTGATCATAATGGAATGAAACTGAAAATCAACGATAAAAGAAGGAAGGAAAAATCATGCATCACTTAGAGAATGAACAATAGGTTACTGAATGATCAATGGGTTATAGAAGACATCAAGGAGGAAATTAAAAAATTCTTAGAGATAAATGAAAACACAGACACAACATATCGGAATCTATGGGACACATTGAAAGCAGTTCTAAGAGGAAAATTCATTGCTTGGAGTTCATTCCTTAAAAAAAGAAAAAACCAACAAATAAATGATCTCATACTTCATCTCAAAATCCTAGAAAAAGAAGAGCAAAACAACAGCAAAAGAAGTAGAAGGCAAGAAATAATTAAAATCAGAGCTGAAATCAATGAAATCGAAACAAAAGAAACAATTGAAAAAATTGACAAAACTAAAAGTTGGTTCTCTGAAAAAAATAAAATAAAATCGACAGACCCTTAGCCATGCTAACGAAGAGAAGAAGAGAGAGAACTCAAATTACTAGCATACGGGATGAAAAAGGCAACATCACAACAGACACTTCAGAAATACAGAAGTTAATCAGAAATTATTTTGAATCCTTATACTCCAATAAAATAGAAGATAGTGAAGGCATCGATAAATTTCTTAAGTCATATGATCTGCCCAGATTGAGTCAGGAGGATATAGACAACCTAAACAGACCAATATCAATTGAGGAAATAGAAGAAACCATCAAAAGACTACCAACTAAGAAAAGCCCAGGACCAGATGGGTATACAGCAGAGTTTTACAAAACCTTTAAAGAGGAACTAATACCCATATTTTTCAAGCTATTTCAGGAAATAGAAAAAGAGGGAGAACTTCCAAATTCATTCTACGAGGTCAACATCACCCTGATTCCGAAACCAGACAAAGACACTTCAAAGAAAGAAAACTACAGACCAATATCTCTAATGAACCTAGATGCAAAAATCCTCAATAAAATTCTGGCGAATCGGATTCAAAAACAAATCAAAAAAATTGTGTACCATGATCAAGTAGGATTCATCCCTGGGATGCAAGGCTGGTTCAATATATGGAAATCAATAAATGTTATTCACCACATCAATAGACTTAAAATTAAGAACCATATTATCATCTCGATAGATGCAGAAAAAGCATTTGACAAAGTACAGCAACCCTTTATGTTCCAAACTCTAGAAAAACTAGGGATAACAGGAACATACCTCAACATTGTAAAAGCAATCTATGCTAAGCCTCAGGCTAGCATCATTCTGAATGGAGGAAAATTGAAGGCATTCCCTCTAAAATCTGGAACAAGACAGGGATGCCCTCTCTGACCACTTCTGTTCAACATAGTTCTCGAAACACTGGCCAGAGCAATTAGACAGATGAAAGAAATTAAAGGCATAAAAATAGGAAAAGAAGAACTTAACTTATCACTATTTGCAGATGACATGATTCTATACCCAGCAGACCCAAAAGGGTCTACAAAGAAACTATTAGAGCTAATAAATGAATTCAGCAAAGTGGCAGGATATAAAATCAACACGCATAAACCAAAGGCATTCCTGTATATCAGCGACAAATCCTCTGAAATGGAAATGAGGGAAAACACTCCATTCACAATATCCTCAAAAAAAATAAAATACTTGGGAATCAACCTAACAAAAGAGGTGAAAGACTTATACAATGAAAACTACAGAACCCTAAAGAGAGAAATTGAAGAAGATCTTAGAAGATGGAAAAATATACCCTGTTCATGGATAGGCAGAACTAACAGCATCAAAATGGCGATATTACCAAAAGTTCTCTATAGGTTTAATGCAATGCCAATCAAAATCCCAATGGCATTTCTGGTAGAAATAAAGAAAGCAATCATGATCATGAAATTCATATGGAAAAATAAAAGACCCAAAATAACAAAAACAATGCTAAGCAGGAAGTGTGAATCAGGCGGTATAGCGATACCAGACTTCAAACTATACTACAGAGCAATAGTAACAAAAACAGCATGGTACTGGTACCAAAACAGGCGGGTGGACCAATGGTACAGAATAGAGGACACAGTAACCAATCCACTAAACTACAACTATCTTATATTTGATAAAGGGGCTAAAAGCATGCAATGGAGTAAGGATAGCATCTTCAACAAATGGTGTTGGGAAACCTGGAAATCCATATGCAACAAAATGAAACTGAATCCCTTTCTCTCACCATGCACAAAAGTTAACTCAAAATGGATCAAGGAGCTTGATATCAAATCAGAGACAAAGCGTCTGATAGAAGAAAAAGTTGGCTACGATCTACATCCTGTGGGGTCGGGCTCCAAATTCCTCAATAGGACACCCATAGCACAAGAGTTAATAACAAGAATCAACAAATGGGACTTACTCAAACTAAAAAGTTTTTTCTCAACAAAAGAAACAATAAGAGAGGTAGATAGGGAGCCTACATCCTGGGAACAAATCTTTACTCCTCACACTTCAGATAGAGCCCTAATATCCAGAGTATACAAAGAACTCAAAAAATTAGACAATAAGATAACGAATAACCCAATCAACAAATGGGCCAAGGACCTGAAAAGACACTTCTCAGAGGAGGACATACAATCAATCAACAAGTACATGAAAAAATGCTCACCATCTCTAGCAGTCAGAGAAATGCAAATCAAAACCACCCTAAGATACCATCTCACTCCAGTAAGATTGGCAGCCATTATGAAGTCAAACAACAACAAGTCCTGGCGAGGATGTGGGGAAAAGGGTACACTTGTTCATTGTTGGTGGGACTGCAAATTGGTGCAACCAATTTGGAAAGCAGTATGGGGATTTCTTGGAAAGCTGGGAATGGAACCACCATTTGACCCAGCTATTCCCCTTCTTAGTCTATTCCCTAAAGACCTAAAAAGAGCATGCTACAGGGACACTGCTACATCGATGTTCATAGCAGCACAATTCACAATAGCAATACTGTGGAACCAACCTAGATTCCCTTCAATAGATGAATAGATAAAAAAATGTGGCATTTATACACGATGGAGTATTACTCTGCATTAAAAAATGACAAAATCATAGAATTTGGAGGGAAATGGATGGCATTAGAGCAGATTATGCTAAGTGAAGCCAGCCAATCCCTAAAAAACAAATGCCAAATGTCTTCTTTGATATAAGGAGAGTAACTAAGAACAGAGTAGGGACTAAGAGCATGAGAAGAAGATTAACATTAAACAGGGATGAGAGGTGGGAGGGAAAGGGATAGAGAAGGGAAATTGCATGGAAAGGGAAGGAGACCCTCAGGGTTATACAAAATTACATACAAGAGGAGGTGAGGGAAAAAGGAAAAATAATACAAGGGGGAGAAATGAATTACAGTAGAGGGGGTAGAGAGAGAAGAGGGGAGGGGAGGGGAGGGGAGGGGGAATAGTAGAGGATAGGAAAGGCAGCAGAATACAACAGACACTAGTATGTCAATATGTAAATCAATGGAAGTGTAACTGATGTGATTCTGCAATCTGTATACGGGGTTAAAATGGGAGTTCATAACCCACTTGAATCAAAGTATGAAATATGATATGTCAAGAACTATGTAATGTCTTGAACAACCAACAATAAAAAAAATTAAAAAATTAAAAAAAGCAAAAAAAATCAGACAAAGACACATCTAGGAAAGAAAACTACAGACCAATATCTTTGGTGAACAGAGATACAAAAATCCTCAATAAAATATTAGCAAACTGCATTAAAAAACATATTAAGTAGATAACACACCATAATCAAGTGAGCTTCATTATAGGGACGCACAGTTGGTTCAGCATATGCAAATCAATAAATGTAATTCAACACTTAAATAAAACCAAGAATAAGAATCATATGATAATCTCAATAAATTAAGAAAAGGCCTTTGATAAAATATAGCAACTATTCAATTTATTTTGTTTATTTATTTTTATGTGGTGCCGTGGATTGAACCCAGGGCCTTGCACATGCTAGGCAAGTGCTGTACCGCTGAGCCACAACCCCAGCCCCCACTATTCAATTTAAAAACATTGGAGATAGAAATAGAAGGACTTACCTCAATATGATAAAGATAATACATAACAAATGCAAAGACAACATCATACTAAATGAAGAAAAACTGAAGCTTTTCCTTTCAAATCAGGCACAAGACAAGAATGTCTACTTTCACTACTTCTATTCAACACAGTTCTCAAAACTCTAGCCAGAGCAAACAGACAAGAGAAGGAAATTAAAGGAAAATGAACTGGAAATGAAGAATCAAAGTATCACTATTTAATTATAACATGATCCTATATCCAGAAGACCCCCAAAATTCCACAAGACTTTTAGAGCTAATAAATGAGTTTAGTAAAATAGCAGGATACAAGATCAATACTCATAAAATCAATACATTTTCTAAACTCCAATATTAATTCAGCTGAGAAAGAAATAAGGAAACCCAACTTTTTCAAAATAGCCTCAAAACTAAAACAAAACAAAACAACCAAAAACTAGGGAAATAATCTAACCAAGAAGGAGAAAGAACTCTACTATGAAAACTTTGGAACATTGAAGAAAGAGATTGAAGAGGGGGGCTGGGGATGTGGCTCAAGAGGTAGCGCGCTCGCCTCGCATGCGTTAGGCCCGGGTTCGATCCTCAGCACCACATACCAACAAAGATGTTGTGTCCGCCGAGAACTAAAAAATAAATATTAAAAATTCTCTCTCTCTCTCTCTCTCTCTCTCTCTCTCTCTCTCTCTCTACCCCTCTCTCACTCTCTCTTTAAAAAAAAAAAAAAGAGATTGAAGAGGACCTCAGAAGCTGGAAAGACCTCTTATGTTCTTGGATTGGCAGAATTAATAAAGTCAAAATGATTATACTATCAAAAGAAATATATACACATTCAATGCAACCCCCATCAAAATACCATTATACTAGAGAGCGATAGTTGCAAAAACAACATCCTATTTACATCAAAATCAAGATGAAGACCAACGGAATAGAAGACAAAGACAAACCCAAATACTTATAGCCATCTTATACTTGATGAAGGTGACAAAAATATATGCTGGAGAAAAACCACCCTTTTTAATAAATGTTGCTAGAAAAACTGGTCATCCATATGTAAAAGAATGAATTTAGATTCCTATCTTTTATCCCTATCTTTCTAAGTCTTTGATCCATTTTTTATTTGCATAAAGTCAAATACAAATGGATCAAAGACTTAGAAATTAGACTAGAAACCTTACAATAGCCAGAAGAAAACATAGGTCAACAATCTATCATATGGCTGCAGGCTCCAATTTCCTCAACAAGATCTCTAAAGCTCAAAAAATATAACCAAGAATTAATACGTGGGATGTCATCAAATTAAAAAGCTTCTGCATGGCAAAGGAAATTATTAAGACAGTGAAGAGAAAGCCTGTGGAATGGGAAAAAAATCTTTCCCAATTACTCCCCTGACAGGGGATTAATATCCAGAATATATAAAGAACTAAAAAAGCCAATGCAAAAAACACAAATAGCCCAATCAATAAATGGGCAAAAGAATTGATCAGAAATTTCTCAAAAGAAGAAATACAAATGGCCACAAAATATATGAAAAAATGTTCAGCATCTCTAGGAATTAAGGACATGCAAATTATTACTACATCAAGATTTCATCTCACTCCAGTCATAATGGCAATTATAAAGAATATGAATAATAAATGCTGGCAAGGATGTGGGGGGAAAGGTACACTCTTAGATTTTTGTTGGATCTGCAAATTAGTACAACCACTCTGGAAAGCAGTATGGAGTAATATTCCATTGTGTATAAATGCCACATTTTTTTTATCCATTCATCCACTAAAGGACATCCAGATTGGCTCCACAGTTTAGCTATTGTGAATTGTGCTGCTATAAACATTGATGTGGCTGTGTCCCTGTAGTATGCTGTTTTTAGGTCCTTTGGGTATAGTCCAAGAAGAGGAATAGCTGGGTCAAATGGTGGTTCCATTTGCCAATCCCAAAAAACAAATGCTGAATGTTTTCTCTGATATAAGGGGGGTGACTCAAAGTGGGGTAGGGAGGGAGAGCATGGGAGGAATATTACCTCTAGATAGGGAATAGGGGTGGGAGGGAAAGGGAGGAAGAAGGGGAATAGTTAGGATAGTGGAAGAGACAGTCATCATTATACAAAATACATGTATGAAGATATGAATTTGGTGTCAACATACCTTATTTACAAACAGAGATATAATAAATTGTGGTATTAAAGTGTATTAAGAATTGTAATGCAAAAAAAAATAAGAGAGCTCAAGTATAAGGGCATAATTTGGCATGAACATACTTTGTATACGGAGTTATGAAAAATGGTGCTATGAATGGATAATTATGAATGTAATGCACTCCACTATTGTCATGTATGTAAGAAATAAATTTTAAAAAATAAAAAAAGCAGTTTGGAGATTCTTCAAAAAACTAGAATGGAACCACCATATGACCCAGCTCTCCCCATCCTTAGTGTTTATCTAAGATCAAAAATCAGCATACTATAGTGATACAGACACTTCTGTGTTTAGCAGCACAATTCACAGTAGCCAAATTGTGGAATCAACCTAGATGCCCATCAGTTGGTGAATGGGTTAAGAAAATGTGGTAAATAACATAATGGAGTATTACTCAGTCAGAAAGAAGAATAAAATAGGGGTTTAATTTCATTTTGTTGCATATGAATTTCCAATTTCCCCAGCACCATTTTTCCAGTGCATGTTTTTGGCACCTTTGTCTAACATAAGATAATTGTAATTTTGTGGGTTAGTCTCTGTGTCCTCTATTCTGTACCATTGTTAGACTTAAAGATAAGAATCATATGATCATCTTAATAAATGCCTGTGATATTACACACCAAAACCTGACCACAAGTGGCATTTGAAATATAAGATACAACCACACTAGTGTTAGAGTGGAGTGCATTTGTGTGACTGCTTAGGTCAGCAGATGAAGCATTCTGTGGGAGCTTCTTTGGGACCTTGAGTTGATCTAGTGCCTGGCCAGCATTGACATGCCATTCTAGACCATCTTACCTACTCCTATGCATCTGATGAATTAGGCTATGATTCAGAAAATATGAATAAGATGCAAGAATATGAAAGGTGAGAGATTGTTTACATTTTTCTGACTAATGAGGGACATTAGCCCTTTCTAAGCAGAAGAGTTTCTTTGTAAGAGTGGTTTAATTAAATGGAAGTAGTATAAAACTTTTTGTAGGGAGGAAATAGAATGTGGGAGTATTGCTGGGTGAATTGACATTCCTGTCAGCAGCACTAGCACATTCTTGTAATCCCAGCTATCTGGAAGGTTGTGGCAGGAGAATCCCAAATTCAAGGTCATCCTGGACAATTTAGTGGGACCTATCTTAAAAAAAAGGGGGGGGGGTTGGATGTAGTTCAGTGGTAAAGTGCTCCTGAATTCAATCATCAGTATAAAACACACACGCACCCGTGCGCACACACACACACATACATGGAGAGAAAAGAAAAAAAAATATGAATTTTTGCAGTGTCTGAATGGAATGGGTTTGGCATACGCAGAACATTCTATCAGAGCTGTAGCTGATCAGAGGTGGCACAAGGGGATATGACATAGCATACCAAAAAGTCTGTTATAATAACTTAAGTAGTATTGATTTCACACAGTGTTCCAGGAATGAGAATATTATTTAACTGGAAATCAGAATATTACATTTTCTAGATAATTAGTGTATAAATGGCCAGGACACCCCATGACATTGATACTGATTAGAGTCAGGCCCAGGATTTTTGTTCTATATACAGTAGGAAAGAAACTTAATTGCTTGACAAGAAGCAATAAAAATAAAAATATAGGGCCAGGTGTGGTGGCACACACATGCCTATAATCCCAGCGGTTAGGGAGGCTGAGACAGGAGGATCATGAATTCAAAGCCAGCCTCAACAAAATTGAGGTGCTAAGATACTCTGTGAGACCCTGTCTCTAAATAAAATACAAAATAGGTCTGGGGATGTGGGTCGGTGGTTGAATGCCCTGAGTTTAATCCCTGGTAGCCCCCCCCCCCACTCACATACACACACACACAAAAAAAAAAAAAAAAAGAAAGAAAGAAAAGAAGGCTGGATATACTTCTTATTATTTTACTCCCATGTGGAATAGATCCCCATGAGGATAGTCAACACAGAGGAAAGGAGTTGAGAAATGGAGGGGGAACAGATCATATTGACACTGAGTGCTAAATCCTGCAAAACCTCATTTCCATGAGCCAAGAATTCAGTCCTTCTCCACATTCATCCTTTTCCATCCCCAAGCCAGTTTTCTAAGGTTTACAACAGAAAGAAACATGATAGGTACAGAATCTCTTTCTAATTGGATAGGGCCATGAATGAGAAGCAATGACTCTCTCTCTCTTAGTACTAAGAAGCCAACTTGCTGGTGAGCAGTTATGGGACTTGAATTCCTTCCTCAATCAACAAAGAGCCAAGGATCTGCTGAGATGCAAAATTTATTTTTGTCTACCTGCAACTTTCACCATTTCCCCCTGCAGTTGTAGAATCAGATTACTTGATTATTAAAATTTTAGTTTTTGGTAACTTCATGAGAGCTTCAATGTGATTTTAAAAAGATTAGTGTTACATTTGCCTAGTTTCTAGGTGCTTATAACAGAATGGTTTTCTGTTTATCTGTTTTGCTAGGATCACAATTAATTTTTTGATTCATTCTAGCAGATGCAACTGATAGCTTTCCCAATTCCTTTGGTTCAATAAATTCATCTATCATAACAGACAGTTTTTGGTAACTAGGTAGTAAACTATTTTTTCTGCCTAAGGGCTTTCTCTAATCCGTAGGCACTGACTCCACTGAAGGCAGAGGCACCTCTACCTTTCTTGTTCTCTGGTAGGATGATTTTTGAGGTTTATTTTATCTGATATTAAAATAGCAGCTCCAGACTTCCTATGTGTATTATTTTCATGATATAATTTTCCTTCCAACATGTGCCTTTATGTTGAAAGTGCATTTCTTGTAGATAGTATATTATTGGGTCTTTATTTTTTATTCATTCTATAATCTTGGTCTTTTAATTGGAGTATTTAGTCCATTAACATTTAATATAATTATTGATGTGGTATATTTAAAGCAATAATTTATTATTTGTTTTCTGTTTTATTCCTTTTTTCTTCCTTATCCCCCATCTTTTTTATTATTTATTTTTAAAAATTACATGTTATCATGTTGTAGGGACAAATGAGGCAAGGCACTGAAGATAGCAGGAAACAGTTTTATTTGGCTGCAGCCAGGTTCAGAGGGTACAGCCTTTGCTGTAATCAATCAATCCCCTGAACCCCGAGTTTAGGGAGTTTCAGAGTTTTATACCCAGTGTGTAAGGGGAGGGGCTCAGAAGTTCACAGTCTGCAGAAGTTCACATAAAAGCAGCTTTTGCTTTCACTGTTCTGGGCAAGTTAACTCTTCAAGGACAACACCTGAGAAGGGGAGAGCCTCTTTTCCCCTTTCTTTCCTCCCCCTGCCAGCTGTTACCATGGGCTCATTTGTAACTTATCTTAAAAATGTAGACATCTCTGTGAAGTTCAGCTCAAGGCCAGAGGCCTTGTTTGCACATTTCTTCAAAGTACTATACTGGATATGTTTGTGAAAAACTAGTAAGGGGGTGTCCAGCACCTGGAGTGCTGGTATCTTCTTGGCCAGTGGCCAAGTAAACAGGATGACATGAAAATAGGAAGTTTATCTACAATGGACTCTTTTACTGACAGTCCTAAAATCAGCCATGGTGAAGAGGGCTTTTCTGTGGAGAAAGGGGGTGCCACTTCAATCAAATTTAAAATTTTTATTTTATTTATCTATTGACTTTTTAGCTACATCATTTCTGTATATATATATACACACACACACACACACAAACCACACTTTTTTTGGTGACTGTTTCATGTACAAATATAGAAACCAAGCAATCATATATATCAATTAGCCACAAGCTCTTCTGCCCCTTTATGTTATAGATAATGTAGATATTACTACTACATATATTATAAATCCCATAGAAAAATACTCTCATATTTGCTTTAAAATAGTTAAAAATATTTTTTAAAAAGGGGAAGTATTTTTTTATATATTTATCCATGGTAACAATTTCTGAAATTCTGTGTTTCTTCCTAAAGATTTGAATTTTTATCTCATTTTATTTTTCTTTTAGTCCAAAGAAGTTTCTTTGATACTTCTTATAGTGTAGTTCTCTTTTTAGTTTTCTACATTTTTTTGTCTTTATGCTTGAAAAGTGCTTTTCACTGAATATAGAATTCTGAATTGACAAATATTTCCTGTCATGTTCTTCGGGACTTTTACACTCAGGTTCACTCCAGGGAAACCGAGTGCACAAAATAACCACACAAGAAACAGGGATACATTTTTCTTTGGGGTCCTGTGGTGGCTCCTTTGACCTTAAGGGTCCACAGAAAGAGAGAGAGCACATGCTGAACTCTTTTATTGAGGAGAAGCCATTCAAATGAGGCAAGGGGTCAGGTTTCAGGGAGTTGAGTCTAGCTTGGTGATGTCTGCTGTCAGCAGGTTGATTGACATCTAGGAAGTCCACACCCAAAGGCAGAGCAAGAGAAGGGGACACACAAAGGGAGTTTCCATGGAACATTGGATCACAAACAGGGCAAAGGGGTAATATCACAAAGGTGAGTGTAGCTCAATCCATGGAGCGACACGCCTATATCTGAAGACACGTCCTCAAACTTCTGGGACTGGGGCAATGTCCAGGTTACTACAATATGTAATGACGGTCAAAAGCCTCTCTGCTCCAGGACGGAAGACTCGAATCATTCAGAGTGGCTCCCCACAATTTCCCCTGAAAGGGTAAAGTTTCTAAGCTGCAAAGCTTGAATTAAAATGTAAAAGACCGGGCATTGTAAAGTTTCTAAGCTGCAAAGCTTGAATTAAAATGTAAAAGACTAGGTATTGTTAAGTTCCTCAGCTACACCCAGAACCTGAAATTCCTGAGATAGTTAAAACAATGCCCTACTGGCCATTTAGCCTAGGGCCCTGTGCAGTTTGTCACAGGGCCCGAACCAATCAGTTTGAATGTGTACCCCGCTTAGGAGTGACCAATCACCCCCCCACACCTGTTCCCGCCAATGAATGTGCTAATCACGTCTCAGAGTTGTTGTTCAATTTTCCCGAGTCTCATGATGATTTGTTCTGATGTATGCAAAGCCCCCCCCTCCCCAAAAAGTGTACTTAAGCTCTGCTTGACCTCTGCTCTGGGTTCTGGGCTGCTCTCCCTTCTTGAGTGAGCACGGAGCCCCAGCGCGCTGGAATGGATCCCTAATAAATTCCCCTTGCCATTGCATGAAGCTAGTCTCGTGTGGTCTCTTTCCCGACGCTTCGCCGGACCCTTACACCCCTAACACTTTAATTATATTTCATTGCTTCTGACCACCATAATTACTGATGAGAAATTAATGTACATTTGAATAATTATCCTCCTATATAAAAAGTGTCATTTTTTTTCTGGCTGTTTTCAATTTTTTCTTTTTACTGTTGCTTTTAGAAGTCGGACTGTCATGTGTCCCCCCCCCCTTCTTTAGTTGTAGTTGGACACAACACCTTTATTTCACTTATTTATTTTTGTATGTGGTGCTGAGGGTCTTGCACATGCGAGGCGAGCGCTCTACCGCTGAGCCAAAACCCTAGCCCATGTGTCCCTTTTTTAAAAAAATATTTTTATTAGTTATTGGTGGACCTTTATTTATTTATTTGCTTATATATGGTGCTGAGAATTGAACCCAGTGCCTTACGACATGTTAGACAAGCACTCGACCACTGAGCCACAACCTCAGCCCCTGTCATGTTTACTTTGTATTTGTCCCCCTGAATACCTTGAATCTGTGAATTACATCTCACCAAATTTCAAAAATTTGATTATTATATTTCAAATAATTTTTTCCCCTTATTCTCTGCTTTCCTTCTGGAAATCTGATTACATGTATGCTAGAACTTGCATGATTATTCCACAAATTTCTAAGACTTTAGTACTTATTTAGAATCTTAAAAAAAAAAAAAAACAAAACTTTGTCCTTCAAATTGGATATTTTGTATTGATCTCTACTAAAGTTCACTGCTTCTTTTGTTATGTTCAATTTGCTGGTAAAGCTACTGAGTGAGCTTTCTACTTTCAAAATTCCTTTTTTTTTTAGTTCAAGAATTTCCTTTTGACTCTTCTTTCATGGTTTCTACATTTTTACTAAGATTCTTTATGTTTTTATTAGTATTAGCATATTTTATTTCAATGAGCAGGGCTTAAATTTGGCTATATATATATATATATATATATATATATATATATATATATCTGCTAATTTCATCGTTTGGATCATTTTGGAGTTGATTTTGATTTCTGGTCTTGTCTTTTGAAAATGGGTCATATTTTTCTATTTCTTAATATGTTGAGCAATTTTGGATTGTGTCCTGGAAATTATTGAATGTTAAGATTCTAGATTCTATCATATTTTCCCAGAGGGTTAATTATTTTTAAAAATGGGAACTTAACATTGTCAAACACTAGCTGTAAATTCTCTAGTTGCAACTTGAATCTTAGTTCATTTCTTATGTCCTTCGCTGAGGTAAGTGGAGTTGGCCTCATTCATGCATAGATTAGAGACTTGGGTAGAGTTCATAGATTTCAGGCCTCTCCCTTTCTGGATGTCTTCTTTCTCAGATTCCTTTAACACTTTCCAGGAACTGTGGTTGCTCTGAATTACATCCTCTAGTTCTTTCGGTCAGAAAAAATTACTTTCTAGTAAGAGTTTTAGCCAAATGGTGCAGAGCTGACTTCAGCCTTCCTCAGACTAAAATCTGTAATCAAAGGGAACTCATCCTCTCTGATCCTTCTTCCAAGTTTTCATTCTGCCAGAATTTGCTTGCTTTTTGTTCACATTCCAATGACTGCCAGGCATTGCTTTTGTTTGTTTGTTTGTTTATACAGGGGGATTGAACCCAGGAGGCTTAACCACTGGGCCACATTCTCAGCCTTTTTTTTTTTTTTTTAATTTTTATTTTGAGACAAGGCCTTGCTAAATTGTGGAAACTGACCTTGAATCCTCCTTCCTCTGCCTCCCTAGCCAGCCTCTGGGATTACAGGCGTTCACCACCACGCCCAGCTTGTTTTTTTATTTTTTGTTCAGCACTTGTTAAGTACATAAAAGTTCTTATTTATCAAAGGGTTAGGCCTGATATGATCTTACTTAGCCATCTGAGACATTTTCTGCATGATGTCTTAGTGGGATTGAGCTTATTGCAACAAATTGTAACCTGATCACTTTATTGACTTTTCTCATTCAGTGTCTCACTTTCTCACAGGTGCTTCCTAAACTACCTACACATAAGGCCTTTATCTCAGGGACTACTTTAGGGATGACATAAATAAGGACTCACTCATTAATTCCAAACATTTAATTAAATCTTTCTGACAGTCCTTAGAAAGGTACTGTGAAAAGAATGTAGTTGTTGCCAAAGGCCCCCTCTTTGTCCCCAATGCCAATCCAATAATGAGGACATGGTTTTGAGAAAAAGGAAAAAGAAGGTTCATTGCTTTGCTAGCAAAGGAGAAACTCCTGTTCCAAAGGCTGTGATTCTATCTATCCGTAGGAGCAATAGAGGTGATTTATAGAGGTGATTTAGAGAAAAATGAGATTAGGAAGGAGAGATCAGGGAGGAAAAGTTTAGGGAAAGAAAAGAAGATTGAGAAAAAGGGAAAAAAATTTAAGTTTCAAAGCCACAAGGGATATAGTCCAAGCATCAAGTGAACCACTGTTACATAGTCATTATTTCACTGTGCTTGTACCTTGCCTATGATACTATATTTATAAGTGATAGAATCTAACTTTGTTTGCGGGGGGAGGTACCGGGGAATGAACTCAGGGGCACTTCACCACTGAGCCACATCCCTAATCCTATTTTGTATTTTATTTAGAGACAAGGTTTCACTGAGTTGCTTAGTGCCTCGCTTTTTGCTGAGGCTGGTTTTGAACTTGTGATCTTTCTTCTCAGCCTTCAGAGTCCCTGGGATTACAGGCATGCATCACTGCACCCCGTGGCAGAATCTAACTTTAAAACTAAATGTGGAGCTGGGGTTGTGGCTCAGTGAGAGAGCGCTTGCCTGGCATGTGTGAGGCACTGGGTTCTATCCTCAGTACCACATAAAAAAAAAATTAAATAAAATAAAAATATTGTGGTTCATCTACAACTAAAAGATATATTTTTTTAAAAATGTGCCAGATTCTAAAACCTTATAGTACTGTGGATTTTGGACTAGTTACTTTACTTCTTTGATCTTCATTTTCTCAGATGTAAAATTAGGACATAAAATACGCAAAGCCTAATCCTGTGTCAGTTAAATGAAATACTGTAGATACATGACATAGTGCCTGCAAAATATTAGATATTTTATCAGGCAGCTTTCACTGTATAACAATCCCAATTATTCTCAGTGATGTACAATAACAAATATTTATTTTTTATCTCAGGTGCAGGTTGTCAACTACTGGTTGAATGTTCTGACTCTCCCCAGGCTGCTGGCTGAGTCAGCTCTATATATCTTCTCCTTTTGGAACCTAAACTAAATGGGAGCCCGGGTGCAATATGTTTTTCTTAGGCAGACAGCACAGGAATTAGTGGACTTTTGGAATCTTATAATTTTTTTAAAAGCTTCAGTTTGGAAGTGATATGTAGCAAATAGTCCATTGGCCAAAGCAAATCACATTTCCAAGCCCCAAATCAATGGGATAGGGAGATATATTTTATTCACAAAAAGAGAGGGAGTGAATAATTGCAAACAATAATACAAACTACTACAGATATAATCATCATTTTTGCTTTCACAATAGTTATTGTTTTCCAACAACTAGAATAGAAGATGGGTCATAAAGAGACATGGTTACTTGAAATGTGGAGAGTACAAATGAGTACTTTATTAAGTGCTGAAGAAAGAGCTCAGATAAGGGCTGCTGTGGCTGTTTGGACTTGGGAAGTTTTTGTGAATGAGAGGCATCTTCAGTTGGGTCTTGAGATATTGAGGATTTGGACAAATATGAGCAGTGACAGCAGAATGAGTAAGATACTGGGTTGAACTTGTCTGGCTCTATTAGGATGCTTTTGCAGGGAGGATTATTGGTACAGACTGGATAGCTTGAAAAACAAGCAGAAGACAAGATAGAGACCATAAGAAGTTCTGAGAAGGATTCAGAACTGAAAAGCTGTGTTTTAATCCTGTAGGAGGGGAGATAGGTAGCAGGGAGTATTTCTCCAGCATTACACACAGCAGCTATTCTTCTTGCTTCTAAGTTGGACACTGGCTGTGTGATACAAGTATATGACAAAAATGTGGTGAGCATGACAAATATTTCTTCAATGCAGACTTGAATCCCACTAAGTAAGAAAATAAAATTGTTTCACTTGTTTTTCTCCAAGAAAACAAGAGCATGCTTTGGTAGGAAACACTGCTTCCCACACAGAAACATAATTAAAGCAACATTATCAGATAGCTTGGATGTCTAATGAAACATTGGAAACCGGGGAATATATTTGTGCACTATTATTTTTTATTTTGCTTTTGAACTAATCAAGGAAAGACAATTTGAACATAATTTTATGTTGTGTACTTAAAAATACAGAAACAATTTCTAAAAATTTTCATCTTTGAACTCTTAGGCAAAGCACAATGCCCAGAAGCTTTTGGAAGGCAGTGACAGTGGCTGTGGTAAGAGTTTCCTTCTATTATATTATTCTATTATTTTTGTTCTTGTTGTTATTGTTTTTGGTTCATTGATAATCTCTGATAAATATTTATTGTGCTAATGCTGCTCTAGTTTGCACTTGAAAATTAGTGACGGAAGTCTGAATGAGATTATTTGATTTTCCAAATTAGATTTATGATTAAGCTAAAAGGAAAAGAACAAATGTAATACTGGCATTTATCAACCCTTACATCAATCATCTAAAAATTAAGATATCTTTTCAGATCTACTGGGCCAAAATTATGCCATGAAGATGACATTGATTTATAGTTAATATAATATTGGAAAGATATGACAGGATGGGAGCACTTTACAAATATAAACAGATTAACGTCTGGAATATTTGACAGATATTCAGGTTTTCTTCAATGTCAGACATTGCATTAAATGCTTTGCTCACTTGCTGCAATAACCATTTAAAGCAATTTTTAATGTGCTTCTGGGATTCAGTTTGGTAGTATTTGTTTATTTGTGTGTCAAGGATATTGGCCTCTAAATTTTCTTTTTTGGTTGTGTACTTATCTGGTTTTGGTATTAGGGGTATGCTGACTTTATAGAATGTATATAAAGTGGAGAAAGAGTATATAATGTATATAAGTGAAGAAAGAGTTCTTCACTCTTCTGTTTTCTGGAATAACTTAAGGAGAGTTGGTAAGTCTTTTTTGTTTGTTTGTTTGTTTGTTTGTTTGTTTGTTTATGTTTAGGAGAATACAGCAGCAGAGTCATCTGGCCCTGGGTTTTTCTTTAATGAGAGGCTTTTTATTACTGATTCAATTTTATTACTCATTATTGGTTTGTTCAGGTCTTCTGTTTCTTCATGATTCGGTCTTGGTAGGAAGTCAAATTTTAAAAAATTGAATTAGTACCATAAACAAATGAATTAATTTATAATTTGGCCTTTAAAAGTATTTACTTATTGCAAAACCAATTCTATTACAATATAACATTTTTTTTAAGAAATATCCAAACACCACCACAAATCATCAACTCTTATTTGTCTGTGCTGTCTTAGTTTCATTCCACATTCACATACAGTTTAGTAAGAATTTTGTTCTTCAATTAAACATTTTAATAACTATACATTATTCCACTAAATATTATCACTCATTAAGCCATTACTATAATGTTTGAAATTTAGGTTGTTTTTCATTTTCTACTGCATTTTAATTCATATAGTGTTTTCCTTATTTGGTATGATTTATTTGGGATTAATTTCTAGTGGATAGTGCATCCAAGAGCAGTGAAATAAATAATATTGGTGTCCTACCTAAACAATTTTTAAGCATAATGAAACTGAAAATCATACTCAGAGTATTATAATATTGAAATGCTATTGTGTCAAGGTCTCCCAAGATTCCCCTCAGGCTTGATGATTCACTGGAAGAACTCATATAATTCAAAAAGTTGTTATATTCATGATCATAGTTTATACAGTGAAATGATGCAGATTAAAATCAGCAA
Organism: Spermophilus citellus; assembly: GCF_964194105.1. Lineage (NCBI taxonomy): Eukaryota > Metazoa > Chordata > Mammalia > Rodentia > Sciuridae > Spermophilus > Spermophilus citellus. Next base: position 86,097,779 of record NC_138186.1, on the reverse strand, counting down.
AGGGAAAAAGGTACATAGCTGAAGTCCAGGAAAAAAAAAAAAACAGGCACAAGCTTCCAGGCATGGGGTTACCCTTAATTCTCCTAGTGATGATGTGTGACAACATGTGCAGAATGTTGCAAAGCAGGAAAGCTCTCTGCACCCTTGGTATCCAGGATTTTATTTTTATTTTTAGTAATATATGTCAGTAGAATGTATTTTGGCAGAATATACATACATAAAGTATAACTTATTCTATTAGGTTCCCACTCAAGAGGCTGAGAGAGGAGGATCATAATTTCAAGGCTAGCCTCAGCAACTTAGTAAGACCCTGTCTCAAAATAAAAAATAAAAAGAGCTGGGGGGCTGGGGTTGTGGTCAGTGGTAGAGCACTTGCCTAGCATGTGTGAAGCACTGGGTTTGATCCTTAGCACCACATAAAAATAAATAAAATAAAGGTATTGTGTCCCTCTATATTACAAGTATTTTTTTTTAAAGGGGGTAGGGTGGGGATATAGCTCAGTGGTAAAGCACCTCTGGGTTAAATTCTCAGTAAAAAAAAAATCAATTTCATGTATATTCATAATGTGTTAATTAAAAAAATCTGTAACTAAATAGAAGAAAAGTCAGTAGAATAGAGGAAAGGGAACAGCGATGAGGGTCAAGGGGAGGGAAAGGGGAAATATTGGGGATTGAATTGGATGCAAATTATATTCCATGCCTTTAGAATTATGTCAAATAGAACCCCAATATTATATATAACTAAGACAAACTAATAAAAAATGTGACTCCTACCCTGCAAAATAAAAAGATAAAAAGACTGTACTATTAACTGGTTTAAGTTTTACTTTTTTTTATAGGTTGGGTAACTGTGGTTCAGAGTAGATAAATAATTTCCCAGTCTTATAATTAGTGACAGATAAAATGCATGAGAACTAAGAGGTTTCCAATTAATATGCTTTGGAATTTAATTGTGTATATTTACTATAAAAGACTTTTCTCTTACTAAAATCCTACCCTATTTTTTTTTTCTCATTTTACTACATTCTATTTTTAAGTAATGCCTGTTTAAAATGCAGATATCCATGACTCACCTTTTGAGATTCTTTTTTAAATTTGGGTGGGACCTAGGAATTTGCAATTTTAACAAAGTACCCTGGTGATTTCTGATGCTGGAAGGCCAGGACACATTTTGAGAAACACTGTTACACACTGAGACTGGTAAATCTTTATGACATCATATCATGCCCATTGTGGCTGTCCACCTTTTGTCTAATTAAGTATCACTTTCTTCAGCCTGTCATTTCACTTAACCTCTCAACACAGTCCAAGCCCTTTTCTCTCACTGTTCTGGAGAACCCTATCAGGATCTACATTTTGCACTTCTCTGAACAGTTTATGTGCATTTTCTAACCTCTTTGTTCCTTCTGTAATTGTAGTGGTTACCTCTTGTTTTTCGTCTGCCTGCAATTCCTTTTCTCCCTTCTCATGGACTCTGCCCCTCTCTCATTACCTGTGATTCTGGGCGGGATGTGGGTGGGGTGGGGATAGGGCTGCCAGTTATGCTTCCTTGCTAGTGAACTATGGGCTTGCCTGTGGCCCTGACCTGGCCTAACACAATGCTCTAGACTCCAGGTGTACATATATAGTCTGGTACAATTAGTACACAACAGTGGGATTCATTATATGTGAATTCCAAGAGGGATTCCTTTATTTTCCCTGAAGCTGCTGAATGGGGCAGATCTAGTTCTGGGTTGTCTTGTGGTTGTGTCCATCCTCCATGATATGAAGATCTGTTTTGAAATATAAACACTGACATCTATGTATAACAAGAGGTAGAGTCACAATATGAAGGGAAACAAAAATAATTTGAATTCTGTTCCAGCAATGCCAGTAAGACCTGTTTACAGTCTTCACCCCTCATCCTTTCAGTTATATGAGCCAACAAATCCCTGATCTCTATTTTTCCCCAATTAGTTTGTTTTTTGAAACAGTACAAACTTATTATTTCACAGTTTTCCAGCCAGAAGTCTAGTAGAGGTCTCAGTGGGCTAAAATCAAGGTATCAGTGAGAAACTCATGTGACTCCATTATTGAGAGACCAGCTTCTACCTCAAGGCCTGTCCAGAGGGAGGGGGACCCTTGTCCTTGGAAAAATGCACAGAGCACTCCTAAGTACATATCCAACCTGCTGAGTTGTTTGTAAATAACAAAAGAGATCTTCGATCTGCAGTGCCAGGTGTCGCTGACTCAGTTTCGCTAGGTGAGGACCATAGCAAGCCCCTAGCAACCACCAATCAGCGTGAGACAGGGAAAATACCTGAAATGCCAGGTGACCCTCCCAGTAGTTTCAGGGATTGATAACACCGTAGGAAACTTTGTAGTTTAGCGCATACACCCCTTGCGGCTTAAACCAATCAGTTCAAATGTATCCACTACTTGAACTAACCAATCACCCTTATCCGACTTGTTCCCGCCAACCAATGTGCTAATCAATGTTAAGAGTTGTCGTTTGATTTTCCTGCGGTGTGAAATGATTTGCTATGTGATGTTGTGACGCATAGAGTATCTCCCCAAAATCCATAAATCCTCATTGAACTAAGGGCCGGGACTCACAGCTGTGTCGGAAAAACGGCTGTGAGTCCAGGCTTGAGCTTGCAATAAAGACTTTTGTGTGATTCATCGGTTCCCGCTCCTGGAGGTCTGTTGGGGTCCTGTGAATCTGGCATTTCATCAGCAGAGCTGTGTGCCTGTCTGGAGGCTCTGGGGCAGAATCCTTTTCCTTGCTCATTTGAGTTGTTGGCATAAGTTCTTTGCAGAGGGACTGAAGTCTGTTTCCCAGCTGGCTTCAGCTGAGGGTGTTCCCAGTTTTGAGAGGGTGCTACAAACTTTAGCTCATGAACCCCTTGTTCCACCTTCATAGCTAGTAACCTCTGCCTTCTTTTGTTTTTGTGTGAGACAGGGTCTTACTATGTTGACCTTGAACTCTAGATGTAGATCCTTCTGCCTCAGCCCCCTGAGTAGCAGGGATTTTAGGTCCACCACCTTGCCCAGCCCTCTGATTGAAAGACCTAAGCAATTTCATTCTGCTTGGGATCTTATTTTGCTCTGAAACTTAACCTCTGACTTATTGTAATCCTAAAGTCAAGAAAAAATCTACAGAAAAGCTCTGTGGAAACAGTTCAGTTCTCAGAAAAGCCGCAGATAGGCCAAGATAACCACATATCTGAAATTCCAGATGGCTTCCACCTAGGTGTGGTGACCAATATCTAAACTAGAAGCCCTGCAGTTTGGCACGTACTCCCCTTGCGACACCCTCACGGTTTAAACCAATCAATTTAAATGAATCCCCCTCTTGTAGTGACCAATCCCTCCTACCCAACTTGTTCCCGCCAGTGAATGTGCTAATCATGTTTTAGAATTGTTATTTGATTTTCCCGAAGTGTGTGATGATTTGCTAGGAGATGCTATGATGTATGTGGAGGTCCCTGCCTTCTCCAAAGAATGTATAAAACTGCTGTAAAATCTGGGCTCGGGGCCTCTTAGCGTCACCTGTTGCTGTTTGTGTGCGGAGGACCGAGCTAGCTCCGCAATAAACACCTCTTTGCTGCTTACATCGATCTTGGGTCTCTGGTGCTCTTTTGGGGGTCCCGAATTCGAGCATAACATGATATCTTCTTTATTTAGTAAGTTTTCAATTTTATTTTGAAACTTGTAATAAGTGAGTTCTATATGCATTTCCCTATTTAGTGTGTCCTTGATCCATCTCAAATATGATACACGTGCTTGTCTCATATGGTAGTTGGTGAATAAATAATTATTCAAAAAATGATGGTGGGTTTTGTGTCTGTTGACTTTGGACAAGCCAGTTAGCCTCTTGAAGTCAGTTTTTTCATCTACAAAATGAGGGAGCTGAATCAGATGATTTCTAAGGCTTTGCATTTTGAAATTCAATTCCTACCATGAAGTTCTGATCTCCATAGCAGAATGATGTCCTTTTTTTTAAAAAAAATATTTATTTATTTTAGTTTTAGGTGGACACAGTATCTTCATTTTATTTGTATGTGGTGCTGAGGATCGAACCCAGTGCCTCACGCATGCTAGGCGAGCGCCCTACCCCTGAGCCACAACCACAGCCCCATGATGTCCTTTTTTAAAAGTTAGGATGTCGGAGTGCTTTTCTCTTTTGTCTGTGTCATCTTTTTGCTTTATAACACCCTTAGCAAATAACAGTTCTTTTGTTCTCCATTTATTATTTTGAAAAATTTTAAACCTGTAGTAATTTGAGAGATAAGAACAATGAATACTCATCTATATCTAAACTGCACATGTAACACATTATGTATATAAATATTATATTTTTACCTATATTTTGTATATGCACATATATGTAACATAATATGCATATGTTACATACATATAACATGTGATATATAATATAGCATATACATTATACATAGATGAAATATATAAATTTGTGTGTATATATTCATAGATCTAAATATATATATATATATATTTGTGTATACACACACACACACACACTTTCTTTTTGCTGAACAATTCGAAAATAAATTGATGTCATCATGACATTTCAGAATGCATTTCCTAGGAGTAAGGACATTCTACCATTATCAATTAAAACTCAATACTTTCAGAGAGAGGATGTAGCTCAGTGGTAAAGTGCTTGCTCAGCATGTGTTTAGCCCTGGGTTCAATCTTTAGCACCACAAACAAACAAACAAACCACAATACATTAGTAATATTACCTAAGCTACAGTGCATGGGATAAATTACCCAAAAGTATACATAACAGCTTTTATTTTTTAATCCAGGATATGATCAAGTTCCATTCATTATATTTTGTTATTGTGTCTCTTTGATCCAGAACATTTCCTCTACCTTGTTGAGTTATTCACGACATTGTCATTTTTGAAGAGTATAGACTAATTGTTAGAGTGCCTCTCTTTCTGGAACTTATGATTGCCTTCTTATTAGATTTAGGTTAAACATTTCTAGCAAGGCTGACTCATAGGTGACATGTATACACTGCATCACACTGGGAAGTTCATTAAATCAGTTTGTGTTATTTTGGTGAGTAAACAATAACCATTTAGTTGAGGGCTGACAACCAGATGGCTCCATTTTGAAAGGTACATTTTTCTTTTAAAAATTAGTAAGCATTCCATGGGGCAATAGAGACCATCTGAATTTACTGTTTTTAATTGAACTTTAACCAATGTTCTTTTTAATCCATTAATGATGCTTAAACAGTTATTTTTTACATTGGGGGAGGCAAAATGGCTATTTTTTAAAATTCTTTTGTAATTATTAGTTCTCATTCTTCTATGACCTTTTCACTCTCTTGCTTTTGAGTCCCATTAGGGATCTCATTTTAAATTTGATGATAATCCTTTACTGTTTTTAGTCTTTGTTGATGCTCATATTATCCCAGAATGAGCTCATATTAAGATATAATTTCATTAGTCTTTGAGTGCTTCCTTGCCTTATGGTGTGAGATATTCCAGACTCTCCTCATATATTTTCTGCTCCAGTCCTAGAACCAGGTACTTATGTAAAAGAGCTTTGGTTTCTTTTAGTGTGAAACTGTCTTTCAATGAACAGATATTAAGGATGCTCATTGTCAATGGAATAATAATTGTAGGACTCTTCAGTGGAGACAATCTGGAATTTCTTTTTAAGTTGGATTGAATGTTGAGTTACACTAATTTATCCAATTCAAATATAGAACTACAGGGTTTTTGCCAAACTCTCTGCCTTACATCTTTATTTATTCTCTTTCATGCCAAGGATTCTGGTTCTCAGGTATAAAAGACTTAGCATATTACATAGTTACTCATTTGGCTTTATTCTGATTATATGCAAAACAATCCCCCAATAACATTATACCTAACTACACTAACTACCTATCTTTAAATCTGGCTTCATCATTACACACATATGTATGAACCACAATGTAGTACTTTATTTTAAAAAAACCTGCATACTGAATTATTTTATGGAGTTGCATTGAACTGAGTTAAAAAAGGATGTTTATCACTAACTACTCTTCTGAAGAAATGGACCAATGGGATACCCTTTTTTATTTTTTGCTGGGGATTAAGCCCAGGTCCTTCACACATGCTAGGCAAACGTTCTACCACTGAGCTACATCCCTAACTCCAATGGGATACTCTGTACAGGAGACTGTGGATTTCCCTGCCACAGCCCCCTCCCCCACCCCACCCCACTTTTGGCATTGGGGATTGAACCCAGGGGTGCTTTACTGCTGAACTACATCACCAGTTCTTCTTATTTTTATTTTTTATTTTGAGACTGGGTCTTGATAAATTGCTGAGGTTTTTACCACATTCTGAGGTTGACCTTGAACTCATGATCCTCCAGTCTCAGCCTCCAGAGTTGCTGGGATTACAGGTGTACACTACTGACAGCAATAATGAGGATCAGAGCCAAGTCCCATTTCCCTGATGTGAAGATAGAACACCTGAGAAACGCAGAGGCAAGCTTAGAATGCAAGTTTTATTTAAAGGAGAGAACAGAGATAGACTTCTCTGCACAGAAGGGGCTCCAGAGCTGTGTCCTAGGAAATGAGGGTGTCCTGCCCCTTTTATACATTTTAGATTTCCTTTGTTCTCCTGTACTCTCCTCCCTCATCCTGCCTGTGTGACTACAGACAGAAAGGTGGGCCAAAAGTGGAGTGATCCTAGTTGCCCAGGGAGTGGCTCAGAGGGCCATTCATTTGTTAACAACTACTTGTAGGGAGGAAAAATTCCGTGGAAGCAGGTATCCTTGATAAAAGGTGGAGGAGGGGGAAAGGCTCCTGAGCCATCAGCATTTTATTTCCTTTCCTTTGCAACTAGCCCTCATCTTGCCCAATCTGACTCAATCATTTATAACCTACTTTGACATCTTTTGGCTTGCCCCTCTACCACACCCTACTTGTGGATCTATTTATAAGATTCTTCCCATTGGGCCAATTCTTGCCTTATTTTAAAGTGAAAAAGGACATTTCTCAGTTGTTTCAACTTTGTCATATATTTGAACTCCTTTTTTTTAAAAAAATTATTTATTTAGTTGTAGATGAACACACAGTATCTTTATTCATTTTTATGTGGTGCTGGGGATTGAATCCAGTGCCTCACACATGTGAGGCAAGTACTTTACCACCGAGCAACATCCTCAGCCCTATATTGAACTCTTAGTAAGACCAAGACAATCCCCTTCCTTAGAGTCTTCCCCTGCTAGGAACAGATGGTCCATCCCAGTGGTTTGCATGGCTCAAATTGAGAAAGCTTTTAAAATTTACAGTTCCATATTGCCCCACTCCAGACATATTAAATCACAACCTGTAGGGACTGGACCCTCATCAAGTTGCTTGATTTCATGTGCCTTACGATTGGAATTGTAGTCAAGGTTAAGAACCATTGATCTAGGCAGATGTGATGGCACCTATAAAATAACAACGTAGATGTCACAATATTCTGGGATTCCTTAGGAGACAGAAGAGTCTCTCAGGCAAGTAACTTGTGGGACATCCAGAGTTTAACCTAGTATTCACAGGATAAATATGACTGAAGAAGGAAGACACAGAACTGATGTTATGGATGTTGTATGGGAAAGAGCATGTGGCGAAAAATGAAGATGGAAAAGTACTTTGGGTCTATTGTGGCATACATAGAATAATAGAAAATGGTGGTCAGATGATGAGTCCGAAGAAGGCCTGAAATTTCAGAAACAGAAAGCAATGACCTGATAAGAAGAGATGTCCTAGTGTCCTTATAATTATTCTGGTTTGCAAATTATAAAAAAAGAAGGCTACTATTCTACAGAGAAAAATCTACACACCATACCTGTGAGTGCTGAGGCTCTGGATCCTGACTTCGTTAGCCCACCCCATCTTGGAATTCCAGTGACCCTCATATTCACTTGCTTGTTGCTTCTTTCTGTTCTTCTAGTAAATTGATATGGTGTAAAATTTATGTGCTGCTCTCCTCAGGACCTATTTTGTATGTCATCAAATAAATCAAAACTGCATTAAAGATTGACTGTATTTTTCTTGTTCTCTTGACTTTTTTAGTTAATTAACAAGAAGGATACAAGATAGTACAAAGAAAAAAAGAAAGTGAATATTTCAAAAAATTTTTCTTCCATAACAGGAACAACCTGTTTTTCTTATTTCAGATCCCTTACTCCCTCTAAGCGATGAGAGTGACTCATGCTACTAAATTAGTGTGTTAAATAAAACACGATGTGTTATTAAAAACAACAAGTACTACTATGTAAAATTTTTTAACTTTCAAATTTTGTATTTATTAGAAAGTAAGTACTTTTAAGAAAGTAAGTACATAGTAGATTTAGAAATATGATATTGTTTCGGTGTGGGGTTCAGGGTGCTACAGACTTTGAGCAGGTGATCTATTGTCTGGCAAACAGTATCTTCTTTCTTTTATTTATTTTCTTTTGGTACTGGGGATTGAATTTAGGGGCATTCAACTGCTGAGCCACATTCCCAGCCCTATTTTGCATTTTATTTAGAGACGGGTCTCACTGAGTTGCTTAGTGCCTTGCTGTTGCTAAGACTGACTTTGAACCTGCCATCTTTCAGCCTCAGCCTCCCGAGCCGCTGGGATTACAGGTGAGCACCACCGTGCCTGGCTCTTTCTTCATTTTTTTTTTAATTTGAGTTTTTAATTTTGTTTTAGATGACTGGGCAAGTCACGTACATTCTAGAACATCTTTACAGTCACTAAACATGTGAAAGGCATTTATATATAAAAAGGCAAGGAGAAAATTGGTCATGATTGTCTAATAGGGAACATGAGTCCCCAACTAAATGTCTTACAAAAATATCAAGCTTGCTTTTACATTTTTCTACTACTGGTAAAAATGAAAAAAAATTTGCTATGCCAGTATCTTCTTTTAATTTGGCATTTGGAGTGTCAGGCTAGTGATATATAAGTTTCCCCACACTTATCAGACCTATGCTGCATAGACCAAGAAAGCCACCAGGTGGCACTGAAACACCACTTATCTATGTTGGAACAAGCCTGCGTTTTCAGGGTACTGCGTGATGGTGAAACAACTGATTTTGTTGAAAAACAAAAGTGCTTAATTTTAAGAACTTTCCCCTTCATATATGGATGAAGTCTAATATAGAACCACAAACTCCATTATTAAAATCCTTCTAAATAAAAACAAAATTATATCACTCATGTACTATGAATAGTTTTATCTTGTACACTGCAAAATAAAGATGTGTAATTTTGTAATAATCTTTTTGACCAGATGCTTGAAAACATATACAATAAATAGTGCTTGAAAACTTCTGTCAGAAACATGTCCAGAACTTCTCCCATGATAAAAGGAACTGCAGACAGGGTTTCTGAACTACTGAGGTGCACTTCTTGGGATTTCCCTGGTGAGGCCTCCTCTTCACTCCAGAGGCAGTCACACTTTGCACACCTCTTCCAAAATATGGAAAACAGTGAACATGAGAATATTCTGCTTTTATAAAAAGATTGTATTTTTATTCCTAAACTTATTTTTTTCAAATACTTTATGATAGCATCTGTACATAATGAAGAAAAATTTGCAGTTTCTATTAAAACCTCATTTTGATCTATGCTAAATTAATACTATCACAAAAATATATAATATGGTAACTTGAAAGCATAAAATAAAAATTGTATGTCCTTTTTTTTAACTTTCATTTTAGTCTTATGCTTTATTATGAGAGATTTTAAATGTATACCCAAAAGAAGAAAGAAAATGTAAGGAGTCCTTGTATACTCATTAGACTTCAATAATTATCAATATTTTGCATTATTTTTTTCATTTACAGTCTCTAATCTTTATTTTTCCAAAGCATTTAAAGTATTTTGTAAATTCAAGGCCAGCCTGGACAACTTAACAAGACCTGTCTCAAAATAAATAAAAAGGGCTGCAGATGTAGCTCAATGGTAGGGTACCCCTGGGTTCAAAATCTAATACTGCAAAACAAAAACAGAAACAGAAACACTTACTTAAGTTCATATTGCAAATAAAGAAGGACTTCAGAAAAAAACAAATTCATATAATTACAAAACCATTATCACATTACTGGAGATCTGTAACTTTGTGTTAAAACTCAGTCAGGCACCATGATATCCTCAGAGAAATAATATATAAGTCCTGAGCTTAAAATAAGAATATGCTGTGGAGATTGAATACATATTGAGTTCTTTATTTTTTTAATATATTTTTTAGATGTTGATGGACCTTTATTTTGTTCATTTACTTATATGCAGTGCTGAGAATCGACCAGTGCTTCACACATGCTAGGCAAGTACTCTACCACTTCTACCACTGAGCCCAATCCCAGCTCCATACTGAGTTCTTTAAATAGAAATATTTTTAAAGATGAAATGCACTAGTATATATACATATGTATGTTCTACATTTTGTTGTTTAATTAAACTTTACATATCTTTGTGGAAAGATGTAGATAGTCCTTGGACAAATGAAAAGCATGCACATTTCTGGAGATAGGCAAGGTCCTTTTATTTACATATGTATGTAAAATTTTCTACAGTATTACAAATTAGATAAGTGCATATTTCCAAGGCACATATTTCTGTTTATAGGTTAGATAAGGTCCAATGTATTATAACCATACTCCTTCTGAATGAAAGTCATATGAATGTAATTACATTAGCTGAACTGTGTTTGCTATGAGACTTCAGACTTTTTGACACAGAGCTTTGCTTATTCTGGCTTTCATACTTTTTCAGACTTTATGTGATGTAATGTTCCCTATAAAAATCTGACATCAATAAGGGTAGGAACTGACTCATTACATTTCTGAAGATAATCTGCGTTTTTGGCTTTTAACATTCTCCTCCAGGCCCATCCCTACTGACATCAGCTTCAACTGAAGCAGGCGTGACCACAGGGTTCGCTTACCTCAAATAGCCAAAGCTTAAGATCATGCCGCAGAGTTCAGCTGACCAGGAGAGGAATGCAGTTGCCTAGGCTGAATGTGATATTGCATATCCTTTTAGGAATGTGATGTTTAGATTTTATCTAGAGGCAGTGAAGAGTAAACAGTTAGCTTTTTTTTTTCTCTAAGATCTTGAACTACTTCCATGCTATTCATAACATCATTATTTTAACCTGGTATATTGCCTGTGTAGGACAACTTTGCAGTATTTTTCCTGCCAGACTATTAACTTAAAATATAAAAGAATGTCCATATTAAGTCACTAATACAATAAGAATAAAAAATTTCATTATCCTCTGTGTGCTTGCTTTGCTTTACATATGATTAAAAAGCACAGGACAGGTAACTCATCAAATATCTCTAAATATTATTTGTTGTTATTATTTGTTGACTGATCACTTAAAATTCTAAAATCAAAATTCTGACTTCCATAGTAGACAGATCGAATTCTTTGTTCAAATATGAAAATTTCTAAGTCCATTAAGCCTTATGAGTTATTTACAACTCAATATATATTCACCTATTATCTTATTATACAAGTCTTCGCAGGAAGTACATAGATCTTGGTTCCTATCAGAAAGAACATCTACAGACCCCTTAAGAAGCAGATTTGTTCAATAGAATTAGCTCTGGTCAGGATTTGACTGACTATGTTTAAAAATGTTAAATAATTTGTGTTAGTAAATAACCTCCTCTTTTCAGGCTAAAAAAAGTTCTGCTTAACAAAAGTGTTATCAGAGGTGTTCTATTTAACACAAAGTATCTAGGCTAATATAAGTTAATTTCACCTAATTTTCCTGAAGTATAACTTCAATCATAAAGCTTACAACTTAATTTAATCTACTGAAAGTTCTTTGGTAGAAAATGGAAAATTTTTGCTTCTGGTGACGGTCCATTTCTTTTGGAAGGTGCAGAAACTTCTGAGTGAGATAGTACTTGGTAGTAATTCTCATTCTTAGTCTGATGTTGGTCAAGTTAATTCTCATAAATTAACTTGATTTATATAAATAGCATAATACTATCTATAGTAATGTCTGTGTTGGAGAATGGTTTTAGGCTGAGGTGGTGAATATACAGTAGCTGGAGCAATATGAGATTTGGGTCTCCCAGAGGCAGACCCCAATACAAGATTTGATTATAATTAGCTTAGTTGGCAGTATGATAAGAGAAAAGTGATTGGGCAACAGGAAAGAAACCAATGAGGACAAGGATAAACCATCTAACATAAAGGCAACTGGAACTTAATTCTGTAAGGAAGCTTTATAAAAATAGTGCAAAGCATACACCATGGTATTAATCCAGCCAAGGGGTGAAGAAGATGGGATACTTATACACCAACAAAACAATGTCATTAGTTGAAGGTTGCTTCTAGGAATATTACTCTATACAGAGTAAAAAGGATACCAAGGCACAGAGATGGAGATACTGGCAACTCAGATTTTACCAGCACACAATGAAAAGCCCAAGGAAAGTGGAATGGGCACTGACTTGTCTTCTATACTAGTACAAATTTTGCCTAGGGTTCAGTAAAAAATAGATACAAGTTGAGCATCCCTAGACATCTAAAATTTTCAAAAATCTGAAGATTTTTGAATGCTGACATGATGCCACAAGTTGAAAATTCTTTATCTGACCTCATGTGAAATGTTGCTGTTAAAATGCAGATGTACTAAAATATAATGTATAAAATTACCTTCATACTATGTATATGAGGTATATGTTAAATACAATGAATTTCATGTTTAGACTTTGGTTCCATCCCCTAAATATCTTATTGTGTACATGCAATTTTTGCTTTTTTTTTTTTTGGTGCTGGGGATGGAACCCAGGGCCTTGTGCATGCTAGGCAAGCACTTTACCAACTGAGCTACATCCCAAGTCCACAAATATTTTTAAAAACCCAACAAACCTGAAGTCTAAAACATTTTTAGTCCTAGGCATTTCAGATAAGGGATACTCAATCTGTATTAAAATAAGAAATTAAGGGGCTGGGGATGTGGCTCAAGTGGTAGCGCGCTCGCCTGGCATGCGTGCGGCCCGGGTTCGATCCTCAGCACCACATACAAACAAAGATGTTGTGTGCGCCGAAAACTAAAAAATAAATATTAAAAAATTCTCTCTGTCTCTCACTCTCTCTTTAAAAAAAAAACTGTCTTTAAAAAAAATAAGAAATTAAATTTATCTCAGTAGAAAATATTGTTATTTCGTACTATACCCTTCCCTTATAACATAGTTTCTTTTCTGAATTAGTAAAAGGCAAGTTGCTGTAACAGTAAGACTCAAAATCATTGTGATTTAAAGAATAGAGAAATTACTTTCTCATTTAACAGTGTGACAGATCTCCATGTGGTAATTCAGGGACTCAGGTTTCTTCTATCTTGTTGCTACATGATCCACCAGGGAAACTCTTTGTTTACATGATCAAAACATGCACATGTCTAAGTTTCAGTCAATGGGAAGGAAAAATGAGTAGGAAGGAATGTCTTAGGCCCAGACCCAGAAGTGGCACACAATACTCCTGTTCATGTGGAGAGAACTTAGCTACAAGGGCATATCTAATTGCAAAGGAGTGTGGGAAATAGCAGCTAGCTATGTAATAAAGCGCCTAACTATTTAATTACTAAGAAAATGGAAAATGGTTTTATGTGGACAACCAGCACTGTCTGTCACATATTTGTAGAATAGTATTTATTCTAGGCTTAATTCAGCTTCATATGTTTCTTACTTATCACAGAAAAGGGAAGAGGATATGAAATTGTTAACCTGTCTGTCATCTTTTACTCAAATCAAGTCACAGACTATTTACATACTGATGAAAATATCTTGGATTTCACTTCATCTATTTTCTTTACTCAACCATATACTTGCCTAGAAGTATACCTACTCCCCTCATATTTTGTACATTTGATTTATTAGTGAGGTATATTCAGATTGAGGCTTGCCTAATTTTTTCCTTCCTTCTATCCTTCCTTTCTTCCTCCCTCTCTCTCTCTCTTCTACTTCCTACTGAATAACTTCTATTGATCCATTGATTAGAAAAAGAGAATTGAAAAGGGAATTAATGGAAGTCATTGTAGGGAGTCTCCTACTTCCATACCTAATAACTTTATAAGAACAATTTTAGAAAGTACAATGTTTGAAAGTTCCTGATATACTGATATGGTACATGAGGGACTCAGATCTTAGAGAAAAAAGAAATAATATACTATCTCTAAGTATATTTCAAGCAAATATACTGCTTTTTAAAAATTTATTTGTTTGTTTTATATTTAGACAAACCAGATGGTAAGTAAGTATCTTCAGAGGTGTGGAGCCTGGATCAGGGCCTCTGCTGCCTCTTTCCTGCATTAGGGATGGTCCACATTCCCATGGGTCTGTTGTCCTTCTGTAGCTACCTGATTAAATTGCTGTGCAGTCAGTATTTAGATTTGAGTGTCAATAAATTCCTGTAGCAGGAATAAGGGAAGAGGTATTTTCCCATCTAACAGTCGTGCCATCATCTGGTGCATATGTGAGCTGTGGTAAGACTCCCCATCTACTATCTGCCTAATGTTCAGGAGAAAAGGGTGAAACATAAGGGAGCTGGGAGTTGTCTTAGGGGCACCATGGGAAAAAGCAGGTTTTTGACCCTTGATTTCTGGGTGGAGTTTTTAGGAGCTCCAGAGAAGAGTAAATGCAAGGTGAAGTCTTTGTGTTTGCTGGAGAGGATGTGTGATGGTTGATTTCATGTTAGCTTGACTGGGTGAAAGGAAGACCAGATAGCTGGTCATCATTTTAGGCTGAGTCTGTGATAACTTTTGTGGAAAAGATTAACATTTAAATCAGCAGACTGAGTAAAAAAGATCACCCTGAACCAATGTGAGTGGGCTACTTATCTATTGAGGACAGAAGTAGAAACAAAGCCCAGAGGAAAGACAAATTTGTTCTCTCAGTTTGAGCCAGGATATCCATCTTTCCATCCTTTCCTGACTTTGGACATCAGCACTCCTGGTTCTTGGGTCTTTGAACTCAGACCAGGATTTACAATCTCTCTGCCCCACCCCTCCATTCTTAGAACTTTAGATGAAGACTGAATTATACCACCAGTTTTCTTGGTTCCCCACTTCCTCAGAAAGTAGACTATGGGATGTCTCAGCTTCCAAAATTGTGTGAGACAATTTCTATAATAAATTCACCTCTACCTATTTATGGATCTATCTATCTATCTTCTCTAATTGGTCCTGTTTCTCAGGAAAATCCTAGTTTAGAATATATGTGACTTTTATCAGGCATGGAGTATGAGACACTGCTGGAGGTGCTTCTAAATTCACAGACCCACAGACCCATGATCACCTACCACTCGCCACCTGATGGAGACCAGGCCTTCTTTTCCAGGAGCAACAGCTTGTACATAGTACCACCTGTGACAGTTTGAAATAATTGTTAGTCAAGTGATTTGTAAGAGCTTGATTTAGGTCTTGTGGTTTAGGTTTATGCATGATGTGTACGAGTTTGGGATATTTGCTATTTGAAAGTTTGATACTTGAAGATCTCATAGACTTATTTTATATAATTTATATCTCTATAATCATGGATAATTGAGAATTGGCTAATCTCCACATTATGTATACTGTATAACTTCTAATAATTTTCCTTCTCAATCACTGATTTACCTGGGCTCTTCCTAAGACAGTTTCTCTTCTTTACCAGCTCCTGAATTAAAGAAGAGTATTTATGATTCTGCCTTTCATCTGTTTCATGTTGTTCTAATTACAATTGTGTACATGTCTTAATTACATGGCTATCATACAACTAGTTGAAACTTGTTGAAAGGAGGGACAAACTTACAATTCTTTTTATTCCTAAGAACAAGTCTTTTTTCTCTTTTGGTAGTCAAGGCCTGTATGTTGATAATAATTCACTTTATAAAACAGAATGTCTTCTTTAATTGGCTTCTTAAGCTCATTTTCATGAAGAGATGTTGTCTAGAGATATTTTATAGAACTATTCAGATTTCCAAATAGTTTCATCTTTCTGAATCTCATCTAATTTTTTGTGCAACAAAAATTCCCAAGAAATTATTTGGAAATTCAGGGATTTAGGGTTTGGAGAGAGTAGCTTGACTTGGTGAATAAACAGAAATATAAGTGTGTTGATCTCAAGCTTCTATTCCTTTCTAAATAATTTTTTGAGTGTATAAGATCCCCCCTTCCCCAGTGAGATACTGCCTTGCATACTTTACTACCCTTTGAAGAACAGTTGTTCTCCAATGGTTCATTCTTAACATTTCAAAGAAGCTTTGGATGCTTTCCTTAGGTTTACTAATCCATGAAAGCATTATAAAACCTTTCCGGATGAACTCCACCTGGCTGCTTCTTGTTTGGTCCTTCCATTGCCTTGATTACTCAGAATATGTGCATGTGTTTGCTTATGTTTGGAAACCCACACATTGTACACAGAAGTTGTTTGGTTGGGGTTATCTGAAATCAACTTAAGTAACAATATACATTGAGATGCATTTGTTGCCACTGCCCGACACTAAATGGAATAAATAGAAAGTTGAAGCCATTAGAATGTCCTTGTGAAACATTACAAGCTTTAGGGATCTCACAATAATCCCTGTTCAATATTGGAAAACCGTTTAATGCTACTCTAAAACATTAAGATTTGCAGTTAGTTTGAGACACTTGAATGCGTAAGCAAAGCTCTGAGTAGAAACTTGATATATAACAGTTTTTTTTTTTGGCCTTTCAGAGATAAAAATCACAGAACCATACAATATTTAGAACAGGACCTTAGAGCTATAAACAGCTGAACCTTGACATCTGAAGATCTAATGATTCTGACAGTATCTCACCAAGGTCATCTGTTTATTTGGCTTACCAAGAAAGGACAACTTTCTGTATATTGACATATTTTATTTTGCTAGTATTAAACCAATGCATTTTATTTCTATCTCTTTCCTTAAATTATTTTTCACTCACAGACTTCTTTAAAGCGGGTCCTGAAGTGTACAGTACCAAGAAGAAGAAAGGCAATGACCCTCTTTAGTTAGACATTGAGTTGAAGGCAAGGCTGAGTAGTGTGGCAGGGTTGTATTTTCAGTCTCCTTTTAGCTTTGATTTTCCCTGCCAAGGGGAAAGTCTGGAGAACTTGTGTCATGGAGTTTTTGCACAGGGAAGAGAAGGTATCCCTTCTACTATGGCATCTGAGCACTTCCTTCTCTGGGTTTTGGCTGAAGAGCAAGTGTTAAACAGTTGTGTCAGGTATTATTTCCATTTTGGATTGGAAAGATACTGCCTTTTGGGCTATCGTAAGCCAACATGGGACTTAACCACAACAAATTGAACTTGGCTATGCCATGTGGCTAGGTGGAGTTCTCAAAGTTTAGCTTTTGGGGGCCTCTTCTTGCCCCGTGTATCATAAATAGTATTCAGAAGTTCTTGAAACTTCTGGAAGGGGAACTTGCAAGACAGTTGAGAACCAGTGGGCCTGCTCTGTCTTCTAGTTGGAGACAGTTCTAGTTTGCTCTCACTCTTACTAGAATCTTGATTTTCGTGATGTTATATTGTCTGCCTAGCCAGTGGGCTTGCTGAGGTGGAGGTCATACTGAAGCAGAGGTCAGGGGTAGAGTGTGGGCCAAATGGTAGAACATAGGAAATGTCACAGAAGTTCGACAGCAGTCACTACTGAGAATTGAGATGAGGCTCCATTAACTGGGGAATGTTATGAGGCTTTTAGCAAGCTGGAGACCAAATTAAGGAAGGATGATTCCAAAAAAGGAGTTAAATTATGAATGCCCGCAGGATGCACAGCAACCAGGTAGGCGTGGGTATCAAATCTAGACTGGGAAAATTAAATGGTCTATTCCCACATATAAACCATAGCCTTCCTCATACACCCAGACACCACCTTGGATGGCAGACATGCATATTATGTAAATATGTGCTGCACACGTGGACTTGGTGAAGACTGAGAAATCTGAGGCATCTGCACTTGATTTCCACACAGGTCGAGCATTACCTAAATGGACTGTTTCAATTAGTAAATTAAACAAAATTCTAAACAATGTTGAGGAAAGTTAACTCCTTCCCTGCTAGCCATCTGATGGAGCTTTGTGAGGAAGTTTGGATCCATTTCAGTCAAGTTAATGGAATCAAAATTTCCTTGGAATATCTAAATTGCGGTATGCAGATACATTTATGACTGGTTACATGTATTATAAAAACAGTCTAGCATACTGATTTTTAAAAAGGGACAGTAGAGTCAGTCTGCTTAAGCCAAATGCCAATTAGAAGCTATATAATCTTGGATTAGTTACTCACCTTCCCTTTTTATCTTTCTGGGTGTAGAAGGAATATGATAATAATGCCCAGCTCTATGTGTTACGACATTAAATGAAATGTATGCATGGATACATAGTAGACCCTCAATAAATATCAGCTGTTATTATTGTCTATAGTTACAGTTGTAAAGCTTTTTATTTTTAGTCTAAGTACATATATTAGCATCAATTTTACCTCTATGATTCAAGATCCTTGATGGCATTAGTGCCTCCTTTATATGTAACCCAACATGTCAAATATCGGTGTACTGAAAATTATAATTAATGTTATTTCTTCACCTGTTGACCACAGAAGGCTCAAGTTGTTAATAGATTTCAAGGCATTTTTATTTCCCTCACCTTCACTATTGAATCTATTAGCAAATTTCATATTTTCTGCCTCTAAAACACATTTTGAATTCATGTACATCTATTTCCATTGCTACCACTCTATTTTAAGTCACTATAGTCTTTTACGTGGATTCCTGCAATAGGCTTGTTTGTATCCTTATTTCCATTCTTTTTTTTTTTTTTTAGAGAGAGAGGGGGACAGAGAGAGAGAGAGAGAGAGAATTTTAATATTTTATTTATTTTTTCTTAGTTCTCGGCAGACACAACATCTTTGTTTGTATGTGGTGCTGAGGATTGAACCCGGGCCGCACGCACGCCAGGGGAGTGCGCTACCGCTTGAGCCACATACCCAGCCCATTATTTCCATTCTTAATCCTCCAATTTTTTTTTTTTTTTTTTTTTTTTTGGTGGTGCTTGGGATTGAACCCAGGTCCTTGCACATGCTAGGCAAGTGCTCTACCAATGAGTCACAACCCCAGCCCTCCAGTCTACATAATGAATGGACTATATATACACATATACATATGTGTGTGTGTGTGTGTGTATCCGATCACATTATTTTTTTGCTTAAAATTCTTTGAGGGTTATTCTTTGTTTTAAAATAAAATCCAATTTATGATTATGATTTTACCACAACCTAGAGGATCCTCAACTAGAAGCTGGAAATTCAAATGCCCATAGAGGAATTTTTTTTATTATTATTAGTTATACATGACAGTACAGTGACCTTGACAATTCATACATTTGAATCAGATGGGGTATAATCTCTCATTTTTCTGATTGTACAGGTTGCAGAATCACATTGGTCATGCGGTCACCTATAAGAGGAAATTTTAATGAAAAGACTGAGCTGGCACAGTGATGAACATGAAGTTATAGGTCTTGTCTCAGGGGGTGGACCCAGCTGACTATTGCCACATTATAATGCAAACCCATGGCTAACAGATATTTTAAATTTTTTCAAAATCTAGAAATTATTATTATATTATTTTTAATATTTGACAGCCAATTTAAGAAAACCCACATATAGTTTAGACCAAATCCAGGCCTGAAACCTCTGCAGTGCATCACTGGGCTCCTATGTGGCTTTGCACACTTCTCTTTCCCATACTCTGTCGTTGCCTTCTTTATGTTTCCTGTGCTCTGATCTACATCAGAGCCTTTGGACATACTACTCCCTCTGCCAGAACAACTTACCCTCCTATTGTTTGTATGGCCTTTTTCTTCCCGCCTTAGTCTAGAATGGCAGCTCTACAAATAGGCCTTCTCTTACCCGATTCCCTAACTTGTTCAGGACTCCAGAGAGCAGAGGCTGAAACAAGGATTAGGTACTAAACTTTCCTGGGGAGGTATGATTCCAGGGCCCTGAGACTAAGAAAAAAGAGAAATGCAAGAGGGTGGAGGGATGGGAAGCAAGCAGTGTAAGGCGTTTTAATGCTAACCACGACTTTTTTCATGATAAGACATGAAGAGACAGCTGGGCACAAGGTTCTGATTCTATGAATAAATATTCTCTTCTGTTAGGCATTTTGTGAGGATTGCTAATCTGGAGCTTCTTATTTTAATATTTTTAGGCTTCTTTTTTTTTAAATTTAAGACTTTATTGGGGCTGGGGATGTGGCTCAGGCGGTAGCGCGCTCGCCTGGCATGCTTGCGGCCCGGATTCGATCCCCAGCACCACATACCAACAAAGATGTTGTGTCTGCCGAGAACTGAAAAATAAACGTTGAAAAATTAATAAAAAAAAGACTTTATTTAGCTATACATCAGTGATTATATGTACATATATTTTGGGGGAGGTACTGGGGATTGAACTCAAGGGCACTTGACCACTGAGCCACATCCCTAGCCCTATTTTGTATTTTATTAGAGAAAGGCTTTCACTGAGTTACTTACTGCCTTGCTAAATTGTTGAGGCTGCCTTTGAATTTTCGATCCTCCTGCCTCAGCCTCCCAAGCCACTAGGATTACAGGCATATGCTACCACCCTGGCCAGGATTGGGGCTTCTTAGACACCATGGGCGGTATGTATTTGCCCATCAAACTTACTGAATCATGGTTTGTGGTAATGAATTCTTAGCATAAGCTATTTTTTCCCCTCATCCAGAACAAGGACAAGATTTCTTCTTATTTTTCTTTGTGTATAATTTTTTCTTTTCTTTTCTTTCTTCTTCTTTTTTATTTTAATTTAAGCACCCCAACTTTATCCAAGTGTCTTAGTTTCTGTCCTAATTACTTTTTCTTTCTTTCTTTTTTTTTTAAAGAGAGAGTGAGAGAGAAGTGAGAGAGGAGAGAGAGAGAGAGAGAGAGAGAGAGAGAGAGAGAGAGAGAATTTTTTTAATATTTATTTTTTAGTTCTCGGCGGACACACATCTTTGTTTGTATGTGGTGCTGAGGATCGAACCCGGGCCGCACGCACGCCCGGCGAGCGCGCTACCGCTTGAGCCACATCCCCAGCCCTACTTTTTATTTCTTTAGTGCAGAGCTCAAACCCAGGAGCTTGAGCATGCTAGAAAAGCCATCTACCACTGAACAATATGCCTAGTATCTGTATCCCAATTTTTTCCCATTTGTTAATTTATTCTATTTTTACTGTTACTGATTTTTACTGGTGCATATTAATTACACAGAGTAGTGGGTTTCATTGTGACATGTTAGTACCTGCATAAAAATACAATTTTATCAGTTTTACTCCCCCAAACCTTCACCATCCTCCTTCCCCTGACCACTGCCTCTACCCTCATGGTCTCCCTTGTACTTTCGTGATGTCCTTTTTTCCCTTTGTAACCTCTCACATAAGAGAGAAAACATTCCATATCTATCTGAGTCTTCTTTTGCTTAACATTATGGTCTCCAGTTCCATACATTTTCCTGCAAATGACATAATTTTGTTCTTCTTTATAGATAAAAAAGACCGAATAAAACTAAACTGTGTACATAGATCATTTATCCATTCATCTGTTGATGAGCACCTGGGCTAGTTCCATAATTTGGCTATTGTGAATTGTGCAGTGATAAACAGGAGTATGCAGGTATCTCTTACGTGTGCTGACTTTAGTTCTTTTGGATAAATACCAGGAGTGGTATAGCTGGACTAGATCCTAACCTTTATAGGCCTGAGACTTCATATCCTAACCCTATCTGGTCATTAAAATCTATTTGTTTCGAAGACTAGCACACCTTCCAAGCCCCAAGAAATCTCACTGTCAGATTATGCTCACAGGTCTAGTTTTTTAGTCCCTGTTTGTATTTGGCCCTTAGGGGTTTCCTGTGCTTTCTTTCATGTGCCTTAGGTTTCTAAAAGAATGTTTGTGCTATTTTAGTTAGAATTTCTAGGTGCTTTTTGGTGAGGAGATTTCAGGGTTATTGGGCCACAGGTTAATATTTTTGAAAGAAATCACATTGAAATCATGCATTTTTTAAAAAAATATTTATTTATGTATCTTTAGTTTTAGGTGGATACATTAGTTTGTTTTTATTTGGTGCCGAGGATCGAACCCAGTGCCTCATGCATGCTAGGTGAGCACTCTACCACTGAGCCACCACCCCAGCAAAATCATGCATTTATTAGTTCAATTTTGTTTGCTTACTCCAAGAGGCAGTGAGCTCCACAAGGGCAGGGACCTTGCCTGTTTATGTCCTGTGTCTCACAAAATACTTGAAATATGACCAGCACACAGACATTTTGAAGGAATGAATTCAAATAATATTAATGTGGAATTAGAAATCTGCTCTGAGATCCAGAGAATAATGACTCAGTTTTACTAGCTTTGTCTTCACACAGAACTTAATACAGTAGCAGACATAAAATAAATATTCCTATAAACATTATAAATTATAAAAATCACTAGCACCTTTAACTTTGGTTATTTTAAGAATGTTGGGATGGATATTTATTGTTTTATTTTTCAAAAAGTTCTCTGATCCTACAGCTACAATTAACTTTGCATCTGTACTTTTTTTTTTAATTTTTGAAAAAAATTTTTTTAGTTGTAGATGGACACAATATCTTCATTTATTTATTTTATGTGGTGCTGAGGATCAAACCCAGTATGAGGCAGGCTCTCTACCACTGAGATACAGCCCCAGCCCCTCACCTATACATTTCTTATAGTTCTTTTTGCTTTGCTCATTTTGCTATGCATCTACATCATCATCATTGCCAGACTCCAAGCTCTTGAGGGCAGTTCTTGTATGATTGTTATTATTTTCTTAATATTCTAGTGCAAAGTTTCTCAACCTTGGCACTATGGATATTTTGAGCTAGGTAATTCCTTGTTTGGGGAAGCTCTCCTGCACAGTGTAGGATATTTAGCAGCATCTCTGGCCACTACCCACTGGATACCAGTCCAACCCTAGGTTGTGACAACGGGAAATGCGTCTAGACATTGACAAATGTCCCCTGGGGGGACATTTCTCTCAGTTGAGAAACATTGCTTTAAAGGGCTTTGCACAAGAGTAAGTATTCCACATTTGTTTATTACATTAATTCTAAAGCAGACTTTAATTGAATCCCACAAAAGCAAACGTGGGATTCATGTTTTCTTGAGGCAACTGGTCTAGTGTCTACCTGGTCCTCTTGTTTGTAGGGTTGAACTGACACTAAAATGAGTGAGGGTCCTGCCACCACTCCTTGTCAACTCCCTCTACAAAGCCTTCCCTCTCATTCCCATGTACTTATTTATAGTTTGAAAACATCTGGAGGCTTATGGTGTTGGTGTCTAGTTTAAGCCCATTGCTTCCATAACATGTATATTCATTTTCTGACAAATATGTTTGTCAATTATATTCAAATGCACCTATTTTACAGATGACTGAATTTGCAAGCACCCAGACACAAAAGATCAGAAAAGTATTTGTTGGCATAAATAAACAAAATTTAGTCTTGGAACTGTAACATGTTTTTACTTTAGCAAGACTACAACAAATTAAATCAACAATTTTTTTTTTTAAAGAGAGAGTGGGGGAGAGAGAGAGAGAGAGAGAGAGAGAGAGAGAGAGAGAGAGAAATTTCTTTAATATTTATTTCTCAGTTCTCGGCAGACACAACATCTTTGTTGGTATGTGGTGCTGGGGATCGAACCCGGGCTGCACGCATGCCAGGTGAGCGCGCTACCGCTTGAGCCACATCCCCAGCCCTAAATCAACAATTTTTGAAAAGAAATATTCTTGCTTTCTTAGGTTCACATATTTGACAATGTTTTCAACAGTTTAGAATTATGTATAAAAACCTAAGCAATAAAATATGTTTTTCAAAAAAAGATGTTTATGTTAGAAACAAACATTATAACAAGTAACACATTTTAGGTAATGAAAGTAATTTTAGGTGATGAAAATAATACAAGGTAATGGAAATTGACTAGAGGGAACCTAACAGCAATATTGCTTTCTCTGTACTTTTGTGCTGGGTTCCCACTCTCATGGCACCGACTCTACAACATCTCTGGTACTGTGGCTGGGAACAATGATGGTAGTGGTGGTGGTAGAGGGTAGAGTAGTAATGTGGTATGTAGATGAAATTCCATTAAATTACGTGACAACTAAGGAAATAGGTTGAGAGGGATTAAATCTTTTTAAAAAATTATAAATGAATTGCATTGTGACATTATGTATAAAAAATTAGAATTAGTAAATAATTTAATAAAGAAAAAAATCATCTTTCTAGTTGGGGTCAAAGCAGTCTCCTTTTTCCCAAGGTTCTTTCTACCATAAAGCATATTCAGATAGTGATGTCATGTTCCAGTTTTTGCTTAGGAAGTACAAAAATATTTCTCTTCCCTGTTTCACTTGAGGTCAATATCAACAAATTGGTTGTACTTGTTCCTCAGGTGAACCCTAATGGAGAGAATATTCCTTCCTTGCACAATGCATAATTTCCGAGTAGAACCTAAACACAATCTATGGCTCAGAGGGAAAATGTCCCAGGAGAAAGCTACAGAAGCAAATGCAATGTTATAAGGTAATGAAGAGTTAAGATGTTTCTAAGGACAAAAGAACAGAAAAACACAGAATGTGAAGCAAAGCAACGTTGGTTCATTTTGAAAAAATCATGAGATGACCTTTTTCTTTTTCCTTTGGGCAAACATTAAGAGGGATTAAGTTATGAAGTTGAATGCCAGACCCACACCAGACAAATTCAACCGTGTTCATTTGCTTAATTATTACATTATCCTTGGACAAACTCATTGAAATGCTGAGTGGTAACAAGAAAGGCAAGTTATACCAAGTATGAATCTTTGGGTCTCTATCCCAATAAAATATTTGAAAACCATCCCAAGGAGAAATGATTTGAAGTGATCTTATTCTCGTATTATGAAAACAAAACATCGATATATAATAATTAGAAAATATAACCACTGCATTATTATGGCTTAAGTATTTTAGACATACACACAACATACATATACCTGCATGTTTAAGTTCATGAATTTCTGCAGAAATGCATATACATGTTGTAGACAGGGCCATCTATACCTTGCTCTCAATCAGATGCCACAGTAATACATTCAATGTTGTTTTATTTCCTGTCATTTTCATTTTCAGTGAATTTCTTTTCAATTTATTAAATAATTTACTATTCTTCTGTAATGTTATTGTTAATGGTTAAAGAGCCAATAAGGGGCTTGCAAATATCTTATGAACTTGTTTTATTTACTGTTTTGTAATTTTCATTTACTTCTTTATTGGCTCACTCAACCTACTGATCTCGATTTCCACATTTATTTTATGTTATGTTTATTTAACATAAGGCTCTCTCCATTATTTCAACCCGTGGTTGACTTACCTAATAGTCCTCAAAGTAGGCACAAAGTTTTCAGATACTTTATCATTTCAAAACCCTTTCCTGTCTTTAATTATTTGTTCTGCCTCTCCTAGGAGGTGAATTATTAACCCATTTTCAGATAGAGAAAATAAAGAATGCAAATATGAAGCGCATGAGGGCTTGCTCAGCTATAACATGAATACCAAATTCCAACATTTCTGAGCATTTCTCCCCTGAATTTTTCATTCTCAGTGACCTTTGTGATGACATTTCCTGCTACCACCTCTGCTAACCTGCAGCTATTGCAGTGTGGCTGCCGTACTTTCTTGATACTTTGCCCTTTAATTCTCAGGTAAAACAACATGCTGGTGAGTTTTGTTAATGAAAGTAAGAAAGAAGCATGTTTTACAATGATTTATGAATTGCCCAGGTGGTCCTTTCTAGTTTCCTTATTTTTCTTGTTTAATTTTTATCTCACTTGCTTATAGTGTATATCATTAATATTATGAATTAAATTCTCTGCTTAATTATCTGATGACATCAATGAAATTCCATATGACTTCCCTGTAAGAACTTGGTTGGGTCCAAAGAGTTCGGTTCACAGATATTGTGACAATAATATTAATAATTAAAACAATTAACATTTTTCAAGTGTCTACTTATGTGCCAGATAGTAAGCACTATTTCAAATATATGAACCTATATGAAAGTAGAAAGACTAGTGTAATGTTTACCCATTTCCTAGCTTCAGTAGCTACCAGTCACTACCAAGTTAGCTCACTATATCCTCACCCACCTTTCTTCTTCTCTCACACTGGATTGCTTTGAAGCAAACCCCAGGCATTACATCACTTAAATCAGTGAATGTTTTAGAAGGTAAGGACTCAGTCTAACACAATATCATTTTAATGTCAAAGAACTACTAAGGTATGATGTCTCCTTCATTTTTTTTGGGGGGGTGTCCTTTTGTTGGTTACATCTTTGAGAAGTTTTGGTTGTGAATACACAGCCCTAAACATTTTAAATTGCTTATTGAATCATAGACCAAAAGTATATTTTTAGAATATAATTTTAGATTTGTTAAGTAGTAAACTAATTCATCATAAAACATGCATTTGGGGCTGGGGATGTGGCTCAAGCGGTAGCGCGCTCGCCTGGCATGCGTGCGACCCGGGTTCGATCCTCAGCACCACATACCAACAAAGATGTTGTGTCCGCCGAGAACTAAAAAATAAATATTAAAAAATTCTCTCTCTCTCTCTCTCTCTCACTCTCTCTCTTTAAAAAAAAAAAACATGCATTTGTTTTTGAGAGAATGCTAAACAGCTCATATCCTTTGCCTAAAAATAAACTTTTTTTTCCCCTTTAGTAATTATCTTCTTTTCAGTCCATTTTTCTTTTCTCTGGTATTCAACAGGATTTCAATTCCAATGAGTTTTTATTTTTCTATGTTCATTGTGAAATTATCCCATTGTTTTTTTTTTCTATCTGCCTTTCAAGCTGTGGAATTTAAATGCATTTTTTTTTAGCGTCTTGGGTATGGTTCAGTGGTGAAAGCACTTTCCTCACATGTATAAGGCCCTGGGTTCAAACCCCAGCACTGAAAAATAAGTACATTTTTGGTCAGAAGTATATCTATTTGGGAATTGTAAAGTCCATATTCTTTACCTCAGAGATTGCTAAGAATAGGCTGCTGTAACTATTGAATATAAGAGGTAGTTAAGTGGTTAAAAACATGGATTTTTGGGTTTGGACTCCCTAATTCAAATTCTGGTTCTGGTAGTTAATAACTAGCATGTGACCTTGGCTAATTTACTTAGTGTCTATGTGCCTAGGTTTTCTTGCCTGTAAGAAGGGGAATGATAGTAATACCCACCTTATAAGGTTCTTGTGAGAATTAAATGAGCTAATAAATATCAAGTCCTTAGAACTCTGTTTGGCTTATAGTAAGTGTTGCATAGATATTTTTATTACTATCCTGAAATCTATTACTTCATTTGCAATTTCAACAAAATTCAAAATAGTTAATTCACCATTTAAAAGTTTCTTTCTACGACTTTCATATGAGCAAATTATCACCCAATTTTGTCCAGAGAATCTGAAAGCACTTTCTAAATGCTCTACAGTTTCTTTTATCTTTCCTTTAATCTTTAATGTTAACTTACTTGAATAAGGGCTGGGGTTGTAGCTCAGTGATAGAGTGCTTGCCTCGCATGTGTGAAGCCCTGAGTTAGGTCCCCAGCACCACATAAAAATAATCAAATAAAATAAAGGTATTGTGTCCATCAACAACTATTTTTTAAAAAAATTTACCTGAATAATTAACATGTTAAGAAAATTTTAAAAAGTGTGTGCAAACACACATACTCACACACTTCTGTTCAAAATGGTGATTCTATTTATTGAATACTTACTATGATGCTAGGGTATTCAGCAAGGAACAAACAGAAAAATTCTCCATTACCCAAGAGCTTATGTTCAAAACTCAGAGCCAGGCAATAAAAGTTAAGAGGGAATGTTTTTTCAAAAACTTGCTTCATGATACCCTTTTAACCTTAAACATTGTAAATCTAAATATGGTTTTGAAGCAAATATCTGCTTTTTCTCTTTAATGGTATATTAAATAGGTTATTAATAATTTGCTTTTAAAAAGTCACCCTGCTTTTTTAAAGGAACAAGGTGGGAAAGTTTTGTTTTAGAAAAGAATGTAGAAATATGTCAACACCCTTATTTAATCCATTTGCCTTTCCCCCTACTGATAGCATTAATCTTTTTATTTAAAAAAATTTTATCATGACTCATTCTTGAAGTTGGGAAATTCAGATTTAGTTTACCAGAGTTTCTCAGAATGCTCACACTTAAGACTGTGGGAAAGGATGCAGCTGAACAGCAATGTATTAACAATATGTGTTGAAAAATCAGTTCCTCATTGACTGTGTGCAAAATTTCTAATAGTTCTTAATGGCACTACTTCCTCTGTGGATTATGTAGGAAATGCTTTAGTCTGAATAATCATTCCCCAGGGAGGGGAAGCCTTCAAAAGAAATTCACTTAGAGAAAGAAAGAGAGGGAGGGAGAGAAGGAGGGAGGGAGGGTGGGGGAGAGAGAGAGAAAGAGGAGAGAGAGAGAGAGAGAGAGAGAGAGAGAGAGAGAGAGAGAGACTGACACTCTGATTATTGTAGAATACTGAACTGAGTCAGTCACCCATATGTGCCTAGTAAAAAAAAAATAATTGAACACGGCAATAGTGTCTAATTATATGAAACACTATATGCTATTGCTTGTTACCACATTTAAAAAAAACAAAAAACACAAAACAGAGTAATAGTAATAATAGATGGCTAATACAAAGCTTGAGGAAAACAGTGGTGGGAGACTCAGTTTTCATACTACCAACAAAACTGAAAATTCTAATTATCTGGATAGTTACAGAAGAAATAACTCTATCACGCTTTTGATGGAATTATCTAGGCTCATCAAGCACAGTGGGTTATTTCCCTTCAGTTACCTTGACATTAGACTACAGTCTGGTTTAGATTGGAGATGACCATAGTGAGCGTTAGTAGGGATGAAATGATGTATTCTCAGAGTTCTCTTTTGTGGTTTTCGACCTGGGACTATTGCATATGGTATGTATGTGGAGAATGTGTATATTTTCCAAAGAAATATATCCCTACCCACTCTTTGTAATTTTTAAAAAAGTTCTCCTGTTGATTATCTCCTAGCCCTGAATTAGCCCATAGCCCAGGCACATATTTTCCATTCCTATTAGAACTCACTTTTAGGACTGTGAATAGGTTAAGTTTTGAAAACATTCATTAGTGTTCTAGAAGAGATGGTTAATTTCACATGAGATCTTTATCTTAATAGAAGTCTTTTTCTTTTAAAATCAAGGTTGGCTCAGACCCAGAAAGACTGAGACTAAACAAATGCAATTTTCACATGCATACACTAGTAAATAAATTAAGAGGGAAATGTGGGCTGTCAGTATGCTGGTTGGCATGGGAAGAATTGAGATGTTTTCTAATAGGTTGAAATGTGGGGTCAGCTAACTTTTAAGGTGAGGATCATTTCTTTAAAAAGGACACATATATATATATACACACATACACACACACACACACACACACACACACAGAGAGAGAGAGAGAGAGAGAGAGAGAGAGAGAGAGAGAGAGAGGGGTAAGCTTTCCCAGGACATTAGGGTTACTGAACACATGAGCTATAAATTGCAAGTATGCAATTCAAAATTTTAAATCTGACCTTCCCTGTGGTCCATCTTCAGTTTGCATGTCAGAAAGAGGGTACTTTTTCCTCAGCTTGAACATTAGTACTGCAAAAATAAACAAATAAATAAGCAAATAAATAAATAAATAAATAAATACTGATCTCAGGAAAGAGGGTAAATATTTATAATGATGTTGGTGAGATTTTTGTTAGTGCAATATTCTAATTTGTTTTTTTAAAATTTGTATATATTTAGTTGTGAATGGACCTTTATTTATTTGTATGTGGTGCTGAGAATGGAACCCAGTGCCTCACGCATGCTAGGCAAGCACATTACCACTGAGCCATAACCGCAGCCCTCTAATTTGTTAAAAAATAATATTCTTTCTTTCTTCCTACCACACTTGTGACTGAAAAGACCTCTCACAGTCCCCCATACTGTTAATTTTCTGTATGTAATTAGTAAAACAGTCCCAAGAGATAAATGTATTTATTTGGGTGAATCTTCATTTTAGCAGATTCATAGTGTTCTATGATATAGAATGAAGCACATAAAATATCTGTAGACAATTTTATATGGAAGTTCAGGGTGGAAGTGCTCCTTACCTAGTTTGGAGATGAGTGGGTTAACTGTCAACTACCAGAGGTGTCTAAGTCCTGGTTTTCCTGGAATGTTTGCATATGTTACTTTGAATGAATGACTTGAGTGAGACTACTAAGATTTTCCTTTTTAACCTTACCTCTTTCAAAATCATAATGTTATAGACATTCCTTTAGGTTAACTTTATTTTAACAACATTCAGGTACACAGTCAAATCTTTTATAACTGGTAAGTGATCTAGCTGTAACATACTAGTGTTGAAAGCTGCTTGGAAATGATCTCTCACTGTGAATTTCCCCAACAGTTGTGATACACTTTAAAAGCATTTTTTTTTTTTAAATCAGAACACTTATCAGAGAGAGCCTAATTGAGAAGAATATTGCATTGGTAAATTGCTCTGCCCAAGACAACTGCTGCTCTGTTTCTTTTCAGATTTTAAAACCTAAGTCCCAAATCACAGTCTGCAGTTAAGAGCTCCAAACAATAATTACCTCTGTGAAATGAGCAGAGGTCCTTAAAAGGGTCTGCCGGTTTTCCCCCCTCAGTCTTACAGGGTGAGCAGTGCTGTATCCACTGATAACCCAGCTGCCTAGGAACTGAGTAAAGCCGGCTCCAAACTTCTCAGCTGTTGACAGGCTCGACTTGCTGAGAACACTGGTTAAATATAGCACTCGCGAGCTCAGCTCCTCAACAAAGTCATTGCTCTGACAGTGTTGTGAAGGGAGCAGAAGAGGAGAAACCTAATCTCAGAACCCAACAACACCTAGCAACAGTTGAAAAAACTTTTAAACAAAAGTCGGTGGGAGATATACAACTCCCAATTTCTGCTGATCAGGATTTCAGGGAGAAGAAGCTGCTTTCCCTCTCTCTACTCAATTTCCTGCATGACTTCAGCTATTGGCTAGACCCAGGAAAGAAAGTGGGAAAAGCTTTTTCCTCTGTATTCTTTTGGGCTGGATAGTTTTTCAGAACTCGAGTCTGTCCTGGGCTGTGGGACAAGCCACTGGGTTCTTCAAAGGATAAACTACCTCCATAAAGGACATATCCTTGGTTAAACGAGCTGCTGGCAGGTAAGAGCAAAATACATAGCTACTTACTCTCGTAAGAAATTTCTGTTTCTCCAAGAACACAGTTCTCTCCGATTCTGTCTTGTCTCTTTCCTTTGATTCTTCCTGTTCTACTATGTGATAACACATTTAGGAATTATTATAATTATTTAAGAAAAATCAGTGACTTCATTTCTGTTTCAGGATTATACAGATTCCTTTTAAACACAAAGAATTTTATAATGTTTTAAGAGCCATCAAACTATTTCTGCCAAGTTATCACTCTTCGGCAGGTAACAGAAGTATGACGAAAGACAGTTTTGCAGCTCCTTTCACAATTGGGTTGGCTAAGCAGTGGAAGGGATATTTCCCCAGAAGCAAAATAACTTTCATTTATTGAAACGAGCTAAGCCTCATGTATGGTAAATGAGAGGAAATCCCCGCATGGTACTCCTATTGCTGCACTTGGGACTTGCTGTTTTACGTGTCTTTTTTTGCCTAGGTCTCTGATTACACTGGTACACCTTGTGCTGATTCTGACCTCATTACACTACACTTACCCCAAACGCTTCCCAGTAGGCACCAAGTATGCCTGGTGTGGAATCATTACTTTTGCAATTGTTGAGTATAACTACTCAGGAGCATGTTGTGTATATTTTAAAATAAATTGAGTCAGTGCTTTTATATAGATGTAACAGATTCTGTTTTAAAAACTTAAACTGAATTTATTAGAAAAGAATCCTTTCTTAAGTTGCATGGATGTATATATGGGTGTGTTTACTATGGTGTGAAGGAAGTTCTCATTTTAAATGATGAGTTTATTGTCTCCCCCTTCCATGATTTGCTATGCAATTTTAGCAGAATTTCTTAGAGTGAACAATTACTTGTTGAATCTGACAGGTTACGGCTGTACATTGGTGAAAAGGTTAGAACTGATACCTGTGGTCTGTAGTTAGGCTGACTTTGCACAGAGGATTAGTGAATTTTCTAGGCTAAGGACACTATCAAAGAAGATATAAAAGCACATTTTAAAAGAAATTGCTAAAGTTTATTTTGTCAACATAGAGAAAGAAATTATCTATGAATTTTGAACAAATTGTTAACAAATTAGAATGTATCAGCTTTTTTGGTAAATGTTCCTATTTTAAGAAAACCAAATTAAAACTTATATAGTGTTCAAGAAAATGAAATAGTACACACATTTCAGTATGTTTTATATTTCATAGTTCTGATTACTTGATTAATTTTCAAACTAAGTGAATTTAATCATACGTAATGAATATGTACAAGTAGTGGTGCAAATGCACTTTGGTAACATTAGGACTAGAGAAGAAACTCCTAGTGCTTTACTGGAGATGAAAATCTTTATCTTGAAAGAGTTTTGCAAAGTCAGAAATAAATGCTTTAAGTTTTTCTGATTTTTATCCTAGGAAGGGTCACATTGTTGGCTTCCAAATGCTTTCTAATGCCAAGACTTGCCATGAGTTCTATGCAAGTAATTTCTTTTGGAGTCAGTGGGACAGTTTGTAGATAATGGAGCACAGTATTTGGCCCTGAGTGAAAGCCACGTTTGCTGATGAAGTGGAGTTTTGAGTGTCATTAACTGTCTTCATGGCTGTAAGATTACTCCTAAGAGTCAAGAAGAGCTCAAATTAAACCATGTGATTTCCTCCACTATGTGAACAATCAAACTCTTCATGACTATGCAGATCTGTTCTCTTATTTATGCAAGTTCATGTTTCTGTGCCATTTTGAAACCCTCCCCTTCCCCTTCATCATACATTGCCTTGTCTCCTACCATAAGAAGTTCCATTCTCTTCACCCTTCACCTGATTTTAATACTGCTCCCCCTCCTTCCATCCCCCACTGCCACCCAAATCATCTTGCCCATGATCACGGGATTAATTTCACTAGAGCATTACTGTGCTTGTCTGTCTACTCTTATCTACTGGGACTCTTAGTTGCTGCCAAACTCCTAGGCTGGGTATTTTGAAAGCCTTCCATCGTCTGGCACCTACTTAACTTTTCCAGTCTCTTTCCCATTACTCAGCAACAGGTCCATCTACTTCAGGTATTTCAGATTATGGTCCATTATCCAAACACATACCCAGTGAACATTTCAGTGCGTCACCTTTGCTCATGTTATTCCCCATGCTTGGAATGCATTTACTCTCTGTTCCTGTGAAGACCTTGTCTACTCCTGAAGACCCAGATCAGTATCTTCTACCCTTCACCCTGATTTTTTTCTGGGCCATAACTTTTAGAAGTGATTTCTTCTAGTTTAGACAGTTTGGTGCTCTGTTAGAATTAGGGTACTCTGGAGTAGGCTTTGCCTCATTAAATCCAGGGCAATTTTATAAAGTCTTTTAGATACAAGGTGTTACTAAATATCAGTTGGTCTAATGGTTTGGATAGGAGTTGTCCCCCAATAAGCTCATGGATAGGCAATTAGATTATGAGCTGTAACCTAAACACTGAGTTAATCCACATGATGGGTTAATATTTTTAAAGGAATAGTGTGCAAGGTAGAGCTGTGGATGGAAGAAGTAGATCTCTGAGGCTATGCCCTCAGGAATTGTATGTTGTCTTCCTGGCTCCAGTCTCTTTTCTCTCTGCTTTCTGGCCACCGTGAGATGAGCAACTTTCTCTTGCCAGGCTCTTCTGCTATGATGCTCCACCTCACCTCTGGTCTAGAGCAATGGAGTCTGCCCACTGCAGACTAAACCTCTGAAACCAGGAACCCAAAATAAAATTTTACTCCTTTAAGTTGTTTTTGTCAGGTATTTTGGTTATAGCAATGCAAAGCTGACTAATACAATTGGCTTTGAAGTTTCTCAGTCCCATGAACATTTTGGATGTTGTGGTAACTTTTGTGGCTCTAGATTTCTGATGATGAGTATATCAAAAGTATGGATAAGTATAAAATTAAGAAAGAAAAGTGATTATACATTTGGTTAATAGCTTTTTACTCAAAAAATTCTGCAGGAAAGCCCTCATGGTTTTAGCATGCAAAGAAAAATTATAATTACAAGCAATTTTAACTATGTATCTAGTTGTGGAGATGATGTTGTATCTCAGAAATTTAATTGAAAGGACATCTTTCGGGCTGGGGATGTGGCTCAAGCATTAGCGCGCTCGCCTGGCATGCGTGCAGCCCGGGTTCGATCCTCAGCACCACATACCAACAAAGATGTTATGTCCGCCGAGAATTAAAAAATAAATAAATATTAAAATTCTCTCTCTCTCTCTCTCTCTCCTCTCTCACTCTCTCTTTAAAAAAAAAGAAAGGACATCTGTCTATCTTCTATGTATGCACCAGAACTTCTAAACCTCTAAATATTATAACTAATATACTTTTATCATTTTTCGCTGCCAGATTTTATTTATAGTGACCTTTGGTACAGTGCATTTAAGTCATAAATCCTTCTATTTGAGAGTTAAGGATTAGAATCTGGGCTTGAACATTAAAACATTTAAATATATATGATTCTTTTTCTGTATTGTTCTTCCATTCCAAAATATTTTTAAAAAGAGATGTTTCTCAGCACCATCTTTAATCATGAGATCTGCAGTCTTGCTGCATGATATCAAGCATGAATTATGCTTTCTGAAGTGATTTATTCTGTGTCTACCAAAAGAAAAACAAAGAGGTTAAATTTACTCTTCTAAATGGGCATTCAGCAAGAATCACTATGGAGTTTTTCAGTGGAATTGTGAAACATTTAATATATTCATTAAGCATTAATTCCCTATGGTTACATTTTTTACTTATTTTTTAGAAGTGAAACTTAGAGTGTCAAGATCATTGTACTGTCATGTGTAACTAATTGAAACAAATTAAAAAAAGAAGTGAAACTTAGAGTATTACACATTCTAAATAGTGCTAATTGCATTTTTCTTTTTTAGGCAGATGAACATTTCTTCATGAGACAGGTGTCTTCTATTTAGGATGTTATGGAGTTTAATGCACATTTTCACTCATTTGTTTAATTTTATGTCTTTAAACTTGTGGATTTTAGAAAGGGGGACAAGCTTAGGTTGAGATCTACTTCAATATAAAAGTTCAAGAGAAAAATATTGGTAACAGCTCAGATAAATGACATAAAAGTCTGCCATGTAAGTTTGTTTTATACTTGTTATTGTAATATATATTTATAAAGTAAAAATATAAGCTAATAAAAATATTTTCTTTTCTTAAATCTGAGTTGAAGATATAACAACAAGGATATGTTCGGGAAAGGCAAATCAGTGCCTCAGATTCCTCATTGGTAAAATGAGAATAATAATGCTACTTCTTCATTGAGTTGTTTCAAGATTAAATGACTTAATACAATATATAGTTGTCTGGTAGATTTTCCAATAAATTTAATCTATTATTGCTTTGTCATCACACTTTAAATGTAGTTATTTGTTTAAAACTTTAATCTTTGTTGTACACAAAATTCTTGGATACTAATGGTTTGTGAACTCAAGTTCATAGATCATAGAGAAGGCAGAAGAATGTATTGTTTAAATTTGGAATCTTGTTTGGGACATACTTTGCTGCTGGGTACTCTAAGCAGACACAGTTTGAACAGCAGCCAATAATTTAGTATGGAATTTATGTTTCAAACCCTCCCTTATCACTCAGCAGTCTGCTTTCTTATAGAAGCATTACTAAAAAGGCTAAGAAATCATCCACAGCAAAAACTGCTGTATGGTTTCTATATTTACACTTGGAGATAAAGAGTGTTTATACACAGTACTTGGGTGCCTCTTTGACAGCCAGCTACCCTGGGTGATGTATCAATGGAGACTTCCATGGAGAGATGCAGTATACAGTTATCATTCTTTATTTCTTCTCTTAGATAATTTGTTTTGTTTTTACTAACCTAGTAACAGATAAAAATGAAAAGACCAAAAAAGGTCATCTCATGCTAACCTCACCCTTACCAAATAGAATTAAACTCTTGTTATTCACTGCCATTAATCCTTTTCATTCTTAAATATGACAAGAAAAACATGTTCCAAGACAAACAAAAGAGTATTATATCATAAAGGTGTATGTGTATATATGCTGGCATGCTTAATATTCTGCATATTTAATTTAACAGAAATACATGAAGCACCCCCTAAGTAGGGAAGTTTCTTAGTAGTAGCTTTAGTGGCAATAAACCTTACACAGGAGAACTGTAGCTTAGACTTTTTTTTTTTTTAAGAGAGAGAGAGAGAGAGAGAGAGAGAGAGAGAGAGAGAGAGAGAGAATTTTAATATTTATTTTTTTTTAGTTATCAGCGGACACAACATCTTTGTTGGTATGTGGTGCTGAGGATCGAACCCGGGCCGCACGCATGCCAGGCGAGCGCGCTACCGCTTGAGCCACATCCCCAGTCCCCTAGCTTAGACTTTTTGATTTTACTTTATTTTTTCCCAGGTGAAAGGAAGAATCTCAAAAAGATGAGGCAAACTGAGTTTTAAAATTGTGTTTCTCTAGCAAAAACCTTGTTCTAGAAAGAAAGGAAGGAAGGATGGAAGGAAGGAAACAGAAGAAGGAAGAAAGAAAGTAAGAAAAAGAAAAAAATGGAGATTACTTTTCCTGGCTTTACAGGTTACTTTATAGAAATTCTAGGGCAAAAATATAGGACCTCCAGGAAAATATATTGAATTGTGTTTTTTTTTTCTTTAAATATTCAGTCTTAATTCTTCAGCTAATGAGAGAGGAGAAAAGGCTACAGGCAAGACACAGTTTTCTCTCTGGTAGTAGTGAGGCAGTTTAAAAAGCCAGGTGACCTGTTGTGGAAGAACGGTGCATAAGGAAAGTCAAACATGAATTGAGCAGCCTTAGCTGGCTGGTAACCAGCTGATTGCAGAACTTGAGAAAATCCCGGCAGAGAAATGAAGTAACACAAACGTTAACCAGCACCCCATGCTTCCCTGTCCCTGAGAGCTTTGTTTAAGCACAGCAAAACTGAGAAGTCAAAAGAAGGTTTGTGTTGCTTTTCCTTTTTGGGAAATGGTGTCAACGTGCATAATATTGGGTGATTTATGTGTTTCTGAGGCCTGTGAAAAACAAACTGAGAATTTTTAAAGTTAATGCAGAATTTATTGCAAATGATCTTATTTTAATTGAGCCCTTAAGGTATAAGGATTTTTCTGTTTCTAGTCTCTTGCTTAAATGCTGTCATCTATCTTCTTCACCAAAACATAGATGAAAATGATGATTGTTGCTTCACTGGCCAAGGACCTTATATGCACTTATATGTACAAATATGTACTTGAAAGTAGTCTTTTGTTATCATTGTAACTGCAATCCTCCCAAGTTAGCTTAAAGAAATGAAATAACTGCTGCTTATCTTTGTGAGGAAAAGGTGTAAGAAAGTCATAAAATGAGCATATCAGAGTTTGTCAAAGGCATTCTTTAAAAAATAATTTGCTAAAGATTTAAGGCCAGAAGATGATTTGATTGAAAACAGTGGACTACTGACATCACCAAGACAATCAAGTTACTGCCAACTTCTCTTGTTTATCTAAAAGATCTTTGCAAAAAAAATAAGGTTTTCCCACACACACAATACACGCACATGAGTCATAGGCAATACAATAATAGGAATAAATGGACTTTCTTTTTCTTTAATATACTTATGTCTGAAGTAACTCATTTTACAGCTTTCTTCTTTGAGGTATCACAGCACAACAGGAAAGGAAGAGGCATTGCTGAGTTCATAATGCTATTTCAGTGTGGCAGCCTAAGTACATGAGGAAATGACACCCCAGGCCTGTATTTGGAGCCTTGCAGTTACTGTGACGACAACACACACTAAAGGAAAACAAAGATGGTCTGCTCACCAGGGCGAGCCAGGAAGAGTTTTGCCAGCTCAGATTTTTCCTAATTATTCTATAAGTCTTGAAATGTGACACTAGAGGTATTCAAAGCTCTTTGTATTTCATTAACTGTTTAGTAAGTGACACATGCTTGAAGAGCAGCCTGGTATTTGGATCAGGGAGTGGCCTCACATATAAGCTTAGCTTTTACATGTTGTCTTTTTAGAGATCTTCTGGTTTGGACACCACAAAACCAACTGCTTTGGTCACAGTCTGCTGCTTGTTCTGCTCCTTGAATAAGCCAGCTGCAAAGTTCACTCCTCAGGGGCCCTGCAACTTCGGGTTAGAATTCCTACCTGCTCCCTTCTACTCATTCCATAGATTGTTGCATATTAGGTGTTCCTGCCAACGACTGAGACATCTAAAGTCTTATATAATGATATATAATATAATGATAATAATAGTTATATGTAATATATTTACTATGCATGATATATAATAGCCAAAATATACTCAAGATTACTATGTACCAGGTATTGTGCTGAGTACTTTATGGATGATTTTATTTGCTTCTTATAACAACTATAGGAGTTTTTTTTTTGTTTTGTTTTGTTTTTTGGTGATGGTGGTACTGGGGATCAAAGTCAGGGCCTCGTGTATGTTAGGCAAGTGCTCTACCATGGAGTTACACCCTCAGTCCTATAAGATACTATTCTTATCCCTCTTTTGTAGATTAGGAAAATGAGGTTTGTCAATATTATATAACTTGCCCAATGGTAGATTTGAAATTTAAATTAGAAAACTTGACCTTATTGTAATGTAGGCAGTTGTTCAAGGAACACCTCCACCTAGATGACGGTGAAAAGTTTTAATGAGTGTAGAATGTGAAACTTCGCGAAATCTGCTGCCTCTGTAGTTGTAAAAGATTCACTAAAGTAAAAGAATAAAGAGATTTTGCATTAAAAAAAAGTCAAGGAGGCCTCTTTCCCAGGGTCCCACAGTGAAGTCAGAGAAGCTTCAGTGGCCAGTGGAGTTGGGCAGCCCTTGAAGAACTGGGCTTGGGGCATTGGAATGCAAAAGCAAGTCTTCCAGCTATTGATGGAGCAATGTGATTCTTGGTTTTGACACTGCTGAGTCAATTCCCTGGAAGAGATGCCAAGGAAAATTTGATTTTATGATCCATTATGGCTACAATTATGGCTACATCATTTGATACATTTGGAATTTGGTCTGTTGCTGCTCCTATTGACAACCCAGGACCCAGCCTTCTCTTTTAACATTTGAAATGCTCTCCAGGTATCTGTCTTGATCATAAACATTCAGTTTGTGAATGTTCAAGAAGAAGTTCTACAAAATACTTATCTTGGTGTTGGTAGCCATATTCTCTTAAGAAGCTCTCTCTCTCTGTGTGTGTGTGTGTGTGTGTGTGTGTGTGTGTGTGTATGTGTGTGTGTTGGTCAGAGGAGGCCATGAAGAAAAGGACAAAAGGTCTGTTCTGCCTAGTAACATCTTATTTACTCCTGATAACTTTGTTTAGGTAGGGAGTCAGCAATCTGGCACAAAGTTATTTCATCAGAAGAAAACCAAAGACAAAACAAAACAAAATAGAGAACCCGCTATAATGGAAGGAAAATTATCTGACACTTTTCAGCCAGAGATTTACTACTATGTACAGTGTCACAAACACCTTATTGAATATTTTATTTCATTCTTTTATCTTTTAAAACAAGAGTTGCCTACATGATGCTAAATGTCTATTTGAAAGTAATTGAATTTATTTTTTTTAGTTTTTATTTGTATATCTGGCATTCAACTTCCAGATTTTCAGAAATAGTAGAAGACATTTTAATAAAATTTTGATGAAACAGATAACACTTTGCTTTTTCTTATGTCAGCGGCCCTAAACATGTCACATTTCCAGTGTATCAAATAGTCCTAAGTAAATCAACATTTCATATAGGATGAACAGAATGAATTTCTTCCCTCTGAGAAATTCTATAAGGTGAAATACTAGTGCATCTTAAGCCTTCCCCCCACCTCACCCCCTCTCAGATGGCGCGAGCGCGCGCGCACACACACACACACACACTTTATTGCTTGATGCGCAGGACTTGTATTACTGCTGTTTGACAGGCTAAACATCTTCCAGAAGCAAAGATATTGTGCTCCATGACACAGACCTGTTTAATTCAAATCAATGGAAAAACTTGAAGGCAGAGATGCCTAACGTTTCAGCAAGTCCTTCTGATTTCCTTGCAATAAGTTCAGATTTCCCCCTTTGTCTTTTCCTGTATTTGTATAAAAAGGTGTAACAGTGTCAAGGAAGAAAATAATTAGTATTCCATCCGCTGGAGACAAAGAGCTTGACTGGTTGGCTTCTGGAAATATTTTTTCTCATTCAATTATTCCAAATTTCTCTTGGCAACAAAACTGAGTGATAATTTCTGCCTTACTCTTTAGCTAATGTTTCTTAAATGGAATATATTAACAATTTATCACATTCAAAAGTTATCTTGGACTTCTGTAAGATTTCCTGGTTCTCTTGGCACTTCCGCACCTGGTCTGACTGCAAACAGGAATGAGGTTCTGGATCTCACATTGTTGGCGATGACATGGCTTTGGTCCGTGGGCTCCCCTTAACCAGCAGGAAACTGAAGAGTGGAAACATCTAGACTCAGCTGACTTGGGACCATCAGACCATATAATTCTGTGGTTTTCAAAGTCACTAGGGGTGTTTTAAAATTCATATGCCTGGGCTATGCCCACAGAGGTTCTGATTCAAGTTGGCTTGAGAGGGTGCCCAAATATTAGAGTATTTTGGCAGTTTACATATGATTATGATTTGTACTCAAGATTGAGGATGAGTTAAATAGGACCACCTCAAAGTGAAGTTACTCAGCAGAATTTATAAAGACCTCCTTGCAGGTAGAATTGGGTCTGGAACTGAGTTCAGCTGACACTTGGCAGAGGGCACTTTCCACACCTTGCAATGGCTGTATTCCTGGTTCAAGTGAGTGGACCCCCAGGATCATTACCTGACTTCGATTTTAACATCTTGACTAAGGATCCTTCAGTTGCTTCCTGGATTCATTTCTATTACTGCACCTTAGTTCTGGATAAGAGGCACATAAGAAGAACTACAGGCAGAGCAAGGACCAGAATTTAAGTCCTCTGAGTCCTAGTCTTTTGCTTTTTCTATCACATAATTATAATAAACATTGTAGTTGCTAATAGTTTTGAGTGTCTTGATGTATTAGGCAGTAACAACTCCATGAGGCAGATTCTCATATGCTGTAAATTTTACAGATAAAGAGACTAAAGAAATTGCTCCCCCACAAGCAGGTGGCCATGCTGGGGTGAGTCCAGGCAGTTGGACTCCTCAGCCTGTGCTTGTGATCGCTTAATCACTTTGCTATTCTGGAGCTCACTCTGAGAATATAAGGTGTTAAATGGCAGCTGCTCCCCTGTTTCAGCATCAGGCTCTAGTGGCAGCTGGCTTTGGTGCCCTTAGTTCCCACTAACTAGGTTTTCTGATTGACTGGAGATTGGGTTCTTGACTTCTTCTTTGTTTTCCCAGTGAATGGGCCAGTTGGAAAAAACTTTTTCTCTTTGAAACTCTTTTAAAGTGCTGCATTTCTCCCCAGCAACTTTGCTTCTTATATCTTGTTTTTCTTTTCCTTTGTGGACCAATGCAACATTTTAACATTTTATGCCTTATTTTGGACACACATTCTCTTTACCTTTTCAAAGCCATTCTAGTTACAAACTCCTTGAGTTTTCTCCTTGCCTATAAGTCTGGATTGCTTCCCTATTTTCCCTGTGATCCTGTCTGGACTTTCATACTACTCACTCCCTAATTCCTCTCATAATATCCACAACAGCAGGAAGGGATTAATTGTTTCACTTCTCCTATAGCAGCAGGTGCACTGGAAACAAGCTGGTCTGTCCTGAAAAACTGATAGGTCAGTGGGTCAAAGTACTCTGAAGAACATTTAAAAACCCACATTTTTTTTTTTAGGTAGCCTGTATGGAACTGTTTTTTCTGTTTGATTCCACAAGTTTAACATTCTGCTCAACAGGACTTTTTGCACCTAGGAGAAAATTGATATTCATTGTCTAGTTAAATGAAGCTTTCTAAGATAAAAATCACCAATAACAAATACCATAGTATAGATTTTTTTTTGAGCAATAAAAACTAAACAAAAAGTGAGATTATTATAATTGTCTTGTAATAAATATTTAAATGAAAATTCAAAGAATGTGATAGACTCAGTTGTGATTTAGAACTGTTTTTAGAATCGCCTTCTAGGTCTCAATAAATGTTTGTTAAATTTAATCCATTAATTATCATGAAATTGAGAAAGTAAACATTATTACCTGTTTTTATTGATTGAATTGAACTTATTATTTTTCTTGATAAAAATGGGCATGGCTATCTGTGACTGTAAGTAATTATTTCTCTTCTTAGTTTTTTTTCTAAATGTTTAATGGTCACATATTGCTTTTCTAACAATATAAATTAAAAATCAGCAAATGTTTTAAATGTCCATTAAAGTATCAGTGAGTAATCAATTCAGTACTTAATGAGCAGAATCTGGACTCTAGCTCAGATTAGCACAGTATAGATGTATTTCCATTAACAGGCAAAAACTCTTAAATACAGTAGCATAAGACATAGCTAGTAACACAATTCTAAGTGCAACTATTTGCCCCTCATCTTTTCACTCAAGTTCATGAAAAAACAGCCAGACTCTTATTGGACTTCATGAGCTGGAAATGCTCTCATCCTGGGAAATCTATTTTGGAGTTAGGATTGCTCCACTCCCCTACAAGTGGCAAAGCAACAGCTGCCATTTAATTGATGTTACTGCTGACAGTTCCAGCTGATGAATACCATTGAATTTCCCTATCAGAGTCCATACTATCAACATTACTCCAAGAGGAAATTTTGATTATAGTTGCTTGATTTTTGCCTTATTTCACCACAGCTTTCTTTCTCGCATCACTTCCTCCAAATTTTAATGATGCTGTTATTTACATCACCATGCACATCTTCCAGGGAATAAAGTCCCAGCGGAGCACATGTGTTCCTGGTGATGTATTGTGATGGAATCTCACCAAAATGAGCACATGAAGCACTGAGCTCAAACTGAAGAGAGGACAGGGCCGGGAGTGGGGGAAATCAGATGGAATTGTCTTGTGGTTTCTCAGAAAGAGAAGAATTTTGTTTGTGTGTGTGTGAAAGAGAGCGAGAGAGCGAGAGTGAGGGTGAGAGAGGTTAAAGAAAAAAACAAAGCGCTTGTTTTTTCCATGTAGTATTAATGAAAAATTAGAAACTAGAATTTGATTTATATCTGGCTTATATTATTACTTCAATTTCTATTTCCAGATAATTTCATAGAATTTGGATTTCCACAGTGCTGTTGCTATTATTCTGTGAGAATTTAAAAGGATTTGGGCTGTATGGAAGCAAATCGGAAGAGGGAGGTCCACTCAGTCTGCTCATCTTGAAGAACATGTCCTGGGCTTAGTCAGGCAAGGCTCATACAGTGTAGCTGGAAAGGGGCTGAACTGGAGCAGAACTGAGAGCATGACAAGTAGAACATAGGGTCCAGATGATAAGGCATAAGATGTCATCCAAGCCAGCAGCTGAATCTGAGGGTCTCACAGGTAGTTTACTGGGTATTTTGGCAGGCAGGTGGAGCCTGGCTGAGTTCTGATGCTGTTTAGGCAAACTTAGCAGAAACAGGAAGGAGAGCCAGCAGGTTGGATTCAGGAACAGGGTATCTGTGGAGAAGATATCACACCAGAGATGTGAGATGTTCATATTTGAATACAATGTCAAAACAACTAAAGTGATGTTAAATTGAAGGACTGAGCTAGAGATCTTTATTGCATCATTCACACATTCAATAATGTTTGTCAGGACTAATATGTATTAGGCACCAAGCTAGGGATTGGGATACAACAGTCAATATTATATTATTTCTAACAGAAGGTACATATAAAACAAACACAAATTCAGGACCATATGGCTAGAGAGTAAACAGTATTGTGGGAGCACAGAAGTGGGATCACTCACCTAGTTTTGAAGGGTCAGAGCTTGGTCCAATAAATGTTTGTTAAATTTAATCCATTAAATATCACATGATTCTTGCTGTGGGAAAGAGGGACTGTAGAAGCTGAAAATAAACTAGGGCCTGACAAGCAAGATCTAAGGGAATGCAGCAGAAATGAATGCAATTGAAATTCTCAAACATTTGATTTGTTGCAACAAGTCCACATAGCTCCACAAATGGTGGGAAACTAATAAATTGAATTCTTTCACTTACTGGATAATTTTAATGTTTTCAAAGATATTGTGAAGAGGATCCATTATGTACATATATGTTCATCATTTTTAAATCTTTCATGGCTGCAATGAGCCAGGCAAATATACATCTTGTGGACTGGAAAATTCCT
The DNA here is from genome assembly GCF_964194105.1 of Spermophilus citellus. Taxonomy (NCBI): domain Eukaryota; kingdom Metazoa; phylum Chordata; class Mammalia; order Rodentia; family Sciuridae; genus Spermophilus; species Spermophilus citellus. The sequence continues at coordinate 86,053,247 of NC_138186.1, read as the reverse complement.
GATCCTTACCACTCACACTGCTGAGTATTCTTTCAAAGCTGTAACCACTCTCACTATGTCTAAAAAGGGGCGATGAATGCTTCCTATAAAAGTATTTGCTTTAGGACTTTTATAAGTATGTGCACTGTGAAAAAATACTTACACATATTCAACACTCTACTTCAAGACTTGATTGCTGTTGAGGCAATAAATTTGTGTAATAGCCAGGAGACTTGTGAAGCTCAAGTTGGGAGGGTTGCCTTACTGCATATTAAAATTAATTTTGTAACCACACAGATTAAAACACTTTGGTAGTGGTATCAGAACCAGTTCATATCAGAAGAGGAGGATAAGGGAAAATGATAGAAATTGCAGAAAAATATTCACTCCTATATAAGAATTTAATGTTAGGGAGTAGAGATGTTACAAATCTGTAGTGAAACTACTAATTAATCATCAGTGTGGTTGAAATAACTGTAAAAAATAAAATAAAATTTTATGTCATACAAAAATATGTTAGAGCAGAAATTTAAGTATAAAGAAAGAAAAATTCTGATGTATAGGTATAACTATACATACAAATATATACATAGGTAGACACACACAGGATGGGAAGGACCTCCCTGAGCAAGATTAAAAAATAAAAAGCAGCAACCCAGAAAAACAAGGCTAAAATATTTGATTCCAAAATTTGAAGAAAAAATTTACACAGAAAAACAAAAACAAAAACAAAGAAACAATTCTCATGAACAAAGTTAAACTTTGATCAGCAATTTATGGCAAAATAATCAAAACCAAATATTCCAAATATAGAGAGCTTTTTTAAATAAATAAGGAAAAACTATACATCAATAGAAAAATAGACAAATGACATAAATAATTTGCAACAAACATGTGAAAACTGTTTAGCCTTACTGGTAATTAAAAATTCAAATTAAAAGAGGATAGTGTTATTTCAACCTACACATTAACAAAGGACTAAAAAAAAATACAATATCCAGTGTGCTGAGGAAATAGATACTATATATTGCTGGTGGGAAAGTCAACTGGCACAAGCTTCCTGAAAAGCACCTCAACAATATGTGCCAAAAATTCTTATAATCAGAAGAAAAATATGTGCACTTTCATTCTGAAAAATAAAAGATCTAAATACATGTTAAGTTTGAGAATACATTGTTTTCTTTTCCTCCTATTGTTCTCCAATCTTGCCTACTGACTTCTAAAAAATCTGGCAGACCTAGAGACTCTTATTTTTTAAAAAAGAAGTCAACATACTTCTTCCTCAGTTGCTTGATTGGATTTCCTAGGAGGGGGCTGGCTGGATTAGTTGTTGGGCCAAGGCTACGGAGTCCATTCTGCCTCGTCATTGACGTGTCAAGTCCATCTCCATGGTAGCTTATTTCTGGAATAATATTATTATCAAAATACAAACTGATAATCAAAATGGACACATAACTAGATCACGAGAGTTAAGAACCAAGAGACAGGTGTGTAAAATGAGGTATTATGGCAAGAGATTCATGAAAGTTACTAATGTTCAAGTTTATCTATGTATTTATTTATTTATTTTTAGTTGTAGTTGGACACAATACTTTTATTTTTATGTGGTGCTGAGAATCAAACCCAGGGCCCTGCACATGCTAGGCGAACGCTCTACCTCTGAGCCACAACCCCAGCCCCTAATGTTCAAGTTTTGAGCAATCTGTCCAGTTCATGAATTACTCTAAAAAAAATGTTTTACTATAACATATAATATTGTTTTACTATAACATTTGTAGATACTGATAGAAGCTAAGATATGATAGACTCCAAACCCTTTGTGAGAGATAATGAAGCTGAGACCCAGAAAGTTCATCTTCCTAAGTCATGCAGCTTACCATTCTGATGCCTGAGTCCATAGACAAGCCACAGAATCCAGAATACCACTTGTTGTGGGTTGTTTTCCAAGATGCCTGTTGTACAAGAGATCATAATTTCTGCTTCATCATCTTGTGCACTACCAGGTGTCATCAATTCTGCCTGGTATTCCATGGGATGGAGAAAGGCTAGCGCTAGCCCAAGCTCCAGTCACAGAGTCGTGTGTGGGCTGTGTTCTGTGAGGGAGGTATATGATTCCCAGCTGCTTGCTGGGCTGAGAACAGGGACACGTGGTGAACAAATTTGGTAGAGAGCTGGGATGTGAATGAAATCTCACCTGAGACCTGTGTGCTTGAATTCTTCTGCTTTCCTCTGGGTAAGCCCTTTTTTGGAAGAAGATTCTTCTGTAAGGTTACCCTGAGTGAAGCTAGCTACTAAGCATCTGAAGCCAAGCAGGCATTTAAAATCATCTTTGTTGTCTGGTCCTGCATAGAATGTGCTGAGGTGAATGGTGCTTTATCATTCAGGTTGTCCTTCCAAGTGTCATTTTTCATATATTGGGCCAAATGAATGAGTTATTTTTGTTTTTCTCATACCCACAAATGAAGAGGAGTGAGCACAAGTATCATATATAACTGAATTAATTACACTGTATGTCTGAATAATGACCACAACTGTGCTTTATTTCCAACCTCTACTTTGGGGATTGCTAGGCCAAATACAGTATCCATGGTTTTGTTTCCTATGATTTCTGATACCCTAGGTCAACTGAGATCTGAAAATATTAGACAGAAAATTCAAGAAATGAACATTCATAAGTTTTAAATTGTGTACTATTCTGAGTAGTGTAATGAAGTCTTGCACTGTGTGGTTCTATTCTGAGCAGGATGTGAATGAATCATGTTTTTGTCCAGCATATTCAACCTGTATAAGCTTCCTGTCTGCTGGTCACTCAGTAGTCATCTTTGTTATCAAACAGACTGCCCTGGTGTCACAGAGCTTGTTCAAGTAAACCTCAATTTTAAAAATAATGGCTCCAAAGAGAAAGAGCAGTGATGCTGGAACTTGGGATATACCAAAGAGAATTGCTCTATTTTACTATTAATTATTATAAGGGCTGGGTTTGTGGCTTGGGGGTAGAGTCCTTGCCTAGCATGTGAAAAACTCTGGGTTCAATCCCCAGCACTAAAATCATCTCTCCAACGCCCCCATAAGAAAAACAATATACTAGCAATTGTGAATTGTGCTGCTATGAACATCGATGTGGCAGTATCCCTGTAGTGTGCTCTTTTACCCAGATGCCCTTCAATAGATGAATGGATAAAAAAAATGTGGCATTTATACACAATGGAGTATTACGCAGCACTAAAAAATGACAAAATCATGGAATTTGCAGGGAAATGGATGGCACTAGAGCAGATTATGCTCAGTGAAGCTAGCCAATCCCTAAAAAACAAATACCAAATGTCTTCTTTGATATAATGAGAGCAACTAAGAACAGAACAGGGAGGAAGAGCAGGAAGAAAAGATTAACATTAAACAGAGACATGAGGTGGGAGGGAAAGGGAGAAAAAAAGGGAAATCACATGGAAATGGAGGGAGACCCTCATTGTTATACAAAATTATATATAAGAGGTTATGAGGGGAATGGGATAACAAACATGGAGGGAAATGAATTACAGTAGATGGGGTAGAGAGAGAAGATGGGAGGGGAGGGGAGGGAGGATAGTAGAGGATAGGAAAGGTAGCAGATACAACAGTCACTAATATGGCAGTATGTAAAAATGTGATGTGTAACCGATGTGATTCTGCAATCTGTATTTGGGGTAAAAATGGGAGTTCATAACCCACTTGATTCTAATGTATGAAATATGATATGTCAAGAGCTTTGTAATGTTGTGAACAACCAATAAAAAAAAGAAAAACAATATAGACTACTAGCTATTGTTGTTAACCTCTTATTGTGGCTAAATTGTAAATTAAACTTTATCATAGGTTTGTATAGGAAAAAGACATAGTATATATGGAATTTGGTATTATTAGCAATTTCAGGCATCCAGTGAGAGTATTAAAAACTCTTAATTCACCCCCTAGTAGATAATGGGGGGTATTCTAATTTAATTAACAACACCTTTTCAACAAGCTCATCACATTGTTCATTTATAGCCTGTTTTTCTTAAACAGCTCAGCCAATAATTTTCTCATGTCCTTGTTTCATATTATTCCTTGTCCTCTCCCTTACCTAATCACATCATGACTTGTGGAAATTCTGTTTCTCCTCTGTTCTTTTCCTCTGGTTCAGACCTTTGTATGTGCATGTTTTGTTCCCCCTCCCTCAGTTTCTCTCTTAGGTTGTTTAATCACCTATCCATGAATTCTTGAGCTTATTTCTTGTCTCCTCTTTTCCTTCTTTTCAGAACTCTGTTGTTCCTATTGTTTCAGCCAATCTTAGAATGTCCTTCAACATTAATGTATGTGAAAGGAACACAAGTCAAGATACTTTTACTAATGTTACAGGCAAAATTTTTATTCACAAATAAATGTTTCTTACCAATAATTAACCTCCAAGCTCAAGATTAGTTATAAATTTCCAATTAAAACTCTTAACTCTAAGCATTCTCTGAGAAATAGCCGCACTGGAGGAAAGACCTCTCATTTCTTTTAGATTATTGTACACCAGAGAAGAGTTTGAAGAAGAAATTACCATTCAAGATGAGGGTCAGGCCAGACACCAGAGAATAGGATGCTCTGGCTCAACTTCCTTGACCAAAGGAAGGAACTTCCATTTCTTCCTTTAATGTTTGTTTTCCTACTCCGGTATAGCATCTACTATACTAAAGAGATTGGGAGAACATGGTCTGGGTATACTGACTATAAAGAATGTTTAATATACTTAGAAAAAGTCAGAATCTTGGTTATTAACATACTCAGATAAATTCCAGAAATTTTTCATGAGTACATTGGAGCAATAGCTTAACTTTAAAAGGAGAGTTATAAATGAGTATTTAAAATATGTACATGGAATAGGTTGGTCACCATTTTCTAAAAGATTCTACATGTTTCTGTGTAATTGTTTTCTTTTGCTTAATTTCTCCATTTAATGATTGTTGGTTTATTTGTTTAATTTGGTTCACAGCAAACTGAAGGTTACAAATAGTGCCCTGAGTTGTGTGTGATCTGGACTTAATTACAGAAGCAGTTGTCTAGGAATTTCCCCAATGTTCTTTAAAGCTCAATTAACTGAACGACAAATTTGGAATAATGAGACCAAGTTTTATAAACTGTCATGTCAAAATAACAATCATCAATGTTAATTTTAATACAACTAATATAGCCATTTGTTCTACAAAGAAAATAAATGATAAAATAATAATGAGTAACATTTTTATTGAGTGCTTCCTACATATAAAAACTGTGCTAAATATCTTATGTGCATGGGTTAATAATAACTATTATTATTCCAATTTTATAGATATAATCATGCTACTTTTAAAATTCTTCCTTAAGACATGAAGTCTTGTCATCTAAATTTGGGCTTGTTCTGAGACTCAGATGCCTAAAATTTAGAAAACCAGGTGCAAGCTCATGAAATAATTTTTCCCTCAATTTTCTAGTACTAGATTGCTTTGGTTTATATACAGAATTCATTACAAAATTTTTAGTAATTACAAAGATATTATTAAAGAAGCAAAAAAGCAAGTTATACTCTGAGGTAATTTAACTTTTAAACCTCAGAAAAGATATTTTATCATTTTAATAATAACATGCTATGAGTATTATGTTATTAACTTTTGCTGGGCTATCCTTCAGTGGCAGTGGTGAGATGATGAACAGTGCCTAGCCATCATAAATACAAGGACTGTGAGCAGATTTCAGGAGAAATATTAAATTAGCTTTGAGCCATCTATTGATTTCATGCTAGATTTCTTTTGTGAGTGTTTCAGGTTGTAAAATAAATTTTTCTTTGTGGAAAGCTAACAGCTCTTAGATCACATCTTCAATCTTTACCTGCTTCTCTAGAACTGGTTGTCTTGACCAGTCCAGACTACTTGTGATTTATAATTCAAATAAACATTGATTCATGCTTAAAATACATTTTATTGGAAAATTTAAATTATGCTTAGTTTACAATAGAGATCAATTAAGCTTTTATCTGATAGTATCTTCTTTAATAAGCTAATGAATGCAGTAGTTTCTTGGAAAGAGGAAACCTTGCATCTCTTCTGCCACCATATTGACTGCTTCAGCTGCTTAGTAGCTAGCTTCACTCAGGGTAACCTTAGTAGCTAGCTTCACTCAGGGTAACCTTTGGAAGAAGAATCTTCTTCCAAAAAAGGTTTACCCAGAGGAAAGCAGAAGAATTTGAGCACACGGGTCTCAGGTGAGATTTTACTCACATCCCAGTTCTCAGTTCATATTTTTTTCCTATTATGCGAAAGATCTCACTAAATTGCTGAGACATGTCAAACTTGGAATCCTCCTTAAGAGGGGGAACTCCTAAGCAAATGCTACCTAGAAGGAAAGAAGAACTAGCATCTCAGTTTATAGAAAAGTTGGAAGTATACTATAAAGGTTTTTCCTCCCCCAAACATTGGATAATAAGTTTTTTTTACCTGATTTTTCATCATTTCTTTAATGTAGATGAGCTAGGATATTCTTCCATAAAACTGCAACACAAGCATCAAGATTAGGAAATTAACAGTGATGCTTCTCTATCATCTAATTTTCAGAACCTATTCAGGTTTCCCATCTGTCTCAGCAATGCTTTCTATAGCAAAATGATTTATTTCAGAAGCACACATTGCATTTAGTTGTGTCTCTTTGGTTAATTTCTGTCTGGAACATTTCCTTAGTCCTTCTTTGACATTTTTGAAGATTATAGGTCATTTATTTTATAAAATGTCCCTCATTTTGGATCTAATGTTTCCTCATGATTCAATTTAGGTTGTGCATCTTTGACAAAGCATTTTTTTCTTTTAAATTAGGGATTGAATCCAGGGGCACTTAATCACTGAGCCACATCCCCAGCCATTTTTTTTTTTTTTTGAAGCAGGGTCTAAGCTAAATTACTGAGGGCCTCACTAAATTGCTGAGGCTGGCTTTGAACTTGTGATCCTCCTGCCTCAGCCTTTCTAGTCACTGGGATTACAGGGGTACGCCCCCACATCCAGCTATTTGTCTTGTTTTTAATGCTAAAAAAGTCTTTGATACTAGAAATACAACTTTATTGATACAAGAAGGCCATATGCTCAATTTGGGTTTCCATATTTCCAACTTTAATGTCATTTATAACTTTATATCTATTGTCTATAATTTTAATTTTTAACCATAATTTAGCCCGTTATGCTGCATATATTATGGCAGAAAGTCTCACCATTGACTGACTACTGTGATGGTCTAGCTTAGTGTTTATCAACCTCAACACAATTGACATTTGGGGCCAGATGACTCTTTATTGTAGAGAGACAGTCCTTAGAGCACTAGGATGTTTATAATTTGAATACTTGACTTCTATGTACTAGATGTCAGTAGCACCCTAACCCTCAAGCCCTAGCAACTAAAAATGCCTAGAGACATTGCTAAATGTCCCCTGAGAGGTAAATGACTTCTGGTTGAGAACTGCTGGTGTAGCTCATTTATTTTGCTGGTCTAAACTCTATTCCTATTCAAATCCTCATGAAACAGAAAGAAAATGGCAATTTCTTTTCTTTCAGTTCAGTTCCATCTTCTTTTAAATATAATCAGAAAATTCCATCAAATTCTAACAATGAAATCTTCTTTAAATACTAAATATGCCTCAGTCTAATAGTTTACATTGAGCTCTGTCAGGGCAAGAAACTTGTAGTGTCTATCTTACTCACATCAGTGTTGGTGAGCAAGTTTGCAAAAAAATAAAAGAGCTTCTCTAATGTTTATATGTTTGTTTATATTTCAAGGTCTATTAAAAACCAAAACAAAATAAAAATCCAGATAACTACCATTTTTCTCTATAGTAAATAGACTTTTCCATTCTTTTTTTTTTTTAATTCCTTAAGGGCATTTGTTGTCTGGTCCATACTTTTTGGCAGGCAATTATTTTCCACTTTTACTTAATTTTATGCCTTTTTGCATGTTTATTCACTTTTACCTCATTACTTTGTATTCCTATCTAATTAGAAACTCTTGAAGAAGATATGCCTCTCCTGTGCTCCCTACTAGTCAGACATATGGTTAAACTAAGTAGAGTGCATGCTTAGTGAATACTGGATTCAATTCAACTTCTTATACTGGAGTGTATGAGGACTGAATATTTTAGAATATGACAGATTCCCACTAAGCTTACCTCCAGAAAGTGCAAAGAGAGGGAGAAAGAGAGAGAGGAGCTAAAATGTGTTAACATTTCTAGTGGGACTGAATCTCAGGTACTCTGCCACTGAGCTACATCCCTGGATCTTTTTGTTTTTATTTTTTTCTATTATGTGAAGGATCTTACTTAATTGCTGAGACTGGCCTCAAACTTGGAATCCTCCTGCCTCAACCTCCGAGATTGCTGGGATAACAGGTGTGTACCACTCACTGTTCCTTGCTAATGCCTAGAGTCTTAATTTACACAAAGGGAGTTATAAGACTATAAAGCTTTTGCTAGTATTTAGTGAGATTTCTCTGCCATCATCAAATTTTTCATTTGGATTTGGCTTTAATTATTCATTTATTTGACATATTTTAAAGGATGTACAAAATGTTATTTTATCATAAATAAGCACTTTGGGGGCATCAAAGCAAATGATCCGCCCCTCAGAGGTTATTCATAAAGTAAAAAACAAACAAAACAAAACAAAACAAAAAACCCCATGATATTCTTAAAATTTAGCTAGTTTGAAAGACCTAGGCCTGATTTCATATCCAGACTTGACTGCCTGAAAAAGTCTGTGCTCTACCATGCCCAAAGTCTTCCCTCCAGAGTATAGACTTTAATTAGAAAGGTAGGAAAATATTGAAATAAGCGATGAGAAAAGAAAAGTAAAAATATGGCTAAGAGACTTTGAGATTTGGAAATGTGCTGTTTCTTTCAATCTTTATGGGGCTTAAGATGGGTTTTGGAAGAAGTAAAATTTATGGCATACCGTATATTACGTTTCTTTGACCAATGTATGTGTTCTGGAGATAATTTGATGCTTTTAGTTCTTTAAATATTTCTTCTTAAATAAATCCATTCAGTCCATTAACCATAGTTAATGTTTTCCCACTGGTTTGTACATGTCATAGCTAAAGACCAATGTAGACTAATGGGGATGGAGAAATAAAAATGAGTACATTCATGAATTATTCTCTGTTCTCACTTTAGACAAGTTAATTTTTCTTAAATTATCAGGTTCTGCCTTAATCATAGGCCATTTGTGGTTATCAAGAAATAAATGTTTGTATGTTTGGCTTTCACAGTCTTATGTTTCACCCTAAAAGCCAGGTTCAATTAGTCCTCTGACACCCTATCACGAAACATTCAGAGTGGGAATCTAAACTTTTAAAACACAGATAGTTCTTAGATTATAAAATTGTTCTCCCAATGAATATTGAACTAAGATTGGAGGAACACTGTTCTATTAAAATAACATTCAAATATAATTGTATTAAGAGGATAACTTTTATTTTCAGAATAATCATATTAGAAATTTTTATTTTTATTTTATCATATTGGAAATTTAAAGAATACTTCCGTCACATTAGCCTAGGTGGATAATTCAAACTTCACCCCATGCCTGCAGTCACAAAAAATAAAACTTTACCAAAATTACCTTTTAGATTGTAAGAACAAAGGGCAAAAGATTACATTTCTTGGTGTGACCGCAGTTATTTGGATTCTCCAATACCATGAATGTAAGGAAGAACTGGTTTAGGTTTTATTGAGACTGTTCATTGATTTTTTTTTTTTAAATCTGGTAATGGGGATCGAACATGTGGGTGCTTTACCACTGAGCTGCAATCCAAGTCCTTTTTTTAATTTTTTATTATTATTATTTTTTATTGTTGGTTGTTCAAAACATTACATAGTTCTTGATATATCATATTTCACACTTTGATTCAAGTGGGTTATGAACTCCCATTTTTACCCCGTATACAGATTGCAGAATCACATCAGTTACACTTCCATTGATTGACATATTGACATACTCATGTCTGTTGTATTCTGCTGCCTTTCCTATCCTCTACTATCCCCCCTCCCCTCCCCTCCCCTCCCCTCTTCTCTCTCTACCCCCTCTACTGTAATTCATTCCTCCCCCTTGTATTATTTTTACCTTTCCCCTCACTTCCTCTTGTATGTAATTTTGTATAACCCTGAGGGTCTCCTTGCATTTCCATGCAATTTCCCTTCTCTCTCCCTTTCCCTCCCACCTCTCATCCTTGTTTAATGTTGGTCTTCTTCTCGTGCTCTTCTTCCCTAGTCTGTTCTTAGTTACACTCCTTATATCAAAGAAGACATTTGGCATTTGTTTTTTAGGGCTTGGCTAGCTTCACTTAGCATAATCTGCTCTAATGCCATCCATTTCCCTCCAAATTCTATGATTTTGTCATTTTTTAAGGCAGAGTAATACTCCATTGTGTATAAATGCCACATTTTTTTTTATCCATTCGTCTATTGAAGGGCATCTAGGTTGGTTCCACAGTCTTGCTATCGTGAATTGTGCTGCTATGAACATCGATGTAGCAGTGTCCCTGTAGCATGCTCTTTTTAGGTCTTTAGGGAATAGACCGAGAAGAATCCCAGTCCTTTTGATTTTTTAATTTTTTTTCTTTTTTTTAATTTAATTTTTTTTATTGGTTGTTCACAACATTACAAAGCTCTTGACATATCATATTTCATACATTAGATTGAAGTGGGTTATGAACTCCCAATTTTACCCCAAATGCAGATTGCAGAATCACGTCGGTTACACATCCACAATTTTACATAATGCCCTATTAGTAATTGTTGTATTCTGCTACCTTTCCTATCCCCTACTATCCCCCCTCCCCTCCCCTCCCATCTTCTCTCTCTACCCCATCTACTGTAATTCATTTCTCTCCTTGTTTATTTTCCCATTCCCCTCACAACCTCTTATATGTAATTTTGTATAGCAATGAGGGTCTCCCTTCATTTCCATGCAATTTCCCTTTTCTCTCCCTTTCCCTCCCATCTCATGTCTCTGTTTAATGTTAATCTTTTCTTCCTGCTCTTCCTCCCTGCTCTGTTCATAGTTGCTCTCATTATATCAAAGAAGACATTTGGTATTTGTTTTTTAGGGATTGGCTAGCTTCACTAAGCATAATCTGCTCTAGTGCCATCCATTTCCCTGCAAATTCTATCTATGATTTTGTCATTTTTTATTGCTGCATAGTACTCCATTGTGTATAGATGCCACATTTTTTTATCCATTAATCTATTGAAGGGCATCTGGGTTGGTTCCACAGTCTAGCTATTGTGAATTGTGCTGCTATGAACATCGATGTGGTAGTATCCCTGTAGCATGCTCTTTTAAGGTCTTCAGGGAATAGTCCGAGAAGGGCAATAGCAGGGTCAAATGGTGGTTCCATTCCCAATTTTCCCAGGAATCTCCATACTGCTTTCCAAATTGGCCGCACCAATTTGCAGTCCCACCAGCAATGTACAAGTGTACCCTTTTCTCCACATCCTCGCCAGCACTTGTTGTTGTTTGACTTCATAGTGGCTGCCAATCTTACTGGAGTGAGATGGTATCTTAGGGTGGTTTTGATTTGCATTTCTCTGACTGCTAGAGATGGTGAGCATTTTTTCATGTACTTGTTGATTGATTGTATGTCCTCCTCTGAGAAGTGTCTGTTCAGGTCCTTGGCCCATTTGTTGATTGGGTTATTTGTTATCTTATTGTCTAATTTTTTGAGTTCTTTGTATACTCTGGATATTAGGGCTCTATCTGAAGTGTAAGGAGTGAAAATTTGTTCCCAGGATGTAGGCTCCCTATTTACCTCTCTTATTGTTTCTCTTGCTGAGAAAAAACTTTTTAGTTTAAGTAAGTCCCATTTGTTGATTCTTGTTATTAACTCTTGTGCTGTCGGTGTCCTATTAAGGAATTTGGAGCCCGACCCCACAATATGTAGATCGGAGCCAACTTTTTCTTCTATCAGACACAGAGTCTCTGATTTAATATCAAGCTCCTTGATCCGTTTTGAGTTAACTTTTGTGCATGGCGAGAGAAAGGGATTCAGTTTCATTTTGTTGCATATGGATTTCCAGTTTTCCCAACACCATTTGTTGAAGATGCTGTCCTTCCTCCATTGCATGCTTTTAGCTCCTTTATCAAATATAAGATAGTTGTAACTTTGTGGATTAGTCTCTGTGTCCTCTATTCTATACCATTGGTCCACCCGCCTGTTTTGGTACCAGTACCATGCTGTTTTTGTCACTATTGCTCTGTAATATAGTTTGAAATCTGGTATCGCTATACCGCCTGATTCACACTTCCTTCTTAGAATTGCTTTTGCTATTCTGGGTCTTTTATTTTTCCATATGAATTTCATGATTGCTTTATCTATTTCTACAAGAAATGCCGTTGGGATTTTGATTGGCATTGCATTAAACCTATAGAGAACTTTTGGTAATATTGCCATTTTGATAATGTTAGTTCTGCCTATCCATGAACAGGGTATATTTTTCCATCTTCTAAGATCTTCTTTTACTTCTCTCTTTAGGGTTCTGTAGTTTTCATTGTATAAATCTTTCACCTCTTTTGTTAGGTTGATTCCCAAGTATTTTATTTTTTTTTTGAGGATATTGTGAATGGAGTGTTTTTCCTCATTTCCGTTTCAGAAGTTTTGTCGCTGATATACAGAAATGCCTTTGATTTATGCATGTTGATTTTATATCCTGCCACTTTGCTGAATTCATTTATTAGTTCTAGTAGTTTCTTTGTAGACCCTTTTGGGTCTTCTAGGTATAGAATCATGTCATCTGTAAATAGTGATAATTTAAGTTCTTCTTTTCCTATTTTTATGCCTTTAATTTCTTTCGTCTGTCTAATTGCTCTGGCCAGTGTTTCGAGAACTATATTGAATAGAAGTGGTGATAGAGGGCATCCCTGTCTTGTACGAGATTTTAGAGGGAATGCCTTTAACTTTTGTCCATTCAGAATGATGCTAGCCTGAGGCTTAGCATAGATAGCTTTTACAATGTCAAGGTAAGTTCCTGTTATCCCTAGTTTTTCTAATATTTTGAACATAAAGGGATGCTGTACTTTGTCGAATGCTTTCTCTGCGTCTATCGAGATGATCATATGGTTCTTATCTTTAAGTCTATTGATGTGGTGAATAACATTTATTGATTTCCGTATATTGAACCATCCTTGCATCCCAGGGATGAATCCTACTTGATCATGGTGCACAATTTTTTTGATGTGTTTTTGTATTCGATTTGCCAGAATTTTATTGAGGATTTTCGCATCGAGGTTCATTAGAGATATTGGTCGGTAGTTTTCTTTCTTTGAGGTGTCTTTGTCTGGTTTCGGAATCAGGGTGATGTTGGCCTCATAGAATGAATTTGGAAGAGCTCCCTCTTTTTCTATTTCCTGAAATAACTTGAAAAGTATTGGTATTAATTCTTCTTTAAAGGTTTTGTAAAACTCCGCTGTATACCCATTCGGTCCTGAGCTTTTCTTGGTTGGTAGTCTTTTGATGGCTTCTTCAATTTCATCCATTGATATTGGTCTGTTCAAATTGTGTGTATCCTCCTGACTCAGTCTGGGCAAATCATATGACTTAAGAAATTTATCGATGTCTTCACTATCTTCTATTTTATTGGAATATAGGTTTTCAAAATAATTTCTAATTGTCTTCTGTATTTCTGTAGCATCTGTTGTGATATTGCCTTTTTCATCCCGTATGTTAGTAATTTGAGTTCTCTCTCTTCTTCTCTTTGTTAGCATGGCTAAAGGTCTGTCGATCTTATTTATTTTTTCGAAGAACCAACTTTTAGTTTTGTTAATTTTTTCAATAGTTTCTTTTGTTTCAATTTCATTGATTTCCGCTCTGATTTTAATTATTTCTTGCCTTCTGCTACATTTGCTGTTGTTTTGCTCTTCCTTTTCTAGGGCTTTGAGATGAAGTGTGAGCTCATTTATTTGTTGGTTTTTTCTTTTTATGAGGAATGACCTCCAGGCGATGAATTTCCCTCTTAAAACTGCTTTCATTGTGTCCCATAGATTCCAATATGTTGTGTCTGTATTTTCATTTATCTCTAAGAATTTTTTGATTTCCTCCTTTATGTCTTCTGTAACCCATTGATCATTCAGTAACCTATTGTTCATTTTCCATGTGATGTAGGATTTTTCCTTCCTTCTTTTATCATTGATTTCCAGTTTCATTCCATTATGATCAGATAAAATGCATGGTATTATCTCCACCCCTTTATATTTAATGAGGGTTGCCCTATGGCATAATATATGGTCAATTTTTGAGAAGGATCCATGTGCTGCTGAGAAAAAAGTATATCCATTTGATGATGGTTGATATATTCTATATATGTCAGTTAAGTATAGGTTATTGATTGTGATATTGAGTTCTATAGATTCTTTATTCAACTTTTGTTTGGAGGATCTGTCCAATGGTGAGAGAGGTGTGTTGAAGTCACCCATAATTATTGTGTTGTGGTCTATTTGATTCTTGAACTTGAGGAGAATTTGTTTTATGAATGTCGCAGCACCATTATTTGGTGCATAAATATTGATAATTGTTATGTTTTGTTGGTGAATGGTTCCTTTTAACAGTATGTAATGTCCTTCTTTATCCCTTTTGATTATCTTAGTCTTAAAGTCGATTTTATTCAATATGAGGATGGCCACCCCTGCTTGCTTACGAGGACCGTGTGCGTGGTATATTTTTTCCCATCCTTTCACCTTCAGCCTGTGTATGTCTTTTCCAATCAGATGTGTCTCCTGGAGGCAGCATATTGTTGGATTTGTTTTTTTAATCCATGATACCAGCCTATGTCGCTTTATTGGAGAGTTTAAGCCATTAACATTCAGAGTTACTATTGATATATGGTTTGTGCTTCCATCCATGTTTGATTATTTATCCTTTTTTTTAAAAAAATTTAGTTTTTTTCTCCATGATTATCTTTCCCCTCACCCTCTGTCTTTACCGAGGCCCTTCCCACTGATGGTTTTGGTTATTGTTTTTCATTTCTTCCTCGTGTAGTGTTTTGCTCAAAATGCTTTGCAATGCTGGTTTTCTGACTGCAAATTCTTTTAACTTTTGTTTATCATGAAAGATTTTTATTTCGTTGTCATACCTGAAGCTTAATTTTGCTGGATACAGAATTCTTGGTTGGCATCCATTGTCTCTCAGTGTTTGAAATACATTGTTCCATGACCTTCTTGCTTTCAGTGTCTGTGATGAAAAATCTGTTGTTAACCTTATTGGTTTATCCCTGAATGTAATCTGTCTCTTTTCTTTTGTAGCTTTTAATATTTTCTCTTTGTTCTGTATATTGGATATCTTCATAACAATGTGTCTTGGTGTTGGTCTACTGTGATTTTGTGTGTTCCGTGTCCTGTATGCATCTTCAATTTGTATATCTGTTTCCTTTTTTATTTCTGGAAAGTTTTCTGTAATTGTTTCATTCAGCAGGTTACTCATTCCCTTGGTTTGAGTCTCTGTACCTTCTTCTATCCCGATGACTCGTAAGTTTGGTTTCTTCATGTTATCCCATAACTCTTGGATGTTTTTCTCGTGATTTTTTACCAGCCTTTCTGAGATGGCTAGACTCTTTTCAAGATGATATATTTTGTCTTCATTATCTGACGTTCTGGCTTCTACTTGCTCCACTCTGTTAGTGATACTCTCAATTGAGTTTTTAATTTGGTTTATCGTTTCCTTCATTTCTAGAATTATTGTTTGATTATTTTTTATAATCTCTATCTCCTGATAGAGATGCTTAACTTCTTATTTTATCTGTTTATGTAATTCATTCTCAATGTGTTCTTTCGCTGCTTGAATTTGCTGTCTTGTATCCTCTTTAAGGTTCCATTCCATCTGTCTAAGGTGTTCCTTGAGTTCTTTATATGACCATTTTTCTGATGACTCTAGGTCCTCCTGAATATTTAGGCTGTCCTGCATTGTTTGTACTCCTTTTCTTCCTTGCTTTTTGAAGCTGCTCATGTTACTTCTTATTCTGTTTGACTGCTGAGTTACTGTTTACTCCTATAAATTTATTAGATGCTTGGGAGGAAAGGTATTAGAAGGGAAGGGAAGAAAGAGAATGAGAGTAAGCAGGTAGAATTCAAGGAAGGGGGCATAAGATAATTGAAAAGAATGAAAAGACAAAAGAAGAAAAAATAGGAAATAGAAAAAGAAATTTTTTTTAAATAATAAAAAAAATTAAAATTAAAATTAGAAGAAAAAAAGTAAAAAAAATTGTAAAAACAATTTAAAAAAACAACAAGAAAGAAAAATGAAAATGAAAGAAAAACCCAAATCAAAAAAAAAGAGAAAAGAAAAAAGAAAAAAAAACCAAACTAATAAATGCCGTCTTAGAGTTTGATTAACTTCTTTTCCAGTAGGTGGTGCTGTGCCCACCAGGCCAAGTTTTTCCTGTCAATACGCGGGAACCAATCACTGTGCAGCAGCTCCTCCCAGACTGGGCGAGTCTCCAATCCTGAGTGCCTAGGGCCTCCTCTTGTGTCTAGTCACTTCCCACTTTTCCTCTAGCCAGGCCCCTCTCACGGCTGCAGCTCACCACAATACTGGCTACACGCCAGGTCTGCTGCTCCCAGGAGCCCTGTTTTCATGAACGACTGGGCACACTCTCCCAGTTTGCCATTCCCTCAGACCCTAAGTTTGTAGAGCTTGGGGCTGAGAATCCTCAGCGAATTTTACTTGCCCTCCGGTAGCCACGCCCCCGGTAGCTGGTGCAAGAGACCTCAGTTGTCAGCACTGGTGGGAGCGGTAGCCGCGGGTCCCGCACCAAGTCTGATTCCCTCGGTCTGGCTATCGCGCTCACGGGAGAGCTGGGAGGGGCCCTTAAGGTTTCCCCGATGTGTGGAGAGGGAAGGCTAGGGAATTACACACCTGTAGCCGCAGGTTTCAATGAAGTTATCTCCTCCGCCGCAGTCTGATGACGTCAGTTCTCTGCCATGGTGGTATCTCTTGCAAATGGCGACAGTTCGTTTCCCTTTGCCGGGTGACCAATGCAACGGGTGGGTCCTTACTGTCTC
Organism: Spermophilus citellus; assembly: GCF_964194105.1. Taxonomy (NCBI): domain Eukaryota; kingdom Metazoa; phylum Chordata; class Mammalia; order Rodentia; family Sciuridae; genus Spermophilus; species Spermophilus citellus. The sequence continues at coordinate 86,036,211 of NC_138186.1, read as the reverse complement.
TCCCAAGCCCCGTTTCAAACCTGTGGCCACTACCTATGAAGGCTTGGTTAGCATTTACTTCCATAGGATCAGAAGGGCTGACCAGTTGTTTTAGCCGGATGGATTAATGCTGAGTCACAGCTGTTTGTCTTCGGGAAGCAGGCGAACGGGAGCTTGAATTCAGCCGATCTGGGCTCAATGTGTGTTCTGAGAGGCCCAGACTGTTCGCCCCAGATCCACGTCAGCTCAGCATTGCCTAGTGATCCTGAGCACACAGATTTAGGTTGTTTACGACTCCCTATGCCTGCACAGCTGAAGAGGTCAGAGACTTGATCTCTCCACACCCGCCGCCATGTTGGAATCCCACGTTGATTTTTTAATTTGAAGATCCCGCTAAATTGTGCTTTGAACTAGTGATCTCCTATTTTAGCCTTCACAGTACTGGGATAATAAGCATACACCACCACTTCAGGCAATATTTCTTTGACTTTTAACATTTTAAAGCAACGTTGTTTACAAAATTTTATTAAAACTTAACTTTTATTATCTTCCACATTTATAATACATAAAAATAATTTTAAATTACCTTAGTAATAGTCTCCTTATTAAAATTTTAACTTTATTGAATTTACTGAAATCAGTACCCTTGGGTGGGGAATGTGGCACAGTGGTAGAGCTTTGATTATTTCCCTCTCTGTAGAAATATTAGCAACATATATGCTGCCAGACTTTCCCATGGCATTGCCCAGGGGAAATAAATCTATGTATCTATGTTTGTAAAAATATGTATCCAGTATTTCATTTAACAATATGGTTAGACAATTTTTCATGTCCATACAAATAAGGTCATCTCATTTTAGAAAATTGCAGCATGGTCTTCCATAGAAAGAATGCACAATTATTTATTTAGTCATTCCTATTTTATGAATATTTAGGTTGTTTTGAACTTTTACAGTTACGAATAATATGCAATGAAAATACTTGTACTGGCCTCTTTGGGCACACTGTTAAGTGCCCTGGGAGAGATACTAACAGTAGATTTTTGGCATGGAGAGGTATGCATAATGATTTTGAAAGTGGTTATACTTGTATTCCCTCCAGTTGTACATGAATATACTCATTGAATTTGAATTTCCTCCATCAAGGTGAGGTTGAGTAACCTTTTATTCAAATCTTGACCATTTTTATAATTTCTGCATTGAATTACCAGTTTATATTCTTGGCTCAGTTTTCATGTAGATTTCTTTCTTTCTTTCTTTAAATCATTTGTTGGTTCTAATCTTTTGTTGATACTTGTTTTGGAATATCTTCTGTTAGTTGACTTTTCATTTTTCGGGTCTTTGGTCATTCAGGTGTTTTAAATTTTTGTGATTAAATTCATCACATTTTTAAAAATGACTTTTGCTTTTAGTGTATTATTTCAAACAGACTTCCTGACTCCAAAGTGGTGCACATTTACCTATATTTTCTTTTCTTTTTTGGTACTAGGATTGAATCTAGGTCAGTGCTCTATCACTGAGCTACATCTCTAACCCTTGATTTATTTATTTATTTTTTGAGACAGGGTCTCACTAAGATGCCTAGACTGGCCTCAAACTTGCAATTCTCCTGCTTCACCTCCCATGGAGTTGGGATTATAGGACTGTGCCACCACACCTGATTTGCCTACATTTTCTTTCAATAATTTCTTATCATTGAGAAATTTTAAATTTTTATTATACTTTTGTGAGTGGTATAATATAAAATCTAGTTTCATTTTTTTAAGTGCTTAGCTAGTTCTTTTCATTGATTTGAAATACTATGTTATTTTTTTCTCGTTGATTTGAAGTTATATTTTATTATATTTCATAAATATGTGTTTTAGTTACACACACATATGTATAGTTTAAATAAACATACTAAGTTAGTGCTATGATTATTCCCTACTTTATAAACAAAGAAACGGAAGCATGAAAATATCAAATAACTTGCCCAATAATAGTCAAGAAGTAGTGAATCAAGAAATAAGACCTGGAAGACTGGATGTAGATCTTAACTCTGACATTATCTGTAAAATTCCCATGTATAATGAGTCTATTTCTGGACTATTCTATTTCTTCAAACTACTTAAACATTGTTGCATTCATATCTCATGGTTCTAGTTACCACAAACATATAATTTATACTTAATATATATTAGGACAAGTTCCCTGTCTTTGTCTTTTTTTTTTAAATGACATTAATTACCATTATTCATTAAATCTTCTATACAAATTTTAGAATTTCACAAAAAATCTGTATGTTGAATAGATTTTGCTAAAATTGTATTTGTAATTTGAGAATCTATATTTTAAAATATTGGGGTTTTAATCTATGAATGTGGAATATTTCTTCCCTATTCAAGCCATTTTTTTCAATTGGGCTTTGTAATATTTTTCACTCAGAGTCCTTATTTATTTTTATTAATTTTATTCCTAAGTGCTTTAGTATTTTTGTTGCCATTAGGAATGCATTTTTTCCTCTTAATTACACTTGCAACATGATTGATTCCAATGTACAGAAAGGTTGTTGTTATTTATGTTGATTTTGTATCTTGCCAAATTGTTGAATTCTCTTCTTGGTTATAGTAACTTTTCATTTGATTGTCTTGAATTTTCTAGACAGATGATCATGTCCTCTGTGAGTAATAGCAGATTGCCTCTTACTTTCCAATGTTTACAATACTTAATATGGTTTTATTTATTTCAGTCCATTGGCTAGTGTGACCAATCTGATGCTAAATAGCAACAATGGCAATGGGCAATTTTGTTTTGTTCCTGATTTTAGATACTCATTATTTCTAATAAGTATCATGTTTGTGGTACTTTGGGATAGACACTTTTTTTTTTTTATCAAATTAAAGAAGTTTCTTTTTAGTTTTAGTTTACATGCATTCATACACACACACACACACACACACACACACACACACGGGCATTATTTGTACATATATAATTGCAGTTGAATCTTTGGGGCCCCTATTGAAATCATTTTTCTCCTAAATCATATGACCAAGTAAGCACATTACATTGGTTGTTCACTATCAAAAATCTATCCTGGGGCTGGGACTGTGGCTCAGCGGCAGTGCACTTGTCTGGCATTTATTAGGCACTGGATTTGATTCTCAGCACTGCATATAAATAAATAAAATAAAGATCTATCAACAACTAAAAAAATATTTTAAAAAAATCCGTCTTTGCATTCCAGGGATAAAATTTACTTGATAATAATGCACTGTTTCCTTAATGGATTGATGAATTTAAATTTCTAATATTTCATTTGGCAATTTGCATCCATGATTGTGAGATTGATTTTCTTTCCTTATTTTAGAAAGCTTATGATACATACTTAAAAGATTTGGTAGCTTCTTCTATTTTTCCATGCTTGTTTGTTTAAAAATGAATTTTGTTTTTTAAAAACGATTGGTAATAGCTGCCAACAAAATTCTGTGGACCTGATTATTCTGTGGGGGGAGGAGGGGTGTAGGTATTAGAATACTATTCTAAGTTTTTTGTGCCTTTGGTGGATTCACATTTTCTTTCACATCTTTCTGATGGCATAAAAATTATAAGTTATATTTGTGTTTTTCTAATAGTTGTGGTTCAATTTTTAGCACATACAAGTATGTATTTTTTATTCAATAACTAGAATTCATCAGTGTCTTTCTACATTAGTTGAACAAAAACTAAATCTTTGTGTGCTGCAATTGTACCTGAAGCATTCGCACCCAGCCCTGTTCCCTCTCATATTGACATGTTTGGAATTTTTGTTCTACATTGTTGTTCTAGAAATTACTATCAAATTGTTGTTTTTTAAAAATCAACACTTAGGGTTGGGGTTGTAGATCAGTGGTAGAGCACTTCCCTAGCACTTGCAAGGCCCTGGGTTCAATCCTCAGCACCACATGAAAATAAATAAATAAAATAAAGCCATTGTGTCCAACTAAACCTAAAAAATAAATATTAAAAAAATCAACACTTATTTAGGATTAGGATATTCTGTGGACAATTTTTTTTATTTTTCAGAGTTTAGTATGTTTCCTTTACTCTTGCTTTTCTCAAATGTTAGTATTGTATAACGTCTATGTATGTATAAGTTTTCATTTAAATATATTTTACTTGATTCTCAGTAGGTCCTTAAACTATAACTAAACTCTCTCTTTCTCTCTCTGAGAGAGAGAGAGAGAGAGAGAGAGAGAGAGAGAGAGAGAAAGAGAGAGACAAGTCAAGATGGCGCCTGGCACTTTGCCAGGAGGAGTGGTTTGGGGGGTAATGCCAGCAAGTCATTAAGATGATGTTAATTGAGTTAAGCTGGGTATAATTGTTAAGATGATGAGGATTTCTGTATCTGGATGATGTTAATTGAAACAAGCTGTGTATAATCAGTTAAGTGTATATATACCTCTACTTTCCTACAATAAAGCGGCTCCTGCTATATCAACCTTCACAAGTTGCTTGTCACTTACCTCCCTGGCTATTTTGCCCAGCCAGCCGGCAAAATTATATATATATTCCTTCTATTTCCTCTAGTGTTTCTTTTAGTAACCCCAATTAAGTGGATGTTGGAACATTTGGGTCTACTTAACATGATTCTTAACTTTCACTTTATACTTCATATCCCCTCATTACTTTTTATTGCATTCTGGAAAAATTTTTGGCTTAATATTATGGTTTGGTATTATTTTCTTTGTGCCTGTTCTGTTATTTGATCTATTCATTCAATATTCTATTTAAAAAGATCAAATTTTTAATAGCTATACTTTCAATTTGATTATTTTATATAAACTTAATATTTCCTCAAATATCTCTGTGGTTAATTCATATAGTTCTATATAAATTTAAAATCTTATTCTGACTTCTTTATTAATTTTTATTTCTTCACTTTTAACGTCAAGGGACTCAGCTTTCTCTCCTGGTAGTGGTGACCTTCCTCCCATGCTTGGTGACTCCTGAGTGTTCAAACTCCTACCTGGAAGTCCGGATTAGACTATCTGCTCTATGTTCCTCAGCAGCCTGTTTAGAGAGAAGGGCAGGATTTGTGGCTGAAACTTGTCTTTCATTCTGGTTTGAAGGGTACATGGGGAGATGGTGATGCCACTGGTTGTGGTGACTCACAGGTTAGCTTTGGGTGGAGAGGGGTTGTCTCATTCCTCTTGGGTAGCTCAGGGCATTGTTTCTTTGATCCAGGCTTCCACACCTGTAGCTTCCAGCTGGAGCAACAGTTCTTGTTGCTGAAATGTGGCCTAGGTTGGTAGAGAGGGCGTGCGCAGTTCAACTTTGCTGGCTATTCCTGCTGCTGGCCTCTAACAATGACACTGCCTATTTTCCTGGCCTCCCTCTTGTCCTTAGTATCTATTCTTAACATTTCTGGCAGTACTCTCCTATCCTTGTTTTGAGCTGTGGTTTTAAATCTGTGCTCTAATGCCATCTGCTTTCTGTCTTCCAGTGTCTTCTCAAAGTTATGAATCTCCAAAGCCTGATACTGTTTTCCAGTTATATGAATTTTGAAAAATATCCTTTCTAAAATTTTAATGGTTTTCATCGTAAAGAGAAGAGTACAGTTCATTTTCATTCTATCATCCTAAGGTGTAAACCAGAGTGTGATCTACAATGCCTTGGGAGGTAGTTTTTGAAAATGAGTTTAACAAATCAGTTTGCAGCACTGCCATTTCTGGTTGTGTATGTTGTTTACTACAGAAAGGATAGTTAACAGGAGATAGTAACTAATTGTTAGTCATCTTTTTTGAGAACGTGCCTGTGGCATTAAAACCTATCAGTGGCAAGTTCCACAAATGTTGAAGTTTAAACATTTGAGAAGTGCTGTGGCAAAGCATATAAAGAAGGTTTTATTTAAAAAATAGTAACACAGACTTCTCTGGGAAGGAGAAGAGGGCCATAGCTGGTATCCTGCTATCTCAAGAAGTGACAGCATCCTGTCCCTTTTATACATTTTAGACTTTCTTTGTTCTCCTGCCCTACCCCCCACCCAATCTCTTTCCTTTCTGCCTATGTGATTGGCTCAGGAGATGCTGGGGGATCGCCAACAGGTGAGAAGCACATGGCAGGAGGAAGGGCCAATTGGGGTGATCCAGGCAGGTAGCAGCCCAGGAGGCGTTAATCCTGTCTGTAATCTTTTGGGAAGGGTAGTATATGCAGAGAATCTTGGTAATCAAAGGGCTCTGAAGACATTAACATTCCAATCTCCCAGGTATTAACATTCCAATATCTTCCAGTCTCTAATTTCCCAGATTCTAATGGGCCTTCATTTTTTTGATCTGACCAGATTAACCAATCTACACTGCCTGTTTTTAATTCTTGCTTCAGTATCATAGGGAAATCCCTGAGTGGAGGAATAGTAAGAAACTGGAGCTGTGCTGTCCTGTGCAGTAATCCCTTGGCTATTTAAACTAATTAATATAAAATAAAATAAAAATTAGATTCTTCAGTCCCAGGAGTCATAGTTCCAGGTGACTCAGTCCCAGTTAACTAGTGGTTGCCATTCTGGACAGCACAGATACAGACCATTTGTGTCATCACAGAAACTCAATTGGATAGTGCTGGCCTACAGGGTCTCTTAATTTAGGTCATTTAAGTCTTGATGGTTTTATCTCTGTGGACAACTACATCAAAGGTGGTCCCAAATTTTAATTGTCATAATCTAATGGTAAGATGAAATAGAGACACGTGCTGAGTATAGAATAGGTGCTTGGTAAAAATTAGTTGATCAAAAGATGCATAAATGAAGACTCACAGTGAATTTCCACAGCTTGATGAACGATTGCATTCATCTACCCATTAATTTGACAAATACTTATCAGGTACTTATCATATACTAGGGGCTGCTTAGGTGTTTAGGATTTATCAGTAAACAGACAAAGATTACCTCCCTTGTGGAACTTACATGCTGGGGATTGGTAGATATTGTAAATAATTATCATAAAAATAAGCAAAGCATATAACAAGTTTTAAGGTGATAAATGGTAGGAAAAATAAAATGTAAGGCAGGGTAAGAGGGTAGATCAGGAGTGTGGGCATGGGTAGGGAAAATAGGATTATAATTTTAAATAAGATGGTCAAATTGCACTTTATGGAGAAAGTGCCATTTGAGTAAAAACCTGAAAGAGCTATGGAATAAACTGTGTGGTTATTATGGATAAAGAGTGGTCCATATAGAGGGAACAACCTGGAGAGATAGCTCTAAGCCAGGGCTATGCTTACCTGTTGGAGGGACAGTAAAAAGGCTGGTGTGGCTAGGGCAGAGAGCAAAGGGTGAGGGTAATTTGAGAGAGGTCTGAGAGGAAATAGATGGGCACATCAAGTAGAGTGTGTAAGTCATTGTAAGAATTTTGTCATTTACTCAGAAAGGGTCTAGAGAAGAGAAAGAATATAATCCAACTTAAGTTTTAAAAGCCTCATATATTTTCCATGTGAAGAAGATATTGTAGTGGGACAAGGCAGAAGCAAGACTTGGAGGCTGCTGCAGTGTCCAGGTGGAAGATGTTGGCTTGTATCTAGTGAAATAGTGGTGAATAGTGATCTGATTCTGGATACATTTTCTAAGTACAACTGTAAGATTTCTTTTTCTTTCTTTCTTTTTTTTTTTAATATTTTTTTAGTTGTAGATGGACACAATATTTTTATTTTATTCATTTATTTTTATGTGGTGCTGAGGATCAAACTCAGGGCCTCACATGTGCTAGGCAAGCCCTCTACCACTGAAGGGCAACCACAGCCCCAACTGTAATATTTCTGAAAAGATTGGATGTGGATGTGAGCAAATGGGAGTAGTCAGAGTTTCAGCCTAGCAAATAGATGCCTGGAGTCACCACTGTTGGAGCCGGAAAAAACTATGGAAGGAATAATTTAAGGGTAAGACTGGAGATTGAGCCAGGCATACATGCCTATAATCCCAGGGGCTCAGGGGCTAAAGCAGGAGGATTACAAATTCAAAGCCAGCCTCAGCAATTTATCGATGCCCTAAGCAACTTAGTAAGACCTTGTCTTTAAATGAAATATTAGAAAGGGTTTGGGATGTGGCTCAGTGGTTAATGCCCCTGAGTTAAATGCCTGGTACCTAAATAAATAAATAAATAATAAAAAAAAGACTGGATCTGGGATAGAAATAGTGTTATTGATAGGTATAAAATATATTCTCTGTTAATGAACTGCAAGTCTCTGTACTTCAGAAGGTGTGAATTGGCTGTCTGTGAGGTGGCATAAAAAATCATTTTGTTCTTGGCTGGAGACCTGTTCATGAATTTTGCTTTGCAACATTCACAAAATGTTTAGGCATTACATTTTACTTTGAAAAAGAAAATGCTACTCACAGACATTGATGTTTAGTGTGCATTTGTGATTTCTATGAAAAATCACTTTTCACAGAAAGCACTTTAGCATTTTTTGTTAATATCAATCCTATATTAGAACATAGGCTAGTTTTTCCTCTGAGCCCCATAATATTTTTAATAATTAAACCCAAATTATTGTACTTTAAATATTTTTCATTTAGTACTGGAACATAAATAATTTGTTTTTAGTCATAAGAAAGAAAATTTTGGTGTTAATTTAAAAGAATGAAATAATGAGATGTAAGTGCTTGAGCATCAGGCCTGTGTCTCATAAAAACAAGTTAATCAAAATGTGGAGCTTTATAATCTTAAAAGGATGACATCAAGGCTCTGATGTCTTGGATTCTTAAGGCCAGACGTGGAACGGTCCAGCATCTGTGCCAGAATGACCTCTGTGAAGCATAATATTTCCGTTTAAATATTTAGACATCATGATAGTTTTCCATGGCTTTAATTCATAAAACATGGGGTTTTTTCAAAACCACAGAAACATAGCAAAATTTTCAGCTGTCCCTTCCTTTCTCTACCTTGCTTTTAACCCTTATTAACTCCTAACATAAAAAATCCAATTCGCACCATGTTTTAGAAAAATGAACATTTATATACATCACTGAATAAAGAAAATCATGTGATGTCAAAAAAGTTCAATGACTTATTAGTTAGGGCCAAGAAATCTGAAGAAATTACTATGAAGAAACTAATACAAGAAACATTATACAGCTTATTCTAGGTCTACTTACATTGCTTTCATAATGTTTCTACAGACTTCTCTCTTGTTAAAACTCTTTGACTGTTTTCTAGGTCAATTACATTCTAGTGGCCCAAGTTAGGCAGACGACCCTTCTTTTATGATTCCCAGAAAACTGTTTCAGAGGAATCATGTGAATTAACATAGGAAACTCATTCAGTCTGTTTATTTTCAGCTGATTTGCTGTCTTAATTGAGTAATCCAAAGCTGGATATTTATGTAAAAGAAAAGATATTTTGCTATGTTTACACTTGAAAATGATTAGCTAGTTATTTTTCTCTTTAGTCTCACTCCCACCACAAACCTATGCTCACCCTCACTTACACACCCACACACTGTTACCAATTAGGTTAGAATAGAATGAGATAATTCAGTGATTTCAGTACTTTGACAACTTCTTCTGTATATTGGATGTTAAATACCAGGAAGTATCTGTGTTGAATAAATGAAATTCTTTTTTCATGAGATGGTAATTTAGGGAAAGGAGGTATGCTTATGTAGGAGGCACAATGGTGAGCTTGAGTTGTGCATTGAGAGAGGCAATTCTAAGACCTCTCACACCCTGGACTCAAACTGAATGCCGACTCTTCAGCTCAGGCCTTGAGGCCCTTTGCTCACAGCTCTGTTCTTTTCTCACCAAATTTGCTCACTCTCCACCAAGATCCAAAGGATTTCAGCTTCACATTTTTTGCATATAGTGTTTTCATTTTTTATTCCAATGCAACAAAAAAGATCTCAGATATAAATAAATTCATGTGACAATGAAAAATAAACATCTGAGTAGCCTGAGTTTTGACGACTGCTCTTGGGACACTGAGGTCCTGAAGTAAAGAAGTTGAGATGCTGGAAAATGACTTCCTTGGACTGAGTAAAGAGTTGGGGGTAGCTTGTGCAGAATGACCCACCTCTGTACCATGAAGAGTCGTGGGATAACAGGGGAAAAAATACAGATTAGTCAGTAGGCTTGGCTTGGAATTGAGAGAGAACTTTTTAGTTTGGAGTAAGGAAAAAGGAGATTTTTTTTTAAAGCAGCTGCTGTGCATAGCCGTCTCCCACCCCCTCCACTGCCCCCACTTGCTCTTTCTCTATACACACATATGTACACATATATACATATATGTGTAATTTAATTGATAAGAATTGGTGAGATTTAATCTTAAATTTGATCATTTTAAATTTGCAGCAGAATATGAATGAACTTGGCACACATTAGCCTGGGTAAACTAGTTGTTCACAGCTATCCATCCTGATTGGGCCAGTGTCCTTTCCGTTTGGCTGCTGACCCTGACATTCCAGCTGTGCAGCTGCTCCTCTGGGATTCTCTGCTCCCTATTCCCAAATCCAGAAACCAAAGGGTTCACGCTTGTGCCTCAGAATCTCACTTCAGCACTTCAGCTAACATCCTTACTGATTGGTTGTTAAATACGTAACATTTCACCTTTGATTGTGATATCAAAGCCAGGTCCTAAAGATATGAGATACACATATGCATATGGACTTCACTATTGAAACAAACATGGGCCATGAATAAAAAGACAGGGGTGTGGAAAGAGAGGTAAAGATACACCCTCAGGGAAGGGCACTGGGAACAAGCATCTGGATTTCTGTTGGGTGGCCTTGTCTTATTCTTTTAAAAGTTCTTGCAGGTGCCTTGGAGAGAATATTTCCTGTTACTCCACCTGACTACTCATATCCTGTCCTCTCGTCTGCTATGTCACATGCTCACACTTGACCCTTGTCAAAATGGTGCTCAGAAAGAATTCTTGAATGTTTGTTGACTAATGTACAGCTCCAGGCAGCTTAGTGCAAAAAATCTGGAAATTACCTAATATATCACCTTAATTTTGCAAATGAGAGAATAGAGGAAATCTAAAGAAGTTAAATAACTGCCTTCTGTCCCTCAGATTCAGGGAAGATTATCTTATTACATGCTAGGTTTCAAATCACAAGTTTCTTAAGAGAATTATCTTATAATTGGGACAAACTTCTCAACTGGTTTTATGCTTTGATAATAATGGACTTAGTTTTTCTCTATTTTCTGAAGACAGGGAAATATTTATAATGTTATATTGAGTAAAAAATTCTTCCATTTAAAATATATATGTAAACATAATTTTAGGCAAAGGAGAAATTCTATGTACAAGCTACTAAATATGCTCTTGTGGTGTCATGAGAGGTAGTAAAAAAATGGACTTTGCAGACTTACTTGCTTGGGCTCAAATTCTAGCAGAATAGTTTTTCAAAAGTTACTAAATTTCTCTGTGCCTTGGATTCCTCATCCATAAAATGTGAATGGTACTAGTACTATTTTATAAACTCAATCTGATGATTACACAAGATGACTTAGCTTCAAGCAATGGCCAAAAATATACAATATTTTTTGTTTGTGGGCTCAAGTTCTCTATAGCACAGATTTAAATAGAGAGACTTGATTTTGTGGAATCAGATTTGACGAGGTAATTTGTTCAAAAGTGAAAGAGTGAGATAGAAAGAGAGGTCCATGGGAGTTATTACATTAAGCCCCATATCAGTTATGTACCAACCTTTTGGGCACAAAAAAAAATTTGAAAGTATTAAATATTTCTTCATAAGTCTGCTTATTCAGGTCAGTTGTATTTTTATTAGTATTATGTGTTATCTCTCTTATAAACAAGCCATGTCCACCAATCTGAGGTGAAAAAAAATCTGATAAAAATTCTACTTCAATAGATTTCAGGTGTAATACCCAGAAAAGTTCAGTACTGTCTTTTGACCATATTGCCTTGGTTATCTTCTGAGATGAGCTGTCTAAAATTACATAATTAGAATTGGGACTCTCAGTGGAATCTCAGAAAAATAGGTTGATTTCCCATTCCAAACCTGAGTAATAAGTTAAGCCTCAGAGGAAAATGAACATTATTTTCATGTCAATAACTCTGGCAATTATTTCACTCTAAGATAGCTGAAATTCCAAGGTGTTTGCTTTATAAAATAATTTCTTGATCCTGAGTTCTCACCTTCAGAAATTATTTAATAAAATAATAAAATTCAACTGTGTATTTAGAACATGACAGAATTCCCACAAATCATATTTATGTTCTCTAAAAAAAAAGGGTCAATGTATATAAAATGACCTTAAGTCATTGGAAATGTATATAAGCACCTAGTGCCTTTAGAATGGCAGAAAGGTGACTTTGTCCTCAGGGTGCCATTTAATTCTGGACAGAGTGTCTTCTTTTGTTTTTATCCTTTATAAATTTGCTAAGACTTTGCAAAGATGTGTTAGTCGTTGTTTTGCTCAATGGGGCCTCACACATCCTGAACAGGGCTGCAGCTGTGGAGATTACACCAACTACTTAAAGTTGTTCCAGCTAAAAGGCAAGCTCTGACTTACTGAACTGGGGAGATTTCTGTTGTCCTTGGGGAAAGGGCTAAAGGCAGAAGGATTCTGGGGACTCCCAATCAGAGGATTGTTGCTATCTCTGTTGGCCTGGTGGGGTCTAAGTGCATTCAAATAACATAAAAATTAGAACCAGAAGTCTATAGCATTTCCTGTCTCAATTATAAGGAATGAAGATCATTCCTTATAATTACTTAACTTACTTGAAGAGATTAAAGTATATATTTGGGAAAGTTGCCTCCCAGGAAATACACAAATCCCTTGAAGATGCCTAAAATCATCTTGTGATTCTCTTGGGAATGCAAGTGTGGGGGAACTTAAATGGTAAGAGACCGGAACTATTCAACAATGGGAAAGACTGCAAATGAAATACACTTTTTTAAAATCAGTGGATAAAGAAGCAACAGAAAATTATCTGTCCATAAGGGAATGTGGATGTTAGCATAAATAACAATGACAGAGTGCTTGTTCCAAGAAGATATTATAAAGCAATTGGTTCAGAGATTAGTTACACCAGGTCTAGTAAAGGCAATGTTAATGACAAAGTCTTATTTCTTTTGAAAGTTATAAAATGATTGAATGACAGGGCTAAGAGGATTGAGAAGGAATTGAGAAACTCTCAATATCTCTTCAATAGGATATGCCCTTTGAATTTTTACATGAAGCATAATGAATTTGTACCTTCTTAGTTAGACAATTTGGTTAAAGCAATTATTCCCCTTTAATCCAGCCCTGCCCAAAATTCATATGAATGATTAATAACATGCCAAATAAATATTTTTAAAAATTCATTTAAAAAAATTCAACTCATAAGAAAATATTTTAGTAAGCAGGGGCAGGGAATCATTGCAGACACTCACAGAAGAGAAGCAATAAAAATCGGTCTGTTAAAATAAAACCAAGCAGGATCAGAGACAGCGTATAGTGTCATTAGATTCTTAGGTCATTAGATTATCTTGGCTAGCTCTTTACTTAGATGAGCCATGTTGCTTGCTTTAGGCCTCCAAGCAAACCTTATGTGGCAGGAATTGACGTCTGAATGCATTTTCAGT